>NC_138243.1:7852501-8598223 GCF_964197995.2 Scardinius erythrophthalmus | reverse complement strand
TCCAGGAGAGGTCAGTGTTGTCTACTGAAGGCGATCCTCTGAACAGCTCTAGTCTTTGCAGTTGTGTGAAACCGCCTGCTGTTCTGATTTCACTGCTGATCTGTGACCAGTTTTATGGTTCTTGTAACAATACTGAAGCATTACGTTCAGGCTTATAAAGCTGATCCTGCATACGGGCAGTTTGGTAGTTTGGTACTTAATGGTAGTTTGAGCAAAGTCCCCAGCAGGCCTGCCAGGCTTCCTGCCCGCTGTTTCTCAGAATTCACGGCTGGTGATGTTGCTGTGAGAATGCTGGGAATATCCGGAGAGGAAAAAGGAACTGACGGCTTTCAGTGACCTTCCGGCCAGGGCCACATCACCTGCTCACACACACCCTCACACAGAAACAAATACGCTGAAGCCGTAGACAAGCATGTACAGTGGCTCCAAAAACTATTTGGACACTGAATGCATGCCTAAAATGTCTGGATTTCATTGCATTAGTTTCAAAATATCAAACCAAGTTTGCGCTCAAATGTTGCTGGAGCTTTTCTCAGAACTAACTTCATGATTTTAGTGGCTGTATGAAGTCAGTTCATGTCCTAGCAGAGTAACTACAGTTACTCTACAATAAAAGTGTCCACAGTATTAAAGGGGTGATATAATGCCCTTTTCACAAGATGTGAAATGTGTCTCTGATGTCCCCAGAGTGTGTATGTGAAGTTTTAGCTCAAAATACCCCGCAGATATTTTTATATAGCATGTTAAAGTTGTCACTTTTTGAGGGTGAGCAAAAACGCACCGCTTTTGTCTGTCCCTTTAAATGCAAATGAGCTGCTGCTCCCGGCACAGGGGGCGGAGCTTCAACAGCTTGTGTCCTTTTACCTCACACAGACATACACTGAAAATTTCAAAAGCCTTTAGCCTTTTATGTTCAAACTGAAGTCAGAAAGATGGACTCAAGCAGAAGTGACAACATTTCTGAATGGTTATTTGATGAATTTATGTAGCTAATGGGTAGTTATCTTCTAGTCATTGATTAGCATATTCTGTCTTGATAATTTTTAAATCACGTTCCCGGGGCCGGGTTTAAGTAAATTTTAGGGTTAGTGATGTCACTAACCTGGGAGGAATGTTGTGTAGTCCCTACCATCCGTTTGTTGTAGTCCTTAAAAAGCAATTTCTTTAAAAGCAAATATCTCCCTTTGCTTTGAACTTTGAGCATCGTAACTTTGCAGATGTTGTTTATGCTCAAACAGCAACATTACACACTAAATAAAGTTAGAAAAGTGAAATCATATTCAACCACCCCTTTAATACAATAAAACTGCACAAGACGTGTAGTGTGTACATATATAAACACACAAACATCCGCACTTACCAACACATGCTGATGCAGCAAACACAAACCCACAAAGCTACAGCACACTCATTTTCACATAACACATTTTCAGTTTTACCCAACCGCACATTGCAAAATCTGAACTTCTTTAGAAATCACACACTTGTGTGTCATATGCTACAGGTGTTTGCCCAAAAAGCACCGTGTGAAAATGCAAAAACAAATGTGAGCGACCGCCCCTGTCTTCACTACCAGTTCTACCAGAAAGACTCAGGAGGCAAAATAATGTAACAAGCATACATTTATTAACAGCCCAGCAAGCAAGTATTGTGATATAAAGTTCTTTGGCGTAAGCCCCGTCCGTAGCTCGCAATCCGAGGGTAATCCGCATTTCTTGCCTGAAGACGAAGGCAGGGGCACAGCCGACCCCCGGGAGGTATATGGGAAGAGACCATCCTGGTGGTGGTGGGGAGGATGGAGGGGAATGAAAGCGTCAGCATCTGCGAACTCAGACGTGTAAGAACCGATCTTTTATACTACAAGTATTAGAACACTATTGGATAGATGAGAAGGTAGTGACGTAACAATTGAGTCTTCCCAGCAGAACTTATGCTAAAGCTTTCATTTGATTTCAAACCCGCATCCACCTACTGTGTATAAATGTTTATTAGTGATTTACTTTAAGACATGCTACCAGCGATCATACTCGCTGGGGATGGAGATTTAAAAAAATAACGTGTATCTCATCCTGCACTTTTTGTACAGTGGACATGAATGACACCTCAAATCGTGCAGCTTGTTGTGAAGAGATGTACTATTACTTTTACCACCCTGAACACAACTGCATAGCAACACCCTGGAAACCACCTAGAACACACTAGAGCAACTGGGTAGTTGACAAATGGCCAAGAAAAAGTACTTTTACATATATTTATGGAGTATGAAAACTGCAGTTTCATAAAATAGTAGTGGTCACTCATTTTGTCAATGACCTCACATATTTTTTTTTCACGTTTTCATTCAACAGTACTGCAAATGTGTCCTATGGTGTGACATTTAAAAAGTACTAATAAATTATATTAAATAACAAAAAAATACTTGAGACAGAATTGTTCACATTATTAAAACATTATTTTCTTAAAGTGATATTTATTTTACATGAAAGTACTAATTAGAATCATTTTCACCATGAATAAATGAACTTGATAAACTTTTCCCTACAAATGTCAATAAAACTTTTTCGCCAACCTTACAAAACTGTTTGAAATTGCACCTATCTAAGAGGAGATATTATTGTAACTCCCCTAATGCCAAACTTGACTCTTTTTTTAAATATTCTAAAATAAGTATATTTTTCTGTTGTTAAATAGGACAAAACGTCACACCAAAGGACAAAGATAGTCATTGCATAAAAAGAGTCAGAATATATAGTGTTTATTGTAACAATTATCAGAATCAGAATCAGAATCAGAAAGAGCTTTATTGCCAAGTATGCTTGCGCATACAAGGAATTTGTCTTGGTGACAGTAGCTTCCAGTACACATACAATATAAAGTGACAAGACAAGTGACAAGTAACATAGGTATAAATAAAAAAATTAAAATAAAAGATTATAAATTATAAATATATATATAGTAAAGTTATAAGGTGCTATAATGAAATGTCGGAGGGAAGTATTGCACATGTTTGTTCCACAGTAGGGGAACATTAAGTGTTCATGAGGTAGATGGCCTGGGGAAAGAAACTTTTCCTGTGTCTGGTTGTTTTTGTGCTCGGTGCTCTGTAGCGTCGACCAGATGGTAACAGTTCAAACAGAAAGTGTGCTGGGTGTGACGGGTCCAGAGTGATTTATAAAGGAGGACATTTGCTTTTATTTGCTTTTATTTTTCAACAATATAAACTGTGCAAAACATAGCACACCATAAGTAACTTTGATACTTATAGATCCATTAATAATGTAGTCTCCAAAAAACGTCAATAAATATTAAAATGTAAGTCATTATTGAATTTAAAATCATCAAAACTGGTCAAAAAAAGAATGAAAAGTATGTTAACAAACTTAATCTATTTGTTTTAAAAGCTTCTTAAGGAGATCTTGTCCTATTATCTGACATCTGTGTCCTATGGTGTGACAGGCCAAAGTGTCACACCAAAGGACATTTCCTGTGACATTTTCTGTCACACCAAAGGACATTTGAGCTTTTGTGGCAGTTAATAACCATGCTAATACTAGCTGAAATGTCATTAGCAATTGGCATGATACATTTGCATAATATCACATAGTCCTGCTGTTAAAAATACAAATTTGAATTAAAAAAATGAAATTTAGGGGTGTCACACCAAAGGACAAAAAAACTTAACAACTTCAGTGGTCTGAAAACATAGTTAAATATTTGAACAATTCTGAGAGAAATACTTGCCATGTGCACTGCTCATGGGCTTCATAGGGGTCTTCAGTCACATGACCTTGAATGGGGTCTTTCAACTAAATGTAGTTGTCCATGATATTGCCCAACTTCAGGTTATTGCATAACACCAAAGGACATTTTTTTCTGTGACAAACTTTATGAAATTCCTACACTTTTAGAAATTGATGTATAGGAAAGGTGATGGCCACTTAGTGAAATAGACACTTAGTGAAATAGTGAAAATAGGCACAATTATGCCAGGAGTGTTCATTAAGATTTTTAAACATTATTTTCTTTATTTATAAAAGTTAATATTTATGAAATAATTTTGTCTACCATCACACCATAGGACGCTTTTGAGATTTGCCTCAAAGTTGTAAAAAATAACTCTGGAATTAAAACAACAAATTCATGTAAAACAAGAAAATGTTTAACCATTTACATTATTCTAAATGATGTAAATGTGAAATAAATATTTTTTTATCTACTGTGACGGTGAAAAAGCCACATCACGTCAACTACCCATCTGCATAGCAACACCCTGGAAACCACCCAGAACACATAACTGCGTAGCAACACCCTGGAAACCATCCAGAACACATTAGCAACTGCATAGCAAAACCTTGGAAACCACCCAGAACACATTAGCAACAACACAGCATTAATACAATTAAACTGCACAAGATGTGTATAGTTACACCCTGGAAACCATCCAGAACATCTTAGCAACTGCATAGCAACACCCTGGAAATCATCCAGAACACATTAGCAACTCTACTGCATTAATACAATAAAACTACACAAGACGTGTATGGTAAGTCCCTGGAAATCATCCAGAACACATTAGCATCATGGGTGGAGAGTTTTACAAAGGTAAGCACCAATCACATTTTCCTCAGAAAACATATAAATGTACTTTATATTGTATGTCTCATTGGTGAAACACTCTGGCACAGCTGAAAGGTGTTACACATAATTGAGCCTTCTTATATACATGTTGAGTCATGAAGTCAGATGAGTCTACCAGCTGTAGAGTTCCTGCAAACCTTTGATGTGCATGTTTCCCACAGGGTTGCAGTGGTCTGGGTAAATGAAGGATACATAAGGCATCTTGTGTGCGTCTATATGTGTGTGTGTGTGTGTGTGTGTGTGTGTGTGTGTGTGTGTGTGTGTGTGTGTGCGTGAGACTGGGACCAGTTTGTGGTGCTTCTTTACTGTGGGAAGACTGCTGATGTGTAAATATGAAAAGAGTGTGTGAGCGTCTGTGTGTGTACATGTGTCATGTCTGTTGGCAACTCAGGAAAAACGGTTTCAGACCGCTGAACAGGATCAAAGCCAGTCAGCTTAGACAGAAGGGTTCACTTCTCCTTCGAGATACACACATGGTCACACACATATACATTTTCACACACATTTTCAATCACACCCAGACTTTCCCACAGAGGGCCACTTTGAGTGAGCAGCTATGCAGAATTGCATAGCACACACACACACACCCTTGAAGGTATGGTTCACAGAAAAATGTAAAATTCTCTCATCATATATCAACCTCAAGTCATTCCAAACCTGTGTGACTCTTTTTTTCTGTGGAACACAAAAGAAAATTTTTTTAAAGAATGTCTCTTTTTCCCATACAATGAAAGTTAATGAAGTCCAGTGTTATTTTGGACACCATTGACTTTCATTGTATGGACAAAAAACAATAAAGGTGATTCAAAATATCTTCTTTTTTGTTCGACAGAAGAAACAAAGTCATGGAGGGTTGTAATGACACGAGGTTGAGTAAATGTTTTGGGTGAACTATCCCTTTGTCCCCCTTTCCAGTTCTCATCCATTGAAACAGCATGGAAAAAGTCTTTGGAATTTCTTGTTTTCCACAGAAGAAAGAAAGTCATGCGGGTTTGGAACAACATAAGGGTGATTAAATGATGAAAGAATTTCATATTGGTTTGAACTAATTATTTAAACCAGTTTCACTATGTCAATACATGCATCACCACAAGCACTCATTGCAGAAAAAAATAAACCACACAGAACATGATTGACCAGAGATGAATTGCACCTCTCTTTTCCATAGCAATTAAACACAAGTTCAAGCAAAAACCCGAGTGGGGAAAAAAAAGGGTGCTTGGATTCCTTTCTCCGTCTCCTTACAGGCTCTGAGCTCGACCGTGACCACAGGAAGAGTGAAGCCACTGATTGGTCATTGAGTCTCCACTCAAGCACATTTGTCAGCTTGGTTGTGTACATAATAAAGCCCTCAGCAGGTTAGAATTAACTTTGTCAAACACTTCCCTTGCATATGATCAAAGCTGCCCTCTTCCTGTGAAGATTTGACCTTCCTTTCATGTCTGACTGCTTCTTTTATTAAACAATAACTTAGCAATGTATTGACAATATTAGAGGTGCCATTTTCTTTCTTTTTTTTATTACTATTGAAGCTTGTTGAGACAAAGAGACTGCTTCTGTACAGTAGAAAATAAAGCTAATGAAATTGAGGCTGTCACTCTGTAGAATAGAAAAAAAAGCTTAAAAAAGGTCCAAGGACATATACTTGGGGTATACCTTTCACCATCCATTAATAATACATACGTTTATTATGAAAGACAACCAAAAGTGAAAGAGGGACCCTTAATAAGCAAGAAAGCCTAGTAGGGGTTTCTACATTTTTTACCCCTCTCTGTCCCCATTCGGTCTTCCCTCGTTGATCCCAACCCCCACTCCTCTCTCCCACCCAGACATCTCTCTCTCTCTCTGTCTTGGGCTGTATGGGGCAGCAGAGAGAAGGGGAGATGACAATGGAGAGAAAAGAGGGTTGCAGTTTGGGGGTCTACTGAATAGTCCCATTCAGCCTGCCCAGTCAAACAGAAACGCATCTCCCCACTCACTTACAACCCATAGTTTCACTGCAAACAACCAGGGCTTTATTCCCCACAATCACTTGCCAGCGCACACACTCACACTTGTGTTGCCCAAAAGGAGTGACGGCATGGCCAGACATACGTACGTACACGCACTCACCCGCAATCAATAGGAGGAGCACTGGGGTGACACACATAGCATATATTCAGCTTCAATGTGGAGCAGAAGTGGAACTGGTGAGCGAGATCTAAAGTGCTCTCTAGTGCTGTGTCGACATGTACATGGTCACATGGAATGATCACAGAATCAATGGAGGACATGAGAGTGTTGACGTGGTGGTCAAGAGGTTTGTTGCAAGCAGTTGTTTTCAAATGCGAAGGACACTCTCAAACCTGAAGAACTCGCACAGTCAGCAACAAAAGATGATTTTAAAGCAGGAAAAAATGTTGCTGATGGAATCACACTGATGGTTGCAAGTTAAGCTGGCGTGAAATGGAAACTTTTCTAAATGAATGTTATCGATCTTACTGCAAACGGTTCATCTACCATGTTTGTTTTCTTTTTCTTGACCTTGTACATTTTAATTAAAATGTCACCTTGATCTTCCAGTGAAATGACAGTCTTCTCTCTAGTGATATAGCCTATGTCAGACTTCTCCAATCATTTAGTCTGCTTAAACCCCGCCCCTTTCGTATAATTAAATGCAAGCTAGGGTTCAGATCTGCCCAGAACCAAGTCCAGCCCTATTTGTTTTGTTAACGATAATCCGTTTCACTTGTACATCCTTCACAATACAGAAGAAAATATCAGTCGCTACTCTAATCTCGACTTTAAGGATACATTTTGGGATGTTTTATGAAACCCAGAAGATTATATAGTGTGTATTTTTGCACTTCAGTTCATTCATAGTTTGTGCATTTTTAGAATCTAGATTTTTCCTCATTTTATCATTCGTCAGGTGAAAATTGTCATTTGTATTGCTTAGAAAAGTAAAAGCACAACTCTCTTTAACAAGCTGCACAATTTGAGGTAGCATTCATGTTATAGCTTGTCATTGAAAGAAAATAAAGCTATTGAAATTGAGGCTGTCACTCTGACTGTAGGATAAAAAACTTTTGTTTCTGATGAGCTAAAGGTACAACAAAATAAGGTTCTAGGACAAAACCTTTGGGTATACCGATTTTCCTCATTTTATCCGGGTGAAAACTGTAATTCGGATTGCCTAGAAAAGTAAAAGCACAGCTCTCCTGAACAAGCCTGACAATTTGAGGAATCACTCATGTCTGTGTGAAAAGAACAGTGTGGTTATTGCACCAATTTTAGTTCATCTGTACTTTTCACGTGACAGATAAGTTCACTAATTACCTTTAGTGAAATCTGACTTTCTGAAATCTGATGTTTCCCTCACATCGATGAACTCAGACATGGACGATAGTCACATCAGAGCGTCCAGCTGGGTGAGGTCAGTGACCTCTGGTTACAGAGACCTGAACATGTGTAGAGAGGAGAAAGTCTGACCCCAGTGCTCGCACCCTACTCCTTAACCTCAGCTCTGTGTGTGTGTGTGTGTGTGTGTGTGCGCAGGGGAGCGCCCTGCCCTTGAAGCCTGTTGCACGAATGCGTCGCTGACCAGACATGCCCTCCTAAACACACACTCACACACCCACACCCTCCCTCTTTATGGTCTGTTCAGGAATGAGGCAAACAGCAGTGAATGAGACGCACAATAGCAGAACAAAAGGTGCAGGCAGCAGGAGGGTACAGCGATGTGACAGGGCGAGGGCTGTGTGTACGTATGCATGTGTGCGTGAGTGTTAATGCGCGTATGCTCCATATGGGCGCTCCCTCGCGCAGAAAGGCAGATGTCACATGAGTGGCCCCGCCCCGCAGGCCATTGGGTCACGCCGCTCGGGGACACGTCTAAATAGCTGAGCAGGAGCGAGGATGGGGCCTCTCCCCAGCTGCCTGCTCCATAAACACATAACCATATTCATGCACTGAAGCGCCCGGGTTCCCCTCCTGCTTTGTTAGTTCTCTTTTTTCAATGTTTGTTTACTTCTCCATGCTGATTTCTGCTCGATTGTCCTCTGTCTATCATGCTTACCGTGCACACACTTCCCTCTCTCTCTCTCGTGGTAAACATCACACTACATGTTTGTGCATAAAATAGTTTATTGTCATTCCAATGGTATAAAAGTACATTAAAAGCAAGATACATTTATATATCTGTGGTAGAAAAGCAAAATGTTTGACCAGAGCAGTCTTGCATATTATACAGACACGACAAAGAAATGACTAAACAATACAAGCACTAAATGCTGATACACTGTAAACAATAAATGAATGTAAAATATCAATAATGTACATGCAATATTTTTATATATAGGTAGCTTTAAGGGTGTTGTTACATATATACACTTTGAGTGCCAAAAGTATATAGTAGTACAAAGTCACAATTCATATTTTGATGTGTTGAATGAGACGACAGTAGAAGTCATTCAAGAATTCACCCACACAAGTTTTCATTTTGCCATAATTGGCATTGTGTGTTTGCACACACTCTGTATTTTACATCTGAAAGCATTAATATTCAGGTTTAAAACCAAGACCAGTGTTCATGTCACCTATTATAAGCAGCTTGGGGCTTGTTGTTTTCTGTTTTTGGAATTATAAGGCACATATTTGGGCTTGTTAGTGCTTGACCATATCACGTTACATTTTGGCTGCTTCATTGTTATTAGGCGAGATGATGTTTCTCACTGTTGCAAGTCACTTATTTTAGGCTTGTTTTGTCAGACTTCTTTTTATAGTAAGTATCACTTATAAAGATGCATCTAACCTCATAATCACAGATTTCAGTCTGTCTGCAACATTCAGACGTTTTTTGATGAATGATAAATGGATTTTTGAATGGATGAAAGCGACTTTAATTAGGCATACACTCATTTTTAATGCACTTCAGAGCCCTGTGCATAGTTATAGTTAAGGAACAGTTGTGGATATTTAACTGCAGATTCTAGCCAGAATCAATATGTGTCTTGGATGATATTCAGGCCTTGGATTGGGAAATCCTGTTTAAGCAATTATAGGAGAGATGGTAAAGGTGTGGGCCGCCATGTAAAAACTGAAGGCCAACACACACACTGTGTTAAGTAAATCTCTGCTTGAAAGTAGGGCAGGATTATTGTTACTCTTCTCACATGCCTTTATCTTTATTTTGATATTTCTTTGACCAAACCTCAGTTTATTATGATGATACAGAGTCGTGTCTATGATTCCCTGTCATTTCCCCATCTCTCTATTCCTGAGGTTCATTAGCATAGCAGCTGCTGAGTGCAGGGTGTGTGAGGTGGAGACGGCTGGTGTGTGTGCGAGTATGTTTTGGAGGGGGTAAATGTAGGGGGGATCTAATCAATGGTGGTCCGTCTGGGAGCTGAATAGCGATGAAGCAGAATCCAGCAGGCTGGACAAAAAAAAAGAGGAGAGCATAGAATAGACCGAGAGAATGAATGTGCTTGTCACTGTGTGCTTGAAAAAGCACAGAGCGGAGCGAAAGAATGAAAGAGAGTTCAAACAGGAGAGGAGGGTAAGGAAGGACAGGCCTTGCCACCTGTCTCATTCTCTCTATATTTTTCCTCTCGGTTTTCAATACGAGAGAACTTTGTTTTACATATTTAACAGCATGCATTAGTGCGGTTTCTCATATTAAACTAAAGTAAGCAGTTTTCTTTGCTTTGACAGTGTTCAAGAGCACCGATTTTTTAAATCTAGATATATCACCTGTTAGTCAGCCCTACATCTCCTTTTTCTTTTTTTTTAATGACAAAAGCAATAATATAGGACAAGGACATTGTAAGTTGAGCAATCAGTCAGTGCAACTGAAAATAGTTTTACAGAGAATAACGCGTGGAACTACATTTCATTGCAAGTTTAATGAACCGAAAGACAGAAATGGGTCTGCACAATTAATAACATATTAATAACTATTTATATATAATATTTGTTTATATAAATGTATAATTAATATATTAAATGTAATATATTATACTTTCTATAATATCTAGAGCTAATTATTTTAAATAAGTTAAGTAAATTTGATGCTCCAAAACTAAATACAATGTTGGTCTGATTATAAAATGTTACAATGTTGGTCTGATTATAAAATGTTACAATGTTGGTCTGATTATAAAATGTTACAATGTTGGTCTGAGTACCAAAAACGAACAATAAAACCATTGCATCTTTAACACTATCACTCATTCCCACCAGCAGAAGAGTGCATTTATTGGATTATACTGTGTTTGAAATAGTTGTGGTCATGACTAAGCCATTGCAATAATCACTCATCTTCATTCCCTTCTGGCTATAATGTTCCCTGCCTTCTGAGAATTCGCAACAATTTTTGCGGCCGCAAACATGTTTTTCTCTGCATGTGTGTACTTGCACCAGGGCAAGCAATGTTGTGGGGCCTTTGTGGAATCACACAGGAAAGTATGTGAAACTACTGATGTGAATCTGTCCGTGCGGAGAGGTCGTTTTGATCTCTGAAGCACTTGCGCTGGATTTCCACAACTCTGAAGGTACGGGAAAACAAAACATTCCTGCGCACCTAATTACAAACAAAAAAAGAAAAACCTCCAACTCAAAGCCTCCACTTCAAATTCTCCGCTCTAGAAGAGGAGCATGTTTCCTTCTCGCTCTCAAGTACATTCACAAAATTCTTTTTCACATTGTTGGGTTTACACATCCCTCCCTCTCTCTCTCTAGCTAGCGGTGGGGGAAGGCTAGCGCGCAGAGCGACGGGACTCTGTTAAAATCATTTCCAAATTCCTGCGATGATGTGTGTCGGGACTGAGGCACATGAAGAATCTATTAGGGGGCCTCTCTATTGCACTCTGGGAAGGTGGCCAACTCAGCCGCCGGACAATGGAAATCCAGCTCAACAATAACATCCTGCCCGGGGAATGGAGGGGGGCATGGAGGGGGGGTGGAAACAGAGAAGGATGCCATTGAGGTCACAGTCTTCTAGTGAGGGTTGTCTTCAAAAGCATGCAGTAAACTAGGTTTACCTGCAGAAAACACCAGGCACTCAGAGCGGTTTGCTTGTGCTCTGCTGCAGTTCGGATTACCGCTGCAATAAAGCAAGCTCTGGGCGATGTCAGATAAAGTTTTGGGCTAATTTGTGAATCGCAGAAATGCACGAGCTGGACGTTCCACGCTTTGCACTAATACATCAGAACAGCAACAGAAATCAGCACACCAACTCTCTCGTTTCATGAATGCATGAAATGCAGAATACATTACTTCATTTCTAACGCTGTTAAGTGTTTCCAAGTTCACTTTCACTGTAAAAAGTGATTAGTTGACTTAACTTACAAAAGGTGAGGAAACCTGTTGCCTTAAAATTAAGAAATAAACTTCATGCGTAATCAAAAAAAAAAATAAGTTATGTGAACTTGACAATTACACATAACTTAATTTTTTCAATTACACATGGTTTATTTACTCAATTTTAAGGCAGTGGGTTTCCTCACTTTTTTAAGTTAAGTAAATAAACCTCATGTGCCGTTAAAAAAACATTGTTATGTGGAATTGTCAAGTTCACATAACTTAATTTTTTCAATTACGCATGAAGTTTATTTCTTATTTTAAGGCAATAGGTTTCCTCACGTTAAGTCAACTGATCGCTTTTTACAGTGTTGGAAGTCCAAAAGAAACTGAGGCAGAACTGCATGAAAATGAACAATTAAAGGTGCTTGATATGTGCTTTCTTAAGTTTGTAAAAGTATGAAGAAATGCTACGAGACTCCCAAAGAACAGAAGGGCAGAGAGCTGCTCCATGCACAGAGTAACATAAAACCCACGCAAACACACGGGGAGGGGATCTGTCTTTAAAACAAAATTACCCACAACCCCCTGCACTCTTTTATCCAGCATATGAAAGGACTAGGCCAAATGAATGACAAAAAGGAGAGAATGGAAACCGGGGTCAGGTTGGCCCAGAGAGGAGGCCCAAACCAGCCCAATTCTTCCTTAAAGATAGAAAGAAACTCTCACAGCCACACATTGAGGAAGGTTTAATTATTTCTTTACTGGCTTGAACACACACAAACACACACACATACATACATACAAAAAAAATATACAGCACTCATATTCTCACCACACATGAATCACAGTGTTACAAATGTTCAAAAAAAAAAAACTTACAAACAAAACAAACACACACAAAAAAGGAAAAGATAAAGTCATCACAGAAGAACATTCGCATCACTCATAAAACTTTTGCTCGCTGGAGACACAAGATGAAAAATAACTTGGTCCAGATAAAAGAAAAGAAAAAATACAACAGCACTTTTACTCATTCATATACACCTATCCAGTCATTTAACCCCCATGCCATAAATGTTATGACAAATAGTGGGATAAAATAACTATACATCGTGCAATTTATTTTTGTTACAATGATCTTACCATCACAAGTATTATTCCCCTTTATTAACATCAGGAGGAGAGCACTTCAAATAAGAAAGTGCTCTGAGATATCAGCGTCAATATATCCATATATACCATATATGTATACACATACACCCGGTCACAGAGATACAAACATCTTTGCAAACGTAATGTTATACGATGTAACACACAAAAAGAGACAATATAACCTGGAGCTTTTTTTTTTATACAATAGTATTTTGTTGTGTTCCTTTTTTCTATTTAGAAAAAATAAAATGTTGACCTGAAGTCAACGAATTAACAACAGTCATCATCAGTGCAATATTTTCAACAAGAGTAAAAATATCAAGTTTAAGACAAGCGATGCATATTTGTTCTGCCTATACCAATCGAATAGATGATCATGAGAATCACACCTGTTGTGTCTCCAGGTGTACGAGGAGCTCCTGGTGTGGTTCACCAGGTTGAGCGACAGGGGCTGGAAACATCAGCAACACCACTGAACTGTGGCATGAGTACAATCACACATGCTCACACAACTGCATGGGGCTTCTCGCAAAAACAACGACAAAAAAACTGAATCTAACTGATATTTTTCCTCATTCACTCACCGTTGGCCATTGTATCAAGAAAAAAAAAGAAAAAAAAACTTACATAAAAGCAGCATTGAAACAAACATCAGGTGCCATGAGTCTTAAAGGCGGCAGGCAGTCTTTTTGAATGAATCTGTCAATGTTTCCTGCAACAGAAGTCATAGTCTTCTCAATGTTTATATAAAGTCCTGCTCAGTAGTAACTATTGGGTAAGCCTCAGCTCCTGCAGTTACCCGACCAGGCACTAGGGGGCGTAAAAGGCTCCACATATATGTGCAACAAAACTCCCTGCATTTAATAGTCATGCAACGCATTTCACTTTTTGCAACTGAAATGGAAACAAAAAATGGCAATGCAAAATTAAGCACTTGGCTGAAATAAAACCTACAACCATGCTTGACGAAAGGAAAAAAATGTTTCGAATAACCAATGGATCTTAATTTTGGTTCACGGAGATAAATTGTCCCGAGTGAAGATTATAAAAAAAATGATTAAAAAAATGGCAATGAGAAAATATCAAGTACAATTACCCAAACAGGGCATGCTGATTCTGTTGAGCACTAGTGGGTAACTGAGAAGGGTTAAGGAGAAGGCTTGAGAAAGAGAGCATATGATATTGTCGAATACTTTCAAGTCGAGGTAGCTGATGCAGAGAACCAGAATAAAAGTAGAAGGGGACGCATTTCCCGGGAGAAAAAAAAAGAAAAAGAAAAAAAAAAGAGTTGTACACGTAGGGGGGCCGTGGAGAAGAATCTCCACACGGGACAGTTTAGCCTGTAACGAGTCCGAAGCAGCTTTAGGTCACCCTACATACTTTTACACTTAGGCTATAGTCTTAAAAATAACCACAACATAATTTAAATGCATCATCTCAATGTACCTTCATAAATAAAAAGACAAACCCAGCCTGTATTCACAGTGATGACCAGGGTGTTAATTCAAAAATACTGAAAAGAAGATTATAAAGTGTGTCCCAAAGGCGACTTTCCTGACGTTTTGATACAAAAAAAAAAAAATACAAAAAAAAAAGAGCGAAAGCAGCGGTTTTTAGTAACACGTTAACCATAGACGTGGGTCGCACTGGCCTGAAAGCTGTGTGGAAGCCGTCTGCTAGGTGAAGGCAGAGCACAATACACTACTTGTACAGAGAAACACAGTAAAGCTATGTGTACAGTACTTAAGAATAAGTCAATTGTTATTTCCGAGGACATATTTCAGCACTGGTCACCAATGCCACACGATCTGATTGATGAAACGACTTACGGTTTGTATTAAAGACAGTGTTTAGCCAAAACAGAGGATCATGGCCTTCATTCTGGAGTTCAACTATTCCAGCATTCAGCCACAGCATCAAGTGCCATCTCGATTTCTCCAGGTGGACAGGTCAAGAGGTCAAGCCCTGGGTAAAGCCACACAGTCCAGATCTGATGACTTACACATTCAATAAAAAGCTATAGTACCAACGCACATCCCCAAACAGTTTCTCGTCGCCAGATCTGACCATATACGTTACTCACGGGAAAGAAAAAGGCTACAGCCCTCATTTTGGTTTAAGGTACAAGGGAACTTCGCCGCCGTCTGTCGTGTCAAAGCTTGGCAGATCAATGCTAGTTTCAAACGAGCCCGGTCTTTCCGCGTGTTTCTACCGGATCACCGCGCGCCGGAGGAGTACTTGGCCTTGGTGATGAGGTATAACACGATGTCTTGGTGTCCTCCAAACGCGGCGATGTGCAACGCGCTCCATCCCTCTCGGTTCGCCAGCCGAATATCAGCACCGAATTTCACCAGAAGTTTCACGAGCTCCAAATTCCCGTCGATGACCGACTGATGCAGAGCCGTCTGTCCCTCGGGGCCGAAGGAGTTGACGTTAAACTCGCAGTTGGTCATGTTCTGCAGAAGCGAGTGGAGCTCCTTCGTGTTGCCTTTCTTCACCGCCTCCTGGAAGACTCTCTGCGGCGCCGAGCACGTCGATATCTCCGCCTGGCTCATGATGCTTTAACCGCCTCTTTTCGCCGTTACCGTCTCGTGTACTTGGATATAGTCGCGGCTTTACTGGACTAAAACCAGTTTAGGCGCGTGAGACTAGCGTATATCCCAAAAAAAGGACAAGTAAACGACACACTTGGTGTGTAAAATGCAGTCACTGACTATGGTGTATATATCCAAAGACCTAGCGAGAAAGTTCAATGATCCACAAGGTGCAAGTCTCCGTGTGTGTGTGTGTGTGTATGTGTGTGTGTCTCTCAGTAGCAGCACCAGGTTATGGCAGAATATGGAGTTATTTAGTGTGAGAAAGGAGGCGTGTGAACGGCGGTGTCTCCGGTTAAGCGCATCGAGGGGCCGTTAGGTTTAAAGACGTCTGAGGTAAATTTACCTCAAGAAATGCGTCTCTCGCGTCCCGCTGTGGTTTATTTGGCAAGGGTGACTGAAATAAACACAGAAACTGTTAAAGGACTATCCCACGTTACATCTAAAACTGAACAAGTAAAGATGTACTTGCCTATTTACGTGTGGACGGGTAGAAGTGACTCAAATAACTGCCCGCTTGCCCGCTTCTGTTTGTCCGTCGCGCGGTCCCGGTATTTCTCTGCCCTGAGCTGCGTTGCCAGGGGGATATTTTAGACGAACTACTTTGCATAACAATACGTCTCTATTGAATCAAGCATTGTGGAATGGGAGGGGTTGTGCGATGCTGATTGGCTGAGGGGTTGGCTTGGGGGAGTGGCCACGCGTTGAAACTGAGAAATGGGCGTGTCTCGTTGCCCAAACATCCCACCGTAATAAAACGACTGCGTTATTAGGTTATTATGTGTTAATATGCACACATTCGAGAGAGGAAAAATCTTTAAACTGATATAAACAACCACTTGAAAGATGGATATAACTCGACAGCAAGGCTTGGGTTGGGCTTTTATTCAGAATCTTGCCAAAAGCTATCCGTACGCAATTTGGGATCATATCTCGAAGTATTATATAAGGAAAATATTCACCTGTTATTACGGTGTAAAACATAAAGAGAGACCCACAGACAATTTTTCTCTGAACCTTAAAATACCTTGGCTTCAAAAAGTATCTGGATCTGCCATTCAGATAAAATCAGATTTTTTCCAGTTAGATCACTTTCCTACCTGTCTACACCAAATGGCAATAACCGCTTCTTTATTGGGGTTGCTAAAAAGTAACACGAAACACCTTTCTCTGAACCATTAGACTTGTGAAGCAGTAATTCCAGCTGTTTAAAGTCAATAACACAGTCTGTGCGACTTCCTGTGCGCGTCCACAGAGGTGCGCGTCGCGCGCGGTGTACAAAATTCCCGGTGTCACGCATGCGCCCTTAAAGTCAAACCTGAAGATTCAGCCCATTCTGCGCATGCGCGGGGCAGGAACTTGAGTGACACGCATAGCAGCTGTACCGTGGGAACCGGACGACTGCAATTTCTGCGCAGCGCACTCGCCTTTCCTCACACGCCGCAGTTTGGCGTGTAAAGCCACACACACACACACACGCAGTATAGTGTGCAGCCGTTTGCTCCATTTTACAGAAGCTTCAAACATTTGATCTGCCAAACTGTTCTGTTTCACTTATAACCGCTCGTGCGTGCGTTATAACCTGCACGTATGGCTGTTGGTGACGAGTTTAAAATGGCTTAAACGTAAATTGACATCGGGGTGAAATCAGGTTGAATTGGACACTTTTTCCCAGTCATCTCAACGGCAAAAAGTGTGCCAATCAACCTGAATTCACCTATAAATTGACAAAGATCCGCAAATATTCAACAACAACAAATAATTTTTTGTTTGTTGTATTATTGTCATCATTTTATTTTCACAGTTCCTTATTACTGTAGTTTCTGAGGTTTCTGAGTGAAATAGTAACTACCTGTATTAGGCTACTGTATTCTTACAATTTGCATATGCAACTTGTAGCCTGTGTGTCCTTGTAGAAGAATATAGTAGTACAGCCGACAATAAAACACATCTCTGCCTGACTAGTTTACTACACCTCTGTCAAAAAAGTGCTCAGAATTACTTCAGATGATCACTGGCTGTCAAATGAAGTCAACATGTTGCCTAAGGGTCTGCAACCAGAGTAAAATGTGTTTTGCAAAAATACAATATTAAATTAACTTCGACCAAAGCTAAATTTAAGAAGCCAAGTTTCAGACTTAAATGTTTGATTTCCCCACAATATAATGTGTGTAAAATTAAGAAAGTAAAATTCAAATGTGATGTACAAGTATATGACCAGTAGCACCCTTTGCTATGTTTCACCCATTTCACTTGAAACAGCCTAAGGGGCTTTTGCTTGCTCTCGGAAAAAGCCTCGTTAAAAAATTAAAAAAAATTCTCGTTAAAGGAGTAGAACACGTTTATAAATAGACTATTAAAAGCTAAAGATTAGATAAAGTAATTGCAGTTGCATTGCAATGGTTTTGTCTGTCTTTTCTTTGAAACTGGCCTCCGAATTGCAAAGGCCGCCACTGTATTTGACACTATACATTGTTTATTATTGAATGGCTTTGCAATGTATGCCTCATAAAGTAGGTATGGAATATGCATGTTCAGTGCAACACTCAGTTTTATACAATTTGATTTATGCGTGTATTTAAGTATTTTTCACGCCAACTCCCAGTTGTACAAAAATTAAAAACTGTGGGTAAAAGTTCACAAATCATTGGTTATGAGTCGGATATAGAGTTCTAATGTTAACATTCTTTTTGTACATGAAACTCAAAACTCAAAAATAAACCGTGTGAAACCAGACACATACACAGACTCGCTGGATCAACATGTGGAAGTAATAACACGTCCACATTATTAATTATTTGTAGTATCTTAACATGTCTTTTCCCCTCCATCACATATCCTTTAATCTCTCATGTGTGAATTCTGAATTTCAGGCATTCTGTTCTGAGATGTATCCCAGATTTCAGTACGCTCACAAATTATACTTCAACTGGCTAAAGCATACAGCTTTGGGAAGTTTTCTTTCCCAAGCAGAACTTTCCTGAGATTTGAAAGAATGAAGCGATGTGCACTTGGTATTTGACCATGTGTGAAACAGAAGTGTTCTTTAAGACCTGCCAGGGTAGGGCTAAAATATCCCAGCACATCTGTTGGCTAATCAGAAAGATGTGTCCGTGCGCTGGCCTTTTGGAAAATATTTGCTGAGAAAACGGAGGGCCTCTCCCAGTGCCCGGTTATCTCTGGACTCCGGGAATTTGCACACTTTCTGCTACTTGTAGTTAGATTTTCCTACAGTGGCCCCCAAAAAGCTTCGCCGCTTGAGGCATGCTAAAAATGTACGAATGTCACAGCGATGAATAAAAACATCAAAACCAAAGTGGAATTTAGGAAAAGCCAATGCATCATATCCTGAAAACTGGCTTTAGCAGCAAATTAGATGTGACCAATATCATTTACGTGCTGTTTTTATTTTCTGACTATAACATTTACACAAACATTCAGATTTACAAATGGACAAAATGCTTGTGCACCTTTTCAAGCTAAAAATGCTTATTTTTCCATTGTATTTAATCCTTTTTCCTTAAATTTTTAATCGTAATAAGTAGATACTGTTGAAAATGAAGACAAAAAGTGTTGTGCTACGTTGTGGTTGTCAAACATTAGTGGATCATAATGTGATGAACTACACTCTGAATGACGCCTATGTGAACTTGGGAAGAAACTGACTTCACATCTACTAAAAATAACCAGTTCATTAAATATCTATGCAAAACTGTTTTAGAAAAGTTAAATCATTTAAGAGAAAAACTTGATTTTTTTGAAAAAAAAAAAATATATATATATATTTTGATGTAGAATGACTAAAATATAAATCTTGAATAGGCTCATCTTTGAAAATTTACAGTGAAAATACAGTAAAATTTGAGACTTTAACTGTCTGAATACTTTTTAGGGTCACTGTATACTTCAGAGGGTCACATTTTTTAAAAAAAGTTGTATTCCTAACCACATAAATCAAGCCTGAATGGGATTTTTAAGTAGTTGAAGTCAACATCAAAGCAACAGGCTCTAATGAGGCGCTAATGGAGCCGCCGCTGAGAATATCCTGCGAGCCATTTGCTCAATGTCAGACGTACAGTACTTAACAGGAAGTGTGTCATTCCACCTGGGCCTGTGCCACCGGGTCACATTTATCAGAAATATAACCCAGTGAGAGCCAGCTAAAAACTCCTCCCAGTGTCAACGGGTGCAAAGATGCCTTATTAAAGATTAATACGCGTCGTAAAAGCTGGAAAGTCGATCTCTGTGGCATTTAAATCTCTGAATGCCTTTCAGATTAACCCTGTTTTATTCAAATCTCAAAACACAAAGTTCAGATTCACATTCAGTTCCTCGCAGGATAAAGTGAAAATAGTTGGTGTTTCTCTTTATGTTAGAAGAACGCTCATATGGCTGTTTGTAAAGATGTATGAATGTTTGTGCGCAAATAAATGTTATAATCACAAAAAAATTAATCTAATTTGCAGCTGGAGCCAGTTTTCAGTATACGATTCATTGGCCTTTTCCCTTCCTTTTAATCAAGATACGAGCTCTTCGTTCCAGTTTTTTAAATTTAAACATACTGAGACTGTACTTTTTATTGACTTGAATACATGCAGTTTTGTAGTAAAACCATAGTACCTACAAAATGAACCATGGCTTTACTACAGTAGCATGGTTTAACTGTGTTTTAATACCTTTACACTGTAAAAAAATGATCGTAATTTTAACGGTAAAAGACTGTAAAAATGCTACAGTGAAAAACTGTTAATTGGTTAAAAGAAAGTTTCCGTACTGTATATGGTAAATAACTGTGATAGATCTAACGGTACATTTAATGTAATTTTACTGTAACATACCGTTAAATTTACAGTTTTTGAAAGTGAAAAAACAACTCATTGTATAATTTACAGTGAAAAACCGTAAATTGACATTCCCACAATTCCCTGTGACACTTCACATTTGATGTATTTTTTTTAAATAACTATGTTTGTTTCTTCATAGTTTTCTTCGTTTTTTTCTAATCAGTTATGTACATTAGGGGTTTATGTTACATTTAATGTTGTTAAATTAATGTTTATTGCATTTTTTAAATTTCATGTGTTACCATGATGGTGTTTAATGTTTGTGTGAATGACACTGTGCAGCTTCTATATATATTAGTATTAACTTTCTTGTGGAAGAACTGCTTGTGTTGATCTTTGATTGATCATGTGACTTTCATCACTGCTGTGATTGGTGGTTATCAGTGTACAAAACAGATATTAATACTTCAATAGGACGGTAAATTAACATTATATCATATTACTGAAATCCAATTTTAAATATACAGTTTTTTCCGTAAAAACAACGGGAAGAAATTACCAATTTTTTTACAGTATTTTTCCGTTTTTTAACAGAAAATTTCTGGCGCCCCTGCTGCCCGAAACTTGCCGTTTTTTTACGTTTATTTTTTTTTTTTACAGTGTACATTTTGTAGCAAAACCATAGTAACTACAAGACTAATCCTGATTTTACTACAGAATTTGCAATAAAACCATTGTAATTAAAAGATTTGTAATGATTTTACAATAATAACCACAGTTTAACCATGAATTTTGTAGTTAAACCAAAATAACTAAAAACTAATCTGGTTTTACTACAGAATTTCCCGTAAAGCCATTTATTGTAACTAAAAGATTAACCATGATTTCACAACAATAACCATGGTTTAACCATGAATTTTGTAGTAAAACCATAGTAACAACAAAAATAACCTGATTTTGTGACAGAATTTGCAGTAAAACCAATGTAACTAAAAAAATACAGCGATTTTACTACAATAACTGCAAAAACAATCTAGTTTTACTACAGAATTTGCAGTAAAACCAGAAACTGCTAAATTAAATACATCACCTACAGCTTCACTATGGTTTTGTAGTAAAATCATAATAAACACAAACCTAAATTTGGTTTTACTGTTGTATGTGTACTGACTCGTTTATCCTGTGGGAGAAATAATGAAGAATGATATTATAAAGAAGACATTTTGCTTTGCATTTTACTCCTCAGCAACTACCATCCGAGTCAGTCTAGTCCAGCGCACTGTGAATGGAGGCGCGCAGGGGGAGCGTTCAGGGATCCGCCAGCCGGCCCCTGCGCGAGGTTTCTGGCGCCGGAGCCAGACAGCGGAGAGGAGAGGAGAGGAGAGGAGGGGGAAGAGCGCAGGCAGAGGCCCCTGAGTCACCGGCCCGGGGAACCTGTGGGGTTAGCGTGACGTCTCAATAGAGGGAGGGCCTTCAGAGTCCAATTCAGCCCCAGTACCACGTGCTCAAGGAGCGTGGGAAAGAGGCGAGCTTTTCTTCCCAGCAAAGAAAGGGCCAGTATCGAATAACAGAAGTGCAGGAGAGCCGGGGCGTCCTGAACAGGGCTAGGTAGAGCAAGAGCTCCTACTGCAAGCAGACAAGATTATCTCCAGCTAATGCAAACACGCAGAGCTACGGTTACAGTCAACACTTTGATGCTTACATTCAGGGAGCGCACATTTAAAAGAGGACACAGATATAGGCAGCTCTGTTTGAGTGCGACTTTATTGAACTCGAACTGAAGGACTGACTGTATGCGGCCCATCCTGTTATGAACTCGCAAAACTTGGAAGGAAAACAGCGTCTGGCACCATTTCAGCAGAGCTGTCTTTGGGGAACCCAGGCATATTATTCTGTAGTTTTGACAGATTTACAAATGGAGATATGAGTTAAAGACTAAACAATAAACAGCGTCTGACATGAAAAAAAAAAAAAAGAAGAAGAAGAAGAAAAAAGAAAAACAAACAGTTATTCGGAGATATCTGCAAGAGAGATAATATGCTAAAAAATAAAAAAATAAAAAAAATCTTGTCATTAAGGGGTTAATCCAATGTAAATCCTGTTTGATGAAGTTGTGATGAATCTTTTCAAAATATTATTAAAAAACCTTTAACACATTTTATGAACAACTTAGGTTTGTAAACAATTTATGGCTTTAAGTGTATTATGTTGTGTAGAACAAATTTAGATCTAAAAAAAGTTCCTTTTTTAAAAATAGAGAAAAACAAGATTTTGTGCAACAAAGAAAAAATTGTAAAAAATTATTTTATGAGTGAATTCAACGAAAATCCTGAAAATCCTATTATTAAAAACTCTTAACACTTGTATTTTATGAACGACTTAGGAGGTTTGTAAACATTTATGGCATTACGTGTATTATTTTGTGCAAAACAAATGGATGCTTTTGCACATTTATCATGACACAGTGTAGCAAATAAAAAATACCTCCGTAAAAAGAATTGTTAAAAATCTGAAAGAAAAAAAACAAAACCCTGCAAAGCAACAGCGAGAGTTCATTACACCTGGAGGCTTTCGCTGACGTGCAGGACCTTCTGGAACTGGGACAGCACCCGGTCGTAGTGCGTCCCCTCCCAGAACACCTTCCCGCAGCCGGTGCAGATGAAGTACACGGGGATCCGGGGAAGGAGGCCTGGGGGAACCGTCTCCAGCTGAACTTCGGCCCCGCTGGGGAATCTGAAGGTCTGGGGGTCCAGGGCCGTGCGCGGGGCCCAGCGGCAGTGAGGGGTGAACTCGGGGCCCTCTGGGGGCCTCCAGCTATTGTAATCTTCTTGTGTTTCATCCTGTGGTTCGCAGTCATCCCGCTTAGATACGATGTCCTGAAGAAGACCTTTGAAGAGAAAGAAAAAAACAACAGAGCTCAAAGCGTGCTATCCTCTGAGACTGACAAAAACTGGGGGGAATCAAATGCTAATTCACTGGAAATTAAATAATGGTGGAAAAGAGTCTGGATTAAATCTGTAAAAACATTTTAAGATGTACATTCAAATATATATGTGGGCAATAAATGGAAAGCGCGCGCCGACCTCTCTCTTTCATCATGCGGGTCATATCCTCTCTGGACAGCTTAAAGTACTCGTTACAGTTGCAAGCCTTGAAACGGGAGACAGAAAAAACACATCGATATGTAATAAAACATTATGACGTCATGCAAATCAATTCACCAACAAGATGTTCAATCAAGTGTTAGACAATAAAATCTCTTATGTCGACAGTTTATATATTTTGTATATAGCTTTTTTACAGTTTGCACTTCATCATTCTTTTTAATGATTATTTTCCACATTTTAGAATAACAGTACAGATATCAAAACTATGAAATACTCATATTGTGCTCACTGATATGAATCAAAAGTGCAGTGCATTCTAGTATTTAAGGAATGCGATGTGATCCATTAAAAATAAATAAAATAAAATACATAAATAAAATGTTAACTTTGTAAAGAAATGTATATGTATATACATTATACAAAAATAAATGTAAATATGTTCAGATGCAAAAGCCTCTAAGTGCCATCTGAAATTTTCTTCTAGAATGATCATTTATATCAAGCTCGTATATTTAAGTTCAGTAATTTCACTTAAATGACAATTAATAGGTAATTTGCATTGCCATTTAAGTGAAATTATTGAACTTAAATATACGAGCTTGATAAAAATTATCATTCTAGAAGAAAATTTCAGATGGCACTTAGAGGCTTTTGCATCTGAACTCTTCATATGTACGTATACCATACACACTACCGTTCAATAATTCGGGGTCAGTAATATTGTTTTTAATGTTTTTGAAAGAAGTCTCTTCTGCTCAACAAGACTGCATTTATTTGACCAAAAATACAGTGAAAACTGTAATAATGAGAAATAATTGTACAATTTAAAATTACAGTTGAACATATATTACAATAGAAAACTGTTATTAATTAAAGCAGTATTTTCAGCATCATTACTCCAGTCTTCAGTGTCACATGATCCTTCAGAAATCATTCTAATATGATGATGATAATCAAGAAACAGTTGTTATTATCAATGTTGTGCTGATTAATATTTTTCTAAAAACAGTTATACATTTTTAAAGGATTCTTTGATGAATAGAAACTTCAAAAGAACCACATTTATTTGAAAAATAATTACTTGACTGTCACTTTTGATCAATTTAATGCTTCCTTTATTCTTAAAAAAAATTGTTTTTTTTTTTTAAATCCTACTGACCCCAAACTTTTTAACGATGTATATATATATATATATATATATATATATATATATACACATGGGTAGATAGCAGATTGTGAACTCGGATATATTTTAAACAGTCTGGTAAGTCCCATACCAAACTCTCTCACGCACACACACACACACACACTCGTCTCCAGTGACGCAGGCTAGGTGTGAGGTTAAAAGTTTGCGTCGCCTCTCTTGATTTCACACTTCAGTGTGGCCTCTGTCTCATCCTCGGCGAGGAACCGATTCCCACCCTTTCAAACAACACATGGGCGCTAAAAGCCTCGTCGCTAAACGCCATCTCCACCTCTGCAACACCGGCCAGACTGAGACATGCTAAATGGGACACCTTAACAGGACAGTGACAATTCAGTCAGAGAACACATGGGACTCAGAACTGAAACTGAAATTGAAAGACTTCTCAGGAATTAAAGGAATTAAAGGAACAGTGAAAAGTTTGAACAGTTTCTCACACTCATGTGGTTTCAAATCCACTGCGGTTATTATTTCTGTGTCACACAAAAGGAGAAATATTTTCTTTTCTTTTATACAGTATCAGTTCATAGTACATGGCAGTCAAGTTCCAACAAGGCCCAAAAAACCCCCACCAAATATTCAAGTTTACAACTTCCATTATGACTTAAGACGACTTGAGATATAGAGAAGTGAAGATTTCTTATCACGAACACTAAATTTCTCTTTTTGGGGTTTTAAACAACATGAGGCTAAAAAAAAAAGATAATTATGTAAATGTACACTAGCGGCCAAAAGTTTTTGAAAGAAGTCTCTTAAGCATGCATCTATCTGCATTTATTTGATAAAAAATACAGTAAAAACATTAATACTGTGAAATATTATTACAATTTTAAATAACGGTTTTGTATTGTAATATATGTTAAAATGTAATTTATTCCTGTGATTAAAGCTGTATTTTCAGCATCATTACTGCAGTCTTCACTCTTCAGTGTCACATGATCCTTCACAACTCATTCTAATATGATGATTTGATGCTCAAGAAACATTTACTATTAATAAAGTTCAAAACAGTTTTCGCTACTTATATTTTGTGGAAGTCGTGATACACTATCATTCAAAAGATTTTAAAAAAGATTACAAAATTAAAACTGCTTTCAACATTGATAATAATAAGAACCATTATTAACAATTTAGCACTAAAATATAATTCATATTTGAATGATTTCTGAAGGATCACGTGACACTGAAGACTGGAGTAATTCAGCTTTGATCACAGGAATAAATTACATTTTAACATATATTACAATAGAAAACAGTTCTTTTAATTGTAATAATATTTCACAATATTACAGTTTTTACTGTAATCAAATAAATGCAGCCTTGGTGAGCAGAATAGACTTATTTCAAAAACATTAAAATAATCTTAATTATCCCAAACATTTTACCAGTAGAGTAAATTATATCAGTTCATAAAGTCTGTCTGAAAACATTGTTTGCAGATTTCAGTTTAAGTACTGGATCCATTTCAGAATTCAGTTTGAAGTATATATGTTTTCACACACGCACACACACACACACACACACACACACACACACACACACACACACACAAGGTGCTGTGAAAAAGCAAGGTGTGTGTGTGACCTGCACAGGTGCCCTTTGCAACCCCTGGCTGCTTACTCTCACGCTCTCTCCTTTCCACCTTGAGTGATCTCTTCCCACACACCGCAGAGGCTGAGTGGCCAAAAACATACCGCCAACTATTTACCCAGCTCCTGAGTTTCCCATGCAAAAGCAAGTCAAAACCTGCTCCGCCAACTCTTCATACTCATGCCTGCACCGTCGCGCTCTTTCTCCATCTGTGTTTGCCTCAAAACCACATGCGCAAGTTTTGCCTCATACATAAACAAGCGAGGAGGAGAAAGCGAGGCGTGACTAGACCAAACCCTATGGCAAATACGTCAACGCCATATGTGTAGGAGCCAGGGCTATAGTTCCTGTTGCGGGTCAAGCTATTAATGTATTTGTGATTGTCAATCACTTGTGCATTTCAATTCCAACATTGAGTCTCGTGTGTGTTCACACTTGTAGTTCGTTTCATTTGATCTGGACCAAAAAAAAAAAAAACGTAGTCCTGGTCCACTTAGCGTTCACATCGGCATTTTAACACCGAAGATACTGAACCTAAAGGCATAGAGATATGTTCACAACCTGATTGGTTGGCTTTTATTAGGTATATTTCGTGTTGGAGCTTACCGAACACCCAAAACAATGCTGTGTTCTGGGCTAAATGCTCTCGCTGTGTGTGTGTAGCTACATATGATGGTATTTTGAGCAGCTGAGAACTCGTGAAGAGCTTATAAAATGTGTAAAGGAGTAAAACAGCGTCAGGAATCCCTCCGTCACACACATGAAGATCTGCTGTGAGGAGACGCGGTTCTGACGCCTGAACTGAGATGGGCAACATCACCACTATGACGAGAAAAAAAAGGTATTCTTGAGCTTTCTGTCCTTTTTAGGGTCTCATCTTGTGACATCATGTCCTGTTTTTGGTTAGTTTACATGTCTTTGGTCTGTGATGCGTTCATATTTCATTCGAACCGTACCAGAGTTTGTTTGGAAGCAAAGCGAGACTCATCTTTTCAGTGGTTTCTTGTTTGGTCGCACCAGGGTTCACACTTACTCAAATGAACCGCACTAACAGAGCAATCGCACCAAACATGCTAAGTGTGAACACACCCTTAATCACACTTCAGGTTGGACATTTCTGAAGAATTCCTCTGAAGATTTGTATGCTTCGCCATATTATACAGAAGTGGAGTGGGATTTTTAACCAGTGAGATGTCAGTGAGGGCAACAGCGGCACTCTTCATTTGTCTCCGATTAGGACAAAAACTCAGATAAAGAGATAGAATCTATCACACCTAGTTAGGACACGCTTTGGAAACTCTGGGGTATTTAACGGGCAAACTCGTCCCGCACCGTTTGTGGTATGGAAATGAATGATGTGACTTTGACGTTGAGAAGAGATTAAAGCTGCGTTCACACCACCAGAGACTTTGTCGCTGCATGTCGCCAATGGCTGGCGGTGAGATCACTAGCGGGCGTTCCCACTACTGTTGTCTAGTAATGTTTGTGTATGACATTCATGGATGTTATCCCATGTTGTAGACAACGAATCAGTTGTTGCAAAATTGTGTAAAAAAATGTTTTTATTTTTTTATTTTAAATTCCAAATGCAACTCTAGAAGAGAAGAGACATTATTTTATAAAGCATTCAAGCTTGGATTTTCTCTGGTCAACAATTAAACGGGCAAATTTCCCATAAAACTTCATTTTAGCAGGGACAACATCAGCCATATTTAGGGACCAAAACATTAAACACTTGCAAATGGGCTCTTTTGACTTGGACCAGTAAGCAAACACCTTAAACCCCCTAAAAACCCCAGAACACAAACCAGTTAGCAATGTGCTAAAAAAGAGCTAAAAACCACTCAAAACAGCACAAGTCCTGGCAACCACATACAACATCCGAGCATATGACAGCGAGTGTTGGTATTTGCCTTCATTGTTTATTGAGAAAATGTAGTTAGTAGTAAGGTTAGTCACCTTGTGTTGTTGTACCAAAGGTAAAGACTGCACAAGATTTGACAGGTTACTGTTTGTACAGCACAAAAGCACAATGTTGAGTATGTGTTTCAAACGTCACCTCTATATGAGGCCAGCATGAGCCTCCGACGAGCTAAAAACCTTTCCAATTAGTGAGACGTGCTCGAGAAAAGCCAGAGACGAGAGATAGAGAGCTCCCATAGACGAGAGGTGGGGGAGGGGGAGTGGAGGGAAAATACTCATTTCGACTCCTTACCCCCCCCTCTCTCTCTCTCACTGCCGCTCCCATGGGAAAATCCTGGACTGCATACAGGCGGCGGGTTTGTGCTGAGGCTGGGTCACATGACCGAGTGTCTGACCAATGAGAGGAGGCTGCTATGATTCAAACTGAAGCAGAGGCAGGTAAGCGTGGGAACAGGAGTGCGGTTCAGATTCCTGCCCTGTCGGCACGGCAAACCTCAGCGTTTGACACATGTGTTGCAAGCTTGGGCGGCAAATAACAAGATCACTACCGTCTTGAGAAATGTAGATATAATTTTGTGGGAAAATAAATTGGGGTTGGCATTAGGCAATTTTTTTTTCTAACAGAGAATGCATATATAAATACATAAAATACCAATGTAAAACAAAAATAAAATAATGATAATACAGGACAGAGGGGAACATTATAATATAATATAATATAATATAATATAATATAATATAATATAATATAATATAATAATCAAATTTTGTATACGTAATTACTGCAAAAACAAGTATTTACAAATTAATATTTTTAGTTCTGTCTGTCTATTGATTAAAATATTTAACTAAATATTAACCAATGGTTTTTCTATTAAAAGGGATTTAGCGACACCTATAAAAGGAACTGAATGTTAGATCCAAAGTGACTCTGTGACGCCTTCACCCAATACCTAGTCACTTTGGATCTAATTTTCTTAGGAAGGAAAACTATATTAAAGTTGGTAACAAAAAGCAAAAAAACTAAATTAAAGCTATTTATGACTATATATATTTTGTTTGACGGTTTGAAGGTCCAAATTGCAGTTTCAATGCAGCTTCAAAGGCTTCAATTTATTTTTATGTTTTTTAAATAACCGATCGTTCGCTAGATAAGACCCTTCTTCCTCGGCTGGGATCGTGTAGAGCCTTTGAAGCTGCATTGAAACTGCAATTTGGACCTTCAACCCGTTGGACCCCATTGAAGTCACTATATGGAGAATAATCCTGGAATGTTTTCCTCAAAAACCTTCATTTCTTTTCGACTGAAGAAAGACAGACATGAACATACTGGATGACGTGGGAGGGGGAAATTATCAGGAAATTTTAATTCTGGAGCGAACTAATCCTTTAAGTTTAACAACTTTAAATAATAAATGAAATTATGAGCAGCTTGGGAAGCAGCTTCCTCAATACTGGAGGAAAGTCTCTTGGATGTAATAAGACACGAGACTGCTCGTTTACTTGAGGCATTAGTAGAAAGCTCATCAGGGCTGACCTCTCTTTCTCCCGTGACCCTGCCTGGAGGTGTTTTAGATTAGTGCTGTTGTCAGTGCTAATGGTCCGTTCATTGCCCAGAGAGCTGAACCTGACCAGACAGTTGGACAGGATGCAGTCGACAAGCAAACTGTTCTGACACTTTTCTCTTTTTCTAATAACATACATGTGTTCAGAAAACTCTCCCCTGTTGGTCTTGGAACAGCTCATACCCAGTGAAGTTTCTTGGCAGCTCTGGACGAGGGGGGTTGGTTTGGGACTGGAGCTCTGCAGAGAACCACGGGAGTCGGGGAATAATGGCCAGTGAGGAGACTCTTTGTGTGGGCTTTAGCTGCAGGGCTCAGGGGGGCACTGGGGGTTTTGTGTGGTAGCTTGGCCTCTGTGAAGCTAGCCTTTCCACCCACCCTATTGATACTTGCCCCTCTCTCAGAGCTGAGCTCTTTAGCACTGCCCAAATAGGGGGATAATAGCCCCACTACGAGCCCTGAAACCAAGAATGGCTCACAGCTCTTTCTTTTTCTCTCTTCTCATTCTTTCGTCTCAGGCGGTCAGATCAATGACTCTTACATACTTCCAGCAGTAAATACCCTTGAGGATGTCGCTGGGGAGGTTTTTTTTTTTTGTCCTCAACTAGATGTAAATAAATGATGGGTGGAATATATTTTGCTAGTGATTATTGGAATGATTTTGATTTTAATGTAATTTTTTTATTTGGCCATTAGGTTTCATAAAGTGCCAGTTAGAAATCAGTTCTTTTGAACCATCAATTTCAGTAAATTGGTTTAAATCCAGATTAAATAGTAAAAAAAGTAAAAGATTTGAAACCGTTCATGAAACACCCTGCATTGCATCTTCCATGCTTCGATATTAGGGATACACCGATATTAAAATTCTGGTCAAATGAGATAATCCAATTATTATTTATACTTTTTTGCGGAAATAAATGAAAAAATAAAACACTAAAAACTAATATAATTTTTTTTTTTAAATTCTACAAGTGATTTTAGGCATTACATTACAACATTCAGTATGAAAAATGTATATTCATTTTATGCTTTGTTAAAGATTACATTTGACAACGTTAACATTAATTTATTCGTTTAATGTTCAAATCAACGTTGGATGGCAGCAAAGGTACTCTAAATATAAATATGAATAATGGCACTTTTAGGAGTTTAGTAAAAGCAAGAATAAGACATGAGTTTTTGTTTGACAAGTTAATGAAGAACATTGAGGGTTTTAAAGACGTTGTCATTAAAGGGTTTTCATACATATACATATATAAATACATACAAACATATATACATACATACACATACATATACATAAATATACATACACACACACACAATACAGGGAAAGAGAAAGCAAGATGGGAGAGAGAAACTGAGGCCAAGGTAGTCGTGTCGCAAAGTCTTCCCACCACACCCACAGTAACTCGCTGCGGTATTTGTCCCGTCCTGTCTCCCGGTGTCTTGTCATGGGAGCTTTCTGTTGCGCAAGCCTCGTGCTGCGTTTCATACCTCTCTTTCTTCCCTTGCTTGCTCTCTTTAACCGACACACTTAAGCATGTTCGGAATGCTATTGTGAAGTCTTCATGATTCATCCCCAACTGTAAATATTGACTATGGCAGCCCTTAAGGGGGGGACGAGCCTGAGAAAGTTGTGGGATGACTGGTGCCTGGCCCACTCCACTGGGCACCACAGCTTTCAGACCCAGCAGGCTGACAAAAAACAGTTTCCAGACCACAGGGTGGGTCAAAACCCAATATTGAAAACCATCCGTGCAAGTAAGCATCTTTCCCATTGCCCCTTGGCACTTATGACACATACTTCTCAAAAAACTCTACCTACTTTTGTTGACCTAGCATAGATTTACCTACTGTCGGCAAAAATGTGCAAAAAAGGTCTACATTGATCCTAGTGACAACACTTATACCAGGTAGCTGTCTCACAAAGGTGCCGACAGTATCAAACTCTGGAAAACAGTTTAGCAAACCTGAAAGGCTCATTGTGCCGTGAAATAAGAGTGCAAATGAGGACCAATGAGCTTGATTTTCTGACTAAGATAATCGTGCACGCACACACACAGCATGGGGGAGATAAAGTGAAATGAAAGGGCGTGAGGGGAGAGAGGTCAAGTGCTAATGATGCTGGATAAGACTTGAGAGCCTGAGAGGAGAAAGGCAACTTCAAAGCACCCCTTCTCCAAGGAAAGGACAAAAACGAAAGGCTTTGGATGGCAGCAGGGGTGGACAAAAAGAAGTGTGAGAGAGAAACAAGAACAAGGGTGTAGACAGGAAACGGGACAACATGGTGAACAAAAGCCTGGGGGGAAAGACACCGAGGGGAGGGGGGAGATGAAGTGGAAACGCTGAGGTAGAGGAGGGCTTGAGGTTGGGTTTGGGGTTCATCTCGGGTGTGAAAGCGATGAGGTGAAGCCTAAAAAGGCCTGAGAGAGTTCCTGTGTCACAGACCCCATCGGCAGCCCTCGCCACCCCTCCTTCCCTCGCGTTCTGGTCGGTCCTGCTAAATTCCCCAGGGCCAGAGGCTGTCCCTTTTCAGTCTCCTGTGACACAGTCATTATGAGTGTGGGAACTGAATCTGTCCCTCTCACAGTGCCCCTGCAAGCCTGTTGCTCCGCCCCACCTCAGTCCACCATCACCCCCACCGGCTCCAGCTCCGTTTGCCCCCCCCCCCCCGATATCTCTGAGAGCCGGACCCCCGTAACCCCACTAGCTTCCCCGGCCCCCCTCCATGTAACAGAGCTGCTATCTCTCAGTGCAGAGCTGTCTTTCCCGGTCTCTGTCAAACAACCCACCCCCTATTCCAATCATCCTCCATCCTTGACGCTATCTCCTCGCCGATAACCATGGGAACCACTCTGTGGGAACCGGCTGGACCGGCCTGGCTCACCAAAATAGACAGCAAAGAAAAGACTGAGGGAAAAAAAAAACGGTGAGAAAGAAAATGAGAAATACCTCCCAGAGGGAGGGTTAAAACAGGCGGACAGAGACAGGTACGCAACCTGACCAATCAGTATCTGGCAGGGGAAGGTAAGGGGGGAGCGGGAAAGTTTTCCTTCAGCGGCTGAGTTTGTCTCTTTGATTTCAGGCTCTTTGGGCCACTGCTTTTACACTGTGGCTTTGGGGCCATCGGTGTCCCCTCTCTTTGTAATGGAGATCTTCAAAGTTACTCAAAAGAGAGCAGAAATCTAGAGATCAAACGCGGCAGGCTATTGAGAAGAAAGTCCTATAAGAGCCCGGGCAGGTAATGAACATATCCCAGCATGCTTTGGCTTGCCAACAAACCGGCTAATATTGCAAGTTCAGATGATATCACTGGGGAATCCCTTTTATCCATTAAAAGGTGAAGCGGATGAGGTTAACCTTGGCACCTCCTCCTCTTCCTCATGCGCAAGCATCACGGATGCACTAGCGTAGTTCCTGTGAGAAAACCGAAGACGGAGGGAAAGAGAAAAGGGGCGAGTGTGCATCTTTTCTTGTCTGAATTTGGCTATTTTTCCATTCCAATTTTATTTGACGTCGTTCAGCGGTCTAGGCTCTCCCAGCCCTTTCCCAAGCCAGAGAGGCTGACCCCCATGTCCGTATACCTCGCATGTCCCACGGGGGGCTGCTCTTCGACCCTTCCCACCCCTAACTGCCCAGTAGTCCCAAAGCAAACAGACTTCCAACCCTCGATAACATCAGCCGGATCAGACACAGAGGAAGCACTGCCAGCCTCTGTTGACCCCCATTCCCAAGCCCGACTCGGGGCGGGGTGCAAGCAACGAGCGCAGTAAAGTAAAAAACTGATTAAATGTCTTATGTTTAGCACTTTCACTCACTAACCACACACAGGCACACTACGGGTCGCCAGTCCATCCCTCATTAACACACACAGAAACAAATACTCATTAACAGTGGGGTTCCTGAGCTGTGATAGCTCACACGCTGAAGTGACAGGCTTCACTGGGGGGCCCATTTCAGAGAGGCATCTACACTGTGCAAAGTGCAAAGACCAGCCATGCAAAAATAATCCATCAAGTCCAACAACATGTCCATTGACACTAGGCAAACCACTATTAGCTACAACAGATAGAACAACCCTATTAACCTTAGAAACTGCTCTTCAGTCCATCAGCAGCACTAGTTAGAAGCACATCCATCAAATTCTTGTTTCAAACATAGTGCATGTATGATTTAATGTGGGAGGCATAACAAAAGGCCCATTTTGAGTAAACTATTGTTCCTAAGACAAATGACAAATGTATTGGGGAAAGTGAACTGCTAATAAGGTGATTTTTAGTGGATGTATGACATCAGTTCTCACCAAGTTTACACAGGTGTCCTAAGAACGGTACCCACAAACATTTAACAACTAATAAAATGTTATTTTTGAGGTTTTGCTTGAAAATTTATCTTTTTATTCAGAATAAATGGCAATTACCATAACGTAAATGTTTTCAGTGAAAAATTATGTTGTTCAAGCTGCTCTATTGCATAAAATATGGACCAGGGCTAAATAAGCATATTTTTACTTTAAAAGTGCGCTTTGTGCTGTCTTTATTTAAAATAAATGTCTTTTGGTTTTATATTTTGCCATCTAATTCAATGCCAATCAAACATTCAGTGACATTCAACATTAAGCGTGACATACTTTTTAGGCCACTTCGAGGCTGTGCTTTACAAATTGCTTTGAACAAGTAGCTTTTTCTGTAATTTTAGCTTAGTAACAAAGTAAGAGAACCGGGGAGATAAACTCGGCATAATTTAGATGACCAACTAAGTCCCATTTAGCTGCTCAGCCAAAGCAAAGTAAGTTAGCATTTACATTGGCAACGGCAGGCCATTCTGCAGAGCTACAGGGAACCCTGCACGTAGCCCTGCACTTTAGAGGCATGCCGTGTGGGTTCATGAAAGACGAATGGAGATAAAAATGGACTTGAATGATAGATTAACTAAAACATAAAACAGTCGGTGAAAACATGGAAATTTGTAGATAAATTCTGGGGATGGAAAAGCTGGCAGATATACACACATGGTGACACAGTCGGTCTCCCTTTCACAGTAAATCATGGACACACACATGATGCCTTCCTCCTACACGTACACGCACACACTCCATTCATAAGAATGACCGCATTGAGCAACCCTCCTTGAGTACAGCTCATAAAAATGCCCATCAAAGCACACTTTCACACATCCGACTATTAGGGGGTCGCAAGAGACAGGAAAAAAAAGAGTGAAGAAGGAAAGAGTGACAAAGACAATCAAAACCTTTTTGTAATCCTATGGTATTCTTTAAAATCCTTACCTTTTACATGAATGCGGTAATCATTCAATACTAAAATCCTATAGTATTACCATCTGATAGCATATTTGTACCTAATACCTGAAAAGCAGCTGGATCTTATGCCAGCACACTAACTGTCCTGTATCCTCATATATGATTGATGTGGAACACTCTACTTAGGGAGCAACTACAAAAAAGAAAAAAACTCAATCTGCAGTTGAAACAGAGTCTGATATTAGCATGGTATTGCTAAGATAACAGCGCGGTGCTCTAAAGGCCAAAATAAACTTTGGTATTTGCGCATATGCTAGGGTACGCATACAGCAACCAGGACTGGGTATCGATTCAGATGTCCTGATTTGATTTGATTCTGATTCACAAGATCTCAATTCGATTCAATTAATTCAATTTTCACTGGCAACACCACAAAAAAACAGTAATAAATGAATAGACCAGTTCAGTGTTGTTTTTGACACATGTATCCTTGTATTGTGATAAATCAAGTTATGACACCCAACATTTTAGATACCAGTGAAAATTAACAATTCTCGACTCCAATTTCGCTACCATAGCTAAAACTACCAATATAAATTTCAAAGGTTATTAAAAATAACTAAACAGTCATTAATAAAGAAGAACAAATAATGAAACTACAAGCAATAAGACAAATAAATAAATCAGAAACAAAGATACAAATGAAATAATCAGTGCTTTTAAGGTTTTTCTGGTAGATCTAACAGTTCTCTTGCGCTTGAATGCTTATATTGGCAAGGCTTGAAAACGCACACAAATTATAAACTTTCGTGACCATGCAGAACTGGCCCAACTGGGACACTGACAGTTCCTTCAACTGTGTGGAACGTCTTTCACGCTGAAACGCAAACTTGCATCCGCCATGTTCAGCTCTAAAGGAATGACAGGCTCATAAGTTTAAGATAAATTAGAAGATGAAATCTTGTAGTCTAGTAATAAGATTAACGACAATCAGATATTATGTTCAAAGTCTGTGGAAAAAATACGGAAAAAACGATTGATTCGTGGCTTTTGAGAATCGATCCTGTATCGACCACATTTAAAAAAAACGATTAATTAAAAAAATCTTGATTTGAACAGCGACCATGAAATAAATCATTAGCATAGTACATGAATACTGTACGCATACTTCCAGATATGCAACAAACAACAAAAAACAAGCAACAAACTACTGGAGATGCAACAACAATAGACGGCCGTGTTGACGAGCACTTGTGTGAAGGGGTTAAGCAAAACACGCAACTATAGTTTAAGACTTTTTTAGGGCTGTCAAACGATTAATCGCGATTAATCGCATCCAAAATAAAAGTTTGTTTTTACATAATACATGTGTGTGTACGGTGTATAATTATTTTCTATATATAAATACACACACATGCATGTATATATTTAAGAAATATTTGCATGTATATACTGTGTATATATATTTATATTATATATAATTTATATTATATATAAATATTTGATATATAAATAACACATTTTCTTAAATATATATATGCATGTGTGTGTATTTATATATAGAAAATAATTATACTCCGTACACAGACATAAATTATGTAAACACAAACTTTTATTTTGAATGCGATTAATCGCGATTAATCATTTGACAGCCCTAATTTTTATAGTCATAAACAGTATCTACCATTTCAGTCTTTTGCCACAAAAAAATATATTGTGTAACTTCAGAAGACGGAATATCGCACACAAGTTGTGTGGACTACTTTTATTTGCTTCCTGTTGTATGGAAACGAGTTTCCTCAAAACACTTCAAAATGTATCCAATTGCATTCCAGGGAAACAGCATACAGGTTTGAAAGTAAATACTGATTATTTTGATTTGAGGCAAAATAATACAACTGCTTTAGGGACAGTAAATTACAGGAGGAAGGTAAAGCGTGGTCTCACTTTAATCTCCCGGTCTGTATCCATTATTACAACACACTGTTTTATACTGCTACTGACTAAGCTGATGTGACCTATATTTTAAATGACGTTTCTTGCTTAAAGAATGTCAAACTTTTGGAAAACAGTGTCGGATATTTAGAGCATCAAATAACCATGACAGAAGCCTAAAACATGACAAGAAGGCACAACAAATTTCAGAAAATGTGGAGAATTCCTGAAGGGTAACTACACAAAAGCGCGCGCACACACACACTGACTGTGTTTGTGTCTGAGCTTCTCTTCCGACACACATATTTGCGTGCTGTATGGAAGTGATATATGGTTCTGTCTCTCGGTGAGGTGAAAGAGTGCGGCCCCTCCTCTCCGAACAACATTAGCAGGCCTGTCTGCCCCGGGCCAGTTCTCATGACATCATCGCTGCACAGGAATGCTCTCAAGCAGAAAGCAGCGAGAGGAAGAGCTCATTTCATCTCTCGCTCGCTCTTTCCCTCTCTCATTCCATTCCTATCTCTTTCTGAAAAGATCCGTCAATCATTTACCCTCCCTTTCCCTTACTTGGGAAGAATTCTTATGTTCACTGTATCTTTCTCCTTTGTGTTTTTTTCTCACAGACATTCATAAGCTCTATTTTGCTTAAGCAAGCATCACTTTTATTATCGTTCATACTTACAGAGTTATGCATACTGTAACTCGCCCCATGGCATTCGCAGGCACGAATGATACCTCAAGTCACGTAGCTTGTTGGGGAGAGGTATGCTATTACTTTTCTAATCGATCAGACTTAAGATTTTTCGCATGGCGGATGATAAAAACGGGCTTTCTGGTTGTGGAGGGGAACATTTGCCGTGACTTAACGCACTCACACGGCCACCGAATGCAGTTCATTTATTGGAAACCTATGACTTTTTGTGGTTTTACTGGTGTGTTAAAATGAACTTCTGGGTTATTTTCAATATAAGTCTACGAACAGGGTGTATGGCCAAATCAGAGGCTTAAAAAACTCACGCGTTAAAGGGATAGTTCACACAAAAATGAAAATCACCATAATCACCATGAGAAAATCTCAGAGTAAAACTGGGAGTTGTGAAAAATATGATACACCGGTGTTTTGCCAGATGAGAAGTTTATCTATGTATCATCTTTTAACTCTTCTAATTCATTTTATAACTGTATCATATATCTCTTAATTTCTTTTATAATGGTTTTAATTTTCCTTGCTTTTAGTTTGATTATTTTAATTATTTTCTGTAAAGCACTTTGAACTGCCATAGTGTATGAAATGTGGTATATAAATAAACTCCCATTGCCTAATTTTATGCGGATTGCCCACGTTTATCAGATGTGTTCTTGTATTCAAACAGCTAAACCGAGCCGCAACAATGACACAGCTTGTAGGGATCTCAAGATGTGTTTTAAACATTTTTAAAACTTGACATGCTGCCTTAAAGTCACGATGTAAAGGAAATGGAGACAGATCACTTCTTACATATTGTGACAGAGATTATCGTAAAACTTGGTTCGTCCGTCGGTTATTGATTGGATGAAGGCAGATCTGAATGTGAGGCCGCAGTTATTCTATGAAAGGGACGGGTTTATGGGGACTAATGGTGTTCACCCTTGTAGTTCGGTTCGCTTGGTCCAGACCAAAAAAAAAAAAAAAAAAACATTTAGTCCTGGTCCGCTTAGCGTTTACATTGGCATTTTAACACCGAAGATACTGAACCTAAAGGCATAGAGATATGTTCACAACCCGATTGGTTGGCTTTTATTAGATATATTTCGTGTCAGAACTTACCGAACACCCAAAACAATGCTGTGTTCTGGGCTAAATGCTCTCGCTGTGTGTGTGTAGCTACATATGATGGTATTTTGGGCAGCTGAGAACTCGTGAAGAGCTTATAAAATATGTAAAGGAGTAAAACAGCGTCAGGAATCCCTCCGTCACACACATGAAGATCTGCTGTGAGGAGACACGGTTCTGACGCCTGAACTGAGATGGGCTAAAACCATATGCTTGAGCTTTCTGTCCTTTTTAGGGTCTCATCTTGTGACATCATGTCCTGTTTTTGGTTAGTTTACATGTCTTTGGTCTGTGTTGCTTTCATATTTCATTCTAATTGTACCAGAGTTTGTTTGGAAGTGGAGCGAGATCTTTTCAGTGGTTTCAGTCCTCTTGTTTGGTCGCACCAAACATGCCAAGTGTGCACACACCCTAAATGATTGGATAAGTCCAGCATACGTCACCAGAGATAAGTCTGATGCTTCAACAGAGGATCGAGTTATGACATTTTGATAAAAAAAATGCCATAAATTAAACTTGCATGGAGAAATCTTTCACAAAAAGATCAATTACACGCATGTCGATTTAAAGAACACAACGCTAACTGTCTAAATGCGTCCGGCTCTAGTGGTGGTAATTCATACATATTAGGAAAGGAGTCAAAATTATCATCTGTGCTAACGGACAACATACTACAGATGTTGTCCATAAACATTAAGTTGAAAATAACACCGATTATTTCTTTAATACCCTGCAACATGGACAGAGGCAGCTGTGTGTGTGCTCGCAGCGCGAGATCCGTGGAAAATACGGAAATTACGCACTATTTAAAGGTATATTTAGGAAAAGTCCAAGTAAGGGTCCCTCACTGTCTTTCTCTCTGCAGTAGCAGGAAGCAGCTTGGCTCTGACACAATGGCTCACATCAAACAGCAAGGATCCGCATTGCGTTACCGACACACACATACACACCAATGCCAGTCGGGCCAATCAAAACACAGCGTGCAGAAAGCACAAACAGATCTAGGCAAACAGGACATTCCAGCTGCCGGGTGCTACAGATTCCTCACCGCAGCGAATCGCAGACCCAGAGAGTGAGAGCCACCGGGGGTGCCAACAGGAAATACGCTCCTATTATACATCTCGAATACAAGCACGCACACACATATTCAGGACTCGTTGCATACCCTGACCCTGTCCACACAGATCGACCCCTTGCACCGGACACACAGACAGAAGTGCAAGTTTGCAATTCTTTCCGGCAAAATGACACATCAGGGGTGTGAAAGTGGGAAGAGGTTAGCCAAACCACAATGTTCTGCAACTGTTTACTGGTGGGAAAAGGTGTTAGATAATCTTGACAAGCATCATTGAGCTCATTTCCACTGACTAACAAAAAACATCACACGCACCTCTCCTGAACTAGACTCAACATCAGACAGAACGCCCACAGTGAGTTTAATGAACAAAACTGGTAAGAGTTTGCTGAAATAGCCAGATCCAATCACACTGGATGGCTTTACACAACTTCCAGAAGTAACACTACATGGGTCGGGTATAGGTTGCACTTTAGAGAAAGAACTAGTTATTACTTTCTCTCTTTTTACCTTTTTGATCATGATTATAATAATTTTATGCATAAAAGATCCATTTATTTTGTTTGAGAAAATAAGTGTGATATTGTAAAGAGAACATGAGGTAAACTAATATTTCAATGAATTAATATTAAATACTTTTTTATAATAATAAAATAATGTTATGAATAATAGTTAATATTAAAAATATAATAATAATAAATTCAATAAATTATGTTTTATATGATCACTGTACACAAAAAAAAAAGAAGTGAATAATTGTTATATTCCCTGGAAAATATTTACTTTATAATTTACATTATTTTTCTACCAACAAGCAGGTCATGATTTCCAATCAGCCTTTCGAAAGCAGAATGAAAAATTAAGTACTAATCATATATTGGTAAATATATTAAGAATTACTGCATTAAACACATTTAATTAATATCTTAAGTAAACATTCATTTTGACAAAAAGTCCTATAGTATGTTTTTTCTCTGAAATGTTGCGGCCCTGGCTTTTTGGGTCCCCTGAAATAGTAATCCATGATCAGAATTGAGATTTTCATACCATTATTTGATTTATTTTTTTGACAACAGATTATTGTGGTATAATCGATTTCAGATGAACCCTCCCCCTAAACTGCATGTAAAACAAAACAAATTGTACAGCTTATTACATCCAAGATCCCCCCACTTGAACAGACCCTTATGCCAATAGTCAAAAATATATATCTACACATGAGTAGCCAGGATCTTGCTCTTTATGAGGGAAGATGAAGAAAAAGAAAGAAAATCGAACAAGATTCCTGCGCCTTTCAAAAGATGTGCTTCATGTGACCTTTTGACCCTTCCTCGTCTTTCAGTCTCACCGACAAGCACAGATTCAATTATTGTCACATTGACTTTCTCACTCACACTTTCCCACACACACACACACACACACACACACCCTGTGGTCCGTACTCTGCTCCGGTGTAGACAGCTTGTCAGTCAGTGTGTCAGATTGGCCCCAGAAACAGGAGTCATTCGCTCAAACACACACACACACACAGTGTGGATCGCAGTGGGAAATATTTGGGATGGTTTCCCTCGGAATGTCTTGGCATGTTTGAGGAATGTCTCCCTGCTCTCGTCTCCTCTCTCTTCCTCCTTTTCCCTTTCCTTCTTGCCCTACAGGGTTGTGGTAGAGCGGGAAGACAACAGCAAGACAACATGCCTGTTTTTAAACTCGCTGACCTAGATTGGGTTTTTCCTTCCATTAAGATGAAAATGAAATAATACTTGCAACTCATTTTACTTCTGTATGAGAAAAGATTTTCAGCAAAAAGGCAGGGTTAAACTTACTGGATGGTGAAAACAAAGAGTCTCTATTTGATAGTCAGTTGGAGGGGAGTCATTTCTCAGAGGTGGAGAAAGTTTTTATGATTTTAAAATACAAAGACAAACTTTCTTTACAAATCTTTTTTTCCCCTTTAGAATAATGTGCGCCCAAGATCCAAAAACACTCATTGGTGCCAAAAATTTGTAAATGGCTTTGGGAAAGTAAAGTATGGTTTTAGTTTTATTTGACGATAATAACCCTGCTTCAATGTCATGTGATCCTTCATAAATCATTCTAATATGCTGATTTGGTGCTCAAGAAACTTTTGTAATTATATTTAAGTGTCTTAGGAGTCCAAATATGCTTTGAGGCCACTGTACATGTCTATGACATCAGAGATCCAGCTTGCACTCCCAACCAATGCCAATATTCCTAAGTTAAAATATCTGCCTGACACATATTTGAATATATATAGGTTTTGACTTGTGCTGTCTTCACGCCCACCAGTGAAACTGATGCTTTTTCCATACAGTGAAAGTGGATGGGAACCAGGGCAAGCTCTAAAAAGGACAAAAATGTGCAAACTAAAAGCATTATAAACTTGTCTATTTGACCCTGCGCTAAATTTAAGTCTTCGTAGCTGGATTTTCATCAATTTGTTCAATCTTTTTTCATAATCTTAAAAATTCATTATTAACTCAAATCTTGCACCACAGCCACAGTCCTATTCACTTTCATCATGGAAAAGGGCAGCTTTGAAAAAGATTTGTGATCCCCGTTTCCCCCACAAAAAAAGTGCTGCTTATGGTTTAGACCGCAAATAACAATGGTATGAAATGTGCCAAGAGAAAAGAGGAACTGAAATAGGATCAATCAGCCAAGAGTGTTTTGCACACTTGCTCTGCTGCAGTAGAACCTCAAAGTTGTCCTGTCTTTTCACATTCTTCCCTTTTTCTCAGCCTTCGTTAGATCAAAGAGGCAGAAATCCTTCTTTCAAACACCCTCTCACTCTTTCTCTTCCTCTCTCTCGTTCTATCTTCTCACGTCGTTTCGGTTCCTGTTCACACCCCACAGCCGGGGCCCCCCAAACGGCACCGTGGGAACTCCTGTGTGAATGCCATGGCAGCGTCTGCGATACGAAGAACCTGTTAGTCTCACATCTAAAAAAAGGGTCGGGAGTCATCTGATGCTGCTGTAACGAAGATCAACGAGTAAACGCAGAAAGATCGACTCTGTGGTTTGGATGCCACATCTGCAGAGAGTTCCCCACAGAAATAGCAGAGATCAAGTATTAGCCCTGCCAGTCTAAATCAATGTGACAGTTATGGAATGGTATAAGAGGGAATGATACGAGTAACATGGTAATGTGTGAGGAATTGTACTGTATTACTGGATACCAGACAGAGGAGTGTTGCGGGATATGAAGAATATGGTGTTGGTTTCAAGAAATCATATCCATGTGACCAAAATAAGTGCTTCTTGCTGAAGCAAGCATCACTGTTACTGTTGCTCATACTTAGTCTTTGTTCAGATCCTTAACCCTGAGTCGAGTAGACATGCTTTTACTTCTGATTTTTTCCTGGCAGATGATGGAAATGGGAAAGGGAAAAAAAACAGATTTATAATAAAAGGAAGGACTCAGACCATATTGAGGGACCAGAATATCAAAGTCTTGGGGGTGGGCTCTATTGACTATTGCCAGTGAGAAACTACCCATAATACCATGACATTAGGGGCCTCTGGGCCTTTTCATAGTTCCTAGAAGTAATGGCGGAAGTACCCACTTTTTGGCATCTTTGCACCACAGGAACTGGGAACGATTTTAGTTCTAGGAATGCCTTTTGGGGAACTAAATTAGCTCCTACTTCAGAGAAGGCTTAGACCAGAACTATAGGAACTACCAGTGACGCAAGTGTACGCTGATTGGCCCAACGCATGCTAAACATGAGCACCCGCCATTTAAAAAAAAAAAAAGTGTTCACTCCACAAACCAACTCTACATGGATGGATGGATGGATGGATGGATGGATGGATGGATGGATGGATGGATGGATGGATGGATGGATGGATGGATGGATGGATGGATGGATGGATGGATGGATGGATGGATGGATGGATGGATGGATGGATGGATGGATGGATGGATGGATGGATGGATGGATGGATGGATGGATGGATGGATGGATGGATGGATGGATGGATGGATGGATGGATGGATGGATGGATGGATGGATGGATGGATGTTTTCAGCATCATTACTCCAGTCTTCAGTGTCACATGATCCTTATTCTACAATGATTTGATGCTCAAGAAATATTTCTTATTATTGATGAATTCTTTAATGAATAGAAAGTTCAAAAGAACAGCATTGATTTCAAATAGAAATCTTTTGTAACATCGCAAATGTGTTTACTGTCACTTTTGATCAATTCAATAGATGTCAAATAAAATTATGAAAAACCTAAATCACAATTACGGTTTCATTTTTTACTTACATTTCACAAAGAATTCTTAGGTGTATCCAAACTTTTGACTGGTACTATTAGTGTGCTTTAAAAGTGTTTACAGTAATTTTGGTGAATATGCTACTGACAAAAAACAACAACATCTAGTCAGATCTCTAATCCATTTAGTGTGGTGACACACTTTTGAACTCAGCTTAGCCCTGATCCTAACTTAAACCTGATGTGGACAGAGAGGAATTCACAGGAAGAGGCTGATAAACTGATAAAGCAGTGAGAGAGAAAACAGAGAGAGCAAGAGATTGAGAGAGAGAGAAAGAGAAAGGATTATGGCAGGGTAGAGGTTAATGATTGGCAATGAGTATCAATGGGCCACACAGGGGGCTTTAGGAATGTCTCTCAGAGCCGGGGGCAAGTCACCCAGCCACTGTTAATCAAAGGACTTTACCATCAGATAACAAAAGGGTTAACTTAGCATGGGTGGGCTTCCACATACCAGCCCTGGGGTGCAACTCCAAAACTGCATTCTTTATCCCCCCCCCCCCACCACAATCATACAGTGTTTATTTCAATCTTGCCATCTCATTCCAATGTTTCCATCTCATTCAGAACTTAAAAATGCCACAGTTTGGTTTTCTAGCACAATTTGTTGGTACATTTTGTTCAGCAAACATGAAACCTCGGGCCACAAATGGTGGAATGCGACTGTTCCGGATGGGAGCCGACGGCCACCCGATCAGGAAAGGTTGGTGGCCACAAAATTGACACATTTGGGGAAACCACCACCCACGTGGAGCTCAGACGACCCACGTCTGGAATTTAACCGCGTTCTCCTGTCCTCACTGGCTATAGGTGTGAACTTGGTGTGGTAGAAACTCTTTTGACTGTTATAAGGTGTGTGGCAAATGATACATGCAGAATTGCACAGTCACTGAGTTTTTAGTATGTCGCGTCAACAGCTTAATGGCTATGACATAAACAATAATAGGCTGTACTAAGTATTATTAAAAGAACAGTTCACTGAGAATTAAAATTCTGTCATCATTTATTCATCCTCATGTATTTCCAAACCCATGTGTGACTATTTCTTCATGCTGCTCTTTTCTTTACACTAAAAGTACACGGGGACAAACAACGTCAAGCTCAAACAATGAATAAATGGCAGATAAAAGTATCATAAAATTAGTTAATTGGTCATAAAATAAGTCCATAAATAAGTCTTTTAAAACAATATGATGGCTTTACGTGAGGACCAGATCAAAATCCAAGTAGCTATTTATTGAAATAAGCATTCAATTCTCATTCACGCTTTTGCATATTTAAAACTTGTTGCATAACATTTATGCCACTGATGACAAACAGTTCAATGAGTTTTGATGCTCCAAGTTTGAACTCTTGAATCCTAAAATTACAGGAAACAACTGTCGACCTGTGGTGGAGCCGGAGGTGCAGCTCTAATGGAGATCAGGTATTACAGGAGGAATGAGTCAGGCACATATCTGCCTCCATCTCTCCATTTGTCTCACACCCTAGTCTGTCTCTCCCTTTGTTTTTCTCTCTGTTATCTTTCACTACATCTTTCTGCCTGTCCTCTCTTGCGATGTTCTCACTCTATTCTCATCATCTCCCAGTTTCCATTTATTCATCCCTTGATGAATCCCTTAGCCAATATTATGTTTTGATAATATGAAAGAATCACTTTTTACTACTGCTCATATTCCTATTAAACCTCTAACTACAATTATTACATTTAGACACATAACCAGTCCTGTTTGGCTATGGGCATGATCTATACCTTGAATTTGGTATAATTCAATATAATATTTGGTATAATCAGGTTTTTTATAAGGGGAGTTGTATTGTGATGTTTCTAAGCAATCTCACTTATAATTTAGGCCAGTCACTTGAACAAGTAAGCAATTAGCAGGAACCATCAAGAACACCCTAGCAACAATAGCACTAGGTGGATCTGGCTTCCTACCTATGGTACACTCTTCTGTAATTTTACATTATTTGACCTTGTTTGGGCATACAGTGGTTAAACAGCAAAGGTCCAATGATCGAGCCTTGAGGGACACCACGCGCCACACACAAGTGATCTCACTTATGAATTTAGTCTATCATAGAAACTCTTTTGAGTTGAACTAGTAAGCAATTAGCCAGCAACCACCAAGAATACTTTAGCAACCAACTAACGACCAAGCAACCATATTAGTGCATCTCTAATGATAACTTTGTACCTTTTTTGTCTTAACTCTTTCCTTCAGTTTGTCCTCTGTATCCCTCCGGTAATTGCTTATTTCCTTATCCATTCCCATTGTCTGAATTCCGATCATCACTTATGTGAGAGGAAATGCCTGAAAAAAGTTCCTTCTGCACTTATTCTACTGAAAAACACAGTGACATCTCAAGGCAATGATTAACAGGAGATGTGTCACCAGAGAAGCCCTCTATCTCTTTAGCTTCCTTCTGGTCTCACAACTCTTGTGTCTGCAGATAAGACAAACATTTCTCAAGACAGGGAGCAATTTCATTGAGAATGTTTAGGTATCTCAACCTTAAGATTGAATAAAATTCCAAAATGACTGATATAGTCAAATAGAATTCATAAGGCAAAATGCTGGTTGGTTACTTCCTCTAAGATCTTTAAAAACAAACCTTGTTCCTCCATTTTGTCAACTTTTCTAAAGGCTCCTAGTGTTTGTTTGCACTGTCAGCGCACTTTTCTGTGGTATATGCCACGATCAACAGATTGATAAAGAATGATTGCGATGCATCAGTGAATCTCCTTTTATCTTCCCTTTTAATAGTTGATAAATGTTGATAAAAAATGCAAGCGTTCCTTTTAAAGAGGAAGAGGTTTCATGTCCTAGTGATAACAAATGTAAGAGACACACGCATACAAGCTTGTTTATAGGCATGCACAACTGACCTGGCACCGACTGAAGATGTCTGCAGGGGTTAGGCGGACGTGGAAATGTCTGAGAACGTGCACGGCCTGGTCACGTGCCTTTTCTGAGCAGTCCAAAATCAGGCAGCGGCCCTCTCCGACCTGTGACCGTAGCTATTCACACAGATACACACATTCACACACACATTTAATTCAAGTGAACTGGAGTTTTGTTAAGCAGAGTGGGGCTTTGTACTAAAACCTAGCGAGCTTCTTATGGAGGGAGTATTTTAAGGCATCATAGGCACACTACCTATGTAGGCAGTAGGACGCAAGAAAGCCCACATAGCTTGCATGTTTCTCAATACCTCAAACACACTTACTGTTTGGTAGGGCTGACCTGCAGTGAGGATGACACGACCTTCAGCACGGGCCAGCTGGAGGAGAGAATATAGCATAACATGACAGAAAATACATTACTTTAAAAATATATTTTAGCAAATACATTATTACTTTTTTCAGGATAATAGTAGGGTGATTTAGTTATGCTTTGACATGACTACTAAAACTGAGATGAATATAATAGAGGACACTAAGTCTTTAAACTTCAGGAGGAATTTGCCTTAACATGTTCTTTATGGCCAAATACATCAACCTCTGTTTTGTCTATTTAATTGTAGCAGAATCTATGAGGCTGTAGTCAACTGATGATAATTGTAGATAAATCTGGGTGCTTAACTTTGGTAGGCATTTCTGTTACTTTACATTATTCTGCCTTCTGTGGGCATATATATGTTAAACAGCAAAGGTCCGAGGATCGAGCCCTGAGGGACGCCACATGCCATGGAGGTCCATTCAGATTTTTAGTCACTTGTTCTTTATAAATATGACCTGAAACAGCTGAGGACCATTATATGATGTCCTACCAGTTTAAAAATTAAATGTAAACCAACAAAAGGCGATTAATTGTTTCACCTCCGCTGCTACTTTATGGTCATCTGTGTTTTCCAGCATCTTGACGTCCACCCCCAGACATCGCAAAAAACGTCCCAGACCCTGCAGCATGTTATCACAGACCACTCGCAGCTCTGGCGGCGTGATGGTGGGCCCTTGGTACTCCGAATCCTTAAAACAGTCCTTCTCCACAGACTGGGGCTCGTTCGCCTTTTGCCGAGCCTAAAGATTGGAACACACTCCAACATCATTGGTGAAGATGACATTATTTCTCTATTCTAAAAATAGTGATCCACTATATTGCATCAAAAGATTGGAGAAAAGGGTGGGCAGGACATATTAGATGGCTTGTCACATTTTTGGGTCTTGAAAGAAAATGGTAAATTATACATCAAATATGCAGTGGCTTAAAATGACAGATATTTGAATAATTCACAATAGGCTTGGGCGATATGCTCCATTTTCATATCGTCTTATCGTCAGCCTGTGAGATCGGCGATACACGATATTATCGTGAGGGGGCGGGCCTTACTTATTTGATTATTAACTTGCTTATTTACTCATCAATTTGCTTGTTTTACTACTTCGTTTTAAATATGAGAATTTGGAAAGCAAAGGTGGAGTGTTTATTAATAGGCTAAACCAGGTTATTTCCCGGTATAGTGAGGTAAATAAAGATCCTAATCATTCTTGTATCTGACTCAGAGTATTTCAACATGTCAGCGGGAAATTTACGGACACACATTATTCTCTCATGTCGTTACAGATGCAGCATTTTGCCTGTAGGCTACTTCTGCACGAGATGAGAACACGTTTTAATTTCTTGGGTCAAAAAAAAGTGTTGGAGTCTGCGATATGCTATATGTCCTCCTACCAGTGCTCTCTCTGTCTGGATGCACTTCACTTATGCGCACCGCACTTCAATAAGCCCAAATAACGCGGGTTTTAAATGCCGGGAGAAATCAGAGGCAAAAATCTAAAAGTCGATCGGTTATACTTAAAGCTATGACTTGACTCTGATAAAGGAAAACGGGTTAATGCGTTTACATGACCACATGCATTGTCTGTTTATTCAGCATAATCGAGTTAATAACGTGCATGTAAACGCGCTCATTCCCTGAAAATGAAAGCAGAAACGGACTGAGCTTTAACTGCATTAACGGCGCGTTCTCTCAGAGACGACGGTGGATATAACGGTACAGCAACTATCAATTTACTGGCTTAATATTTCTCTTGTGGACTTACATTATTGACAGTGAAAAAATTTGACGAATATTTCTTGTTAAACAAGTTTGAAGTTGCTTGTGATTTTCACAGATGGCAGAGTTTCACAGATATGCTTTGTGAACTAAAGACTTTTATTAGGCCTAGGCGGCCTATATAATTTTATTGATATTATTATAATTAATATTTTGTAATTGTATTGTTTTTAGTGTTATTAGTGTCATTAAATATTTTGTTAATGTGCTAAGGAAACAAAATACTGACGAACAACGATGCCGTGTCTTCATCTTGGCTCTGTATAAGAATGATGCGTCTGTTAAAACAAGCACTCTTGACAATTTATGAATGGATCACCTTGCAATTAAATTTCGTTGTGGGATGTAGTTTTTTTAGTCTGTTTTAAAAACATTTTCTTTGAGGAGTCCTCATACGCGCGCGTTGGTGATGTCGCAAGTGTGGTTATGTGGTGATGTCGCAAGTGTGGTTATGTGGTGATGTCATTATGAATTTAGGCAAGGCAAATATAATTGTAGTTCCTATTTAATTTAATAACTATACTAGCTTAATAATAATAATAATAATAATAATAATAATAATAATAATAATAATGATTTAATACATTAATGGGAAAATGAGCCAATTATTGTATTGATATCGTCAAACGCATCTGCCATCGGCGATATCTCTGTCTATCGTCGATACACGATACTATCGTCTATCGGCACAACCCTAATTCACAATGTGACTAATTAAGACAACCCCACTCAAAAAAAATGACTATTGTTTGCCACAATTTTAGTTGTTCTCCTTAATTTCTGCATCATAAAAACCCCACATGTTTCAGCTATTTATATATTGAATTTTATGACAGTAACTATGACAACAGAGTAATTTTCTGTACTACATGCTCATGAAAATTGCAGCCAGAGAGTGGCAGACCAGTGAAATGACCTCTCTTCTTTTAGACTGCTTGTTCTTCTCTTTGGTTTTCTTCTCCTCACGGCTCTTGGTCAGTTGGGCTGAGGGAATGGAGCAGAGGTCCTCTGGCAAACCATATGCCTTCGGGTCCCGGGAGAGGACAAGGTAGACGTTCAGCAGGCAGTACGCATCAGCGGCTGAAAATAGACACAGAAAGAGAATGGGAGAAGGTTCAAAAACATAATGCTATCACATGAATTTTGTGTTACCAGCATAGCGGAGTTGGCTGGTCCGGAGTGGCCGGCGTTCCCAGTTTGAGAGTTGCTCGGTTTTGTTCAGTGGTTTTCCCAACACCTGCTGTACTAGCAGACTCAGGCCCTTCTCTGCCGGACCCTCGCAAACTTCCACTGACCGACACCTTTTGTTCCCTAACCAGCACCGCTGAAGCTGTGGGGACAGGGGTCATTTGTAAAAAGGATAAAATAGCAACATGTGAACTTGAATATGATGCATTTGTTACATTTTTCAGCTAATCAATCCAATCAGAAATAGTTAAGCTGCGGGTCGTTTTTAGCAGTACCTCCTGATGGACGTGGAGCAGGTCCAGAACTCCTTCCATTTTCATTGGCTCTTCCCTGAGCTCAGGCCACGTGCTGACCAGACTCCGCAAGTCTCCAGACATCCCATAACCTAGTAAACACATACACAAGCTAGAAATGCTTTTCAAAGCTCAAGGCAGAATTTCTCTATCTTTCCTGATAGGCCACCCACAGTTTGCGTCTGTGACTTAATTTGTCTCGAGGTCTCCTACCTAGTTTGATGATGCTCTTGTCTGACAGCAGAGCCCTGATGAAGTCCACTGTGATGCTGTGGTGGCTAATGGCATGAGCACAAAGGTCCAGCAGAAACACCTGTTCCTGTAGGGCCAGCTGGATCAGAGCCACGCGCTGAGGCAACACTGTGCCAAAACCAGCTCTCCACTCCATGTCAATTCCAACCACACAGCCAGGCTGAAGAAGAGCAAGGAGACATATAATGGAAAACAGAATCTACCTTGTTCTTTAGAAATAATTAAAGTTGATGTTAAAATATGAACCACACCAGTACGTATAGGTTAGTCAAATCATAATCGTAATTTACATAAATGTACAGTAGCAAAGTGTTACCTTTAAAACAGCTTCTCTGCACTGCTCAACTTTATCTAATGTCTCTACAAAGTGGACGTTTTCTCTGGCTAGAGGCAGCTGGTAGTATTTTTTCTGATCAGACTGAAGGGGTGTCCAGGACTCCGGTGGGCCGCTTACAGCACACATCTCTCTGTGACAGGAATATACTTGTGAGGGTGATGGTTGTGTGTGTGTGTAGAAGTCAAAGTATCTTCACAAATAGTGGAACATAGTTTGTGTCAGTTTGTGTGAGGGTTACAAAAAATACTATTATTTGTACGAAAATCATTTATGGGAGGTCATCAAGAGTCTGTGTGTGTGTGCATGCATTTTATTTAATACTTACAGCTCCTTGGGGGAAAGGCTCTGAATTTTGTCCCAGACTCCTATTGGAAGCCTGTTTCTGGGTATGCTGTAATGTGCAGCCCACTGGGCAGCAGTCTGGAGGCTACAGTGTTTAACCAACAGCTGCACCAACTGAACCTGGAGCTCTAGATTACCTTCAATCATGGCCTGAGATCACACACACACTCACTCGTTTAAAGCTCAGTTAAAATGTTGAAGTTCTGAATCAAACCAGAGTAAGTATTACCTGAACATGTATTACCTGAACATGGTCTCTCCAGTTCTCTTCAGACATACCTTTCTGTCAAATACAATGAAGCAGACACATCACTGCAATACATCACATACAGCATTTGCAAAACAACATACAGTATTCACATTTAGCCTCTGTCACGTGATGCATTTCTGAGTGCACAAAATATTCAGCAGTAAATGAAGGGTGAGACTTGGTTGGAAAACATTACATTTGATCACGTGACTAATACTAATTTATTGACAAATACATTTAAAATTGCAACTCATTACACATAAAATTATACCTCTTTTAAGATGAGAATAGTTTAAATTTCTGTATTAAAATGCATTTTATCAGGAGATTACAACTGTCATGTCATAATGAAGAAAAATGCCTGGTAAAAATTAAAATTCACAAAAAGAAAACCGTGTAAAAATGTTTGGCATTTTCTTATTATTATTTCTTAGAAAAAAAGGAATTTATATTTTAACAAAACTGCTTTACTAATTATTAATAAATTAATGTAAAATTATTTTTACTTTAATAAATGTTTTAATATTAAATATTAATAAGTAAAATATTTATTAAATATGAATAAACTTTAACTTTGAAATATATCAAATTTAAAGTCTATAATAAATTATATAAAATATTTATAATAAATATTTTACCTAAATTAATAGTAAAATATCATATTGATATTATAATAATATTTTTAAATATTAAGCATTGTAATTAAAGTATATAATTTAATAATATTATTTTTAATATGAAAAACCTAATAAATATCATAGTCAGGTCCTCTATAGACTGTCTAAATCAGCAAGCCTCTTAAAATATAATTTAACAAGATAATTTGATTTAAGACCAGGCAAGGTTAGTTCAGGTTGTCATGTTGTGCGACTCAAATAAATATCAACAAAAACACAATATTTATGAATTAATAATTCCTTACACTTGTAATAACAAATACTGCTTGCCTTAAAATTTATATCAAAAAACACTGATGAAAATAATGATAAAGATGTGTACTTTTATTCAATGTGTTCATTTATCAAAAGTGTAAAAGAAATATTTTCTTAATTGATGGGTTACACCAGATGACATATTTAGAGTCAATGAACAGAAACATTTCTTGGAAACATTTTTTAAATGCATATGAAACCACCGTAAATACAAAACGTAGATTTCTAGGAACTTGACACTTCACACCCTTATATGTTTTTGACCAATGATATGCAAAAAAATGGCTGTGAAAATGGGGAACTTTCTCACCTCGCCAAAGGTTTTGTACATGAGAAACCTCAGTGAGTCCAACTTCCTCTTGTAGACAGAATTAGAGCACAGACCTGTTGAAACCAAACCAAACCCAACAGCATGAGTGTAAACATCAAATACACACGCATTCATAGAGATGATGAGAGTGTCAAACAGGCTCACTCACCTGGGTCAATGCAGAACTTCTCCATGAGTCTGAAGACATGTTTACTGAGCAGCTTGGGCTGAATCTGGTCCGTCTGATGTTTGGAGAGAACCAGGTGTGGGTACTGACTGAAACCACACAACACCTCACAATCACTCAGAAAACTCTGCATTAGAGCCAGATATACATCATCATCATCGCCATTATTATTGCATCGCCATTAAACTGTACAGTACGAAAAAAAGTGGATGAATGATAAATGATAGATTAGACTAATAATAAATAGACTAATAAATAATATAAACTAATAATAATGATTATTATTATAAGCAATTAAATATTTATGATTTTACAATTTTTCACAAGTAAAACCAGATGTAATGTAAAAAAGATGGATACATTTATTGAATATTATTAAAAGAGATAATAGACTAGATCAGATTAATAATAATACTGATAAAATCATAACGTCATAAATATTATTATTATAAATGTTTCAATGTTGATATTTCAGGTGAATGTCATGAAGAAATGTCCAGGTTATATATGGCCCCAAAATATTTTTTTGCATAAAGCCAAATTAAGGACTTTTTTTTTTTTGTCCTTTTTTGTCTTTTTTTTTTTTTTTTTTTGACATTTATTTACATGGCAATTAAGCACATTTTCCTCATAAATTCCTAATTCTGTATTGAGACATAATGCACAATAGGGCAGGGACATTTTCCACCCTTTCACTAATGTTCAGTATGTCGACCCCTGTGCCGAGAGCTCACCTGAGCAGATCCTGGATGCTGAAGCTGGGGTCACACCAGGAGTCCAGCAGTGCGAGCAGCCGCCGCTGCAGCTCTGGATGATCCCGCACGTACAGCTCCGCCAGAGACAGCTTGTCCAGGAGAATGACCGGCACACACATCTGCCGGCACACACAGCAACAGTGCACATCAGATAGAGGAAACATCCAGCTATATTCATCAATGTGATTGAACTGACCTTCTCCATGTCCAGATGTTCCTGGAGCTCCACTTTAACACTGAACACCAACGCCTGTTAGAAAATACAAGATTACTGTCATTACAGCAGCTTATAATGCACATCATACTGGTCATTATACTGGTATTGTCAAATAAAAAACATCTTAGATGATTAGTAATCAAATAGGTTGATTATAAATAACATTTATAATGCTTGTATCAAATATACATTTTTAAAAGTATTAAAGTTTTCTATTGACATTATCTTTTGGTGCCTAATATTTCTTGAGTAAGATAAAGTCAAAATTGTAGACTTTCTTAATTTTTTTTTATTGTGTATTTAATTGACAAAATAAAATGAATATTAAATGACTGTTAAAAAATATATATTAACAAAATATAATTTCCTTTTTTGATCCCCCCATTTTATGACAGCAAATGAGATAACTTTTAGTTTACACAATAATTTAAAATTCACACAAAAGTATGAAATAGAAATATGAATGTGACCTCAGAAGCTCAGATTCTGATCATACAATGGCGATCACTTCAAAATGTCACAATTTTGTCAAAAAAAAAAAAAAATCATCCAGGCCACATTGCACTCTCAAAATCATAATTATATTTTTTATAATATTTTATATTTTGCCCATAATCAAATACACCACAAATCTATTTTTCCCATAACTGGCCTGGGCCGTGTACGTTTCTACCCCTAGCAACCCTTTTCTGGTATGCTGATGTTGTGAGAGAGCCCCCTCACACCTCTTTGAAGCAGCGGAGGTCCTGCAGGAAGAACACATGAGCCAGCAGCAGTGGCTTCCTCAGCGAGCTCAGCTGATACACCTCCAGCAGGGGGTCCATGAACCCGGGGTGCGAGTCTGTGAGGAGACCCAGCGCTTGCTGCTGGAGACGCAGTCTCTCTTCTTCCCTCAGGACATTCAGACTGGCCTGGGGATTACTGGTCCTCCAGCGCATAAACTCTGAGAGAATGAACTGGTTCGGACTGGTGGTCTTGCCCTTTTGGATGGTAGCGCAGCCCTCCAGGAGGTCCAGCAGACCAGACAAGGGCTCCTGCATCTGCGAGAAACTGCCCGCCAAAAACTGCCGCAGCTGAGGGAGGAACAGGGGAGCTTTTCAGACAGTTTGGACAAATGGGACGAGTAGAAAAGGAAATAATAATTTAAAGAAAATGTGAAAAAAAATCAAATCAAATATTAAAATCAAACCAAAAAAAAAAAAAAAAAAAAATCAACAAAAAATAAAATAAAAAGGAAGATATGGATTAAGTAAATTAATAATCAATTGTCAAATTAATGTACAAAAATCAAATCAAATATCAAAATACAAAAATAAAATAAAATGAAAATAGGGATTATGTATATTAACAATCAATTGCAATTACTTTAATATGCATTACTTAATATTGTGTATTCTGCATTTGTTTCTTAACAAAAATCCAAATCTAAACCTGGTCAATGTTGCACAATGATTTGATTTGTTCTTCGAGTTACAATTGTGTTGTTATTATTATAATATAAAAATATTTAACAGTGAACCCAAACTAATTGAATTCTGAACCAAATGATTTACAGCGCTGAGTAAAGCACTGGAAATGCAACACAGTTTCTTATACAAAAAGGGGGAAAGGAAGTAAACAGAATGAACGTGATTATCATGAATTCTGGTGATAAAAATGCGATGATATAATTTTGGTGATAATCTGAATACTACACAAGAAAATGTTCGATACAAGGTAAACACCATCAAAAGCATTTGTGATAGAATATGGATTACCACAGAAAGTTACAACTCTCTCTCTCTCTGTCTCTCCCTCAAAAAAAAAAATGCTATAAACTGCGGGACGAGTTGAAAGAATTTTCTTTTGTAATAGTTATCACACCATAAATGCAAATTAATTAACAACCTGTACGACCCAAATCCTCCTTTTAATTCACTGCGGTTACAACTTTGATCGTTTCATTGGAAGTCTAAATTATGCTCATAAGGGCTGGAGCAATATCTGCATCACATACTATAGTTATTTTGAAAAGTAATGGAGTATCTCCTAAATACAGCGGGGAGAAATGGAGGAATTTTGCTAGTGGTTCCCTAGGCCCCTCATGCACTTCAAGTGCTCTTATCGGCAGGATCTCGCCTCGAGTGTAATTACATCTGTGCCTTACCTCCTCCTGCTCTTTCCTGTTCCACAGGGCCCAGAGGTGCTCCTGCAGGGCCGCCGGGTCAACACCTGGGCACAAACACACCACAGCCGGGTCACACTCATACGCTCTCCACTGCATGCCTGCTTTCACTCCACCTCACAAGCTCTCACTCAACTGCATTGCACTTTGCCACTTTTTATTAAACCGTTAAAGCAGAGAGTGACAGGAAATGTTGCAGGCTGGACTCGAACATGTTTTTCCCATACGGGCACCACAGCGCCAACGGCCATTGCTCTGATGATTTTACTAAGTGTTGTCATTCCTTTTCCAACATAGACTGATTTCATAATTCGAAATCTTTCATCAAAACATATTTTAATTTATAACACTTTGTGAACCAATGGTGTGAGTCGGTCAAACAGGCGGGAAAACCTGTTTGACCGACTAATGGCAGACGAGGCAATGTTTGAAAACAGACATTATTTCTGCAAATCTGTTTGTCTAATTCAATGCTTCACTTTAGTTTAAATTCCAAATGATCTGCTTTCATAATTGCAAAATGTCTTGGATCAAAAAGTGGATCAAAGTAATTTGAGGGGAGAGTTAAAATAAAAAAAATCAGTAAAGGCAGCCATACAAGAAAGTCATTAGGGCTTGACGCTTACTTTTCCCCCAAAACATTTAGGAGCGCATAAAGATCTTTACGGGGGGCAATGAAAATGCATATAATAATTTTTAAATATGAATCATTTTTAATAATTAAGAAATACAAGAAGATTTTTTAATACAAAAAATAGGACTTTGTATAATATTTCGACTTTAAACTATTTATTTAATAATTGTGGAATGAAATAATATGGAATAATCGTGTATATTCTAAACATTGATTAAAATCCCAGATACAGTTTATTTTTTAACTTTTGATTATAAATAAACCAGGGCTCTTATTTTGGAAACTCTTATTTTGAAATGCAAATGCTAGTGAAATACTCGCAACTGTGAAGCCCCGATGTGGAGCAAACAAGGTTGTAACAGGTAATGTAGCAGGCCGGACTCGAACTTGTTTTTCCCATATGTGCTGACACCAGTGTTGGGTAAGTTACTCTAAAAAAGTCATTAAATACAAGCTACTAATTACTCTAATCTTCAACAGAGTAATTAGATTACTGTACTAATTATTCTCTTTAAGAAGTATTACATTACTTGTTACTTTATAAATCCCGTATCAACCTCGGCCAGTTGAACAACACAAGGATAAACATGAAACTACTCTTTTAAGAGTAATCTTTCAAATAAATGATATAAAATTGCACTGACCAACGTATTTAAAGGGAGAAGTTTACATTGAAACCATTTTATCGTTAGACATTACATTTTGATGTAAATATAGTCTTTAAAGTATTTAATTATGTCAGAAGTAACTAATTAAATTTCAGGAAAATTAATAGGAATCCCTTTCTTTACTTTTTCAAGGGAAAAGTAATTAAATTAGTTATTAAGTACTTCGTAATGCATTAAACCCAACACTGAGAGCATGTGCACTGCCGTTGGTCGGATGATTTCACAAAAGTGTTGCCATTCTTTAAATCAAAATAACACTGGCTAAACCAATGGCGTGAGTTTGGGGCGGGAATACCTGTTTGACCGACTAAAGGCAGACGAGGCAATGTTTGAAAACAGACATTTCAGCAAATTTGTTTAGAGCTACAAGCGGCGCAAAATTTGCTGCATGAGTCCAAATGAAACCGCATTCATAATCGCAACCCACTTCATTCCAGCAACATGACAGATTTCAGAATATTCGACGAGTAAAACCTGACTGGATCCTGAAAAGTGGTGTCTATATGACAGGTGGTTTGAAGGGAGCGTTCGAAAAAGTCCGCTGAAAACGAAAGAAGAAAAAAAAATGCGAACACTATTTGTTTTTTTCCCTTCAAAATAAAATTTTGCAGCAATGAATCATTCATAACAAGACCAGGTACGCTTATTAAAGAAAGTAAATAAAGTTTCAATGCACTTTTCCCACCACTGTAAGACTTTCCTAACTTTTCCCCTTAAATCCAGGATACAGGCTTAACTATTTTACTTCCTTTGTAATGCACTCCTTGACTCCTTTTTCCCAGTCAGCTATTGTTACATGTGGATACTTCACACCGCATTTGAATTGAGCAAAAAAGGGTCAGAAAATTAACACTTAATACGCGTAACAGGGAGAGAAAGGAGGAGCCTATTGTTGTGTGAGAGGTGTTGGGGCTTTGTATTTCGGGGCAGTGATTCCAGGCCACAAAACTGTGAGAAGATGAGCCCGTTTTGAGGAGGAAGGGGGAGCGGGACAGGAGCGGCCGGTGACAATGGGGTAACGGAGGGGAGGTATATGGTCCTTTGAGAAGCCCTGAAAGCAACTGCCTCTCTCATGCTGTGTGGCCAACACCTTTCTTCTCCTCGCCTCTCCTTCTTCCCAGGGCCGGTTTTCCTGTCCCCCCCCGACCGGCCCCCCTTCTGCGTGTTTGTCTCGGATTTCCCCCGGAAAGGGCAACACGGTGGTCACGGTGTAAAAAACCCAACCTTCCTGACCGACAGCCTGGGAAAGTGGTGCAAAGGGCTTTTCTCCGTCCACTCTTAGCACCACTACACACACACACACACACACAGTCCTGCACGGAGATCATCCTATTTGCTCGCAATACTTCACGGGTTGTCTTAAACATTACTAAGGATAGTCTTTTCCCATAAGTTAAGCTTCCGTGATTGGTGTGACGCACGCACATGACACAAAAACACATGATATCCTCTGGTGTTTGTCTCAACTCCACCCTAACCTCATTCTTTTACAGGCATTAACATACACATACACACACACACACACACACGCATGGGAGGAAAGTGGGCCGGAAGGACATTAAGGAATGTAGACTACGCAGCTAGTCAATGGGAAGTTTGAAAAGTGAGAATGTTATTGAAGGAGACAGGTATTTACTTACAGAAGTCAATATCATCTCTGACTTCCACTTGTGGAGCGAACTACACTGCAACTCTTTATCGATTAGATTATCATTTTTTTGGATGTGCAAAACTCGCTGGCACGATGTTGAAGTTGACCTGACATTCCCAGTAAAGGCCGGGACACACCAAGCCGACGGTCGGCTGTCGGGACGTTTTTGAGCGTCGGTGGGCTTAGCTTTTTCCGGTGTGTCCCGCCGAATCAGCGTGTTGAATCTGCGTTGGGCCGTCGGTGAGAGAGAGAACTCTGATTGGCTGTTCAGTTTAGCAAAGGAGTCAGTGCCCGAGAGAAGTTTTTCTATCTTAGCATTCGATTACACAAATATTTTCATAATAACATGAGCCGACTGGAATGAAGAAAGTGATCAGCATGATTAATATTGAAAATGGTAAGCAAGCGCTGCTTTATTTACGGTTCGTATATCTGGAGTCCTAGTTTAGGTTACTCTTTTTGAATGATAAACATAAACTACTGATACCTGCTGATATAGACAGATATTTACTCACACTAAGGCACAGAACACACAAGCTAGTTGACAGTCGCCTTTAGTCTATTTGATGTTCAAGCACAGCTTTTTGGCCGAGACGCAGCCGACGAGAGGCGACACAGTCAGCATTCGACGCCGCTAGTTCTTTGACGTCAGCTTGGCGTGTCACAGGCTTAAGCCTTTCCTAAGGTCGTTGCTAGGGTATTCAGCATGGTTGCTAGGCAGTTGGTAATTGATCGGACTGGATACGATGAGTGGATGAAAAATACGAGTGTTTGATGTCAGGCGAAGAGGAAAGTTGTTTCAGAGATGGAACAAATTATTACATTTGAATTAAAAAAAATTCTCATTTGAAATGACATGCACCAAAGAATTGTTCGCATTAGTCAAAGGAACATATTAAGAAAAGCTGTATAATTAATAAAGCTAATAATTTTGGGGATGCAGAGAAAATAAATTATATAATACTTATATTACCTATATACTTATATAATCAATAATTATTTTCATGTTATGGCCAACAACTGCTAAATAGCCAATATTAAAATTCTATACTATTTTGTCTAAATAAATAAAATAAAAAAACACCTAAAAACTAAAATGAATTGTTTTACATACACAAGTGAGCTTAAGCATCAAAACATTATAATGTACAGTATAATTTCACTACGGTTTAAAAAAGATTTTTTTTTTTGTTTTTGAAAGAAGTCTCTCTCAAGGCTACACATTTATTTAAATGCAGTAAAAACAGTGATATTGTGAAATATTACAATTTAAAATAACTTTTCTATTTTCATATATTAATTTATTCCTGTGATCAAAGCTGTATTTTCAGCATCATTACTCCAGTCTTCAGTGTCACATGATCATTCAGAAATCATTCTAATATGATGAGGAAACATTTATTATTATCAATGTTGAAAACACCAATATAAAATATAAATTTTTAACATTAGAAATCTCTCCACTTTTGATCAATGTATTACACCCTTGCTGAATTGCAGGATTACTATCAAAACAAACAGAATCTTACAGACCCCAAACCTTTGAACGGTAGTGTAAAAAACTCAAGTAGCGGCCTCTAAACCAATATACGGTACAGATTTATTTTGTATGCCTATTTGTTTTCATATTGACTTAACTACATACAAGTGAGAAGTTTGTTCTTATAATTATCCCTAGGAATGATCAGTAATATTCATGCTAGCTTTAGCACACAATGCTAATTAAAAGAGTCCACGATGCTCACCTCTTGATTGTCCTCCCAGGCTCATTCTCGTACACCAGGTGGCGCTGTCTGGACTCAGCGCTTCCACACCCTGTGAGAAAGAAAAGAGTGGTTGTTATGACTGTAAAGTGCATAGAAAAACTGATTCCCAACACAGCAGGCTTGAACGTGCTTAGGAGACTCTAACATGTCTAACATTGCATAATTCTTCTGCCTGGTGGACTTCATTAACATTCATCGCCGGTTTATACCTGAAAAAGAAAAACATGACTTCAGAATGCCTAGTTTTGTCTCTCAGTTCTTGCAGGATTTGCTAGATGACCTCAAACAAATGATTTTTCCCCATGTGGCAGTCCCTAAAAATGTGCAGTTTGGCAGCTGGTCTTAATATTGTTCTCACACATTCTCATGCAGTTTCTCTCAAGTCAACAACACACACAAAAATGTGTTATATATCACTCCCTCCCTATTGTATTTGCAATGCTTAAGGGGTGAGATTTACCTTCAGATAACAGGGTTTTTTTTCCCCTAGTTTGTTAACATAACAGTTATTGACTCGTGTTGAGCAACACGTGAACAAGTGCCTCAGGTGTCAGTACCCACATGTACACATATGAGTGTCTCGCACACACACACACACACACACACACACACACACACACACACGTTTGCTCTCCCTCCCTGTGGGAACAGCAGCCCTGGAGAAGGCAGTCTGCCAGCTGGCCGGGCGACGTGCTTTACAGGCTGAGGATGTTTGGGTTTTTTGGTCTGGAGTCTGGACTGTTTCTCTCAGCAGTCTCAGGGGAAGCTCCTGGCACTGAACTCCAAACCTCACGCTCCTGACGCCAACACACACCTCCTCTGGTCTTCACTGACATCTAGTGGACACACGCCATATCAAATCCTCCTCCGCATTAGCCTGGTTGTTTGACTGTTGCAGCAGGGGTTGCCTATATTCTTTGACTAAAGCAGATTTGCGAATACTATGGAGGCCACCTATAGATGTAATATGAAGCTGTCACTAGAAAGTTACTTTTTCCTCAAGTCTATGTAATTTGGATGGTTAAGAACCTTAATTTATCCTCTTTAAAATACATTCTATCTGGTTTTACATACATCTGAATCCAGTGCTGAGTGACTGATTACATGTAATATGGACTATGTAATCAGACTCTAAAAATTAAAGGGATACTCCACCGTTTTTTCATATTAAACCATGTTATTCCCTTAACTAAGACGAGTTGATACATATCTCTCTTGTCTCAGTGCGTGCACTCAATCGCTCTGGCGCGCGGCGACACTTTGATAGCACTTAGCTTAGCCCAGTTCATTCATTAGGGACCAAACAGAGATGAAGCTAGAAGCGACCAAACACCTCCACGTTTTCCCTATTTAAATACAGTTACACGAGTAGTTACACGACCATGTATGGTGACACAAAATAAAACGTGGCGCTTTTCTAAGCGGGTAAAAAGGATAACTATAATATATGTCGGAATAGCACTGGGAGCAGTTCGACACGGCGCAGTAATATCATCACTCCTGAAAAATCCTCTCCCTCTCACTTCTGTCATTAGAACCAACGTGACTTTTTACTGCGCCGAGTCGAACTGCTCCCAGTGCTATTCCGCCATACCTTATAGTTATCCTTTTCACCCGCTTAGAAAAGCGCCACGTTTTTTTTGTGTCACCATACTTGGTCGTGTAACTACTCGTGTAACTGTATTTAAATAGGGAAAACATGGAGGTGTTTGGTCCCTAATGAATGAACTGGGCAAAGCAAAGTGCTATCAAAGTGTCGCCGCGCGCCAGAGCGATTGAGTGCACGCACCGAGACGAGAGAGATATGTATCAACTCGTCTTATTTAAGGGAATGACAGTTTAATATGAAAAAACAGTGGAGTATCCCTTAAGTACTTGTAATTAGATATTACCTTTTAAAATACTCGTATTCAGACTACAGTTACTTTCCTATTGATTACATGTTATTCTTAAAGTGGCAGTAAATTATTCATAATTCATTGATTCTCCCTGTCTAATACCTTTTTTCCTTTCTATAAAAGTCTTCTGCTTATATACGTTCAGAAGCTCTTTAGATGCAATGCAGAGATTCCCCAACTTTTTCTGTCAGCTGAACCTCTTTGTCCTAATATATTTACTTGAAACCCCCTGAGAGTTCAAGTTAATAAGTTAAGTCAATAATAATAATAATAAATAAAGTTAATTCACGGTTCTCTGATGTCGTTTAATGGTCACATGACATGCAGGTAAACAAATGAAAAAAATATATATTATTTTTAGTAGGCATTTAATTTTGATTGGTTTTATTTTAAAACTATTTATTTTAATTTAACATTTTTATGATTTAAGTACTTAATAGCTTTTCATTAATCTCACAAACCCCAGTCTGGGAAACCCTGACGCAATGTGATATTTAAAGGGGTGGTTGGTTATGATTTCACTTTTCTAACTTTAGTTAGAGTGTAATGTTGCTGTTTGAGCATAACCAACATCAGCAAAGTCACGACACTCAAAGTTCAAAGCAAAGGGAGATATTTGCTTTTAAAGAACTTACTTTTTAAGGACTACAACAAACGGTAGAGACTACACAACATTCCTCTCGGGTTAGTGACATCATTAACCCTAAGATTTACGTAAACCCCACCCCCGGGAACATGATTAATAGATTATCATGATATAATATGCTAATCAATGACTAGAAGATAACTACACATAAGCTACATAAATTCATCAACAAACCACTTCCACTGTTGTCACTTCTTCTTGAGTCTCTCCATCATTGTCTGAATCCGGTTAATGCTACAAGTTTTTGAAATGTTCAGTGCATGTGTGTGTGAGGTAAAAGGACACAAGCTGTTGAAGCTCCGCCCTCTGTGCCGGGAGCAGCAGCTCATTTGCATTTAAAGGGACTGACAAAAACTGCGTTTTTGCTCCCCCTCAAAAAGTGACAACTTTAACATGCTAGGCTATATAAAAATATCTGTGTAGTATTTTGAGCCAAAACTTCACACACACACTCTGGGGACATCATACGCAGGCATGGACTTAAATTCCATTGCTATGCTGATGATATTCAAATCTATCTTACCACCAGCTCCGATAGGCCATCTCTGCCTGACTCACTCACTGCATGTATCAGGGACATGAAGCATGGGATGTCCCTGAATTTCCTTAAATTAAACGATAAGAAAACCGAGATATTAGTGATCGGCTCTACTGCCAGTCCTTTGACATTGATGGAACTCAGGTTAAGCCTTCGTCATTGATTCGTAACCTTGGTGTCTTATTCGATCCAACTCTATCTTTCGGCTCTCATATTTCTTTTGTTAAAAACTCTTTTTTCCATCTTCGTGCACTAATCACATCACGCCTGGACTATTGCAATGCCTTATTTCTTGGTCTTCCCAAAAAACTTATTGCAAGATTACAGTATGTTCAAAACTCTGCAGCAAGAGTTCTCACCTCCACTAGGCGTTCACCTCACATTACTCCTCTGCTTCATGACCTTCACTGGCTACCTGTGGCATCACGTATCCACTTTAAGGTATTGCTCTTAACGTTCAAAGCATTAAATGGACTTGCTCCCCAATATCTGTCTGACCTACTCTACCCTTACCACCCTGCCCGGTCCCTTAGATCAGCTGAACTTGGTTTACTGTCCATCCCTCGTTTCCGGGTGTCTAGGTGGAAGGTCATTTAGTGTTAATGCTCCTCAATTGTGGAATTCGCTACCTCTACACTACGTAATACCTCATCTGTGGCTACTTTCAAGACCCAATTAAAAACATATATATATATAACATGCATTTTGGATACTGTGACTATATGTATCCTATGTGACTGTAATGTATGTGTGGGTGTTTAAATGTATTGTAATGTACAATGTAAAGCGACCTTGAGCTATGGAAAGGCACTAAATAAAACTACTTCTTCTAGATATAAAATATTTTTTCAAATATAATTTAATAAGTATAAACATATTTTATTAATTTAGTTAATATAATATAACTTCCTGTTTACTCCTTCAAAGATACGTTTACTACTGTTATTCACAGTGACAGAGCGCGTGCCGGGTGGAAGCATGAATCTGTATAATAGATCAGTGGTGTATAAGCATAGACATATGTCTGTGGTGTGAAGTCTCTATGGTGACGCGTCATATGATTGGCGTTATGGGAGTTTGCTGTTATTATTCAAATAGACGCGTGAGTGACGCGAACAATAGAGGCACGCGACCGGCCGCATCAGGACGCGCTCAACCACACTGATCAAACCGCCGTGATTTCACGCGCCACAGCCGGCGTTATATTGCTCATTCTCTCACAATGACTTCTCTTTACATAAAGATGCTTTAACCAGATGTGTTGTAGTTTTTACAACTTTGCATGACATTATTGTGCCATATTGCGATGTGTTTGATTCTTTAAATCAACCGAATTGAGTAGAATTATTATCAATAATCAATGTCACTCCCATTAAACAGGATAGCGTCAGCACACATTTTCGATAAATACAAGTGTTGTATGATGTTTTACGCCAGATATATATCTAAAATATATAGAACAAAGACCAGCCAGTGAAGAGTAATTTTTTTAAACTTGAAAATAATTTAATCTGAAGCCTCTTTCACATAAACTTAAAAAAAGAGTGTCCCAACACGTCTTTAAAACACATATTAATCTATATATTTTGAAACGAGAGCAGTCAGTAGACTCAAAAAGACATTTGTTGACGTTGTAACTCAGCAGCATCACAAAATATGAATTTCAGAACTGAAGTGGCTAATGTCAACGTGCTAGCATGAAAACATCAGTGTACTTTTCCACGAGGCATAAACAACTTGACAACTGCTGGCGTTAAAAACGAGACGAATATATCTACGTGTTTTGACTGAGTCAGTGTTAATTGTGAATATTCAACTTACTTAAAAAATATTGATGTCACCCACAGAGGAAACTGTATGTTGGATCAATCTCTCCACATATCCGTGCGGAACCATTAAATGCGGGGAAGGTTTATTATCGACATTTGATGATGTGACACGTGACCAGTCTCGCGAGTTTGCTGAAAATACTTGGTGCAAAACAAGTGTCAGAGTGCCAGAATTATGCGACCTAAGTTAATATCTGCGACAGTAATAGTTGTTTTGAAGGACAAATAAAGGCTGCGTTTCACTTCAAATCGGTATGCCCTTCAAACCTCCCTCCGTTTTGTGCACGCGGATGTGCGTCATTGCCCGCGCTGCACGAGTGCCCGCTACTGGCGGCGGGAATGAATGCACTAGCCCTTGATCACCATGGAGATGATTTATTATTTAATAATTAATTACTTATTACCCTTCTTTTAATTATGAATTTGTTTCTATACGCATATAAGTTGTTGGAGAAAATCATATACGTAGACAAATAAAATTACACAAACAGAAAAAAATATATATAAATAGTATAAACTTTGACTAGCTCGTATTATGCAATTAAATCTCAACATAATTAATATATTATCCACTATTATGCGATTAATTCTCAAAATAATACAGTTGAGCGTGAACTGCTGTGACATCACAGTCTAGTTGAGTTGCTTGAAAGAATAGATGGATTAAGCATTTCTTTTAATACAAAAATAAAATTTGGTATTTAATTCCTAATCTAATTTCTGAGATGGGTCTAAGATGGGTGGGGTTGCTTTTCTGTTGCAATGCAACTTTGAAATCAGTAAGATTCCAGTTAGATTAAGTAATTTTCACAGGCAGGTGCTACTCTGGATGCTTATCTATAAACATCGTTTTTCTCCAAACAAATGTATAATTTGGAATAACAGGTATATAACGTTTAAACATAAAACTTTGTTGTTGTTGTTGTTGTTGTTGTTTTTTCAAAAATGGGTTGATAATGGCATTATATTTGTTAAACAGTTAATTAATAAAAACGCTCCTGTATACCTAGAATTTCTTCAAATGTATATTCCAATAATCTCTAAAGAATATATAGTGTTTGATGCTATACCATCCGGTTTAAAATGTCTGTTTAAAGGAAATGTGAATACGGAGACTGCGAGTCTCACACCTGATTAAAGGAGTTTCTATTACTGATAGAAGATGGAATAATTACTTTATTATGAAGTTATGAAGAGAATATAGCCCAATATCTTTTGCATATAAAACATTTAGCTATAAATGCAATTCAAAAATAAGTGGACAACATTCTTTCTCAGCCCCACGGGAATCACATTTAACATACATCAGTACGAAACCTCATGAAGTAACCCAGATGAAGTATTTTAAAACATACTGGCATTCTGCACTTGAGTGGATTGACTGGAAATATGCATGGTTATACTGCCAAATTGCATAACAAATAAGGGGAGAGAAGTATACATTTTAAAATACTTCATCTGGGTTACTGATAGAAGATGAAATAATTACTTAATTACTTAACAACTAACTTATTGTTAATCCTTTTTTTGGATTTTTGGGAAATAACATATATATAAACAAAAATGGGCTATAAGGAAAACCCAACTTTTTGTTATTTCAGATAGATATGAACAATTATATTGAGTTACTTGGGTTGAAAAATAAAGCAAAACGCACTAGGTCTCTGTGTGAAGCTTTTATGCTATGATGATCTCATACCTGTTCTTTTTTTTTCATTTTATAATATTTTCTTTCTTTTTATTGTATTATTATTTTATAAATTACACATTTTATTTTCGTATTTGTTGTAGTCTATATTTGTTTAATATTTTTACACTATATGTTGGATTATTGTCATGTTTATTATTTGTATGTGACTGCCATTCAATAAAAAAATAAATAATAAAATTAGAGCTGCTTGATATGTAATTAGGAGCATAAGGGAGTTGGGGCGCCATCTGTTGACGAGTAAAACTACCAGGTGTGATAAAGCAGTCTTCAATTTGGATTGATATTGCAATGAGCTGATGAGCTCTGTACTAATACAATTGTATGTCTAGCTAAGTTCTTCATTCACATGTTTTTTAAATGAATTTAAACTGTATATGAAATCCTTAAAAACTCTGAAAGGTCCTAAAGCACAAAAAATATATGATAGCCTACCCTAAAACACTTCCCAACTGAGGTAAATAGCTCAACAATGACTGAATGCTCCCCTTATGTTATGTTATAATTTCTTACTGTTTTTCTATTAAAAGGGATAGTTCACTTGTTTTAGCTTACAAGGGCATCCAAGATGTAGGTGTCTTTGTTTCCGCAGAAGTTTCAATTTTGATATTTTTAGGTCAAACCGTTCTTGTCTGTCAGTCGTATAATGCAGGTCTATGGTCACGGTCTCAAAGAGCATGCACAGAGTCCAAATTTTTTAGCGGAAACACTGAATTAATCTGTGAACAAATTATCATTTTTTAAAGCACAGATTCAAACGATTCCAGTCACTGAAATAAATGAAAAATCCCACTCAGGATATTAAAGGGATAGTTCACCCAAAAATGAATATTCTGTCATCATTTACTCACCCGCAAGTTGTTTCAAACCTGTAAGAATTTCTTTTTTCTGCTGAACACAAAAGAAGATATTTTGAAAAATGTCTGTAACCAAACAGTTGATGGACCCCATTGACTTCCATAGTAGAAAAAAAAAAAAATACTATGGAAGTCAATGGGGTCCATCAACTGTTTGGTTACAGACATTTTTCAAAATATCTTCTTTTGTGTTCAGCAGAAAAAAGAAATTCTTACAGGTTTGAAACAACTTGCGGGTGAGTAAATGATGACAGAATTTTCATTTTTGGGTGAACTATCCTTTTAATACTATTCTATGATAATGATATATATCATAACAGAAAATAAATAATAATCTAAGATTAATTAATAAATAAAACATAATAATAATAATAAATAATAATAATAAAAAGTGTTAATAATATTCTTTGAAAATATTATTTTCTGGGCTTTATCATGTGATTAGAGTCTGGCGTCACGTGACGAGTGATCGCACGGAAGTTGTCATAACGAGCTAAAAAGAGGTACAGAGAGGACTGCTGATGTTATAGCCTGAAAATAACTCTCTCTGCTCGCTTACATCCCACCGAATTGCGTGTGCTTTTCGGATAATAAGCTTAATAAGCAGCAGAACACGTCCCGCGGCTCCAGGACAGAGTTTAAGCAGCGATATGGAGTGGTTTGGAGGCGGCGTGTTCCCCACTGAACAGGACCCAAAGGGAAACATGCCCCGCACACACCCACACGAGGTACCCGAGAAAGTTCACCAGTGCTTCACTTATTACCCGAGGCCTTTTCATTGTGCTTTAAACCAACACGAGGTTGCCGTCTCTATGTGCTTACACTTGAAACCGTGCGGAGATGTGCTGTGAAGTGGTCGTTAGTTAGCGCTAGCTGGGTTACTAACGCTAGAGGCTGCAGTAAAAGTTTCCGCAGGATGAGAAGAGAAAGGCTGGATCTCAGTACGTGCCCGTGTTCCGGGGACAGTCCCGGGTTTTGTTGTTCTGTCCCCGGAAATGTCTTGTACACCCTCAAATACATGGCAAAAAAAAGCCCGACCAACATACAGCAGTAATATCAAATGAGATTTCAGTGATATTTTGACCACTGAAATAGAAAATGTCCCCGGTTTCTATTTCAGAAATCTGGTCACCTTAACCTAGACAGCATTTTTGGGCATCGCAATCACACATCTCCGATAGGTTGTACATTTAACTGTGAGGATCTTTGACATGAGATCATGAGCCTGTGTTTTCAGTCTCGTGTTGACAAGCTTGTTCTGACAGCTGAGGATAACGAGTGCTTTATTATTAGATCCATTACAATGCCACTACTACTCTGATGGCTCATATTTATCTCTGTAGTAACTACACTGCAAGTGCATAACATAGAGATCACATAAAAACAGCCTGGGCCTATTTTAAATCAAACTCAATAATGAAAATAATTTTTGGGAGATAAAAAGTCTTATTCAATCCACTTTGGAGGATTTTAGAAGGAAGTACATTGTTATAATGTTCTTTTTACAGTTTGACAAATGCATTGGGGGGGAAATATAACTACCACCAACCTCATGAAATATCTGCATTTAAAGGGGTCGTGATCCCATTTTATTTGATCTTTCAACATGTAAGAGGTCATTGTGCTATACAAATATCCTGTAAAACTTCCTCATTAGTCCAAAAACAGCTTTTATTGAAACGAAGCTCCGAAAACAACTCGTTTCAGATTTTGTCACATTATTACATCATAGTGAGACGAAAGACCGCCTCTACAGAAGATCAACGCCTACTTCTACATCATTGCCTTTTTAGCCCCACCCACCGATTCACACGTGTCATGTAGTAGTAAATACGAGACAAACACAGGACTGATTACTCTAGCAACAAAATAATCTTACAAATTACAAGATGTGGAAAAGCACAGTCTTTGCATTGCCCTCCTTGTGATCCTAACATTAAGAAAGCACGGATGAACTTTATTTTTAACAAAGTTTTAGTCAGATCGTGTCAGTAAGACACTGTTCGTTTGTTTGCTTCATTTTACTGCGGATTTGTTTTTAAACGAGACAAAAGCAAGCTTTTCGCAGTGACTGAAAATAAAAGATGATGCAGTGACGACTACACTGGATCCGACAGTAATAATGTCGCAACACACAAGTGTGAGTAACAATGTTTTTACCTTGTGTCGGTATTGCTTTGTCTGATACAGATCGCTCGATACTGAATATTTATACTGCAGCGTCACAGTCAACCTGAATAGTTTAGCTGTTTTTTTATTTTCTTCGCTGTTTATGTGGTTAATGTGTTGGCTTATCGGATATGGAAGAACGCACATAAAGAACGCTGCTTTTGTTATTGTTTTGATCGAAGCCAATCGCTGTAATCGTGAATAAAAGCTTCAGTGAGCGACATCTGTTTTGTCATCAGCACGACATTACAACACATTTAGTTTTATTTAAAACACGACACTGCAAAGGACAATGTATGTTTTTCACTTTATTGCAAAGGAGGAACTGAATAGCCTATAAGAACAAAGCATTGTGACAAACAATTGTACATTCATTCATAATTGGTTTACACGAAACACCGTAAGTTATCTTTTGTCAATTGTAACTGTTGTAAGTACTTTAACTTTATTTGCCACAACCAGGATTTATAAAGCATGTAAAATGCATAAATGTTTCACATTGTTGGCAAGTGTTTCAACTATGTAACAAGATTTTTCAACATTGGATGTTTTTAAAAGACTATCACGCGTGTAATGGCGGGACATTGAAAATTATTTTAATATGCAAAACTGTTACTCAATCATAGCAGAGGGCGTTCACTTGCAAGTCTTGAATGCGACATGCCCATCGAAACGTAGTTTGAAAGACAGTCAAAAACAGGATAGAAAATAGCTTATTTCTAAATTAGGATGTTTTTCGATGTAAAAATCTTGATAACATTAAGTATTATTGGCTTGAAAAAGTCATGTAAATGTGTAAAATAATTATATTGTTTTTGGCTAAATATCGCTCTTTACGAGTACATATGTAAAGTAAAACTTCCTTGCAAACTAATGTACTAACATCACTCTTTTTGTTGAGTTTCTTACTGAAGACATTTTTGTATACTAAGTGTTTTTTTAAATCTAATAATTCGAAAGATTGTTGCTTGCCATAAGTCTGACCCTGCAGTCTTTATAGAAAATTATATATTGTATATATAAGAAACCTCTTACATTTACTAGGGATGTCAACGATTAATCGACGTTCGATTAATTGTCGATAATACATTTAATCGATAGAACTTATCGATCATCGATTAATCAGGTCTTCGTGCGCGGCGCGCTGCTCAACCGCGAAACATGTAAAGCGAGCGCGCCGGAGTTATGTTTGGGACCATTTTACACCTTCATCATCATGTAAGTTTGCGTGTGCATTCGCAGCCTTTTGTTTTGTTCAAATGTAAGTTGTAATACTGTTTATTTTGTGTATGCCTATCTATATCTGATTTATCTCATATTGGATGCATTTGGTTAAGAACACTGTAGTAAAGCGTCAGCTTCAGCGCGCGCAGCTCAAACGGCAGTGCACGACTAATAATGACTATTGGGACTGTAATATTACATAACATTATAAAGAGAACAATACTGTAATAAAACATTGTGAATTATTTTGGTTTAGTTGCCGTGTCGCGTTGCTCCAGGAAGAGCGCGTCCACAACATGAGTAGTTCTGAATGAATGGCACGTAACTTAGTTCAAGTTCACTTGTGCATGAATTTGCGTCATTTTGTGCAGATATAATTTGTAATATTATGTTTATTTTAAATATATCTGATTAATCTCATATAGGATGCGTTTCTTTTAGATAAATAACGTGCTAGCAAAGCAGGGGCGTTTCTAGGTTTTAAAAACATCAGGGGCTGAGCCTGAAACATCAGGGGCTGGGGGTGGGTAATAAGATAGCATGATTCGATACAGAGAATAATGTATATTTTAGGCCTATATGCAGGGGCAGACTGGTTAAAAAATTCAGTCCTGGCACTGTTGCCACACCAGCCCATATTACCACACAGACACACACATTAAAATGTGAAGTAGTTAGGGGGGTTCGGGGGCATGCTCTCCCGAGAAAATTTGGATTTCTCGGACCTACATATGTGCATTTTAAGGTGTTTGAAGGCCAACATTTTTTGATAACAATTATAGCTTTAAAAGCATGTCAGTGGGCAGTATACATAAATTATTTGTCAAGCAGATAACAGATTCTTAAACATGAGAATGAGGATAAATGTTGAAATGAATGATCCACACTAGAAAATGGAAATGCAAAATGTTTCTGCTTATAGTTGACAATACACAATCACATATTCCAAACAGGAATGGCCTTAAATGAGAAATCTTTCAAGGATTATTTTGCATAGATGTAAACTTTTTAGCATTAAAGTTTGGTTTCAGCAACTTGTTTCTTTCTTGAGTTAATCAATGTTTTTGGCACTATTAAATCAGTTAAATCAAATTTCAATTGTTCACTCATAAAGACAGTCACTTGTCACCACCTACTGGCTTAATGATGCAAGTTGCGCAAACACAGACAAGCGGTGTGATAGGCCTACAAACTGTGAAAAGGCTGATGCTGGTGAAATATTCGAACACATTCGAGGACCTTATATATATAGGCTACATACTGTATCAGAGTTAAATAGGATAGGAATACATTGTAATAATGTTAATCAAGCAGCCTAAATCACACGACTGCGCAGCAATATTTAAGCTCATTATACAAATGAAATAATACAGATCTAGACAAATTGGGCTGCTTATAGTTAAAATAATGTCATGAACGATCATTTAGGCTAGATGTAGGCCTATTTTTCACATTTTTGGTCACAAAATATTTCGTCAGTTTTGATGACTTTGCAATATTGATAAAATATTAGAATATTAAAAATGAAAAATGAGTAGGGCTACGCCAAAATGTGTAACTTATGTAGCCTACAAAGGAATACAAAAGCCCCGACATAGAGTTTTGACGCAGCTTTAATCTCCCTTTTGGTTATTTCAATACTTAATTGACGACAGAACACGACGTTACATGCTAGTAGTTTATTTTGTGTGAAACAGGGCGCGCCGCATTTGCGCGTGATTGAAGAGTGCGCGCCGCGAGCAAACGGCTGACACGACAGTAAGTTAGTTTTTCTGAGTTTTACTGACATATAGCCTGACAACATCTGGTCTGACAGAAGACTGTGCGGCGGTGCTGACTGCGTTATTTTTTATTATTTTTTTTAATTGCTGTGAGATTGTTTGCTGTTGCGCGCAAATCCTGGAGATGAACTTGGATAGCTAAATCGCTCACGTGGTGCGTCTCTGTGTGAGAGTAACCATAGTAACTTTGATCTGCTTGAACACATTTTAATCGTCTTTAATACATGATTGATTCCGAAGGATATATTAAAAGACCCGGTCAATTTTTTTTAAATAAATACAAAATTATTAAAAAATAATCATAATTATCAATAAATTCAATTTTTTGAGATCCGGGGCTATAAAAAAAACATCCGGGGCTGAAGCCCCGGATGCCCATGCCTAACGACGCGCCTGTAGCAAAGTGCTCCAGTTTAACGGTTGCAGATTCATTCAGCGCGTGCAGTTGTTCCAGGAAGAGCGCGTCCACAACAGTCACACATTCTAGCGCATATGAGGCGGCGTTGGTGACGCGTTGTATTAGTAGTTATATTTGATTATTAAATAATTAATTTAATTATCAATCACATCGAAACATTTTACAATCCTACTAGCCCTTTATTTATATTTAAAGCCATTCTAATTGATTTGGTGAGGAACATTAGCATTTGCAGACCCTGTCATGCTGTTGGCCACATGCCACTGCAGTTGATGCATATCGCAGTATTAAGGCTAACGATTAATCGATTAATTGATCGTTAATTTAAACGACGATCGATCATGGGAATTTGTGAAAATTGACATCCCTAACATTTACCATTGCTTTGTTTATTTGATCAAATAAATACAGTAAAAAAAACAATAATAATGTGAAATATTATTGTAAAATTGCTGTTTTTTCTATTATTATAAAATGTAATTCATTCTTGTGATCAAAGCTGAATTTTCAGCATCATTACTCCAGTCTTCAGTGTCACGTGATCTTTCAGAAATCATTCTGATAGGATGATTTGATGCTCAAGAAACATTTATGATTAGTATTATTATTATAAATGTTAAAAATGCTGATTCACTTTTTATGGAAAACAAGATGCAGTTTTTTTTAAAGGATTTTTTGACTAATAGAAAGTTCAAAAGAACAATATTTTTGAAATAGAGGTCTTTTGCAATAATATAAATGTGTTTACTGTTCCTTTTGACCAATTTAATGTGTGATCGATGATTAAAATTATTCATTTATTTAAAATATTACTGACCCCAAACTTCTAAATGGTAGTGTATAGAGATGTATGTTAAACTTTTAAAATTTTGTGTCCAAAAAGAATGGCACCCCGGATGGTTAAGAGTTCAGTGCTGCTAGCGTTGTGATGTCGCTGTCATTGAGGACTGGATCTGTTGCAAAAACAGAGCAATGTTCTTTATGAATCTCTGAATTTTCCATGCAGACTGTAATGATTAGTGGGCGTTATCTCTGTGTCCCGTCACAGCCCAGTGCGGAGAGCATGGCGTCTCTGTGCCAGAGTCAGCAGCGCTGTTTGGAGGCCTCCATCGCGTCCCAGTGGCAGCTGGCAGAAGCACAGGACCAGCTCTGCGGTTTGGAGCTTCACAGCTCTGAGTCTGTGGAGCAGGAGCGCGCACGAGCCCTGGCCTCCTCCGCTGAGCTCTCACAGACCGAACAGGAGTGGAGACATAAGGAGAGGATGCTGGGAAGAAGCCCCACTCTGTGTCCTGAGGCCAGCCGAGATGTGTTTAACAAGGTATCGTATATCAACACGCTAGAAAAGTCATTCAGTGTTCATGTCATGCTTATTTCTGCATTATGTGATACGCCACAGGGCTGCTGTTATCTCAGCACTTTAACTCTTTAGTCTAAAAATAAAACACACAGCCGTTTAAAAAAAAAATTTGGACTATTAGACTGAACATTTTTACTGGCCCCACCACAAACAAAGGAATATGTAAATTAATTAATTTAGGTGTTTGACTCATGCAACCTAAATAAATAAAGTCTTGACACCAAATTTCAGATGAAATTTCACAATTCTTGATTACAATTTTGATACCACAGCAAAAACTACTAGCCTAACTAATATTAATTTCAAATATTATTAAAAGTAAACAGTCAGTAAAGAAATAAGAACAAGTTATGAAATTATGAGCAATAGTACAAATAAATACACCAGAACCAACATAAAAATGAAATAAACAGTGCTTTTCAGGATTTTTAGGTCTAACAGTAGTTTTCAGGTACAGAATTTGAATAAATTGAATAAAGTAATCAAATGTAAAATAGCACAGCATAAGTCAAGTCACCTTTACTTATGTAGTGCTTTTATACAACACATATGGTTTCAAAGCAGCTTCACAGTGATAACAGGAAAATGATTCAATGATGCAAGCAGTCCTTTTCAGCTCTAAAAGACAATAGCGTCACTGTTCAGCTGAAGATATTTCAGTGTTGATTCAGTTCCATTGTAAAGATCATCAATTATTAAATTTGTTCATTTCTTCTATAAAGCAGCTCTGTAGAAAACAGTGATGCCATCATCCGGCTCAGTTCAGATCTCATACAACCGCGTCAGTACAGTCAGATCAGTAATATTGCTGAATATCAAGTGTCCTCAACTAAGCAAGCCAGAGACGACAGTGGGAAGGAACCCAAACTCCAGCAGGTGACGGGGTGGAGAAAATCAAGATCAGATTCATCACGCCAGTATGGAGACGAGGCTGGTCATAGGTCTGTGCAGAGGACTTGTCTGGTTCTTGTGGTCTTTGCTGAGGATCTGTGCCGACAGATGTTGTTTCGACGAGGCCTTCACAGGGGATTGACTAGTTGACAGGATCTCTGCTGACATTCAGGGCTGCGTTGAGGTCGTGTCTAGGTGCAGGTTAGGCTTGTTGCGATAGTCGGTGTTACCGGTGATACACGGTGTTTAACCCACCTACCGGTCATAGCACTTGACCACCGTCCCCATCGTGTTGAAGTTTTAGCCTATAGTAATAAAGCACTTAATTCAGTTAGTGACTACGTGCCTTCGTAATTTAGCGTAAGCGGAACGAGCGCCGCAGTAAAGCAGCAGGTGTCCGATTTCATTTATCATTTGAGGAGAGTGAGGCGAGCTAACTGGCAAAGGATGGCGGAAGATCTGGTTTCAAAGAGAAATGCAAACGTGAGTTTAATTTTTATATTAGTTTTTTTTTTTGCACTTAAGTGTCCAGTGATTATTCGGGTGGGCTACCTTATTTAACGAAGTTTTTGATGTTCGTTCGTTTCATATTCGGTGGTTGTGCGGTGTTTTTTTGTTTTTGTTTTTGTTTTTGCTGAAAAAGGCAGGCACTTTATTTAACGAATAGTGATTTTTTTTTTATATAATTTCTTGTTTGATACTTGCACGATGTGTGCAGTGGTTCGTTTTGTTAATAAATGCACTTTAAAGGTGTTTCATAAGTGCTTTTGTTTAGTTTTTACATGGTGTGTTAAGTTATTATTCATTTTGCAATAAAGATGTCTTATTGTTTTGTGTATTTTTATTAAGAATAAAATAAATTAACCCATGATTAATTCAAACAAATGCTATATTGCCGCTAATTAAAGTGAAAGTAAATTGAGACGTGTGCACGTCCGCATTTTCGGCCACCCGAAATCCCCGACACGCAACCCCGGTGACACCGGTATTACCGTTTTTTTTACACGTCGATTAACCGGTGGAAAAAATCCGTCACCGCAACATCCCTAGTGCAGGTCCACCATCTGATCTGGATACGGCACGGATACGGCTGACTACGGTAACTTCGGGATAAACAGAGAGAATTAATAATAGCGTAGACGCCATTCTTCTTACGATGCATCAAGTACATCAGGTGTTATAGGAAGTGTTCCCAGGTCCGGTTGCCAATTTATGCAGCCTAACCATCCTTTATTGGATGTGAATTATAGAAATGTGATAATGTGTTATGTGTATTCCAGATTTAAACTGAGAGTGTGTCTGCTACCCAAACAAGGCTAGGAAGACTATTCCAGAGTTTAGGTGTTAAATAGGAAAAGGATCTACTGTTGATTTTGATATTCTAGGTATTATCAATTGGGCAAAATTTTGAGATCGCAATAGACGTGAAGGACTATAATGCATTAAGAGCTCGCTCAAGTACTGAGGAGCTAAACCATTTAGTGCTTTGTAAGTAATTAGCAGGATTTTTTAAATGTATAGTATGTTTAATAAGGAGCCAATGCAGTGTTGACAGAACCGGGCTAATCTGGTCATACTTCCTGGTTCTAGTGAGAACTTGAGCTGCTGCGTTTTGGACAAGCTGGAGTTTGTTTATTAAGTGTGCAGGGCAACCACCCATAAGAGCATTACAATAATCTAGCCTTGAGGTCATGAACACATTAACTAACTGTTCCGCATTTGTCAATGAGAGCATATGTTGTTATTTATATATATTTAAAGTATAGCATAGTCTTCACTGTATAAATGAAATATAGATTATTCCTTATTAAGCTTACAGAAGATGTTCAGTCAAGGGCAGTGAGTCCTTTTGTTTGACTGTTATATTAGGCTGCTGTCACTTTAAGACAAATATAGTGTTACACATGCGTTTTATTTCTCAACTGTTTACCTTCACACATTTACACAGTTACGTTCAGACTTAACCAACTGTGTGTATGAGGATACTCTACAAGACAGGCATTTTGACAATTTTGTGTGAATTTGTTCAAGTGCAAGAAGGCATGAAAGAGAACTCAAATCAGTATTCGCGCATAGCGTCTTTCTGGGCGCTGGAGCTTTGTGAGTACCGAATTCAGTTCAATTTCACGTCTTCAAGCGTCTGAATATTTAAATTGGCAGTCCTATTTGATGAGTCCTGACTAGTTGGTCTTTTAACTTTTGCTGTATTTCATTTGGTATAGATTGTCAGTTACATTTACATTACATTTATGCATTTGGCAGACGCTTTTATCCAAAGCAATTTACATTGCATTCCAAGGTACACATTTTTACATTCTTATCAGTTCTTGCTTTCCCTGGGAATCTAACCCATGACATTGGCGTTGCAAGTGCCAGCGCTCCACTGTTTGAGCTACAGGAATCAAACAGCTGTTCACAGTTACATCTGTTGTCTGTTTGTAGTGTCTTTGTGCGTGCATATTCATGTTTACCAGCAAAATTCTGTCCTAAAAGTGCGTTTGCACTTGTCAGTTAATACCTGGGTCAAAATTGACCCGGAACACAGTAGGTGTTACAATGTACAATTTATTTTTTAAATGGTTACATCTCTTAAATACCTTTTTTAAAAATCGTAAAAAAAAAAAAAAAAAAAGTGTATTTTGATAGTATTCTTAGCTCGTTTGCTTCACATACTAAAACCTGGAATTTTGGATTGGATTTGGATTTTGGAAAAATGTTTTATTTAATTTTTTGTACTGTGACCTAACATGAACATTAAATGTATTATTAACGCTCATTGTTATTTCATGTTAATTTATGCATTAACTAATGTTAACAAATAAAACCTTATTGTAAAGCTTTACCAAAATTGTTATGTACCTCAAAAACTGACCCGAATGCAATAGGAGGAATATAATTAATGATGCATTTGATACCAAAATGGATGTTATTGCCCAGTTGTTTTGTGTGCTTGCACAAAATCTGAATTGAACACATTAAGTGTTAGTGTAGATTGCTGATGCCCCTTTTTTCGTTTTTTTCCTAGAGTATCATAAACATGTCACAGTCTTGGCCTAATGAGTCTGATCATGATAAGAACTTGGGCTTCAACCAGCGCAATGAAGAACTCTTGAAACATTTTGGTAAGTTATGGGGTTTGTGTTTGATTTGAATGCTTATTAACAGAGACTGTTGATCTTAATGGAGGTTGTCGCTTCTTCTGATTGGACAGGTATGTTGAGGAGGTGGGATGATAGTCAGCGCTTTCTATCAGAGTACCACCATCTCATCTGTGAAGAAACAGCCAATTACCTGATCCTGTGGTGCTTCCGTCTGCAGGCAGAGCAAGTGAGTCCTCTTTCATTTTCAAATTAATATTCTACCTGTACTGTTTCTGTAGTTTGTAGTATATAATCTGTGCACTGATCACATGACCTGCCTCTTCTGCAGAAAGAGGCCCTAATGGAGCAGGTGGCTCATCAGGCCGTCGTCATGCAGTTTATTCTGGAAATGGCCCGCAACACACAGCAAGACCCACGAGGCTGCTTCCGTCAGTTCTTTCAGAAAGCCAAAGTGAGACTCGCATCTGCACTGCAGCACTGCAGACATCACAAGACATTTTACAAGACATTACACATCTCTTACTGTACACCAGATATTCAACCAGAGAGCTGCAATAATAAAGTCCTCAAGGATGTGGAATGGGGAATAATTAAGATTTCTTAATGTTTTTGAAAGAAGTCTCTTATGCTTCTCTTATCCTTATTAAGAATAAGAATATTGTTAAATATTATTGTAATTTAAAATAATAACTGTCTTCTATTGAAATTATTTTAAATGTAATTTATTCCTGTGATGGTAAAGCTGAATTTTCTGCATCATTACCCCAGTCTTCAGTGTCACATGACCCTTCACAAATCATTCTAATATGATGATTTGCAGTAATGATGCTGAAAATTCAGCCTTAATCAAATGAATAAATTACATTTAAAATAATTTCAATAGAAGACAGTTATTTTATAACAATATTACTTTTTTTTGTTTGTTTTTTACTTTTTTTTTTTGGATCAAATAAATGCAGCTGATGTTTTAATCCGTCTCCTCTATCCACTTTCGACCACTTCTGTCCTGATTTCTTCTAGGGGAGGGTCTATGTGTGGGTTAATAAATGGGCTTTTTCAGATCTTTCGATCTAATGGACGAAATAAGCTCACACAATTTACATATGAATGCGACCGGAGATGACAGAAACACACAGAGAGCAGCAGCTTTAGTTTCTGCTCTGACAGACACAAGACCAGCTGAACGCTGCGAGTGTGTGATAGAAATAAGGAATGGGGAGAGAGAACATTGTGCTTGGTTTGTTTTTTATCTTTAAACCAAACTTGAGTCTCCAGCTGACTAGTCTCCTGTCTGGCTTGTGCGCTTCCAGTCCATGTTTACGCATTCGAACATATTCAACCACTTGAGCGTCTACACTACGAAAGCAATCCGGTCAAATGCGTTTTCAACTACTTCTGGAAGTGGTTGCTAATACAGCGCTATATCAGATATGAAGCCTACAATAACAGTTGCAGTAAAAATAACATTACGATTTTCAGAAATCAATTTCAAAAGTACATTGAGTTTAATTTATTGAAATAGAAGTCATGTTTAATATGATGTAATGTTTCATCCTTACATCTACTATAATACAATATATTGTTATTCCCGAGATTCTTCACGTCAGTGAATAAATACACAGATCCGCAATAAATGTTTGTGTGCTGTAACGGTCTGGTCAAAACTGAACAAGCTCAAATCGTTTTAGACCTTTTTAGACCCGTTTACACCTGTCATTCACTTCAACCAAATCAACCACCGATCAACCAAAACTTATCTTAAGACCAGGTGTAAACAGGGCCCCTGAGTGTTATGCAATAATGTCAGTGACCATTAGAGAGAGACATGACATAACTGACAGCCCGAGGCCGGGAAACAGCAATAGAGGACAGATGAAGTTCATATCCACATATCCACACATTCATCCATGTCATGTGATTGAACTCACATGATTTTTTCACTGAAAGTGAAAACTTTAATGCACTTTGAATAAATTTTAATCTTGCTTTGCTCTTTTTTTTCTTTTTCTTTTTTTTAAAGGCAGGGCAGGAGGGATACTTGGATGTCTTCCACACAGAGCTCAAAGCCTTCAAGCTGAGATTGAAAGAGTGTACCATGAAATCAAACGATGCAGTGCACCAAAATACACCGCCAGGCTGTCGCCTCGACCCCAAGGAGGTTTTGGAGTCTTTGCCACCGGTAGGAATGATCATACGCGTAATTTGCAGGTGGGACATTGTCCCAACCACTTTTTGCCAGGGTCAATATTGTCCCAACCACTTTTTGAAACATCTCGGGGCACAGATGTAACATATACAAATGAGACATCTCCAGTTGACTAGCAGAGTATTCATTTTGTTTGTTTGTGTTTAAGGGGTGGTATAATGCCCTTTTCACAAGATGTAAAATAATGTGAAGTTATTTTGTGTGTATGTGAAGTTTTAGCTCAAAATACCCCACAGATATTTTTAGGTTCAAACCTGAGTCAGAAAGATGGAGAAACTCAAGAAGTGACAACATTTCTGAATGTTTAGTTGGTGAATGTATGTAGCTTATGTGTAGTTATCTTCTAGTCATTGATTAGCATATTCTGTCTTGATAATCTATAAATCGTGTTCAGGGGGCGGGGTTTATGTAAATCTTAGGGTTAGTGATGTCACTAACCCAGGAGGAATGTTGTGTAGTCTCTACCAGCCGTTTGTTGTAGTCCTTAAAAAGCAATTTCTTTAAAAGCAAATATCTCCCTTTGCTTTGAACATTGAGAGTCGTAACTTTGCAGATGTTGTTTATGCTCAAACAGCAACATTACACACTAACTAAAGTTAAAAAAGTGAAATCATAATCAACCACCCCTTTATATAAGAGGCGATCTGGCGCTGGATTGAGTCCTCGTTGCCGCTGTTATCAGTTCTCTTGGCGCTCGTGCAACCTCACACAGACGAGCGCTTCAGTTTCGCTTAACGCTGTTGCGGAGACTCTGTTCGTTCCGTGAAATCGCAAAACAAAATGCGCACAAGCATGTCACTGCTCTTGATATACAATCACTGATGCACATCTTCAAGAAAATGAATAAACTATACGAGGGCGGATTAGAACATAAACCTCTCTGACACGCTTGACTGAAGTAGGACCGCCAGACCGTTACAGCACACAAACGTCTATTGCAGATCTGTGTATTTATTCACTGAAGTGAAGAATCTCGGGAATAACTATATTGAATTATAGTAGATGTAAGGATGAAACATTGCATCACATTAAACATGACTTTTATTTCGATAAATTAAACTCAGTGTACTTTTGAAATTGATTTCTGGACATCTTAATGTTATTTTTAAATTGTAGGCTACCTATCTGATATAGCGCTGTATTAGCCACTGCCAAACACTTTTTAAAACAAAGTTACGCCACTGGGAATGATAATTGAATCTCTCAGCTCTATGTGCTGTAATATGATGATGTGTTTGGGCCTCAGTGACAGCATGAAGCACGGTGAATCCAAACATGTTTTATGGTTAATATACAGTTATGTAGAGAACCATTTTGAACCTGTGAGATTTCACTGTGGGCGCGAATGCATTGAAAATAGACTCTGATGACAAAATGTATCGTCACATTTAATTCGCAGCTTAATCTTGACAGTTAAATCTTGACAACATATACTGTTGTGAACATGTTTTCAATGTTGATCAAAAATACAGTAAAGACACTAATATTGTGAAATATTATTACAATTTATTTTCTATTTTAATATATGTTAAAATGTATTTTATTCCTGTGATCAAAGCTGTATTTTCAGCATCATTACGCCAGTCTTCAGTGTCACATGATCCTTCAGAAATCATTCTAATATGTAGATTTGATGCTCAAGAAACATTTCTGATTATCATCAATGTTGAAAACAGCTTTGCTGCTTCATATTTTTGTGGAAATACATTTACATTTCAGGCTTATAGAAGGTTAAAAAAGCTTTTTTTTTGTAACAATGTAAGTCTTTACTGTCTCTTTTGATCAATTTAATGCGTCCTTGCAGAATCAAATTAATTTCTTTCCCAACTTTTAAACAGTAGTGTCGCTAGTAGCAAACTATAAAACGAGTCAAATGTTGAATTTTCAGGAGCTGAAAACATGCATCCAGATGCAAGATATGCAGATTCTTCAGAGTGTGCTGAGCAACATGAACCCACAGGTAACGCCGCAGCATGAAGGCCTGTTCACACCAAGGACGGTGAAGAGAGAGTTTTTAAAAATCGTTCACACCACAACTATAACGATAAAACGGCACAGAGGAACGATATTGTTGGAATCACTTTCAAATGCTGAAGAACAATAAAAACATTGACAGCCAATCAGAATCCATCCTGCTTTAAAGAGCTCCAGCATTTAAAGTGGCAGACGACAAAACTGGAGCCTGTGCTTAATTACCAGAACGATCATGTGTGGACGAGGAAGCGGATATAGTTATAGATATCGTTTTTGGTGTGAACAGCACTTTATGCTGTAAAACATCACAACGTGTCAAACATGCACTTCAGAATTCAATGAATCCGGTTCCCTGATTTATTATTTTAGTACTTTTGGAGAAGACATTTGTGGCTCTAGTAGTGGTATTGTGAATAAGAACTGATTCTTGGTTCCTAACCCCACAAATGTTATGGTACAGCTTTAGAAAGCATGCCGCATTGTCAAGAGCGTAACCCAAACATTTTTGGCGCGAGTCAGGGTCGGTTCCGCACATCTTTCAGGTTCTTGAACACTTGCTCTGAACAACACACACACATGCTTCTAAGTCAATGAGAGTCAAAGGACAGGGGAAGAGTTGCATAACTGCTTTAATCTGCAGTGTTTCCTTCATCTGAGGAACACAGGCTGACCTATAATCCCTCTTCCCGCATCAACATGGATGATTAAAACGGAAGAGAAGAGATCACACAAATATTAAAATGGTCATTTATTCACCCTCATTTCGTTCCAAAACCACGTTCTTCTATTGAGCACAAAGCACGCAGCTTCTTTTCATTTAACATTTCTTTTTCAAATAAATGCTGTTCTTTTAAGCTTTCTATTTATCAAATAATTCTTTAAAAATGTTTCATGGTTTCCACAAAAACATTGATAATAATAATAATAAATGCATCTTGAGCAGCAAATCCGCATATTAGAACGATTTCTGAAGGATCATGTGACACTGAAGACTGTCCCTCTTTTTCTTATCTGAAAATAAAAGTTTATGCCATTTTAAAAGTGGTATATTTTGTCTGAAAACATTTCAGAGTTACATTGATGTTGTTTTTTTAGAAAAAGAATAGAGCAGTCGTGAGTTAGAAGTTATTAAATTCAATGTTCATACTGGGAATTCTCATATTACATATTCTTAAAAATTTCTTATGATATAAAGAATTATTGATATATTGAAATACATAAATATTGATCAAATATATATTTTCTTGCAGTACACTGGTTTTTGCTGTAGTTCTTTTAAAATTTCTCAATGTTTTATGAATAAAAGGGGTTAAATATAGCAATAGCATGGTAAAAACATGGTAACATTAAAAACATTCACTCATTAAAGAGAAGTTACTGATCAGATACAATATCCTTTAAGTTTAAAAATATTAAGTTATGACTTTTATAAGCTTACGGTCCACCAGGTCCATTTGCAGCAGTTTCTTTGAATGCGTTATAAGGGTTACAGGGATAGTTCACCCAAAAATTGAAATTCTGTCATCATTCAAGTTGCTCCAAACCATATGAATTTCTTTCTTCTCCAAATACCATGAAAGTCAATGGGGTCCGTCAACTGTCTGGTTACCCATACTCTTCAACATATCTTCTTTTGTGTTCAGCAGAAGAAAGAAACTCTTACAGGTTTGGAACAACTTGAGGGAGAGTAAATGATTTTTGAGTGAACTATTAACCTTTAAGCGTACTGCACACTGATCTCTGTGCTGCAAGTTACAGTCTTTGGCCGTTTATTAGTATGCTCTTTCTCAATCATCACAGGTGGCAGAATATCACGTGAAGCGCTGCTTGGAGGCTGGAGTCTGGACGAATATACCACGAGCCTCCAAAGAGGAGAGTTCAGAAACGGACGAGTGGAGAATGATGGAGACCTAGCAGTGAAGACAAACTTCAGTAGGAAAACGGCTTTGGGTCGGAGGACAGGAAGAACAAGGGCTGCTGCGCTCAAAGACTTTTCTTTAGTATCCGTGCCTGAATGTGTGCTGCACTTTATATTTGTTTAATAGAGAAAGTATTTTAAAAAAAACACAGGAAACTGTATTTTGAGGCACTTATATTTTTGTGCAGATTTTGTTACATTTCTGTTGCTAACTTTTCGTCAATCTGTTTTAGCAGTTTGAAAAAAAAAAAACAGTTTAGGAAAGTGGTACAAGCAGGAGTGTAAAGGAAAACTCAAATATTTCTGCATAGTTTGAACCTTTTTTTTGTCGTAAATTGGTTTTAAGTCAACAAGATCAGTGATATTTGAGAAGTCTTTTGCGGTTTTCTTTGTGTTTGAACTTTTTGTTTCATATCCACACCTTTGGATTGTAATCTATGAAGTCTACTGCACATTGAACTCTAGCTGCTATCTGGGAAGTGTTTCATGTGTCGTGTGTGCATGAACGCAGCAGATAACAGCGGGCTTCCTGCAGATAGAGAAACGACACTGAGGCGGGGCAGGACCACCCGCTTTACCGTCATGCTGGGAGTGAGACCTTTGCAAAAACTCATTTGCAGGTCCAACTGTACGGCAGTGTAAAACCAGCAATGTAATGTTGTTACCTACAGTTCTAATGAAAGAGATTCACATTTACTATCGCACTTGGCCGTTGAGTTTGATTTGATGTTAGAAGCAAAAAAATGGCAAACGTCAACAATATTTCGTCTGAGGGTTTAAAATATGTCATTATTTTCTCACCCTCACTAACCTGTATGACTTATTTTCTTCTGTGGAACATAAATGAAGATATTTAAAAAATATATAATATTTATTTATACAATGAAGGTCAATGGGGTCCAAACAATGTATTTTTTGGACCCCATTGACTTTCATTATATAGTCAAATCCAAAAAAAAACATTCTTCTAAATATGCATTTTGCGTTCTACACAGACGAGAGTAAGTCATACATGTTTGAAACAACATGAGGTTTGTGTAAAACGATGACATAATTTACTTTTTGGGGTGAATTGAGCTTTTCCTTGCCACGATTTTTGAAAACTGACTTCATTGATATAGTTGCATTGAAACCTTGCCGAAGCTGTTTGCGCATTACATCCAGCCAGTTTGCATTGCTTGTACTGCACACAGCATTTACAGCAAACCTAGGATTTGTGTTATAATAAATGTGATATTGTGCAAGTCTTTTACGATCAGATCAAACAAACTGAATTAAATCTTTAGACCCACAGTATTGCTGATTGCTTGAAATGTTTTATTTTTAAAATAACATTTGAGCACTTTAGAAATGTTTTGCTGGCTCTCTATGAGAGAGATTCTCCTCCGATTACATGCGCGCAATAAACTATGTTGTTTATGGGGAGGGGCTTTTATTTTATATTTTATTGACCGTGAGGTTAGTGGGTTGTACAATGAAAGTAGGATAAAATATACAATACGTGCTTCTTTTGGCACGTCCACTCAACAAAAAGAACATAAGGCATCGTCATAAAATTTAACGATCTTAATAAGTTAATATATATATATATATGGTGTTGTATGAACAAACGTGGGAGATAGTGATTGAGAAAATACTGGATTATTACTGGTGACATTGATAAGAAAAATGTATAATTTCTTTTTATTGTTATTATCGCTCTTAAGCCTTACTCGGTCAGTCTTTTGGTACAAAATATATAATGTAAACTGTGATTATTTACATAACAATCTAGAGCTTTATTACCAAAACAAACTAAAAAGAGTCAAACTTCACTGTTTATTGCAGTTCTTTCAAAGGTCCGCTTTCTAAAATAACATTCAGTACATTACATTTAATAATGTATCCATTATTCAATAGCAGTGTTTTCAGTCACTACAATTTATCCAGTGATGCACAAACTGCCATTAAATGCATAAACAAGTGAATTAATAATTTGCATTTCATTTGTGGCGTAGGACTCCATAACCACACAATAGTGTTTCATCAATACAAAAGGACTTTTGATCACAGAGAATTTCTTTCCCTTTATAAATTACTGTATTGTACAAACCTTTCTTAATTAAAAATAGCATTATTTTGTATAATTATGATAAAAAATATGAACTCTGTTAACACTATTAAACATTGCTACATAATCATCTGACTCATAATTAGATTGTTTTTGCTAATTAAGGCCACAGTGGTTCACACACACAATGGGCGGTACAGGTCAGAAAAATCAGGTTTAAATCATATTTTTTACATTCATCTGAAAACTTTATAAATGAGAACTGAGAACTTCTCCATTATGAGATTTCAATAACATTAAAATGTTTTGTAGCTGCCGCGTTTTGCAGCAACTTCAGTTAAAAGAAAAACATTCTTACGGGTTGAGCACTTCTGCTAAGGGAAGAGTCATCTATTAGCATGCCTACAACGCTCAAAGCTAGTTTGTTTGCTTAAGATGGCAGCGCTAGTGTTCAGAAGACTAGTCTGACCATGATCCTTTAGTTTGCCACTAAAGCCAGATGCGACACTGGCTTCAGCGTGTAAATACAGTAGACTGCTTCAGGCCACAGAGGTGCGTGTGCTTCTTCAGACAGTGTACTTCAGTTGTTGGGAAAGTCCTAAAGGTTGTAGAATCACGCTTTTCCCATAGCCTGCTGGATTCCTGGGATTTTCCTGGTCAGGAAGGCTTGAACGTGAGGCCATATCTTGTTGGTTTCAGTTCCTGTGAATGTCTCCAACACTCCTTTACTCCTGTTAAAGTATATATCACATGTAATGCCTTAAACATTATTATTCTTATGATGTTACACATTCAGTCCGGAATGTGTAAGGGATAGTTCATCCTCATTATAATCCCAAAATGATGTTCCTCCTTTGATCAGACACTGGAGAACCAATGACCAGGGGTTTCTTGAGTTGATGAAACGCTAATAATTGATTATATCGAATGTACAATAAAATAATAGACACTGTAGGATTCACTGTATTCAGCATCTCGGGAACGCAACCTGCGCTAGCTTTACTTTATTTACACATTCTCATAGTTTCCAACATTTTTGTGGGCAGAAGTTTACAGTATTTCAGCAGTATTGTGCCAAAATAAAAGAAAGAATATTTGAAATATTTAAAGCTTGAGGGTTTAAAAGTTTGAAAGTGATGAGGGCATAAATATTAGTATTGTAACTTGTGTAAAATAAAATAATCGGTAGAATATATGTCTGTCTTCGTTTTATTACTAGAATTAAACATAATAATAATACATTGTTAAAAAAATGATTGTTGATAGCAATCAAATTTTTTTTTAGATAACTCAAATATCCAAGTTGACTAAACTTGAAGTTCTAAGGCAGCATGAAAAATTACTTTGAAACAATATTTTCAGACTAATAATATTAATCATTATTATTACACAATTTGATTAGGTTCCTAAAACACCATTGTAAATAATGTAATGAGACACTTTCACAACTAAAAAGAGGTTTGAGTCCACTTTTAAAGTTTGGCTATAAAGTCAAAATAAAACTAGTTCATATTTGATCTATTTACTTGCATGTCATGTGACCATTCACCAACATCAGAGAACTGTGGACAAGCGAATGTGTTTATTGAAATATTAACATAAAATCTCAAGTATTTCAAGTTAATATTTGACTTTTATGGGGTTTGGCTGACAAAAAATGTTTTATGAACCCCTGATGACATCAAACCTGGTGCAACATGCTTCGATTTGAATGTACAAGAAGAGATTTGCCACAAATAACAACTTATTAATAACGATCCGTTCTCATATGGCCTCTGAAGATATTGCGTACAAGATATATGGACTTTTATGTTACTTTTGTGAGTGTTTTTTGGAGCTCATCAGGCTCACTTTCATTTTATGGAAAAGAGCAGCGTGAACATTCTGCTAAATATCTTCTTTTTGGTTCCATGCAAGGAATATATTCATACAAATACCAGAAGCACACGAGTGCGAGTACAGAGTGACAGAATTTGGCTGAACTATTCCTTTAAATATTCCCTAAATATTTTCTGTGGTGTGCGTTACAGCGTTGTTTCATCCAGCATAAATCATGAAGAAAACAGCTTTCTGTACAGTACCTGTAGTACTCTAGAACCGGCTGTGTCTGTCTCTCGTAGTCCTTTAGTCTTCTGGACACAGTTTCGGGACTGTCGTCGTCTCTCTGGACCAGCGGTTCTCCTGTGACATCATCAAGACCCTGTGCACAAGAGACCAATGATTACACTCGGCACACACGACATCACTGCAGAGCTCCACCAACACAAACACCGATTTTAAAACCTGCTATAAACACAAAATTAACGGTACAATTGCTCAAGAATTCATGTATTGAAACAGTCAACAAGCCTTGGCAGGCGTTGTCAAACTCCACAGCTGAATCGATGTGACCTTCAGACACGCAGTTTTGTGTGGACATAACTGTATTTGAGCAACACTGACAAACACTGTTTCACACTTGGCTTGCTCTGTTTTATCAGTTCAAAACACACTGAATTGCTGTCTTGTTTGAAATGATTGCAAAGATGACCAAAATATAACCATTTTGAATCATTATATAATCATTAACCAAATATGAACCATTGTTTTGAGTCATAACTCATTGCGACCTCAAAGGCTTAGTGGTGGAAAATCTTTTAGAAGCTCTTGCATATAAACGGCTTATTACTCATTCTTACTTTTCTAAAACTCCCTGCCCTTAGAAGTTTTTCTTTTAAAGTATATCAGCACCGGTTTAAGCAACATTTAAGCCCATTTTCTGTCCTTGATTGCTCTTTTCTCGGACACTGTTTCATTTATTTACAGGAAGTCCGTGACTTCCTCAGAGCGCTCCAGATTTATTGCAGGGATGAGAGCAAAGTTCCTCAGTAAACAGAAGCGTTCTTATCTGTCTTGAGCGGTCAGGTTGTGAAATACCACGACCTACTTTTACCACAAGTAGTTTAACACACACACACACAAACACATTCATATGCACTGCTCCATTTCTTTACTTTTTACTGTTTTTAACATGATTCCATTTTTATTTTATTTTTTTATTTAAAGAAAAACTGTTTGTTAGAGTGTGTTTATATGTTGAAATTCTTTAAACATGAAAAATTACATAAATTTAATTGTAAAATTAATTTATATTGTATATTATATAGAAAATGTATCTACATCACACATGTATTAAACCTTGTGAAAAGAAAGTGTGCTTAATTGTGCTGAATGTGCACTTGTAGTGTTAGTGTAGCTCAGATCTATGTTTTTAAGTATATATACATTTTAAAAACTGTACTTGCAGATAATATAACAATTATGCAATGAAAGGCCACTTAAGTGTAGTGAAAGAGGGTACACATTCATGACTGTTTCTTAACACACTTAAGTACACTTTTAAAAAGTGCACTTTGCAATCATGTCAGATTAAACGTTTTACTTTAAAGTATATATTAAATCATTGTTTTTAAAATCATGTTGTGCTTTAAAGAAGTACACTTATTTTAATGTGTTGACTAACATCCTAAAGCACGTGTAGTATTTGATTATCATTTTAACTATAATGTTATTAGATATTACATTTAAACTGTTTAAATGTACAAGTAACGTGAGTTATGTAATCAGATTACTTTTTCAAGTAACTAGTAAAGTAATGCATTACTTTTAAATTTACAACAGAATATCTGAGTTACTTTTTTAAATAAGTAACGCAAGTTACTTTGTTCTCCCATGTATTGACTGACGGATAACGTAACGCATTACTTTCCGTAAAAAATAACTAAGTAACACAATTAGTTACTTTTATATTTTATAACTCAATATTGTAATGCATTTCTTTTAAAAGTAACTTTGCTCAAAACTGCATTTAAAGTTCATATATTTTAAATGTACTAATTTAATTTGCCAGTTCATTACAAAAGTGTAATTACGAATATATAAGTTTCAACAGAAATGACATCAAAGTATATTTTAGTTTACCATAAATGCTTGTCAGTACATTCAGCAGAACACTGTAAACATGTTCCAAAGACAATAGAATTATGAAATTACATGTAAAATGTACTTAAGTCATATTTAAGTTCACTTTAAAAAGTTCAGCTAATTGCATTTAACATACATTTAAACTACAACACTTTCATTTAATTGCAATCATGCAATTAAGTGTACGTTCAGTTCACACTTACTGTAAGTATATTCTTTCAAAGTAACAAAACTCTTTTTAAAAGTACGTTAAGGGTTGTTTTAAGCATTCTGTGTGAATTCAGTTGCACCTCACTCTTGCGAACAGCATTTCAGCACAAAACAAATGTTCAATAACTATCTGCAGTTGAACCAAGCCAAGGTTAATGTTAGTATTTTTAGTGCAAACACACCTCCTTCATTCAAATTAGGCTAATAAATTCACAAAACTCAGCACCATTTACCTGACGTAATTAACGTTGCACTATTGCTACCTGCAGAAAACAGGGATTAAACAGCATTTTAAGTATGTGTTCTTACATTTCTATTGATCATGGCAGATCATCAAATGTCTTTTCACAGCATTTTTTGCAGTATAGACCTTATGTAGCCCCGCCCCTTTTTCTGTCCTGTCTTCCGGTTTGTATTTCCACAGCATGAAGGAAAGATCTTACGGATTTATGAATGAACCGCTCGTTTTAAACTCTTGCCGGTCTAACTGACATTTATGACATCTGCTTCAAACATTACAATGCTCAACAACAAGTTAACTTAACAAGTGTACAGGTCACTGAGGAGTTTTCATATGAGCAGAGGTGGTCAACTTCCTGTTTCTCTCGTTTAATTATCAACAGTTCCCTGAAGGAATGTTAAACAGGACTGTAAATACTGTATCTCAGCATCAGCAGAGGACTCACTGGCTTCTTGGGCGGGTTGAAGTCTACATTATAGACCCTGCCGCTGGGAAGGTGCACCCAGCGGGACGTCAGACGCTCTCTGATGGTCAGGAAAGGCACGTCCAGGTTTATAACAGAGTCCACATCACACACGGCGTCCAGGGCCTCGGCCTGAGCCACGGTACGAGGAAACCCTGCCAGGACACAGAGGCACAGAATCAATAAAGATCATACATATAAGATCAATAGAGGAGCATGTGTGCTGTGGTGAGAGTGGTACCGTCCAGTAGCCAGCTGGTCCGCTCGATCCCCCTCAGACTGGACAGGATGAGACGCGAGATGACATCATCAGGAACCAGCTGACCCTGATCAATGCACGACTTCATCAGAAGACCCAAATCTGCCCAGGGGCATAAGAGACGGAATATAGTTAATCCATAAATACAGAAGAAATCCACAAATAAATATAGTCAGGAATTTATTTTTTATATTGTATTTATGTTGATTCTAATTTTACCAATAAAATAATATATAGTAATATGACACGTCTGTCATTACTCATATTCATGGTTTCTAGTGTGATGTAAGGCTGTAAGGTTGATCATTACCTCCTGTTAACTATTCAATTGAAAATGATGTGTGACCAATACAATGAACTTTAGTAATTCATACATGAACTTTAAGTGTCTCTTCACATTTTAATAACTCTGGTATTTTGATATTTCTGTTTAGTGCTCCATATTTTAGGCCTATAATACTGTATATAACTACACTATCGTTCAAAAGTAATAATACTCTAATAACACCATTAGTAATAAATTAATAACACCCTGTTTTATTCAGTTCTTTGTCGGTGATTGTCATTAGTGAGTGTGTTAAGTGTGTATGTTCTCCTGAGATTCTCCCGGTTATTTCGGTTTGTCAATTAAAGACTATTTAGATTGAATTTCGTAGTCATTTGTGTTGGATTGCAACCACACAACCGAGAAATTTCCATCATTTTAAATATTTTTAGCTTTTTCACTGTTCACTTAAATAGTCCTGCACTGTTCAAAAGCATTTTTCAAAACACAGACAATTAATGTATCAAAATATACATATTATTAAGAAAAAAGCATATATGCTTTTAGAAGCGCATGCTGTCAATTCTTGAAATCTATAATCAACATTCTGTCATCATTTTCTCACCCTCTTGTTTCTTTAAGAATAAGAATTGTTTCTATAATATGTTTTTTGTCCGTTTGGTTACCAACATTCTTTGGGAAGACATGAGGGTGATGAGAGAATTATCATTTTTGGGAACTCTCCTTTTTAAGGTCCTACTTTGATCTGTAAATATATGAAACTCAAATATTCATTGAAATATTTCTCTATATCTGGCTAAATTGTGTGTTATGCATAGGGTTCATTTGATGGTCATTTGTTTCATGTTGAATCTGGTTTATAATAATAATAATGGTTTAGTCTCCCTGTGGTCGGTGGATCTGTACACCAGATAACTGATGAGTTCTGCAGCATAAATATCACTGTCACAAGACATGGAAGGCTATTCTGTTTCCCAGAGAAACACCGAGCATCTGGAATTCATTTGGGATTTATATATTTTTTTTTTTTTCACAGAACGTGTAATTCACAAATCTTTTGAGTTAAAGAACACTGACAATAAACCTGCTCTATCAGTGTTGGGAGTAACGCATTACAAGTAATGGGAGTTATGTAATTAGATTACTTTTTCAAGTAACTAGTAAAGTAATGCATTACTTTTAAATTTACAATACAAATATCTGAGTTACTTTTTCAAACAAGTAACGCAAGTTACTTTGTTTTCCCATCTATTGACTGACAGCTCTCCTGTCCCCATGTTGAGAAAAATTGTAAGCGCAGAGGTGTTGTGTGTACGCAGTGTGTGTCAACATGATGATTATTGTAGCTCTAGACCAGTGCTGACCTTTGATGATCCAATTCAACCCTAAAAATATGCAAAAAAGACTTTTATATTACATCATATTTGTGTTTCTTTTTTTTGCTATTAAAAAACAAACAAAATACCAAGCAAATCCAGCCCAGGTGAGAACAAGTAATTCAAAAGAGTAATGTGATGCATTACTTTCTGTAAAAAGTAACGCAATTAGCTAGTGAGTAACACAATATTGTAATGCATTACTTTTAAAAGTAACTTTGCTCAACACTGTGAAGTATAAAGTACAATATTACACATTTATGAGTGTTGGTGCAAATTTCTGCATTTCTAACATGCAAAGCAAAGGCTTGGGCTTCAGCCTTCAGGCTTGGGTGTGATTTGCAGCCAAAGTCCCTTTCTTAGACATGTTTAGTATGCAGGGCACATTCTTTGGTGAAAGACATCCCCCTCAAAAGTTAAACAAAAGCCCTATTAAAGCACAAATATTTGAAAATACACTTATAGTCTACACATAAAAAGAGTGATGCCACAGAGTAAAAGCCTGAGGTAAACAGCAGACAGACTTTTCCCAGACATCAACACCAGCACTGGAAGAAAGTGCTCGATGTCACAATAGAAAATATATCAGCGAACTGTTTCAGAGTTAACTCTTCCATGCATTTCAAAACCAAAAATATGAGAAAAGCTGTGTCTATAGTGACATGTGCTGTTATTTTTGGACATCACACGCGCGAGCTCACTCGAAAAGTGTAAAACTGCTGTTTAGATAGGGCAACCCACTGCATATTTGAGACACAACCAAAGTTTAGACTCGGTTCTGGTGATAAGAAACCTCTAATTATCATGCTCAACATAAAACCGAGTTCCAGAAGTTTTGCAGCCATTTTATCAAGCCTGCGTATGAAGTTAAACTACGCTCGTAGCGACCGGGGGAAACAGATTCAACCGTTCGCATTCTGTTACATTAGTCATGTAACGTTAAATAAATAAGCAGTGAAACAGTATTCATCACAGTGCTGAAGCTGTCGTACCTGTCTTCGCCTCGATATTGGCCCGCAGCATGTCCCCACTGGAGAGATGCTTGAGCCCGAAACTCTGCACTATCCGAGCAGAAACGGTCCCCTTCCCGGAGCCCGGGGCCCCCATGATCACCGCGCGGAACACAGTCTGCAGACCCATCATGCAACTACTCGAGAATATGAAATAAAGAAATATCTCCCGTTCACAGCATCTCTCCGAGCACTGCAGTCCTATGAAATCAATATGAAAGTGGTTCTAGGGATGTGCAAGTCCTATAAGCGATCGAAACGCCAAATACGCAACTCCAGTTTTATTCCCAGATTAAGCCCGTCCTTTTCTAATGCACGCGCATCTCTCGCGGGCGCGCTCACATTACAGGAAGTGCTGGCTTTATCTCAAGTGGGCGTGTGAAGACACTTAGTAGTGCACACTAGTACAACATGATGGATATTGCTACATCTCTTTGAGAGGTTTTCGACCTTTAAAGTTCTGGGGACCCGTACCCAGACGCAAAGACTCCTAATATGAAAAAAAAAAATAGATTTTCTGACTGAGTAACACTTTATAACTTTAATTGAACACATTAACGCCGCTACATTACACAATTCTTAATACAGAGTAAATAGTTAATAGTTAAAATTTAAGATATCTTTAATATATAATTTGGGGGCCCTTAGGGGTCCATGGACCCCTGGTTGAAAACCTTTAAGGTTTTAGAAAATAAATAATATTTTAATAAATGTTTTCAGAGTTTTTATTACCAGGGTTAGTATTGATAACTAAAACTATTAAAACACTTTTTATTAATAAAAATAAATAAAAATAAAAAATAAAAAAAAACCTGGAATAAAACACAATAAACAAAATTGACTTTATTGAAAATTAGAAATGTTGCCTTGGTTGAAGTAGCCTAGGCCAACAAAAATAATGGTTAAAAACAAAAAACGCAAATAAAAACTGATATGCAAATACATTAAACATAGTAATATTTAAATAGAACATAAACAAATAAAAATTACAAAAGCCCAACATAATGAATAAATGATAATCAAATTAAAATGGAAAATATGAAACTAAAATCTAATAGAAAATATTAGCCTAATAAAAACTATATAAATTATACAAAAATAACACTGCATATTACAGTGCATGAGAAAATGCTGAAAAATATTGAATGTGTAATTATTTAGTGGATTAACTCTTTTATGGTATTATTACTTTATTGTGTTCATTGAAACGTAACTTAATATGCACAAAACAAACAAACAAACAAACAGCATGCAACTCAATTATTATGTAATGTGATTATGTAAGATGTTAGACAGAGTAGGTCTGATCTGATGGGCTTTGGAGTTGGCAGTGTTTTCTCTGCTTGATTAAATCATCTCCAGAATGTAGTGTGGAGTTTCATCTGAGGGATTTGATTGGCATTTTTCATGCTGGTTTAACACAATCACAAGAGAGCCCATTTATCCCCAACACTGACCGAATCATCACTTATCAGCTGACAAATGATTGACAGGAGGGCTTCTTTTGACAAGATAAAGAAGATACGAATGGAGATTTGTTCTCTCCTAAAGGCCTCTGGAACAATAGTTCCTTCAACACAATGAGACAAAGGCAGGAATGCTAACGATCACCATAGTGTTAAAAGACGTATGATAGGACAATGATGTGCAGCTTTTGTGTATGAAGTAAATAGATGAAACAAAAAAATATATGAGTTGACAGTTGTCAGGTGGAATTTAATGTTTTAATTTATTATGTGAAATATAATTTGTATCTTCCCGGTTTGAGATACTGTGGAAACGGCGCCACCTTGTGGACATAATAATATGGTCACGGGAGAGCGGGGACAGATGCAACACTTTTTGCATTTCCTTCAGTTTCTCAGAGCCTGTTTGTATTGGAAAGCCTATATTTGAATGCATTAAACCCACATCTGTCAGCTACCCACCCACACTGCTACAACATGTGTACATATGATAATATATGTACAATTTATACTTGAATAGACAGTCAAATGTTGCAACTTACCCTATAACAAGGGACGGTTACAACAGTCCACAGGGGCAGTTGCAACATTCATTAAAATGTCAAAAAATCATTTTGCAATTTCTTTATTTTATTTGTGCACAGCAGGGTCTTCACTAAGTTAAAAATAACTCTAAAGACAACAAACAAGTAACAACCCTCTTTTCCAATTCCAGTGCCTCTTTCTCTGGGGTTTGAGAGAACTGCAGTCTTCCGCTTTCTCTTCCCTTTCGAGACTTTTCTTGGTCCTGCTTTTGGTTGACGCGTAGGGTCTCAGGTGAGCAATCAATATAGCAAGGTGTCCCAGGTGCAGTGGTTGAGCTACGACGGGGTGGAGGAGGACAGTCTGCCACCAAAGATGGAGCGAAGACCAAGTACAGGCAGAAACTGGAATCAGCTAAACCTGTAATAAGGACTGTAAAAAGATGGACTAATGACGCAGAGGATCTACAGGCCTGCTTCGATTGCACCGATTGGACTGTTTTTGAAGCTGCTATCACCGATCTGGATGAGCTCACAGATACTGTCACATCATATATCAGTTTCTGTGAGAATACATGCATTCCTACCAGGACATTCTTATCATTCACTAATGATAAACCATGCTTTACCGGGAAACTCAAACAGCTTCATCATGCCAAAGAGGATGCTTACAGAAGTGGGGATAAAATCTTGCATGACGAGGCCAGAAACAGACTGACGAAGGAGATCAGAGCTGCTAAAAGAAGAGACTCTGAAAAGCTGAAAAAAAAGTTTCAGCCAGCGACCCGGCATCAGTCTGGACAGGCCTAAGGAACATCACCCACTACAAGTCACCATCCCCCCGATCTGTGGAGGATCAACAACTTGCTGCAACATTCAACAACATTCTACTGCAGTCTCACACCACACACCCGCTCTGATCTGCACTTCACACACTCACCTTCACCGCCTGCACCCCCTCCTGCCATCCAACCTGAGCTTAAGGTCTGTGTGGAGGACGTGAGCCGAGTCAAGACTTGGAAAGCTTCAGGCCCAGATGGTATCTCATCTGCTTGCGCTGACCAACTGGCCCCAGTCTTCACGCAGATCTTCAACACATCAATGGAGCAGTGTGAAGTTCCCTGCTGCTTCAAACGCTCCACTATCATTCCGGTCCCCAAAAAAACCAAAATCACTTGACTTAAAGCAACACTAAGGAACTTTTCCTCTTCGTCGCCCTACAGGTCGCAAGCAGAATTGTCCATTACTGCTGCCGTAAATAATTTCGCCGCCCGCAGCCGACTGTCCCACGCACGCTCGCTGTTTATCCAGCACCGGCTTTGGAATGAACGATGTCCACTGACAAGGTAGAGTATGTTGCATGATTTCATGAAAGTATGATGTATTGCGACATCAGAAACGAAGGAAAACTAAATAATGACTATTGTAACGCTTGCCGTAAAGCAAGTCAAATTTGTAGTTTTCTTATGTCTCATTCGAACTACAGAAACGCGACCCGGTTTGGCAAACTTGCATAGTGTGGTTATAGCAGATATAGGGCTGCAAAGCGAATCCAGAAGTGCCTTTCACCCTGTTACGACTTGATGAACCACTGATACGATTTTGGAAACATTATTTTAAGGTAAAAAAATGTTCCTTAGTGTTGCTTTAATGACTACAGACCTGTTGCTCTCGCGTCTGTGGTCATGAAGTCGTTTGAAAGACTGGTGTTGGCCCACCTGAAGGACATCACTGGACCCCTGCTGGATCCCTTTCAGATTGCTTGCAGAGCAAACCGGTCTGTGGATGATGCAGTCAACATGGGACTGCATTTTATCCTGCAACATCTCGACAGACCTGGACTTCAGTTCGGCCTTCAATACCATCATGCCTGATCTTCTCACAGCCAAACTGACCCATGCCATCCTCAAACTCACATCCAGGACTCTCACGATCAGCACTGGTTCTGCACTGCTCTTCTCCATGTAGAGTAATGACTGCCCCTCTGTCAAGCTCCTGAAATCTGCTGACGACACCACTGTCATCGGTCTAATCCAGGACGGTGACGAGTCTGGAGGTTGAACAGCTGGCTGTCTGGTGCAGTTATAACAACCCTGAGCTGAACACGCTCAAAACAGAGGAGGTGATAGAGGACTTCAGGAGGAACAGCCCAGCACTCCCCCCACTCACCATCATGAGCGGCACTGTGTCATTACCACTTCGCCAGCTGAGGAAGTTCACCCTGCCACCGGAGCTGCTGATTCACTTCTACTCAGCCGTCACTGAGTCTGTTTTATGCACTTCCATCACTGTCTGGTTTGGTTCAGCTACCAAATCAGACATCAGGAGAGTAACGGACAGTCCGGACTGCGGAGAGGATTATTGGTGCCCCCAATAATGCCCAGCCTTCAGGACCTGTACTCTTCTAGCCTGGTTAAAACCAGACCATTCTCAGTAGTAACTGAGTTACGGTCTGGCAAAGCTTCATTAATAACTCATTTCCAAAGGGGCATCACCAACGGACGTCGCTCAAATGCCTCTGGGCGCAATTGGATAGACCTAAAACCAATCAGGGCGATCGTCATCGTGTAAAGCCATATGCTGCGTCCCAATTCGCCTAAGTTACACTACGCCATAAAAGTATGTACTCTTTTTGTGAAGAAAAGGTTTTTACTTTTGAATGTGTAGCAAAAAAGTAGGCAAGCTTTGGGACATACTACTTCGTCATCTTTATCGGACGGATCTGTCGCGTGCATCCGGTCACGTAAACTGCCCTGTCAATCATCTTGTCACAGTTAAAATCCTCTATTAAATCTAGTTTAATTTCCTACCGTTTCGGAGAGAAATGTAGTAGCACGTTCATCTGCCAGTGGGTCTTTCATGGAGACTGTCCTCATGTGCTTGTAATTTGAATAATAATGCATAAAAGTTGCGCTTCACCAACAGACGTCGCTCAAATGCCTCTGGGCGCAATTGGATAGACCTAAAACCAATCAGAGCGATCGTCATCGTGTAAAGCCCGCCTCAACGTTTCTGATTGGTGCCGCGATTTCGCCGGATTAGAAATGGGCTTGAATGAGCTCTTTGCCAGACTACTTGCAGAGCAAATCTAAATTTGTCAGAAGTTGTCTGGGTTTTCCCAGGCTAGAACTCTTCCAGAGTGAGGAAGAGAGCAGGTAAAATCCTCACAGACTCCACTCCCCCTGGACACCACCTGTCTGAACTGTTACCGTCAAGACGGCGACTCAGATCACTGGCCACAAGAACATCTCGCACAGGAACAGTTTCTTCCCACAGGCCATTTCCCTTCTGAACAGTTAAAGCTACACTGTGTAATTTTTTAAGTTGATTCTTAGCAAAAAACACTTTGTTCTTTCAAAATGATATTTGCTCATTAATGTGTAATTACTTCTACCAACTAATCAAGTACTCTCGTAAGCGTAGAATCTGCCATTTAGAAAACATACGAGCGAGTCGCTCGACTGGCGGAAGCCATGTTGCACCTCCATCTTGAAAATACATGTGCCAAAGAGTGACATACCTGGAAATTCAAGCTTTGCCTTTCGCGTTTTTACCATACCTATCAACACTCCCGTTTTCCCCGGGAGTCTCCCGTATTCCACACCCATCTCCCGCCCCCTTCCCGTTTTGTTATTTCTCCCATGAAACTCCCGTTATTTGTATGGCCCAAATGTCGTTATATGAATAATCACATCAATATATTATTCCAAGGTTGTCCAGTTGCCAGATCTTGTATGAAACCCATCCTACTCGCGCAATAAACACATCATACAAATTTCAACCCATTTGTGAGCTCAACCTGGCAACCTACACCCCAGTTGCGCCGTCGATATCTGCGCAGGTAACGTTAGTAGACGCGGGAAGTTGAATGAGCGTTACTGGTAGAAATGGGAAAAGACTACGTGTTAAGTAAATATTTAACGCAATTAACGCGGCATCCGTTTTTTTTTCTGTCATCCATTGGCTGCATGGCGTTACATTATATGATGCGCTTTTATTCTTGCTAATGCTTTTAAACCATTCAAGCCATATAGGCTACTTATTTTATAAAACTTTAAAAGCGAAATGCGCATCACTCATTCCTGGGAATACATTTGACATCGCAGCCTGACCTTGACGGAAATAAATATCCTACGCCAAAAGTACCAGAGAAAAAGTCTTTGTAAACCGTACAGTTGCTTTGGTTTTTCAATCAGTGCCCGTTTCGCCCCGTGGCTCAAAAGGGACACAACAAAAATAGGGACACCCGAGAAAGCCAAAATAGAATGCAAAACTTATTAACAAAATGGAACTATACAAAATAGTTACACAACAATATGCGGATTGATTACATAACAATATTTAGATGTAATATTCAGTTCCAGTGAAAATCTGTTCAGTTAATGGAGTAGGCTATACACAGGTGATGTGTAATATTCAGTACCAGTAAACTTTCTTACAGTAACTGAATATTACACAACATCACCTGTTCAGTTTTGAAAACTGTAGCCTACTCACAGATTTGTGGTCTATACCTTATTTTAGAAATCTTTTTTTCTGTATATTGATTTGTTGTGTATTGTTAAGATGAATACAACTGTCTTAACTGATTTTTTCTATGATTTGGCGATGGGGTGTGTAATGTAGGCTATAGATGACATGAAACCGCATGTGGTTGAACTGAAAGGTCTCCCGTATTTTGGTACCCAAATGTTGACAAAATCCTACACAGTGTAGCTTTAACATACCTCCCAAGGCATATGCCTGTAAGTGCAGTACTCCCACTGTTTGGTGCAGTCTCTTCTAAACTCAGGTGATATTTATATTTATTCATACTATTCAAAATACTGTAAATATGTTCATAATCTGTAAATGTTTATTCTGACTAAACCCAACTGTAACATTATACTTTTATTCTTTTTTCATATTTTTATATTTATATTTTTATTCTTAGAATTTGTATTACTATGTGCCCTGGAAGCTTCAGTACCAAGAAAAATTCCTTGTGTGTGCAAGCACACTTGGTAATAAAGCTCTTTCTGATTCTGATATATATTCTGTTCAGTTCTTTGTCCTGACTCATTGATGTAAAGTGGTTGTGTTTCCCTTATTCTCCTGTGGACAGGTTGTGTTTAGATTTTCTCCTTCTTCTTCTTCTAAGAGTGTGCCACGTCAGTTTATTTCAACAACAGCTTTTTTCCTGCCATCATTAACCAACAGTGTATATATTCAAGCTCTACAAAATTCTTTAAAATGAGGCCAACCTCAAGTGGTCATTTGAATTAGAAGACTAATGCCCTTGTTGTGCTTGAATTTCGCCCCCCTGCCAAATTATTACCCCCCTCGTTGAAGTCAGAAGCCTACCTGATTGCCTAATCCTAACCCCTCCCCCACAACTAGTCCTAAACCTACCAATACTAGCTGGGTAATCATTTCGGCACAACACCGAGCCTAAAAGTAATTACTCACTTTTAAGTCTAACATTTCAAATCATTGTTTTGATGTGAGCTGATGTTAAATAATATAACATCATATTTTACACTAATATTTTATAATATATGATGCAAATGTTATCATGCATTATATATACACAATTTTAAATAAATAACCAAAAAGATACGTTTTTGTGTGCTTAAATGTATATCTATTATCAAAATTCATATATCAATATACACTGCACCTCCACAGTTTATCCACAAGGTGGCGTCCTCTAATCTAATATAAACTGAGCACTCAACTTGGAAAAGATCCACATTATTAGACTATTTACCTACCGTAACCAGTCCAGGATGACTTGTCATAATTCATAAGGCTAATGGTTAACATAACTCATATTAAGACGGAGGAACAGAAGGCGGATGTTCATCGTCCCTCGAAAGGTGTGTCTTTTTATAAGGCTTATGTGACTTAATAAGACAGGCCTAATTTAGAATCAACACACTGAGTTAAAACGTACATAAGGCCTACCTCAAATGGTTATTTGAATTTAAGAGACTTAAAACGATTCCTGAGCTGACGACCAAATGATATGGGTTAGGTCGAATATAAAATATTATATTTTACATACATATTATAGAATATAATAGGCTATGTACTTTTTCGATCTAATTTATAACGTACAAATATACGATATAATTTAAAATAATACATATTATATAGAAAGGGTTTTTGTTTTAAATGTAGCTATAGCCTAAAACATTTTCACACATTTGATGAAATCACACATGCAGATGAAAAGTAGTTGTTTTTACTAATTCTGGCATATTTACATGTAAATGTAAACATGTTAGTTTTCATTGACATAGAAAATATTGGTAAGGGCAAGTTATTTATTTTTCATTGGCTCAAGTTATAAAATATAGATGTGAACCATTACCCTAACATTTTTTAATTGGATGAATGAAAATCTTTTAGCAGTGCATGATGTATTTTCATACAACAATGTTCATGAAAATGCATGGTTCCTATTCAAATAAACCAATAAATAATTAAACATTTATATATCAACATACACTGCACCTCCACAGTTTATTCACAAGGTAAGCGAACTCTTATCTAATTTGAGCTGAGCATTCAACTTAAAAAGGTAAGCATTGTTATTTACCGTCACGTGACACGTTCATAATTCATAAGGCCAATATGGTGAGTGTAACTCATAAGAATGAGGAACAGAAGGCGGATGTTCATCATCCCTCATAAGAGACATAGTATGACTAATCACATGATCCAGAATCAATAGAATCATGTTATTTCATTTAGAAAACTTCAAATCATTCCTGACTTTTAAAAGGTTGTTAAGCAATCTTCTGTTTAGTCATAATTTTGTATTTGTAGCCTACTTTTTATTTTTTTTATTTAGCCTAGTTATTTAGAGATGACATCATCGGAAGACTGAAACCTGTCCGTGATGCGTATTGTTTTGCTATTTCACAATTTCCCATTGACAGTGTTGCTATATCTCATGCATTGTTTTAACACTTGCCTTGCTCTCGTGTCCTGGTAATGATGTCATCACATTCACAACCCTTATCCTTTTACAAGTGTCCATGACAGCATGTTTCCACTGACTCAGCCTGATGAAACTAATTCATACTCAGCCCTTATTATTAACTCCACACCTGATCTTGTCAGAAGGTCAGGAAGGAAGAAAGATAGAATGAAAAGAGGAGTGAATGTGGAAGTTGACGTGACAATGAGAATGAAAAATGTTCCTCTGAACTCTGATATTGCGCCTAATGTTTCATGGAAAATAACTTCTTGTCCTTCTTGTTCTGTTTTCATGGAATTCAAAGAGAGACATTCAAGTCTCAAGTTTAGGCGGACATAATATTCAAGCAGATTCCAGAGGATTATCTTACAGTCAGCAAAGATACATGAACATCTATCACTCAAAACAAAAAAGAAGCACGGAATTACACAGTACTAATTATTTTGTGTTGCAATGGCGTCACTATCTATTGTTTGACTTGTGCGTTGCTTTGCACTTTATGAACTGATCAAATTGTTCTTTAGTAGCCAATGTCCACCAATAAAGCAATTTACGGGGTTTAAGTTTATGGGAGTTCACTGGTGAAAAATTAACAATAACCTATATAACACAAGCAATAATCAGGCTGTTCCAAATATCAGGATTGGAAGCATGATCATGCGTTTAAATGACAGTTCATTAGTGATGGGCACTTTTGAGGCATTGCTTTGTTAAAGGGTTAGTTCACCCAAAAATGAAAATTCTGTCAGTAATTTCTCACCCTCATGTTGTTCCAACCGCGTAAGACCTTCGTTCATCTTCGGAAAATAAATTAAGATATTTTTGATTAAATCTGAGAGTTGTCTCACTCCTCCATAGGCTTTCAGAGGGACCGAAACTTGCTGGCCCAGAAAAGTTATTAAAGAGATCGTTAATATAGTCCAAGTGACTAGTGGCTCAATCTTAAGTATATCAAGCGACGAGAATACTTTTTGTGCGCAAAAACAAACAAAAATAACGACTTTATTTCCACTATTCATTTCCTTCTCTCTGAGCCTCTAGTTGGTTCACGTAGTGTTTTTGCGCAGCGCGTCTGTGTTACACGTCACCACGTAGGCTCACAATTGGCCGAAGCTGGTCATGTGTGTGATGCGTGTTGACGTGCAACACAGACGCGCTGCGCAAAAACACTACGAGGCCCAGAGAGAAGGAAATGAATAGTGGAATAAAGTCGTTACTTTTGTTTGTTTTTGCGCACAAAAAGTATTCTCGTCGCTTGATATACTTAAGATTAAGCCACTGTAGTCACTTGGACTATATTAACGATCTCTTTAATAACTTTTCTGGGCCAGCAAGTTTCGGTCCCTCTGAAAGCCTATGGAGGAGTGAGACAACTCTCAGATTTAATCAAAAATATCTTAATTTGTGTTCCGAAGATGAACAAAGGTCTTAAGGGGGTCGCACACCGGACGCGCAGCTCAGCGCCGCGCCGCGCAGCGCCGCGCCGCGCAGCGCCACGTCTTTTAAATTCGAACACATTATTCTCTATGAGAGTACACACACCGGCGGCGTCTGTCCGCGGCGCCCAGCAACGGCTCAGGACCGTGTTCAAAATCCTGCCGCGCCACAGAGCGCCATTTAAATAGTTTTATATTAAATTTACATTTATGTGTCTCAAATCGTAGTTAATGTACATATGGACTTAACCCTGTGCTGCAATATACATTTAGTTTTATATTTATTTACAGAAATCAGAAAATTGCTGATGTTATCGGTTTTTCAGTTGACAGTTGTCCTAGACGTGGCGCGGCGCGGCACTGAGCTGCGCGTCCGGTGTGCGACCCGCTTTACGCGGTTGGAACAACATGAGGGTGAGTAATTACTGACAGAATTTTCATTTTTGGGTGAACTAACCCTTTAAGGTTCGGTCACATTTAGTGAAAATTATAAAAAGTAAAAAAGTTCTATTGTCCATTGTAAATAGTGTTGCTGTAACGTAGCCGATGCAGGGAAGCGGAGAGGCTGGATCCAAATGCAAGCATTATTTTAATAAAACAAGAGGTAATCCAAACATGAACAAGAAACACAAAGCAAAACATACGCTACATGTTCACAGAGACAACGACTGAAAAAGACTGACTGTGTACATTTACACGACAACGATATGCTTGAAACAGAGTTTTTCCTTTGAGTTTTCCGTGATAATGATCCCCATTCACACAGATCCGCAAAAACGACTAAAAACGCTGTGTTCTGCTGCCAGGCCAGTAGATGGCGACACTAGATTGAACACGTAATACGCATGTGCGTGACGTCATCGTTTTCAGAGATTCGTGTTTTGTTGTTTACACGGGAGACACGGTGTTGTTGAAACCCGGTTTCAAAAGTTTGCATTTTCAAGCACCTGAAACGCCGTTGTCGTGTAAATGAACGACCAGAACGTATAAAAAGTTTTATGATTCGTGGAATGCATTTAATAGATTATACTTTCAAGAAAACATTTGCGATTGGTTTGTAAAAGGTGTGTTTTGTGTAAACGAATCAGCTTAGTGAATAATTCAGTGACTCGCTCATTATCGCCACCTGCTGGTCTAACAATGAAACATGTCGTATTATGAAGTGTAATAATTAAATAAGCCATCAGTTATATCTTGAATTTATTAAATAAATAAATCTGATAGCATGTAGTTGCAACTAGTTAAAAACTAGTTCTTCTAAAGCCAGGAGAAACAGGCGAGCCCAATAGGCCTGATATACGGTTTCTCATCAAACCTGTGTAAAATCGTATAAGCCTTTATCTATAATCCGTAATTCAAAAAGCATACCAGCAACAACGCTTCCTGAGAAAACTGAACTTGTTTGGATCCCAAAATAAGAATCCTACGTACTTCCCACAGCTCCTCTATTATAAGGATTCTTTGTTTCTCCATTGCCTGCTTGTCTCTCACAACCAAGAACAGAAACCGCCTTCAAAACTTTAAACATCTGCTCTGAAATTGAATAGAAGTGGCCCTACAATGTCTCATCTCATCCTACAAGAAAGGCCCGGGATATTATGTGGGACAGCTCACATGTCCTCCTCCAGCACATCCAGCTGCTCCTTCTCATGCGTCAGTACCAAGATCCTCCACCAACAGCACAGAGAATCATTCATACCCGAGGCTTTCTGTTTACTGAATAGAGCAATCGCAGAGGACCGTGAGAGCTTGGCACATTACATCTGTCAACTTTATACAATTCCTCTGCGGTGAAAGACTTCTTAAAGATGATAATTTAACCATTCCATTCAATCCGATTACAGATATAATCATTATCTGATATGTTTACCATAATAGTTTCCTAGAATTTAAATTTTTATTCAAGTTACATGAGGCTATTATATAACAGGGGTATTCAGTCTCTAAATTAATAAATGATTCTCTAATTATAACTGATAATATATCTGCATTCTTTATCTTGTCTTATCTAATCTAAAATATTTTTTGTTCACTATAAAGAACCTTTTATGTATTGAAAATTTCCATCGATGTTCTTCATGGAACCATTAACGCCAAAAACACCTGTAATTCATCTATTTCTATGATTAATTTGAATATCCATGCCTCTATATGTCAATGTGTCTTTTAGTATCTGCTAAATTGTCCATTGACGATTATCAAAGTCATTTAGGTCACGCTTACACGTCAACGATGTACTAAAAACTGTAAAGTTTTTGCTTTGCATTTTTTTTTTTTTTTTTTGCGTATAGAGACTACAATGTTGTCAGAACGACCCCCATTCACAAACACCATAGATATAAGCACTAGATGTCGCCTTGGGGTTCTAAGCATGCGTCAAAACCGCCGCCATCTTGGAACAGGGGTCTTGTCATAGGAAGTAGCTAGGTAATGCTGCTATCTCCGCCTGTACTTCGAGTTCATGGATGATGCTGGACTTTTGTGCTGCCACGTATGGATGTTCACACGAACGAAATCTAAACCAGACAGCAAGGGATTACATTTACTCTGTGGATGGCAGTAGTCAAGTTTTTTTTTTTTTATAAGTTAAGTGTAGCCTACATTTCTCTGCTTGGAGGAAGAAAATGAACTGTGATTCTCGCACAGAAAATTAATTGTGAATGTGCTGTACTCTTTAGATATTATTTGAAATAACGCTTGTGTTTAAAATGTACAATATGCAGGAGTTGATCCTCAATACCCACTTTTGGCTGTGTTGTGCTGTGTTGTTCCTAACTTTTGATTTTTTACAGATTGTACTCAAACCTTTTAATGAAAAAAACAAAAGAAAAAAAAACAAAACCAGTGTGGCGCTTGTAACCTGTAAGTACAGTCCTAATAGTATGCTTGTCCTCTCCCTGTCAATCTTCAAACAGTACATCCATGATTATTATACATAGAATTCCACAAATCCTATGTGTGGGTTTTGCACAAGAAGTGGGCTCAAGGGCTTGTTTCTTCCTTGCAAACTGGGGATGGAGGTGTGGAAGGACACTGGAATTTGTGAAAATGTCAACTGTTTAAAGCCTTTCTTTAAAGTGAATTTCGTTTTGTATAAATTGTATCTTAATTTTAATTAAAAAAAAATTTCATCAAACAATTGCCTGGATTTAGGCCTAATTAATAAGAAGCAAATATAACGACCAGACAATATAATCATGGAGGCGCCCGCGCGGTCACTTGCATTGCACGTGAACTGGAGCGCATCTCATCCTAACTTAACGAAACTCAGCCTATGCCTCACACAGACATGAGAAAACATCAAATACACAAAGCTTGAAATGCACGCACACATATTATGTCGAAATAACGAGATATTATGTTGAAATAACATTATTATTAATAATACATCTTTTAGAATATTTGATTGAATGCTAAATGTTGCGCTTGTTCAATTTAATAAAATTAAAACTTTAATTGTGATCATTAAAATAATTGAATATTAAATATTTAGTGGACAAGTTTTGCTAATATATATATATATATAGATATAGATATAGCTATAAAGTAGCGATAGTTCATTCTAAGTTTACTCAAGTGAAAGAATGTGACTAATGAACTTAGGCCTATAGCACTATACATTATATTTTGAAAAAGAAGTAGATTATCTTAATATTAAAACCTTAAATTTTCTCTGGACTCGATGATAAATACATGTCTGACCGTTGGAATGAACAAAAAAACTAGAAATTCGCATTCATGACGATTTATAGTGATTTTATTTCCGTTAGACCTTTGCCTACATTGACGCTGATGCATTAAAGAGGAGGGGCTCCCCTGTTCCAAGATGGCGGCTCTATTGACGCATTCGTTCCAATGAACTGCCGTATACAAGGCGACATCTAGTGTTTATATCTATGCACAAACACAACTAAAGACGCTGTATTATGCTGCCAGGCCAGTAGATGGCGATGTCACTTTGTAAAGAAACATGGTCTGAATAGTAATTCACATGCGCATGACGTCACCATTTTTATTTTACAAATTCACGTTTTTGTAGTTTATACGGAGACGATAGCGTATGGTTTTCAAAAACGATCTTCCCAGTTCAGTTTCCTTTGTCTTCTGTTGTTTGATTTGCCCTCATGTGTCTCACCTGTGTCCAGTTAATTATCACGATTTTCCCCTAGTGTTTCTCTGTGTATATAGTCATCATTTTCAGTTAGTCTTTGTCTTATCTCATTGTATTAAGTGTTGTTTTGCTACTTTTTGTTTCTAGATAACCTGAAAGTGTAATTTGAGTTTATTCTGATTAAAGAATACATTGCTTGCCAAATAGATCCAGCTCTTTTATTTTTCGTCTTGTTTGCAACCCCTGCGTGACATTTGTATGATGGGCCATGTTTTTGGATTTGCCATCACTTTCCTGATCCCTGCAAAATCTCCCTAAACATCTAGAAATTAGCGCTGCGTCCAATATTGAATACCTGTGAGTCTGTACTATATAGTATGCTAACAGAGTATATCAGAATTTTTCTGAAAACTTGTGGCAGGGAAGCAACACTGATGCTGTAGGTCACATGACAGTGACAACATGGTTTGTGGATGTAGTACATACGAATTTCATTCATACTACACATATTCACACTATATAGAACATACTTTTTAAAGATAAATTATAAATATTCCAGTGAAAGCTTGTTTAACCCTGGTTACTTAATGTTAAACATTGTTCAAATTGTATTCAAATAGCCTACCACTATGAGAAATAAAGTCATAAAGTTGCAGAAATGAATACACTTTCCTAAAAAGACAACTATGTAGAATATATATACAACATGAAAGCTGCAATAAGGTTTTGAAAAGACTTTGACAGTGGCTGGTTTCCCCCGAGGGCCTTTCAGCTGGAGGCCCGTGACCGTTAGAGGCCCCATTGGCCCAATCCATAATCCATCCTCACGCGTAAATGCTGATATAAGCTCTCTAAAGTCCATGCACAAGAGATCACAGGGGTTTTAAGAGCCAATCTGAACAATGACTGAGACACAAAGCATGAGTAGCTCTTTTACCGACAGAGTCTAGGGCGATTTCATGCGTTATTATTAAAAGAAATAAATTATCACCAGCACCTTTAATTCCCACTAATTTCCCTCAATACTGTTTATAATTGATCATTCAAATGTTTCTTTTTTTGAAATAAGTGTTTTTTTGAAAAAACTGTTTTGTCAGCTTTTTGTTTTTGGTCACAGAAATCAACTAGTCCTTTTTAAATCAATGCAAAAACAACTTTGACGTGTTAAATTTAAGCAAGACACTGTAGGTGAATAAATTCTGAAATGTTATGTTTAAATATGCAAATTAGGCATTAGCAAATTTAATGTGCACTAACTTGCATAACAGAAATCTGATTACTGGATAAAGCTAGGTTCAAAAGTCATGTTGCATTTTGCCTTTCCCTAAAGGGACATGGTGGTGGAAAAATTATGGAATATGAATGGGAAGGAAAAAATTTCAATGTTTTTACGTTCCTTTGCAAAGGTTTTGCGTTCCCCTTAGAAACTTTACGTTCTCCCGGGAAGAACTCAAAAGTTTTGCAAACGATCTCAAATGGTGCGTTCAAGTCCTACTGGGAAGTTCGTATTCATGAGTTGGGAGTTTGTGTTTCTGACGCCAGGTGTGTTCAAGTCTCCTTCGTTGGAGCAAGATGGCGATGTCCCTTGTCTTAAATACACAAAAATACAGCAAGGTTTTTAAACTCTACTTCTATAATGGGATTCAGGTGTGTTTTGCTTTTTATGTTTTTAATTAATTTATGAAGCCACTGTAAATAACAGATGGATCCTTCATGCCTTGCCTATCACAGAATTAATTTAACAACGCTCAGTCCGACCTTTATGGCCTTCGAAGGATGCAGCCTCTGAATTGGGACACAGCTATAGACGTGACTGAGCAAGCTGCACATGAACACACAGTGTTGCCTATCACTTTTCGTCTTCTCCTTTGTTTTATATTTAAAGGGATGGTTCGGAGTAAAATCAACCTAGGGTCATTTGCACCATGACCTCGAGCCAAACACCCCCCCCCCAGAAGCATTTTTTCCCTTGGTTGAACATTTTTAAAGTTAGAGCTTATTTAAAGATATCAGCCGGATGGCTTAGTGCAGGCGCTAATGGATCCTAGGCTGTATCTTGTAAATTACCGCACTAATAATGCCCAGAACGGTACCAAACTTCTACAGTAGTACAAATAGTTTCTGTACTCATAAAACGAGGCATTGAAAAGTTTGTAAGTACATCAGGAGTTTATTTAAATAACACTTGCCTGACGGCTAATGCTACCGCTAACCCAGGCGTCGAGGTCACTTCAGTGATTTGGGAAAAGCAGGTAAAAGTCCTGGCAGAAAGCGATGCATAAGGATGAAGTGTAACAACGCCCAGTTCCAGGAATGCACTAATATTTCGTTGGTAGTACCAGTTTGCAACAATTATTAGTTAACACTAAATTGTCAACACTTCAGAAAAAAATAATAAAAAATGTTGGATTGTTGGATAACTTATCGAAATGTATGTCGGTCAATCAGTGTTTTTCAACCGCGGAAAGAGGTCAATAAAACAGCTAGAGATCAATATGTCACGTTACATATGTCATTGTAACGTTGTCATTAAACAGTTACCAAATGTTTTGACAATCACAACACACTTGTGATGCAAGATGCAAGTCCCCCCCCCCCCATAATTCTCATTTGGAGCTAAACTTCGCCCTGCGAAAGAGTAAGTGCAGAGGCGCTGTGTTGTAATTCCTCAAAATGAATTAAAACAGTGAAATGCAAACTCAGAATATTCAATATTATGCAAACCTGTGTAACTGTCGTAGGCCAGTAAGAGCTGTGCATGGAGCCGGTTTCACAAAGATAGACTTTGACTATGGCTTAGATATAGTAGATAGTCAGACTTCAGATAGACATCTAAATCAGACCATTGCACAAAACACTTAAGACTCTGACTATCTTAAGTAGGACTACACTGCAATGCATTCTGGGTAAATTAAGACACTTTTCAAAACAAAAAACATGGCGGATCGAGTAAGCGCATTCAACCGCTCAGTGCAGTTTACCCCAGCGGATAATGTGTTTGTTGGAGGAGTATAACAGTTACAAGGACATTTTACTCGGGAAATTTAGCGGAGAATGTAGTAACAAGAAGAAATTTTTAAATTATGAGCCATTTTCCCTTTTCATTTGGCTGTTTGTAATGTAACTGATTGTTACTGCTGGTTGCCAAGGTAACAGAGTCTTAGACCTAAGTTAGCCTGGGGGTAAGGTGTCTAATGTTTCTAGTCTAAATTAAGTCAGTCTTTATTATTGTGAAACAATACTTGTCTAACTTGCATTAGCCTAGTCTATGAGCAAATTTGAGACTTGTCTAACACTATAGACCGGTCTAAAATAGCTTTGTGAAACCGCTCCGGAGACCACAGTTCAAATCCTGCTTGAAGCGTGATGAGTAGGACCAGTTACACCTGCACTTATTGAATATCTCAAATAACACAAATATACTTCATGTATTTAATCTCACTTATTTAACCAATGTCTTTGCTGCTGTCCTTCAATGATCCAATTCATCCATACTAATAAGCAAAAATGATTTTAAATAAACATCACATTTATGCTTCAGTTTTTGTTTTTATTGTTGAAGAGTGCTGAACTTCCTTGTCTTGAGTGGTGCTCTCTATTTCACAGGTTAGAGCTTCCTCCAGCCTGAGGCGTATTCATTTCACTTATGGTGTGAAAGGGCCTTTAGCCTACATTTGCCAAAAATAGAATAACTTTTTGGTTTTTAAAAAACAAACAGGAAAGCCCAGCCCAGATGAGAAAAAGTACGTAACGGTTTTCATAAAGTAACGCAGTTAGTTAGGCGTTAGGGAGTAATGCAACATTGTAATGCATTACTTTTAAAAGTAACTTTCCACAACAACACGATGCTCTTGTGTCGTGGCGACATCATGTGGTCAACGTGTGAACCTGGAAATCACTGAGGGGTCTGAAGTGGGACATTTGGGATATTCCCACGTCCAACCTCGTCTCACACAGCAGCATTAGCTACATTATCCTTTGAAAATAGTTGGCAACACTGCACCCATTTGCCTGCGTCATCATGCTCCACCCACCTCTGCTATGCGCCGATTCCCTGCAGACCCGCCCACTCAACCCAGTCATCTGAATGTGTGTAAGAGTGTGTGTGTGAGAGAGCTTCCAGCATAAGGGCCGAACACTGAGGTGTCAGCGCACCCGGACACAGGACAGCCATGGCCCTGCTCGATCTAGCTTTGCAGGGGTTCTCCATCTTCGGATTTCTCTTGTTTATCGTGCTCTGGCTCATGCACCTCGTGTCAATCATCTACGTGTAAGTGAATGCGGCTTCATTGATTTGAAATAGACCACGAAACGCGACGCTCAGAACGCTTCCGTTATTTTCAACGACGCTGATCGCAAGCATGCAGTGTAGGCAGATTCGTTGATTGTAACGGGAGCGTTGTAGACTGACGCGGCGCGTTGCAGATGGGGTGTAACGTTAGTGTGTGTCTAGCTAACAGGAACACTGGTTTCCTCTTCAGCGCCTCGCTGTTATTTCAGCGTGAAAACATTATGTATATCTATCTAAATGTTCACATTGACTGTATAGCTGGCAGGAGAAGAACTCGTATTAATAATGTCAATCATACACACATTAGCCTCTGGCTTGTCCTTCAGTAATCTCGTTTCTTGTCGCTAGCGATGATCGTTAGCATAGCTAACGTTACTGCGCACTGTCCGGGCTATTTTATTCGTTAATTTGCGAAGTCTAATGGGTTTTAAATCACTTGTGGGGTTCATTTCTCAAAGGTCTTTTATTAATTCTCAGTGGTGGGAGTTAAAGCTACATCAGTTAGCCTCACCAGACAACCGGCTTTCATGGTTTAAATAGAGTAGATTTACATATTCAATGGTTTTGTATAGGTATGTCATGTTTTGAAAGCTTCTGCTCACCAACACGTTTTCTTTCCATTGTTAAAATCCTCGGTGTCCTGTAAAGTTCACCAGTGTTGTTAATTATTCCTAATGTATTGTCTCTTAATAATTATCTAGTTTCATATAGTCGTATATCTACCCATCCCATATGTACTATGTACACATACATACCAGTCAGAAGAGCAGAATACATTTTTCATGAATGCTTGACACACATATTTCAAATTCAAGCATTCTTGAGCATTTATGAGAAATAAATTCAGTCAAGTGTGTCTGATCTTCTGACTGATAGTGTTTATCATATGATAGGCCTGCTAAGGCTATAATGAACTGAACTTTGGTAACTAAGGAACTTTGGGTCGGGAGTTTCCTCTACCTGCAAAGAGTCATGTGAGTAGGCTTTGCCTCTATCATGCCTTGATTCTGCTACAGAATACACATGTTTTCGTGAAACTAGAGTTTGTGTTTGTGACTTTTTTTGTGTTTGGATATTTTTTGGACATTTGCAAACTCCCAAATGATGTGTTCATATTCACCTGCCAATGCAAAATTGGCCAGGGTTTGGGAGAAGGTCATCACAGGTTATTCGACTCATTCAAACGAATCTCGAGACGTCAGTTCCCTTTGTTCATGTCTCATGAAATACTGTTTCAGGAAGACTGTAGCAGTTTGACCGCTCTTCTCATGAGCTTTTGAGTTGCAGTTCATGTTTTAACTTTGAACAAGCTGAGGGGTTTTGGGTTCCTGAAACCTGACCTAGATCTCAACCATCCTATGCATGTTTATAAGACATCATACACTCTTAAATGAGTGTGTGTTTTCATTAAAGCTTTGGAATGAAGAGCTCTTTTTGAAGTTGCAGGGATTTGACTGGATATATCCACTTTTTTTAAAATGGATTCTGGCCCGAAAGATAATCATGATGTTTTTGATGGGGCTCATTATGGTCTTTCTTTGACCACACAGCTGGTCATGAGTCCAGCACCACGAGTCATTCATGAGGTCATTCACATTGATCTGTTGTGAGACCAGAATGAAAGGACTGAATTCCACGATCAGGTTGTGCTCTGGGGTCAACTGCTTTCTTTGTGATAGAAAGTAGTTCACTTGTTGCCACTCGGGCACTGATGGGTATCATTAAGTAATGGTGGGTGATATACCAGTACACTCGATTAAACGGTAGAAAATTGTAAACCGGTAGAAATTGTGGACTGTCGTTTCTATCACGGTTACGCTCACACTCATTTTTTAAGTGAGGGATTTTAAAAACAAGTAGAAATTGTGATGTTTCAACCAACTTAAATTTTTTGATTTTTAACTGTTAAGAACTGCGTTGATTCAACATGGCTTATATGATGCGACATATGTCTGAGATCAGCATTGTTTCTATGCAGTGAGAGACTTTGAGTATGTGATGATTATATGCCACTGTTATCTGGGAAGACTGCAAGCACACTTGCCTGATGTACATTGGGCAACCAGAGGTGAACTACGCAGAGAGATGTTTGGTCAGATTGCGTTGGTTTCCTCTCTTGCAAGTAGGGATGTCAATTTTCACAAATTCCTATGATCGATCGTCATTTAAATTAACGATCAATTAATCGATTAATCGTTAGCCGTAATACTGCGATATGCGTCTACTGCAGTGGCTATGGCCAACAGCATGACAGGGTGTGCAAATGCTGCTCAGAACGCTATAATCCTCACCAAATCAATGAGAATGGTTTTAAATATAAATAAAGGGCTAATAGGATTGTAAAATGTTTCGATGTGATTGATAATTAAATTAATTATTTAATAATCAAATATAACTACTAATACAACGTGTCACCAACGCCGCCTCATATTCGCTTAGAATGTGTGACGCGCTCTTCCTGGAACAACTGCACGCGCTGAATGAATCTGCTACCGTTAAACTGGAGCACTTTGCTAGCACGTTATTTATCTAAAAGAAACGCATCCTATATGAGATTAATCAGATATATTAAAAATAAACATAATATTACAAATTATATCTGCACAAAATGACGCAAATTCATGCACAAGTGAACTTGAACTAAGTTAACGTTACGTGCTATCATTCAGAACTACTCATGTTGTGGACGCGCGCTTCCTGGAGCAACGCGACACGGCAACTAAACCCAAATAATTCACAATGTTTTATTACAATATTGTTCTCTTTATAATGTTATGTAATATTACAGTCCCAATAGTCATTATTAGTCGTGCACTGCCGTTTGAGCTGCGCGCGCTGAAGCTGACGCTTTACTACAGAGTTAATTCTTAACCAAATGCATCCAATATGAGATAAATCAGATATAGATAGGCCTACACAAAATAAAAAGTATAACAACTTACATTTGCACAAAACAAAAGGCTGCGAATGCACACGCAAGCTTATAGTCATGATGAAGGTGTAAAATGGTCCCAAACATAACTCCGGCGCGCTCGCTTTACATGTTTCGCGGTTGAGCAGCGCACACGCGCATGAAGACCTGCTTAATCGATGATCGATAAGTTTTATCGATTAAATGTATTATCGACAATTAATCGATCGTCGATTAATCGTTGACATCCCTACTTGCAAGCAATAGTCTTGTTGCACTTGTGGCAGAGCTTTGTCGAATCGACTCTAGTGACTCTGTGCCAGAGAGATCTCTCTTCTGGATTGCAAATAGCGAAAATGCGTCATCGACAAATGTCTTAATGTTGGTAACATTAACATTAGCGAGATGATATTTTTGTAGCAATTATGTTTTTTCTTAAAGTCACCTTAGAATAAATTTTTTTTTATGGAATATTGTGGTATTTATTTATATATATATATATATATATGAAGAGTTCAGATGCAAAAGCCTCTAAGTGCCATCTGAAATTTTCTTCTAGAATGATAATTTTTATAAAGCTTGTATAATTTAGTTAAGTAATTTCACTTAAATGACAATTAATAGGAAATTTTCATTGCCATTTAAGTGAAATTATTGAACTTAAATATATGAGCTTGATAAAAATTATCATTCTAGAAGAAAATTTCAGATGGCACTTAGAGGCTTTTGCATCTGAACTCTTCATATATATATATGACGAGGGCGAGGCAACCTGTCACTCACATGAGATCCACCAGTAGCAAACCACAACCATTCAAACAATTCCCCATGGACAAAATCAAGCCCCGCCCTACATTTGTTTTCTTGATCCGGAAGCCGTTTCACTCGGATATACGGCACAATAGGGAAGAAAAGACTGATTGCAATCTACATTTCATTCCGACTTTAATTTCTCCACTACCAAAAGCAAAACCGAATACATTGGCGCTTATTGATATGACTGCCGTCTTTCATAATATAGCCCTGTGTGTGTCCTATTTAATATTGGGTTTCAGTACCCATCCCTAAATATGATATCATTTCATTAGTGGTCAGTATGTTTAGTATTTTCCTTTATATAATTGGATTCAAAGATATTTGAATGAATCACATCACAAGGAACGTATGTGCAACCCTTTTTTTTGTACATTGCACGTCCACTGAAATGAAATGGGGTGCATTTCATTCAGAGGGAAAAGTTCTAACGCCTTAACATTCTTTTATATTGTTCTTTTATATCTGCTCCAGAGAGACGTTAGGGTGAAGAAATACAGGTTCAGTGATGTAATTGAGTGTGATGACACTGAGTTTCAGTAGTCAGGTGTGGGGATCGTGTGATACTCGTCCCGTGGGAACCTCACCCAAGTGGCATCATCCTTTTTATGTGACGCATTTCCTGATTTCTCAGTTCCATTGCTTCTCGTGTGGTATGTGACGTTTGACTGATAGGATCTGTTTAGTAAAATCTTTTATGTAATCCTTTCCTCTTTGCATAAAGTAGGAAAGATGTGTATGACGTGCTCATAGGATTGCCACAAAGAGAAATTACTGATAGCTTCCTATAACGGTACACAGATCTGACAGTTCGATACGTACCTCGGTTTTGAAGTCACGGTTCGGTACAGCAGGAGGGAGGAAACTAAACATATATATATATATATATATATATATATATATATATATATATATTTTTTTTTTTATTAAACAATGGTTTACTAAACGAATTGTGTGTCTGTCTTTAAATGAATTCAATTAAGTTTCTTAAGGATAAAAAAACTATTTCTGTGAACTAGCCCAAACTAAATATAAAATAATGTTGATAAAATAATAAACAGCATTAACTTTGAATTAAAAAATTGGTATAAAATGATGTTTTTACTCCAATTCGTTGTTGAAATTATAATCATAGTGGCTGTCATTTTCATGACAGATATTTTAAACGTATATTAAATAATCAAGACATCACTAACAAATATAATGAATATATAGGCTAATATATTTAGCAAAAGAGTTCTAGCTGACTGAATGACTTGCCTGAGGTAAATGTAATGCGTGACATTGTTTACAAGCTGTTTTACTGATGTCTTTTCCCCGTTGAAACAGTGATTGAGCGATTGCACGAGATATAATACGTTTCTGTAAGTTGTACTGTATCTTTTAACATACCTTTAGATGTTTATTCTGTAAGTAACGAGGAAGAGATGATCGCGTTCACTCTGCCGCTTGAACTGAGGCGCCTATAGTGATGCCACACCACATTAAATAACATCAAAACTTCATTTATTGTTTGAATTTTGTTAAAATTCATTTTAAAAAGACATAATTTGAAAAATGACATTTTATTTCTTATCCAAAGTAACAAAATGCGGAGATTATTGGTGGTTAGTGGTGGTGGTTGGGCTACAACGCTGTATTCTTTTCTCTTTAAATATGTGTACCGTTACACCCCTAATTACTATTTAATCAAATGCCAAGGAAGAAACATTTGAGAGTACCGTATTGCGTTTTTTCAGTTTGGTTTTTACTATAGTTACATCCCAAGGTTTTACCAGATTTTCACTCATCTACTCAAGACCAGCCCACAGCCTGGTATCTATGAGTCTCTTTCGAAGTAAAGATGCGGTAAAATTTAGGATGAAACTTTGCTGGCGATAAGGTCCGTTGTCTACTGACTGTCAATAGTGTAATGATAACAGCTCACACAGCAGCTTTCAATGTGTCAAATCAGTTGTGAAAATCAGCGTGGGGAAATCTTTCGCCGAGTTTCAGCCTTTGGGGCATGCGTGTACCATGAGTAATCAAAGGAGATGAATTCCTAATGGTTAATTAATTTCCTCATTGTTATTTTAGGAACATGGTCTTTTTACTGGAGGTTTGGCGCACTGGGTCTGCCCATTAGACTGTGTTGCATTCCCATTCCACTAATGGTCTGAGGCAGTGAGATGAGGTCGTGTTCCCCCCACATTTAATAGAGCGTAAGAGAGGCCAGCACCTCCAGCAAGAGCGTCTCTCACATGAACTATGAGGAAGAACTGCTCCCTGAGCTTTTAGAAATCCCCTTACTGATTCTCTGGTGTGCCGAGCTGAGTAAACGCATTGCACATGCATGAATAAGATGCCTTTCCTTTACTAATGTATGTCATGTGATTTTGTAGGTCATCAAGAAAGTGCAAGTAATGCTTTTTGCCTTTTTTATTGATGGTAAACAGATTAATTTCTCACAATGTTTGCTACTTAAGCGACTGGCGTTTATCGATAGACTACATATAAACCAATTAAGAAGAAAATTGAATACCTGTAACAAATATCAGTTAAACTGATTATCGCTCTCAATAATTTACATATCTATGTATAATAGACTTTTATACTTCCAGTCAAAATGTATTAAGTCAACTGGGATTTCCACTTCTGTAAATCAGGTTGAGGCAGATATTTTCAAATATGCTGATTGAAAAGCATATATATATTGGTCTATTACGCAATAGAAACAACAATTTATGGTGGTTTATCTCCCATTTTTCTTTTCTTTTTCCCTATCTTTCTGTTAGATGGAGCTTAACATGTTGTTTTTACAAGCACAAGAAAGTGCCAACAGCTCCTCCAACCATGATGTTTTGGCAGTCAAGATAGACAAACTTATCTCTCAGAAGCAAACATGCTCTGACAGCTAAATCTTTCTTCCAGCTTTTAATGGCTGTGTCGGTCTTGGAAGCTTCTCCGCTGGTTCTGTGGAGCGGCTGGCAAGTGTGTCAGGAAGGACTCCACTCCCTTCAGACGGGAACAGATAGGAAGCGCACAAATGGAGTTCCTGAGAGGCGGAGGGTGCCGGGATGGCCATTAAAATTGCCCAACATTGAAACGCCTCTATATACACTGACACGATTAACTCGGCATTACCTGCGAATTGCTCCATCAAAGCAAGACAAAACATGAACAGTTCTCAGAAAGAATACTGTCTTCCAGGAACGCTCTGTGTGATTTGCATCCTGAAACTGGGCCAGGGATACGTTCATGAAGTCATATCTGTGTTCAGTGAACTTCAAGACAAAATAATTATAATGGAAGAGCCACTTGAGCCCATAGACTTTGAGCGCCGTGTGGGTGCAGCTTCTTTTTAGCGCAATTTTCCACCGGACAAAATTGCGCTTGTTAACTCATGATTTCTGTTCTGTCTGTGCGCACCAATCTTGCACTTCTATCTACTCCTCAACCAGACCACCTAGAGACTTCGGGTTTTCGGCATTATGTTAAGGAAGGTCTAATCTCTGGAACGCACAAAAAAAAAAACAGGAAAAGATTTACTATCTCTTAGTGTTGTGATCCCATGAGGTGAGAAAATTACGCTAAAACACTCACCGAGTTTTTATTACTTGTTTCTCTTCTCGTCAAACTATGACAATTGTGTGAAACAAACAAATATATTCGTAAAAAGTGAAACAGCAGTAACTTGGGAAACTAAACCAGTTGGATCAGCTTCAGTTCGTAGATGAACTTTCAGCTGCCTGTCAAACTGCAAACAAACAATAGATCAGTTTGAAATACATTATGTGCATGCGCTGCAGCCGAGTAACCAGAATCAACATAGACCTGTGCTTCTCTCTGGAAATGAGTACAAAGGTTGATTTTGATCATAATTATATGAATCCGTAGGAACCAATACAAATGAATTAAGACTAATATTGCAGTTTTTGTGTGTGTATTATAATATATATATTGTAATCATTTTGCATTTGTTTTTTTATTCATCTGCGTGTGTTTTCAGTTCTTTGCACACTTCTTAGGGTGCAAAGAATCGAGCGTGTTGATGTAACTCCACAGTATGTTATGCAGAATATAGTGTTCATCTCGTTTAACAAAAAATAATTTGAATTTGTGAAAAGTTTGACAAATTACAATTTTGGTACAAGAATAGTGATACAATATTGCAGTGTTTTGAAATATTGATTGAGTGTGCAATATTCAATAAGTATATTTTTTTTGCTTTTGACAGACAATAACCAAATTATCATTATACTATTTTATTTAATATTTTAAAGAAATATATTTTATTATTATAATTATGAATTATGAAATGTAGTAATTAATTATTGATAGTTGCAAATTCATTTATTTGTTCGTGGTCATGTTACTGTCGAGCTTCACATTTCTCATTTTTAGAATGATTTTTACAAAAGTATCCAAACAATACGTGAAATAAGTTGATTTACCTGTTATTGATACAGTCTTTGGGTCCTTTTCTTTTAGAGATTCACCAAATGTTCTCATATTTTGATGCACCCAACAATAAAAAATCAATAAAAGATTTAACTGAAAAGTGTGAATATCAGAAAAAAAAAGAAAAAAATCGGTTCAATCGATTATCGGTTTCCGATAGTCCCATAAAAATCCTATAATAAATGCTAAGAAGTATTTGCTACTGCTGAATTAGGCCACATTCCAGCTTCCCTGGGATCCCAGAAAAATCCTCCGCATGAAATTCACCATCCGACTCAAAGGAAGGAGCATTTGAACGGATGGATACCTGATGGATTTATGAAATGCACGCAATGTTATTATTAAAAGCTGACCTGTATTTCTCTCTCTCTCTCTTTATAGCCGTCTGCATCTCAACAAGAAGACCCCAGACAAGGTGCCGTACAGCAAACTGGCTGGTGTCTCGCTGCTGAAGCCCCTCAAGGGCGTGGACCCCAATCTAATAAACAATCTTGAGACCTTTTTTGAGCTGGACTATCCCAAGGTACCATCCTCTAAGCTCTTTGACCCTGATGTTGTTTGCGCTGCTGTTTCGAGTTGCTGACAGTCAAGTTCAAGTTATTAATATATGCGTTTGCTATTATGAGTTTGGAAAAAAAACCCTTACTCTTTCACCGCCTGTGCTTTTCAAAAAAAGTTGCCAGCCACCGCCAGCATTTTTGATGATGCTTTTATTATGGTGCTGTTATTTTTTTAATACAGTCATGATCGGATGAACCGGCCCAATTCCAAATTGAATTGGATTTTTTAAGCCTAAAGACAATGAAAGAATGGATGGTCTTACATTTAAAGATTAAATATTTCATTAAGTAAATGTCTCATACTTCAGTTTGCTTTTGAGAGGTTGTTCGTGATTATGGTAAAATATATCGTGACTCCACAACTCTTTGATGTTGCTAGTTCTACTGCTTTTCAGAAGTTACCAATTTTCTCACATTTGTTCTTGCACACATCCTGTGAAAGCCATTGACGTCCTTTTGTGACGTTGAGACCGTTTTAAGACTTCCTGCCTATTAATTAATGAAACACAATCTGAGTATTCAGTTAAGTCTTTCCATTGTTGAGCTTGTAACGTGTGTTTGGCTCATTTCTGAGTTCCGGCTGTCTGTTTCAGTGAATTAATTCAGGGCTGTGATTTGTTTTGGCTTCATCTCTCAAAAATGTTCATGAAAATGTTTTGGTAAAAATGTATGTATATAAAAAAAATTAAATTCTCATTATGTTTCCGTAAACAACAATATTGTTATCCTGCTGATGGAGATGCTATAATACTCTCTTTTTCTTGCGGCCACAGTCAGAAAGTGTATGTTTTCAAACAGGAAGCTTGAATTGTTCCAGGCTACCCACAGAGAAACTAGTGCCACTGCTTTGCATTTATGTAGATAACATTTATGTTTTCAGTTTACACGATATTCCTGTCTTAATAAGACACTTTTGAATAAATGTTTAAATTTTCCTGGCAAATTTATGTATCCGAAGCCCATCCACAAAAATCGTTTTCAGAGGTAAAACTATACCTTTAATGACTCTCACAAAAACATGTCCAGGTCACATTTTACCCCATAGTTATGCAAAAATAAGACATTGTATTTTGCATGAAGAAACTTAAGTTTACTTTGAGCATTATTGCTGTAAAAAATACAGTAAAATATTGTTAAATATTATTACAATTTAAAATATTATTTCTATTGTAATATATTTTAAAATGTAATTTAGTACAGTGATTAAAGCTGTATTTTCAGCATCATTACTCCAGTCTTCAGTGTCACATGATCCTTCAGAAATCATTCTGATATGATGATTTGATGCTCAACAAACATTTCTGATCATCAACAGCTTAATATTTTGTATGTAAACCGTGATGTTTAACATTTTAAATTAGTTTACATTTTTTAAAGCAAAATATAACATTACTTTTTGGGGTGGAATATGATCCGGATGTATTCTGGTTAGATTTCATGAGGTTCCCCCATCTAGGAAGTTGACTCCGGTTTGGCTAAAGGCGGTGACTGTGTGCTTCAGTAATGAAGAGGTTACCGTAGACCTGATGGACACGGGCTGGGTGCGTCCCCTGATAATGCATATCTTTGTTGCTGAGCACCGCACACCATCTAATTACAGTGTTGCTATTTTGCATCCTGACTTGAGCATGAGGCTTTGGATAAATCACTGATGCTTTTCTAATGAGGAGCTTTTCCAGGTGGGGCGGCTCCGAGAAACAACCGATTTCCCATTGGACGATTGTGCTCTGTTGTAAGCCTTCTGTCAGTGCTGCTAAATTAAAAATGAAATAGATCTGGTGTATAATATACAATGCAATGACCAACCCTGACCAGAAACTCCAGTCCCATCAATCTCTTTTGATGACAGCAGGGTTTGGCATAGTAGGAAAAACTTGTTATCAATGCCATTAGAACTTTTACATGCCACTTTTTTGATTGGTGGATTACAATTTGGGATTATGGGTAGTGTAGTTCTTGGTTGCACTATTTTAAGGTGTCCGTGTTGCATTATAATTATACATTTATGTACGGAGTAATATTAATTAACTACATGTACTTACTTTAGGGTTAGGATTAGGTTTGTTGCATGTAATTATGCCTCATTTATAGTTATTACTATAGTAACTGCATGTAACGTGTAACAGGGACACTGTAAAATAAAGTGTTACCCAGTAGCTACTTTCCTGGAAATTCAGCAATTAAACAATTTTTAAAAAAAATCTAGAAACCACTGCCTTTTTTTGTTTGCGTCCTCAAATAAAACGCCTCTTTCAAATAAATTGTAAACATGTGACACCTATAAATGTAGTCATTCCTTTCTCAATCAATCTCTGCGTTAATATTTTTTAATGTTAATAGATTAAAGACCTCCTCAATAGTTTCCATCCACCTATTTTCATGTGCATTTTGGGATATCGCATAAAAACGCTGGATGGAAACACCCAAAAAAGATGGGCATTAATTCTAAAAGTGCGCATTAAAAAACGAATGTGCTCAATTGAGGTGGATAAATTTATCCGATAAGAAAACATGCGCATAAACTACAAAGGAAACACATTTACCGAATAAATCCCTTGATGCAGTGGATGTGATTGGATAACTGCGATAACCCAGCAAACCAATCGCATCGCACAGCATCTCAGATGTTGGTTTGGTCGCTCTGAAAGGCCTGAGCCATAGTCTGTCATCAGAATGATTTGGTTTAATTCCCTCCCAGAAGCGTCTCGCATGATTGTGTTCCCAAACACCAGCGTCCGAACACGAGAACATGACAATATTTGAGTTTCGTCTGCGCGCTCTGAGACTCATTTATGATGGAGGGTAAATTGAGCCCCAGTGGCTTCCCTGATTGCAGCAACTTCCATTATTATTAGATATTTTGCTTGAATTTCCCATGAAGTTTTGTACTCTTGAACACATGGGATGGAAATGATGCTTAATTCGCAAGTGTTAAATTGGCAACTTTGATTGAGTCATGTGAGAGTGAAGGTCGAGACCGTTTCTTTAGTGTGTTCTAATGATTAAAGTTTAATGCCGACTCTAGTGTTAGTGGAGGAGGACGAACCTTCACTGCTCTCGCTGCGCTCCACTCAAGGGATTTGGGGGCGACGAGTATGAACGGAGATGACGGGGTGCATTATTTCTGCAGTGGTGCGCTCAGACTCTGCAGATGGGATGTTCTGCTCTATTTCCCATCACACAGCTGTTTGAGCAGCACAGATGTTGATTCCTCCTGCTGCTGCTTGTTGGGTTGGAGAAGTGCTTCCCATTTAGGAGCATTCCTTGTGTTATTTCAAGTGAACAGCAGGAGGTGAAAATGCTTATAAAGCACTTACTGTGAACAAAGGATATCTAGTCATCTAAATGTTCAAAACATCTAGACAATCTCCCTAATTTCCTCTTAAACGCTTTCCAAAACAAGATATTGTCCACGCTTCACGTGAAACCATTACTGATGCCACGCAATCTCAGCCAATTAGAAGATATTTGATGTTTTTGATGCAACAGTTCAAGTCCATTGATCTTCATTGATCCCTTATCTGTGTTCCTCATAAATCTGTATAATTCTCAGAGACACGCAACTATTTATTTAGCTGTTTGAACTCTTTTTCCTTATTGTTACGGAAGCATAATAAATTGATACCATATATATATTATCAGCTTATATTTATGCATGAGATTATTGGTGTCACATTATGTCGGTTATTTGCGCTTACTGATTTCTCCTATTTTAGATTATGGCACAAGTGATCTTTAAAAACAACACTGTTCTGTAATCTTTAGCAAATGATTGAACATCTATTTTTGATACTGTACATTATAATGTTGTGATGCCTAAATTCATTTGTAGCATTTTAAACAGCTGATTTTAGTTTTTAGTGTTTTATTTAGTTTTAAGTTATTTATGCAAACTATGATATATTTCTAGTATGGGTTGCAACGTGAAAAATGTCAATATCAGTATTAAATTATTACTAAAGCTATGCTGGGCTTAAGAATTGAAGTATTTTTAAAGTAGGTTTTAGGATAATATTGGTGCATCTACTTGTAAAGCGAAGTATCTCTTCCAGACCACACAAGCCAGTTCGGCATCAACATTACTGGACGAGTCCATATAAAGACGGACGTTTTCTCCAGTTCTCTAATTCAGGCCTAATCGAATCAAAACAAGTGCAAATGCATCTTTAATTTCTCTTCTGGGACATTTAATAGGTTCCCTCTTTAGCAAATGCCATGAAGCAATTACTGGATGAATTAAAATTTTCAGCCAGTTCTAGCTTTGTTAAAAAAAAAAAGCTTCATGTCCAATTAAATCGTTCCAAGACTCTCAATTGCAAGTGCTTTGGGAAAAAATAAATAAATGAATGGCCTTAAACCGATATTGCCAGTAAGTCTCTTTCTTCCCAGCATGTTCGTTCTTGACTTAATTCCTGGGTATGCTGGCATTTCACAGAACGACAGTTTACATTTTTTTTTTTTTTTACCCTTCTGTGGATCATGGACGATCATCTTTTGTGTTTACGAGCCTTGCTAGATTTGTGATTCTACAGTGAGCTTCAAAGCCATAACAATGTAATATTCAGGACACAGTTTTTAGCATTTCGATTTTCGATTGTGGTTCAGATTGTATCTGTCAGAACTCTGAACATGTCAGATATGAGCCAGCATTTCTTGGGTAGTTGTTACTGAGAATTTCAGCATGCACTCGTTCTTATCTTCTACTGTACGTCATCGTTCTGTCTTGCCTGAACATGGGCATACAGAGGCATAATTAATGACTTTTCTTTATTCTTTTGTTTCCACTAAGATAACCTGATTTAACTTGTGCATTAAAAATCCCATCATGTACCAAGCAATGTCTAGAAACATATCATATAAAATTCTAAAATATTTTTTGTTTGAATAATTGTTCAATCTTTCTTATTTAATCTCTGTGTTTTGGCATCATTTGGCATGTAAGGTATGAAAAGATAATTATTAATAATAATTTATTGCAATTTTGCGATCCCCACGCAGGGCTTAATTTGTGCTGATTCGGATCCGGCACCTCCCTCATCTCATACGCCACTGAACGATATGTTATGACCTGTGTACACATGGGAAAATTAAGTATGATAACGATAATGTTGTTAATAACTTATGTTAAATGTAAAAAAAAAAAAAAAAAAAAGTTGAAGAAATGCAGCTACAAAGTAGTCCATGCTTTATTTTGGCGATGATTTATTGGATTTGACTACTATTCGCATTTTCAACGCATGGCAAGCAACGTATATAGAATATATATATTATATCTTCGATGCACTACTGTAATGGATTTCTGAAACGTATGCATGCAATTCGCTATGGATATTTTTGGATTTCTGAAAGATGTACTGTATCTTCCAACATACCTTCTGATGTTCATTCATATTAATTTCATGCCTTAAAGGGATACTTCACCGATTAGCATTAAGCTTTGTAACAGTAAACCCGGTAGTATTTTCAAATGACCGTGCTTCCCTCCCTCGTGTCCCCCTGAGACGAGAGATTTCTGTGTTGTGTGTCTGGAAAAAAAACTCAGATGATGCAAAAATCGTCATTTAGCGTCATTGGAGGCTTTTTTGACCAGAGGCGAGAGACTACAGCCAGTAGTGGGAGCTCGTTCCGCATGTCTTCAACCCGCCCATAGGGGGATCTCACGATAAAACATCGGGCAGCGAAGCAAGTGCATTCTGGGAGTTGTCTTTCATCCACATGAGCCAAAAATACATTTTCTGTCTTTTCTCAGTCTAGAAGGCACCAACTTCTAAAATAATTTCACATTTTTTACTACATAAATGACCCAATTTAAATACACATTCATCTTTCCAGCGGTGAAATACCCCTTTTAGTAGTAAAGCGGAAGAGATGATCTTTCACATGCACTTCTCTTGATCTGGTAGCAACAGCGATCTGTCACCACATTAAAGAGCCAGAACAGAAGTTTTTGATTATGCTTTCAGCTACCAATATGAGTCTGTTGAGTTAGACATTTTTACTATGTTTAAATCCAGCTGAGTTTAGCCAATTTTTCAGCAGTTACTGCAGGAGTCCACAAAATGCATCTTCGGGTCAGTCAAAATCAACTTCTGAATGAGTCTCTGAAATTCCAAAGAAAAATCAGTTGAGTATTATTAGCAAGTATGCCGATCAGCCCAGGCTCCCAGGAATGTAGCAAATGACGCACACAACTCAGAGGAATGAGATCTGGATCTGGATGTCATGAGGGCCAGATGTTCAGCTGTTAACTAGCTGTTAAAATGAATACAATTTAAAATCTCTCTCTCTCTTCAGAGCGTTCACTTAATGGACTCACACCTACAACTAAGTAACAAACAATGGTGAATGTGCAACTTTCTTTAAACAGCCAGCTTATCACGTTTATCTGCTTATTTGTCCATGAAGCGCCAGTTGTTCGGGTAATCTCTGATCAAATTGTTTCTGAAAACTTGGTCATGCAATGTTTGTGCATGTGTGCTGATGAATACAGTCTACTTTTGCATACGTACTTGTTCTTAAGCAAACAAACATAATCCATCCCCGTGCTAATGCTCATAGAGAGCCGCTCAAGATCAGTCATGCTTTAAGATATTTCTGAATTTAGGAACATGCTGCTTTTACAATGACTCAGTGAAGTGTGAAGTAAGAACACAATGTTTGCTGTGGGTTTTGTCATCTGCTGGTTTGAGCGGCGCTTTCATTTTGCATTACAGAAGCCAGGACTGCTGTGTGTCATCGTGGTTTGCCTGGTTCTGTGTTTGTTTGGTCTGTGTTCTGCTGAAGGACACACCTAACCGACAGTATATATGGCTGCCTGCCGTCCAGCCTGTTTTGCATTCTGCTTCATTTGAGAGCAGGAAATAACACTGTTCTTTTGGCAATTAAGTTTCCTGGAATAGACACCTAGACCTCTAAATGAATAATGCCGGGAGGGACATCAGCTCTGGGCTTTTAAAGGGAGAACGGCTGATTATAACAGACAGTGGAGGTCAGGAAAATGGCCGTAGGTGACCTTTGCCTTTTCTAGCGTAATTACTGCATTCAATTTAGACACTTTGGTCATCCTTTTCTTTATTACCACTTTTGTGTTCGACTGAGATTGTGAGACTTTTATTGCCCATTCGAATAGCACAAAAAGGGTTTAAGCTTGGCCAAATATCAGCAAATTGTATTCGCTTTTTCCACAGCAAAAACTCATTTGCTAATGCACACTACTATTTTAAAAGGCTGGTATTTTTAATATAAATAATAGAATTAAGGTAAAAAAACTAGTTTAAAATGCACGTGCCAAGTTTGAGAAAATGTCAACAAATGTTTTTTGTAATAAATGTAATGTCTTTGAAATGAATGACCCTTTCCTTCATGGTTAATTATTCCACATGACATTTTAATGTAAACCTTGCATGCATACAAGTTTATTCTTAATTTAATGGTTTCAAAGTTTTCAAATCATGATATTTCTAAATACTTTTTTAATAAAAAATTTTAATGAACCATTTTACCAGGATTAAAACAAGTGCAAATGCATCTTTAATTTCTCTTCTGGGACATTAAATAGGATCCCTCTTTAGCGGATGCCATGAAGCTCTTGTCTTATGCAATTATTGGACGAATAAAAACTTAAGACAGTTCTAGCTTTGTTAAGAAAAATGCTTCATGTCCAATTTAATCGTTCAAGACTCTCAATTTCAAGTGCATTGGGAAGGAAAAATGTAAAATAATGAATGAGTGTCTTTCTTCCCAGCATGTTCGTTCTTGACTTAATTCCTGGGTATGCAGGCATTTCCACAATGACAATTTACTTCTTCTTTTTTTACCCTTCTGTGGATCATGGATGATCAACTTTTGTGTTAAAGAGCCTTGCTAGATTTGTGATTCTACCGTGAGCTTCAAAGCCATCACAATGTAATATTCAGGACACAGTTTTTAGCATTTCAATTTTCAAGGCACATGTTGTGAATTGTGGTTCAGATTGTATCTGTCAGAACTCTGAACATGTCAGATATGAGCCAGCATTTCTTGGGTAGTTGTTACTCAAGACTTTTTCAGCATGCACTCGTCCTTATCTTCTACTGTACGTCATCGTTCTGTCTTGCCTGAACATGGGCATACAGAGGCATAATTAATGACTTTTCTTTATTCTTTTGTTTCCTCTAAGATAACCTGATTTAACTTGTGCATTAAAAATCACCCTGACGTTGTTGTTCCAAGAAAAACCTAAATGGATTAATTCCGAAATTAAAAACATGCTTATATATTAACATACTTTATATAATAATGTACCATCCCTAAACACAAGCCCTTATATTTTGCTGTTTTCGACACAGATGTGATGAGATCTAAGAGGATGACACGCTTGCTCACACACTTGGATTTTCCCTTGTTTTCCATCTCTCTGACGGTAGTATTCTTCTTGGCGTCATCTGTTATATTGTTTCGCAACCCGCTGTTTAGTCTGACAAGCTCCCTCATTCAGCCAGAACAGACTGGGTCAGCTGATCCCGGCACAGTTCATCAGATTTCCTTACACTGCATCGAAGTTGGAGGGGCTGCTCCCAGACGGGTCTATAAATGATTGAATAAAAGCCTCCCACTCTTTCAGCTCAGCGCTCGGGGGTTACTGTCGTATATCCGCATCTCTGGACGCACAGAAAAGTCCCTTTGTCTCTCCGCTCCGTGTCCGGCGCCGTAGCCATGGCAACCGGCCCGCTGTTGGAGGGTCGTGAGGGGGACTGGTGTCTCTTGTCAGAGCGCAGGCCTGCTCTTTCTCACTTCGGCCCTGGTGCGACTCCAAGCCTCAAACAGCCTCTCCTGAAAGCCTTTGTTATGTGCTCTCTTTACTGGTACATTCAATGGAGTGCTGGAAGTATAGTGTCGTCCGCTCGGATGCAGAGAGCAAGATCAATTGAAAATCGAGTGGCTGTTTCAGAACAGACTCGTGGCTCCTTTGAAATGTATGAGCTTTGTAGGGGACAGATTCAACTCTTTCACTTCTGTTTTCATTCTATTTTTGGCAGATGCTGTTTATTGCTATTTTGGGTGTATCATTATTCTGTTCTTTTTACATTACGGTGTATATCGTGAGCGTAGGGGAGAGAGAGGGGTAAGCTGTGCCGTAGAGCTGCACGATTCTGGATGAATTGAGAATGACTCGCTCATACACACTTAACTTGTTTCATTACTGGATGAATCAGCATTTTTTGAACGAATCTCTTGACTGAATGATTCAATGACAAATACATTTAATGTTGCATATGAGTGTAAACTTTTTTTTTTTTCTTAAATGCATGTTTCAAGGTAATTTTTCACCATTATAAACCAATATAGTGCTTGTGCTGTACTGGAGGGAATTTAATAGCGCCTTGAAAACCACCAGCGTGTCTGAACTGCACGTTTCAATTTACCTCAGCCTCTAAGTGTCTTATTGTGCCATAATAACATTAATGTGATAAAATGTTCTCTTTGACAAATGGACTTGGACTTGGAGTTGCTCAAAATGTATATATTTTTTTTTCTCTCCACAGTTTGAGATTCTGCTCTGTGTCCAAGACCATGACGATCCAGCCATCGACGTTTGTAAAAAGCTTCTGGGCAAATATCCGAATGTTGATGCCAGGCTATTTATAGGTAAGTCTTTGATTAATAATCTCTTTTTATGTCAGATGATGCCAGTAATGGAGAAACATCAGGCAGTTTGATGCTGAGGTACATCTCGTCCCTCGTGGGTTGGATTGTCTGTCAGTTCTGTTCAGTCGTGTGCAGGGAAAAGGCAGGGTCTCTGAGGAGTCTCTCCAGAGGAGCGAAGGCCACCCGCGTGTGCGCCGCAACTCAGCTGTGTATATGCAAATGCAGCTCTTGGAGTGGATATTGATTCTTGCTCATTAGGAGCAGCTGGTGTCTCTCCGGGGTGCTGTTATCCGCCCCGCTGCCTCCAGCCAGTCAGGGGAGATGGGCTGTCCCGGAAATGGCAACTGCTGCTTTGCACTAACCTGAAGCCATGTTAGAAAACATGTAACGTCTGCCAGGTTGTGTTGGTTTAAACATCTCCACGTTGTTTACCGAACCAGCCAATCAGATGGCAGGAAAGCGTGCGGTGTGAAGTGCATTAGTGCTCTCAGAGGCCTCGCCGCCAAACGACCCACAAAAGAACATCTTCATTCGGACTTACTGGATCTGCTTTATTGATGGACATTAGGCCTGTTGTGGTTTATTACGTAATTGCTTTATTTAAGCTAATTTATTTAAGCCATTATTGTCTTTAAATATAACTGTTATCAATTTGCAATTTGGTTTCCAGTCATAGATTTTAATTGAATATATCATTGTAATTTAATTTGAACAGTATCAACATAATTCACTCCTTAATTCACTATTAAAAACCATTTTCGCTGGTTGAAATAAATGTAAATATTAGCTGAAAAATAGAAACGTTGTATATATATATATATATATGAATGATAGAAGCACATAACTAAAATACTAAAACTTAAATTAAATTGAAAACTGAAAATATACAAATAAAGCTATAAATACTAAAACAGCACTCATATGAATTATGATCTCTATGGCAGAATTGATCTAGACCTGGGATAAAGATTGTTATAAAACTGCAGAATAATCATGTTTTTTATTCCTATAATATAATATTCATGTGGACTGGGAATCAGGATGTTGACCCTATCATAACTTAAGTGGTCCAAAAAAGATTTTTAAATGCCATTATACCATGAACACATCTGTGACTGACAGGAAAAAGAAACTTCAATTGATATTTTAAAATTGCCTCGTCAAATTTTATAATCGTTTTATTCAGTCATTTATAGCCCTAATGGAGGTCATTATTACTGACACTATATCTCTTTATTTTCTTTTAGGAGGAAAGAAAGTTGGCATCAATCCGAAAATAAATAACCTCATGCCAGCTTATGAAGGGGCAAGGTATGAACTCGTCTGGATCTGTGACAGTGGCATTCGAGGTAAGTTTATGATCTAAAATCCACTGCTTTAAATACAAGATCATTCAGATGAATAAAAAACAAAACCTCTTCAAAGTGTTTCAGTGAATAGAACATAAACTGTCTTTTGTAAAGTTGGCCTTAAAGGGATAGTTCACTTTGAAATAAAATTTTGGTATGTTTTAGCTTACCTCAAGGGCATCCAAGATGTAGGTGTCTTTGTTTCCACAGTAGTTTCAATTTGGATATTTTTAGGTCAAACCGTTCTTGTCTGTCAGTCATTTCATGCAGGTCTATGGTCACTGTCTCAAAGAGCATGCACAGAGAAGTCCAAATTAAAGCAATTCCCCATCGTCCAAATTAAACAATCCCCCATCGTAAGTACACATTGTTATCTCTTGAACACAGCCGCGTCCAAATGATCTGACGGCGCGGGCGGGTATAGATATATACATAGATGTCACCTTCGCTACTGCAGTTCATTGGAACGAAACCGTAGCCAAGGCGACATCTATGTATATATCTATACCCGCCCGCGCCGTCAGATCATTTGGACGCGGCTGTGTTCAAGAGATAACAACGATATAAATACTGTTCATTTTCACACACAAACCGCTCGTTTCGTGTCTTAGGCCATCAACGTGTACTTACGATGGGGAATTGTTTAATTTGGAGTCTGTGCATGCTCTTTGAGACAGTGACCATAGACCTGCATTATATGACTGACAGACAAGAACGGTTTGACCTAAAAATATCCAAATTGAAACTACTGCGGAAACAAAGACACCTACATCTTGGATGCCCTTGAGGTAAGCTAAAACATACCAAAATTTATTTTCAAAGTGAAATATCCCTTTAAGGGTGAATATTGTACAAAGATACAATTATTTACTATTACTTTAAAATAATAATAATGATTAATGAGCATGAATGTTTTGAAGAGATACACCCTTGAGGCGCTGTCAGTGCTGATCATGAACTAATATTCCACAGTGAAGCCAGACACACTCACTGATATGGCTAATCAGATGACGGAGAAGGTGGGACTGGTTCACGGCCTTCCTTACGTGGCAGACAGACAAGGATTTGCCGCCACATTGGAGCAGGTCAGAAGCCTTCACAACTGACCTTCCAAAAGTTTTGTCGGGATAGTGTTGAAGACCTTTGTCTTGCTTTGGTTTTATTAGACTGCTTGTGAACCGACATCATTGCTTATTGTACGTGTGTGTGTGTATATGAGGAAGGGCTGTGTTCTGTCCTGTCACACTGTAATAAAACTGCTGAGTTGTGGCTGTGTTGCCAGTAGAGACACCAAACTTGAAATGGGACACCGTATGGTGGAGCTCCTCTGTGCCTCTGGACTTTAAAGCTCTTTTGCCAAATTAATGCAATATTTAAATTCATTATTGCTTTATGAAGTTTTTTTTTTTTTAAGCTCAAAAGTAAATTCTCCTTATTAAATATCTCTGTCGATTATCGTTTAAAAAAACAGGCTTGAAGTCAATATTTGAACAGGTTAAATTGTCAGCCCTACAGATAAATAATTGCCAAACGTGTTTACATATGTAATGTGATTCTTAGTGCATCAAATCTTTAGAGATTAATTATGTGGAATATAAAATGTTAAACGTGTCCCATGTGAAATCCTGCAGGTTTATTTTGGAACGTCACATCCTCGTTCCTACATCTCAGCCAATGTGACGGGCATCAAGTGCGTCACCGGGATGTCTTGTCTCATGAGGAAGGACGTCCTGGACCAGGCCGGCGGGCTGATTGCGTTCGCTCAGTATATCGCTGAAGATTACTTCATGGCCAAGGCCATCGCAGACAGGTTTGCCAGACTGTTTAATCATCAGTACAGTGCTAATGGCTTACCCTCATGCATTTCCAAAACATTGACTTTATTTCTTCCACGACACACAAAAGATGTTTAGCAGAATGTTCACGCTGCTCTTTCCCATACAATGGAAGTGAATGGGGTCCAGGCTGTCAAACATCAAAAATGTATGATAAAACATCCATACAAAATGTATACTAATCTTCTGAAGCCATACGATAGCCTTGTGTGACTAAAGGCTCGATTAGTCAAGAGTGTCAATCATGAAACTGCTTCCATACATATTCAGTTATAATATTTAGGTTTTTACTCCATAATGGTTTCAGTTTTCAAAAAATGGCTTTGTTTTTATCTTTTTCATTAAGTGTATGCACAATTTTATGGTGCTTTAATAGGGCTATTTATAGCTTGAGAGACTGGTCTCCCTATGCTTTTATTGTGTGGGAAAAACATCTCACGGTCATATGGGTGTGGAACAACATGAGGGCGAGTAAATGATGACAAAACGTTTAGCTTTCAATGATCTATTCCTGTAGTGCGTGTTCAGAACTATATCTCTCATGCCGGCTTTTTGCCATCAGTCTCGGCAAAAATGCCCTTTATTTGCTGGTTCACTGATATGGTGTTTCTCTTGCAGAGGATGGAAATTTTCCATGGCAACGCAGGTAGCCATGCAGAATTCTGGCTCGTACTCCATCGCACAATTCCAGTCTCGCATGATCAGGTACGGCAGTTGTTCAATCAGCTTTTTATGTTCGCTAGTGAAACCAATCTGTTTTCCTGATGGGACCACCTCCAGGGTATTGATGAGACTGGGTTATTTCTGTTGTTGTTTGCAATTTTCAGATAGTTGCAGATGGATCCCCTGCCTATTTATATCACAGCATTGTTAGGATCAGGGCTTGACATCTTTTCTTCTCACCAGCCACTGTGACTAGTGGTTTTCCAAAGTTACCAGCCACTCAGCATTTTCACTGGCCACAATTTTGACATTGATACCATGGGGGAAAACTGCCATATAGATCTTTTTAACATTATCTCATAATTTGGCAGCAGATATATTAGGCTAGACCTGACGCACAGATCCATTATAATGTTACACATTCATTTTCTTTCTCAACTGTTTACTTTCACTTAAAACATAACGGTGTTCATGTGAAAATACTCGCCGAGACTGCCGTTTTGACATTATTTTGTGTGTATTTGACTGTTTAAGCAGCTAAAAAGAACTCAATTTAGCACTGAGAGTTGGCTTTATGTGCCACACTTTGAGTATGAGCACAAAATCTGCTTGAATAAGTAAAATTATGCGCTATACACGAAATTCAAGCCCTGTAACACCAACAATATTCATCCATAGCAAGTGAAACGAGTGAGTGAGGAGAGGCGGGTTTGTGTGTAACTCACTGTCGGAGAGATGAGAGAGAGAGAAAGCACAGCTAATATCGTGTATCTATTCTGGGAAAAAATTAGTATTGGAAGCATTTCAGATATTCCAGTATCGAAAAATCTGTTTTGTCAACACTACATTGCACTTTATTTCAGATGCCTTTTTACAATTAAAAAATATATAGGGTTTTTCACACTGTGCTTAACCCTGGTTATCGTCTTTCTAAACACTGCTTTTAACCCTGGGTAAAGGAATGTTTCACACTTGTAATTTAGAAGCGGGGTTAGCAACCGCTTTTTACCCGGGGTTATGAAAGCCTGCTCCGGAGCAGGGTTAGCACCACTTTTGCAGTGTTAACCCCGCATTGCTGTACCAAACTTGTACAGTGTGAAACGATGCAGTGTTAATGTTAAAAGTAGACCCTTAGCAACAGACAACCAATCTTTGTACAGTCATGGAAACAATGCACATATATAAAACCTGTAAATTAAAGGTCCCATGACATGAAATTTTCACTTTCTGAGGTTTTTTAACATTAATATGAGTTCCCCTAGCCTGTATATGGTCCCCAAGTTTCTAGAAATTTCAATCGCTGTAAATCGAGCTTTTGCTATCTTTCTCTGCCTCAATCGCTCAATCGCGCTGATCTTGAATCTCCTCCTTGTGACGTTATAAGGAGGAATGTTACCTCCCCTGTCTCTGCTTTGCCCGCCCAGAGAATATTTTCCGCCCATGAGAAAATGAGCTAGGAAGTAGGAACGCGCGCGCGCGATTTTAGTTTGTCCACGAGAGATATCATGGCTTTTGAGCGAGCGAAGCATAACAATTGCTCAATAATTGGATGTACAAATGAACACCGAAGAGTTAATACAGAGCTGGGCTTGCTGAACGTCTGAAACTAAAGTCTGGATCACTCTCTTTGGCTCAGCTACACACCTCGGAACAGTAAGTCAACTAATGATATATAAGTGTGTTGCTTTACTGCTTATGGTTGCCTAGACTGTTACACGTAGAATGTGGCTGTCACATTAGCTATGCAGCCATGCAGTTTATGTGTGTGAATACACACACTGTGACGCGAGTGTTGTACACTTCTTTGTTATTTGGATAGCTGCTAACCGTTTTCCTGTTGGTTATACGGCGCGCGCGATATCCGAATTTCAAGATCGCAGAGCTTGATGATGTAATTGTAATAAGATAAATACAGACGTTACAGATCTCTCATGAAAAGGCAACAGTAGGTTAGCGTTAGCTACATGATAATAACTGTAAACCATCCGAATAAAGTACCGTATCCAGACATAATATTTTAAACTAACCATTCGGAAATGTCCTGCTGGAACCGCTGAGTTGTTGCTTCTCCATCCGGATCAGATTCTGGGTCAAACTGAAATGCTTAAACGACTGCGTGTCCTCGTGCCATTGCTATATCCAACGTTAACATGCACGGACCGGTACCGTTGCGCAAGATGGTCAAGGCCACACCCACCCTCCACCTTGCGCCGCCTTTCTCCTCCTCATTAACATTTAAAGCTACAGACACCGAAACGGCCCGTCTGAAGGAAGCTCATTCTGGGACTGGCTTGTAGTGGCTATAATTCTGCACCGAGGCTGAATTTTTGAAAAGAGATTTCAGATACAGTACTAGGGACCACTAAGGCCTATATTAAAGCCTACAAAAAATAGCATGTCATGGGACCTTTAAACGTTTGAGAGGGAAAACGTCAAACGCAGACAGAAAACGTGACCATTTGAGTGAAGAAGAGACCGTTTCGTTCTTGTCTTATAGTCCGAAGTATCCATTCAGTATAAACTGGATAGTACAGTACAATTCTAGAGCTTTTATGTAAACAGGTCGTGTGCCGCGTTCATCCAAGCAATGACACTGACCCGGGAAATAAGAACGTTAACCCAGGGTTTAGGAATGTACAATGTGAAACCACAGCTTATTAATTGTTAACCAAGCAAGATAAACAAGGATTCAGCTTACCCGCGGTTTAGAATGACCCAGGGTTAACTTTTTCAAGTGTGAAAAGCCCTTATGTTATATATAAAATTCAACCCGCCAAAGTGGCGAGCAGGAGTGACTGCTGAAATCCAATGGCGAGTGTTTATGTCAAGCCCTGATTAGGATCATATCTTGAATGTTTTTATGTTATATGCTATCCAGTATCATTCATGATGTTTTGTTATGGCTTTAGATGGTATCATTTCCCATTTTGTGGTGTATAAAATCTGTTGAGCTTCTCATAAACATTTCATTGTCATCCACTGTTTATAGATGGGCCAAGCTCAGAATCAACATGCTGCCGGGCACCATCATTGAGCCCATCTCAGAGTGCTTTGTGGCGAGCCTTATCATCGGCTGGGCCGCGCACCATGTGTTCCGCTGGGACATCATGGTGTTTTTCCTGTGCCATTGTCTGGCCTGGTTCATTTCTGATTACATCCAGCTCAGAGGAGTACAGGTAAGACACCCCAAGTTCAGCACAACACACACACACAACAAATCTGCATTTCAGCTCTGGCTCTAATCTGGTGTAAAACAAGCATTTTTGATGATCCAATCAATTCCAAATGGATAAAATCAAGTCCTGGGTGTAAATCCCATCGCTAACCTCATTCCACTCAGAAATGTCACATTAGTGAGGAAACATTGGTTGTTCCTTCATTGGGTGGACTTTCCTTGGGAAGTTTATAAACAGACATGGTTTCCATTTTTAACAACCCTTACAAGTTGTTCCTCCCAGCCATTTTATATTAAATTGCCGCATTTGTCAGTCCTTTTTGTAATCGTCTTTCCACTCTCTTTCCTCAAAGGGCGGCCCTCCATCCTTCTCAAAGCTGGACTATGCGGTGGCCTGGTTCATCAGGGAGTCCATGACCATTCAGATTTTCTTGTCCGCTCTTTGGGACCCCACCATCAGCTGGAGGGCGGGACGCTACCGATTGCGTTGCGGAGGTACAGCAGAGGAAATCTTAGATGTTTAAACGGCACCGTGTGCCAAGGACTATGCACTGGTGTAAACAAGGAAACAGAACTTCGAGAAGACGTGGGCGCAGATGGACAAATGAACTGAAACTTGTTTTGTTTTTTTTTGTTCTGGGTTTTATTCCAACTTCTGATAGTTTTTATCCTGTGACTTTAGCAAGCTTGAATAGATTATTTATGTCCTCGGTGCTTTTTTGTTTTTCCTGTGAGGTCCCTTGACAATTTGAGACCTCGTTCTAGATGAGCCAAAAGTTATGAAGGGGTGAAGAAGAGAAAACTTACGGGGAAACGATGTCTGGCGGCACTTCAGCAGGCATCAGAACCCTGATGAAATCACATCTAAATTCAACTTTCTTTTTTTTAAGGTCCTTGCAACTTGTTTAGTGGTGGTTGAACAACTCTGTGTATTGCGACATATCCGTTTTATCATGTGTTTGGATGAACGGTACGGTTTTTAAACATTATATCAGCACGAAAGTGTGGTAGAGAATGACTGAAGCCTTTTAAAATGGCACTAGCGCATGAATGGATCACTTGCTTATCACAGTGTTGCTCCCAACATACAGCACTCTTGCCATATTTTATACATTTTTGGACTTTTGAATGCTCAAAACGGATCCACTCAGGTCCATTTTATGTTTACTGGACAGAGCAATATCTTCTGTAGAAGTTATACATAGGAAATTGTGGCAGAGGTTCGTATACTGTCGAACTATCCTGAAGCAACGCAACGCTTGTACAGTCTTTGCAGCCACCCTGCAGTATTCAGACAAGAGGTATAAAGAACTAGTTTGAGCCCAAGTTATCTTCAACATTATATTTGCCGATTTAATTGCATATCTTATGAAATTTAGTGCCATTTAAAGAGCAAATTGTTTTTAACGCTATAATTTTTGGTTTCTTCAAAGCCAACACCATGGTTTTTCTTCAAGGACTTCATCTTCCCGTGCTTCGTTCTCTGCACTATTTGCTCTCGTACCAGAATCAGGGTTTGCTAAAACGTTTCCTCCCGTGCCGCCGTTTGTTTGAGAAGCTCTGTCAGTATTTTCCTGCAAATGTTTGACTGGATATAAATGCTCAGATGTACCTCTAAACTGTCCGAACATTTCATCCGACGCCATTTCAGCGATCCAATTAAACCAAATTCTGTTGTGATTAAGAATTTGAGAAGTTCAAGTTTATATACACTGTTTGTTTGTTTTTTTGAGTTATTGTGCAAAATGATTGGCAAACATCTGCATTTACGCTCTGAGACATTTCAAAACATTGCAGTCGCACAGTGTGCCTTTTGGCTTTTTTAATTCCCCAACAACGTAAACTCCCTTATCTTCAACAAGTCAAACAGTATTCACGAAACAATTGACATTCTTCTCCGCCTTTTTCCTTGTATCTTGAGGAACTGCTTGTTTGTTTCGTACTGCCAGCACTTTGCTTTTAAACCGCTCTTTCTGCATTTTCCTCATTTCTTAACTGTCTTGCCTTCATGGCGCTGATTGTGACATACCCATGCCAGCACTGGCAGTATTGTTTGACAGATAATCTACTCATTTACCTGGACAGTTCAACCCTTATTATATTATATTATATCATATCAGCTGCCATTTAGGAAGTGCTTAACACTGTTTTAGCCCAATGCCAAACCCTCCATTGTTTGAGTTTTTGGTGCTGGTTTATTATTTCCAATTTGAATGCATTTGAGTTTGTTCTACTGAACACTTGAGCTGACTAATGAAAATATACTTAAACTTGTGTTTTGTGCATGAGGCCACAAAATGAATGCCATTTGTTCGTAACATTGCAGTTAAAGTATTAACAGTTAGCAATAACCATATACATTATAAACTGTTATACTGTATTCAGGCTGTGAAACAAAAGCAAGCATCCAAACCCATTTCTTTGTCCAGTTGTGGTATAATAAACATTTCAGATTTTGTTGACCGTTTCACATGAATTGTTCCTCATACAAATAATGGGCATCATTCATGAAACATGAACAAGTTTCGCGAAATTGTTGAAAAAAAAAAAAAGCATTCTTAAATTGTTACATCGAATTAATTTGTTAAACCGTTCTTGTGTAAATTGTTGCGTTAAATTTAATAATTTGTAAAACCGTTCTTCCGTAAATTGGAATTGGTTTAACAAATTATTCACTTGAAGGTGACAATTTATACGAGCGGTTTTATGAATTATTTCCAATTTAAGCAAGAAAGGTTTTACGAACTATTCCATGAATTGAATAATTTTGCAAAACAATTCTTGCGAATTGAATTCGTAGTTAAAACCATTTTTGTGCTACAATTTAATGCTTTTAGGAAAAGTTTTTACTTAGGAATGGTTTTATGATTAACAAAAATGAATTCTGCTCTTGAACAAGGCCCAATGTGGTGTTGATCTGCAGCATTGGTAAAACTGAATGTACGTTTGCATAAACATGTGACTTCACATGGTTTTTTTCAGTAACCACTTGAAATTCCACTGTAGAAACCATTACATTTTGTTTAGGGAAGGGGAAATCGGGCTTTTTCTGCAGCTATCCAACTTCTGCTCTTTACTTTCAACCATATGTGCTGGCTCTTATTTTATATATGTGAAAAATTGTGTCAAAAAAGTAACTTGTAAATTCACCTCATTTACGAAAAGTCTACAATGCACTGTAAATTTCCTGTTTAGACTTTTCCCTGGCTGTGAGAGAATGCGGAGTGTGTTTGCGGAAATATGCTGTTTATGGCCTTTTTTGATATGTCAATTCTGAAAGGATTGTATTATCGTAAAGTTCTGTGGGGAACTGGACCTTTTTTTTTTTTTTTTTTTTTCTCCATAAGTGTACAGTTGTATGTTTGTTGGATTAACATGTTTTGTAGAAGACTGGTGACCCGTATGGTGCCATGTGGGCATGAGAAGATGTGTAGGTGTTCTGCACTTGTCAACCTGAGTACCATTAGCTGTTTACTCACAACTACAGTCTAAAAAAGTGTGACGGTCTACATGAACTGTATTGGGTCAGAATTACAGGACCTGAAACAATATGGCTATGTTTCAAGACTTACTGGGCTGCCTTTTGAAACAGACAATTTGTGGTATGATTGAAACAACATTACTACATGTCACTCATCATCAGTCTTTACTACAGCCCTGGACTCATGGTTGAACAAGCGACCAAGCAAAACTACTGCTAAATGTCTACCATCAACGGTCATCAGAGTACAAAAAAAGTCTAGTTGTGATCCACCGCTTTTATTTTAAGTGCTGTAAGTTGACAAAAGAGCAAAGGAAAAAGCTTTTAACTTTTTTTTTTTTTTTTAAAGAGTATGTACAGTTTATTTATGAAGTTTGGTTGATAACCATAACTTACACTGCTTCTTGAGGCTTAATTTATCATCAAGTTGTACATTTTTGTTTTTCCATATGAGTTTGTTCTTTTTTTCTTCTGGCAGTGTAAAGGTATGGCTGGACAGACTTCAGTTTTTGAATATTTTGTGTTATTTTGTAGATGTCGTGTACTGTACTCTTGATGCTGAATGCGTAATCCACAGCTGGAAACTGTGTCATTACAGATAAATTAAAGCTTTATCAAGCAATATGAAAGTGCATGTTTCCTCTGTTTTTATACCTGAATCTCTTCTGTGTGATCCTCATTTCTACCTTTAGTGTTGTTTTAAGACACATGTCTGGTTTAAGGCCTGTTCTCACCAAGAACGATAACTATCAAGATAACCGTAACAATAACCATATTAGCGTCTCGTTCTGTTTATTCTAAGCGTGCTGCAGTTTTGTTTTCTGACGCTTTAAAAGCTCGAGCTCCTTACAGCAAGATGGATTCTGATTGGCTGCCAATGTTTTTATTATTCATCAGCTGGAAAAACCTGTTCTGAAACTGAATTAAATGATATTGTTTTGCTGTGCCATTATCATTCGAGTTGTGGTGTGAACTCTGTTATACTTTTATATTTAGAACTTATGAACTTTAGCTGCATTAGAAATACAATAGTTCTTTTCAAGCGGATGCAAGTTAGTTTCTTGTCCTCTTTCTGACTTCCTGTGTGTTTGAGTTTGTGTGCCACCATTCATGCACCATATCACATGTTTAAAACTGTAAAATGCAATATCACTCACAGGATCTAGGCATGACCCTAATACTTGGTATATCATTTGAAGTTAGAAGGAAACTGTCATTTTATAGACACTGAGCTGTGCTTTCTAAAACCCCTGACCTTAGAAATGAGGCATTTAGTGTTTAAAGGTCCCGTTCTTCATGATCCCATGTTTCAAACTTTAGTTAGTGTGTAATGTCGTTGTTAAGAGTATAAATAATATCTGTAAAATTATGAAGCTCAAAGTTCAATGCCAAGCGAGATATTTTATTTAACAGAAGTCGCCTACAGTAAATGGCCGGTTTGGACTACATCCCTCTACTTCCTTCTTTAATGACGTCACTAGAACAGTTTTTTGACTAACCTCCGCCCACAGGAATACACAAAAAAAGGGGGCGTGGTCTTGTTGCGCTCCCACGGAGAAGAGGAAGAGTTGCGTTTGTAGAGTGTGTTTGTCGCCATGTCGTCGAGATGCTGTTATTTTCATCCCGGAGTCCAATCACCTTTTTTTCGTCCTTCCCTGAGCGCATACATCTCCACGTTATGGTAAGAGGCGTGACCTTTCCAGGCGCTAAGCTGCTGTCGAATCACAACACAGGAACCGCTGGCACAATCAGAACTCGTTACGTATTTCTGAAGGAGGGACTTCATAGAACAAGGAAGTCATCAGCCCGTTCTTAGGACAGTGAAAACAGCGGTATACAGATAAGTAAATTGTGTGAAAAATACAGTTTTTTTTACACACGAAACATGAACACGTTATATTGCACACTGTAAACACAATCAAAGCTTCAAAAACACACGAAAAACGGGACCTTTAAATTGTCCTGCACTGTTACCCGAGTTAGATTGAAGGAGGGACCCGAGACCAGAATATCAGAGACTTTAGGGTTGATCAAGCAACCAGCTAGCAATGTGCTAAAACCCACACAGAACAGCTTAGCAATGATAAACATGAGGGGTGTAACAATACACTCATGTCATGATTTGGTTCGATGAACGATACTCTCATGATACTTTGAACAAAGTAGTTAAAATGGTGTTTTCCTAATTATTACTTGTATCACATAGGACAAACGGTGTTCATTAGAATGCTGTATTTGGTACATCAAGGGTGGACTTGGTTCTTCTCCCTCACACACAGTAATGGTGACACCAGAATGGAAGGGGTACTTCACTGTGGTAACATGGGCTTTCAATAAAACTTGGCTGCCTATACACAAAACAGAAAAAGCTGGAAAACCTTACCCTTAATGCACTGGGCATATTGCCATCCAAGGCCACTCCCACTAGTCTACTATGGATACACTTACCAGAGTCAAATACTGCCTTGCTTTAGTAGGAAATACTTCTAAGCAAACTTTTAGTCATAATGGTGTCGACTTGTATTGTTCCCCGGTGCAAGAATTCAAAAAATAAATGTTCAGCTTTTGGTTTCCAATGAAGGATCCAGTGCATTTAAGGCAGCGGCTAAAGCAGCAAAGAACTGTAAATATGGAGACAACACCACAATGGGGAAAAAAGCATTTGAACCGTAGAGTATGGATCAAAATTGTATGATATTTCAACGCATTCTCATCCTTGGGCGTCATATACTGACGCTTTTGACATTTCGTCTACATCGGACGCACATGGCACCCTTTAGCGTCAATATGAGACGCACAGAGCTTTGTTCGGTTATGGGTAGGTTTAGGTCTGGGGTAGGGTTAGGGTTAGACCGCTAGGAGGCGCCTTCTGGCCCATTTTCTATCTGCGTCTCATATTGACGCTAAAGGGTGCCATGTGCGTCCGATGTCGACGAAATGTCAAAAGCGTCAATATATGACGCCCTAGGATGAGAACGGGCTGGATATTTCTGTCAAAAGGTAGGATCTGTTCAGAATTATTAGTTTTTGTTTTATTTGTAGTAAAACCATGGTTCATTTTCATAAGGGATTTGATCAGGGGTAGTTCGCCAAAACGGAAACGTTTATTTTAAAAAAAAATTGAGAATACACTGAGAAGTCAGTGTTTTAAACCCTTCTGACTTTCATTGCATGAACAAAACAGTTCTTCAAAATGTCTTATGTTGTGTTCAACAGAAAAAACCCAGATAGCAAACGACATCTGGCCCAGTTGTGGCACACATCTTCCACATTCTTCTGACCCACATACCGCATGAAATGACGGCGATTACACAACCTGACTGTGGCTGGCATCCGGGCCAACTGTGGCACATGTGGCTCAGTTCTGGCCAATGTCACATGGGCCACATACAGCAAGACACAACTCGCACTAAAACCGGCTTGATGTGTGTGGGCCAGATACGGCTCATGTGACCTTTGCCGAACTGAGCCATATGTGCCATAGTTTCCCCGGATAAGAAGAGATAAGTCCATCTAAGAAAAGTTAAACAGGTTTGGAATGTACATGGTGTGTTTTAGTAGGAATTTGGTTGGTATTTTCAATTACATAATTTCCTGTTGATCCCATCACTTTTTGATTTCAGTCAGCCGTTCAGACCAGTAGTTTCAGTGCGTATCTTTGTAAATAATGGCATTACAGCAGGCATGACAGTGCGCTGCAGATCAGTGCTCTGTTTGCTGAGCTGTGTGAGTCACTCCAGATTATGTGCACTACTCTCGCTCAGCACTATAACTCTATCATTACCAACCATCTGGTCTCCCAGTCCTGTGTCACTGTGTTTTACTGACCCAAAAGCACAAATATTCCCGCATCCTGAGGCCAGAGCTTTGTTTATAGTCCATGTCCTGCTGTTGTGTTATCTGGTGTGTGTTCTTGCATGCAGGAGGCCTGTCAGTGCTTATCTCAGCTCTCTGTTGGATAGCAGCCCATTATTAGGGGAGCAGGGCATGGATGGAGATCTGGCGCCACAAGATGCCATCTTGTTGAAAACTTGCTGAGCTCAATGCTATTCCCTGTAGGCATTGCTAACACAATTTTAATATGTAAGGCTCATTTAAAGATTATCCGTAGAGCGTTTTCTCTGTTCAAATTATGCAAATAGGTGCATTATACATGGCATTGTTCTACAGCTGTAAAGATTTAGGTTTATAGAGAGCTGATTAGTATTTATTATTTTACAAGCATGTGTAATAATTTGCATTAGGGATTCTGAAAAACTCCCATCCAAATGTAAATATGAATAGTAATATTAACACAAAGCACAAACAAACAAGCACATAAAATTCCCAAATGAGTCCAATAATATACTGGGTGGTCTAGATAGAATGAGTTTATTTTTAGTAAAACTATATGCCTGTAAGTTCTACAGTAAATGGTGAACTAATAAGCAACCCAGACAGCAACAAAGTGTCGGCCCACATCTGGTAAGTGTGAAATCCACTTGTACCAGATGTGGGCCGGATCTGGGCCGACGCTAGGTTGCTGTCTTGGAATTTTTTTCAACTCATGCAACAAGTTCACTTTGAATGGCTTTTATTGTTATGAGACAGACACAGTCTCCTTAAAGGGCACCTATTATGCCCCTTTTTACAAGATGTAATATTGGTCTTGGGTGTCCCCAGAATGTATTTGTGAAGTTTCAGCACAAAATACCCCACAGTGAATTTATTATAACCATTTGAAAATGTCATTTTTGGGGCCTGTTTTAAAAAGTTTTGTTGTGTACTACCTTAAATGTAAATGAGCTGCATAATCCCCGCCCTGCTGGACCCAGATGATGAAGAGAGTCCGGCACAGAATAAACACAAATGAGAATGGACCAGGGCGTCTCGGAATGGTTATTTGATACATTTATGTACTTACAAAGTTTTAATCGCGTCCCCTTTTGCAATTATGGATGTGCACACACACACACACACACACACACACACACACACACACACACACACACACACACACACACACACACACAAACAAATTGTGATAACTTTCGCGCAATTTTTTGAAACTAACTTACACACACGCTTATGTGGCAAATATGAGAAGATGGTTACAGAACCAGAAAACATATGCTGCAGGGAGATAGACGTTTATATACTGTCTATGGAGATAGAGGTATTCATTTTACATTTGTTATTGCTGCAAAAAATAATGTACGTGACATAAAACTGTCTGACGTTGTTTGTTGAGACATCCTATGACGACGACAATAAATAGCTTTAGACGCATTTGTTGTTGAACTGGCTGACATCGATTGAAATGACTATTTGCTCAAAAATAATAAAATACACTTACTTCTTCTGGAGGTGACGTTGGATCGCGAACTGTAGGCAACGATCCACACTTGATGATTAACTTTGACCCTCGTTCACTAAACAGTCAGTCAGAAAATGATTCTTATATTTAGGAAGTTTAAGTGGTGCCTTTTCTTCATAAATAAAATCCATCCGCTGCGTTTTCAGTGGCTCTGATGTCAGTGAAGACTACTATGTCCATTCTTACATCCCACAACAGAACACCTACACTTCTTAGGAGACATTACCGGCTGTCGTTGAAACAATGGAGGATGCAGATCACCGAGGGCGGGGTCTATGCCAAAACCAGACTGTCAATCAAACACGTCGATGGGGCTTAGCGCAATTCTACGTCACAGTGAGGGAAATCTGAGAACAGGGCGTTCTGAGACAGTGCTTATGATTTATTGAGATAGTAAAAAAACTACTGGGTGGATTTTTATCATTCTAGGGTGGTTTTGCTCACACGATGCCAACACACATTTATGTTCAAAGTGAATTTTGCATAATAGGTGCCCTTTAATCATTTAGTCAGTGTGCAAATTAAACATTAAAAAAAGACAGTCTGTGTTTTGAATCTGTCGCAGTCACAAAAAAAGAAAAAGTAAAAGTTGGCACACCACGGCACCAAAATAGAAAACATATTTGTTGCATGTTCTTGCCAAATGTGACGTTTCAAACCATGTTGTTCTTCATCAGACAAAGAAATCTAAAAGATTGTACACTATTACCGTGGTGTTTATATGCATTTTAAGGCGTTAAGAATGGCTGTCACAACATTGGTAGGGTGTTTTAGGTGGCTGCAATGCAGTTGCTAAGGCATTGTCAGTGGTTGTTACCCCATTGGTAGGGTGTTGGTGGGCAATTGCTTAGTTGTTTTACATTGTGTTGCTATGCATTTTTTAGACCTTCTGAATGGTTACCACATTCATAGAGTGTTTTAGGTGTTAGCTAGACAAGCCATGCAGACAGTTTGTTCTGAATGATTATTATTGCACTGCTGGATTATGTAGTTGTTAAGGTGTTTTGAATGGTAGGCCATTGCTATGCAGTTGTTGTTCTGAATGGCAGTTATTGCACTATTAAGATGTTGCTTAGCAGTTATGAGGTAGTAGGGTGTTCTGGATGGCTGCTTATAAGCCCAAAAGAGTCCCGCCCTTAGTTTCTGTGAAATCTGCTCTCCAGAAATGGCTCGAGTCCTCGTTCAACCATTGTTGGCTAGTAGGCGTGTAGTGTTTCAGTTGTACAACATTTTTTCCTACATATTTATCATCTCCATTAATAGGCTTACTCATTCTGGTGTCAAGGCAGTTATGTTTGTCCCCATGAATAAACACTTCAGATCACTGACAGAAAGCCAACAATTACAATGGCCACCCTCAGTTATTCAATAACCAAAGTCATCTAAGATTTCTATAAATAACTCAAAAGATGATTCTGCTGAAAGCGGTCCACTATGCTTTTCATTAGGTCCAAACTCCAGTGAATCTAGAATGCACCTAACCCAATAGCTAACTAAGGCTAAAAAAAACTACATGTTATCTTAAGGGCTTTGGTCATGTAATTTATCTCTAAATACATCTGAGGGTGTGTAATTGTTCACTAAACAGGTTATTGCATAATTTACTGAGAGCTGGCAAACATAAAGACAGAACAACTCTCTTCTTAGAATCGGCCCAGTAGTTAAACACACCCGGTCTTAACTGATTTTTAATAGAAAGTAGCTGTTTTGCGACTCTCTATCAGTATACTAGATTATGGATATACGAGTTGTTGTTACAGTATTGCAGAAGCAGTGGCGTCTGTAAGTGTCCCGAGTCTCTGGGTCGGTGCCAGGGCTCAGAGAGGCGCTGGTCAAACTGAAGTGCTGGAGTACAGCTCTGCCGCTGCTCGAAAGCTTCCTCTCCCCATGAATGCTTCTGTTTGTTGGACTCGTCCCATCATCCAATCAACACACTCTTAAGATTAAGGGACATGATCCAGAAAACCCCAGCTGCTCTCTGGCTAAGAAATCTACTGTCTAACTCCGAGCGGAAGAGGAGTTTTGCAACATTTATCCCATCTAACCCCCTACATTTTTATGTAGCAATGTACTATAGTAATCAATCAATCAATCAATCAATCAATTATATCTGTTGTACAAAAATATCTATCTATCTATCATACATAAAGAAAGATCCATCCAGTCTGTCTTACTGTCTGTCTGTCATACAGAAAGAAATCTCTGCTTGTCTGCCTGTCAGCAATTCTGAAATATTGTCAGGTCTTCAATTGAGTATGTGTCACAAGTATTAATGTGACCAACGATTCACTCGTGTTCAATGACAGACATGTGTGCCAAAGCATAAACCTCCATCATTAGCTGCTCTTCCTGAGTCGCTGGGTTAAATTACATTCCAGAAGGTTGGATCAGTTTTCACAGACACTGAGTGTTTGGAGCCCTTGTGCTGGGGTAGGTCTCATTTCAAACCAATTTCTCCTTACCCACACACCCTTGAAATACAGACCAGTTAATTAACAGCGGCATATCAGTGGCACACTAGTGCAACGTCACCTCCAGCAGAAACACTCCACATTCAAGGGCTTCTTGTGAGTTACAGGGAGAAGCATTGATTTATAGCATTAATGTGTTAAAGAGCGTTTCTGGCATGTTTCACTCTCCATTGACAGAGGGCAAAATGCTTTAATGATTTGTGATATTTTATGCAAACGCATATTAATGTGCCAAAACTTGATCTATTCTAAGCTTTCAAAGGAAGCTCTAAAATCTGTAGCAGAGCACACAGAGAGTCATTCACTCCTCTCATTTACGGATGTAAATGTGCATGTCTGGTTTCCACTGATGCGAAAGTATGCCACAAATGCTTTGGAGTACTTGTGTAATGTGAATGAATGGGGTTTTGGGTCTGACTGAGGGATGACTTTCACATGATGTCTTAGAGCTTATGGAGGTCATGGGACGTATAGTACTAGTAGGTTTCCCCTGCCTGTTACCAGAATAAAAATGTAAGAAATCCAGGCCTCAAGCTCACATGTCGCCTTAGCTACATTGGTATGAGGATTAACCCTATTTTTGCAAGGTAAAGCAATGGCTAAGTTTGGAATAGCTTGCTTCCATACTACTCTTACTTTGTATGTATACCTGTAAAAAGCATGCAAATTTTCGTTATGGTTGGAATAACACAGATGGCCTACGACATGTGCACAATATGTTGTGCTAAAGTTCACCTTCCATTTCCAGTGTGAGGGATGAACTGACGGTAATATCAGCACTGTGATTTTTGTTTCCTTTTTGATGGGATACACAATAATTCAAATTTGGATTAAAAATATAGAATAACCATTAGTCATGCCACTTGCTGAATAAAACATGAATGCAACATAATGAAGTCATGGGACTACAATGTGGCATACTTTTGCTGCTACTACTACTGTTGCATAACGCAGTGTGGAGGGCCCATGAATGGGTGGTTTTACCTTTGCTGTGGGTGGAAGTGGGTAACAAGAAAGAAGTCAACAATTAAGTTATTCAATTAAATATTGTGCCTTGTTAGGTTTCCAGAGTTTAACTGTTATGTGTTGTTACGCATATGTTTAAATATGTTGTTAGGCTTCATTAGTTGTGATGTTTTATAAGGCTAATTAAAAGCTGGCCGAATGTGTTTGTCGTTTGTTGCTAGCATTACTTTATCCTATGGTCAGATTAAATAAATGCAATGTTTTATCTCTGTTATTCTGAATGTTTGGCATAGCCCTAGTTTTTTTGTAATTTTTTCACAATTTCTACAAGCTGTAAGAATGTGTGCGGGTGCGGGCGGTAGTGATCAGAATCTCAGCGGAAGCAGTGGTTCTCACCTGGTTTGGCCGTGGAAACCACATTTTCTTATGGTTATTAAGCCGCGACCCAAATATTTAATAATTTGAACAAAGCAAATTTATTTTGTTGAGACACACAAGTACCATCCCTTATTACTTAACATACATATAAATTGTAAGAATATCACTAACACTGATGAATAACAGTATAAGGTAATGCAATACATTATTAAATAGCAGTCCCAAACAAGTTTTTGTTAATACAATATAGTTAGTAAATTGGTATAAGCTAAGCCTACCAGTCATTTAAAAATATACAAAATAACACAAAGTGAAAATAAAGTGGTATTTTAGTTTAAGGTTACGGAAACTACAGTTACTATGGTAAATACACTATAATCAAGCGTAGCGTCAGTTCTGGCAGGTCACGTTAGTCAAGCTCGCACCAGCTGACTCTCAGCTGATCCACGTCTACCTATAGGAATACGACGCCTATCACTGTATATAAGCTCCTTCAGTATTATCAGCTACTATTATCAGCGTTTCTCAGGAGCTAATTACCCTCCTCCATCCCCAGCTCCTCCTGTCGTCAGTCAGGATTTGGCATTCTGATTCCCCTTGAATCAGACTAAAATTCTCTAATTATGTTGTACTTTCAAATTAATTGATATCTGCAATACATTCTGTTCTGTTTACCCTAAGAGGGGTTATTGCTGCTCTCCCTGCTAGGCTGTCTGCACTTCTTGCCCAGAACAGAACCATACCGCCAATCCAAACTGTATGCTAACTGTCAATCATATTTGATGATAGTGGTCCTGACAGAACTAACATGAACTGTTCCCTTTCGAGGTCGATCTATCGACATTGTGTCGAAAGCTGACGTGTTAGAGAAATTATCTGTAAGGCAGGGGACCTCGCCCTTCGCTCTGCTAACAAGGTCACCCCAGGAGTTGGACAGAGAATGGGCAGACGGGTGGAGCCACAGCGGCATCTTTGGCTCACCTTGACAGACATCAGACAGACATCTTGTTAAATGACAAGTTGCCGCTGTTCAACGCCCCCGTAAGCCCCAGAGGCCTTTTCGGAGAAGCCTGCAGATGGCCAGAATCAGTCCAGGATGATGACTCACTTCGGCCCCCCTTAGGCACGCTCCAGGTCATCCTCTGCGCAGCGGTCAGCCACACACACCACCCCCCCGTCCCAAGCGCAGGGGCGCGATCCAAAGCCTCCAGTGCAACAGAAGCCCAACAGGAAACACTGTTTCCCCATGAAGCAAGGTCACCATCCGTTCGGACGCCCAGCAGAATCTAAGCCAAGTTCCTGTCCTGTCGGCCAGAAGCGAGTTTGTTCTGCAGTCTCTAAAAAGAGTTCAAGTTCTTTCACCAGCCCCCCTGCCGGTTGCGGTGGGCAAAGTAAAATGTTTGTATGTTGTGTTGCCACACTTGCAGAGCGCGAGCTCTGTGCAGTTCAGAATGAAGGACGAGAACGTTCCTGTGGTCCAAGTCTCTCGCCCAGTCTATGTTGAGTGGCGCATCGCCACCGGCTGGCACACAGTCCCGACAACAACAGTCTCCGCTTCAACCCCCGTCCCGAGGTGCTGGAGAGCCACAAACACAAACTTCTGTCTGTGAATATGCAGAAGAGCATGCAGTTTAATGAGCTACCATTGGATGGCTGAGAGACTTGTCACCACGCTCCTCTTCAGCGAGTGGTTTCGACTAGGACGTATAGCCGAAAATGTGTTTGTAAGCGTTTCATGTAAGGATAGAGCCTTACTGCCTTTCTCTTCGTGTGCTTGAGCAAACCACATTCACTTGCGGCTCGCTTGGTGTGTAATTACAGGGCTCCAGCAGAAAGCTGCCTACCCCTCTGTTGTGCTTTCTATTGCATCATAAACTCATGATTGTATATAATAATCAGAGCTGATTATATATTTGTTATATTTGTATATTGTTATATTTGTTAACTAGCTTGCCAAAGCTGTTTATGTAATAAGCACACCAATTATATTATTGTTGTTTCAATCACCTCCCCACACTGTAATGCCGTGACTTTGGCACTGTGTTGGGCGGTGCTGAAGGCGCGGGCGCCATCTTGGCCGGCTGCCAACTGACTGGTTGAGTGTTTCAACTAGGTCCCGTAGTTAATCTGGGAAAGGCGTGGCAGTTGCTTACTGCTCACACTCATCGTGGTCATGGGCTAAGTACATTCACTCCCATTCAACTCTTTCTATTAGATTTGAGCTAGAGTTTTAGTGCTCTTGTTTTTACACTGCTGGGATTTTATACGTTCCCCAATGCGTCAGCTTTCGACACAATGTCGAGAGACCGACCTCAAAAGGGAACGTCTAAGAGGAGGGAATGAGACATTGTGTAAGCTGCCGTGTAAAAACAAGTGTGCCGCACAAGTCCTGAAAAGGTAATCCAAAACGTCTCGATCGCCCCTGGTGGCTGGATGCAGTATAGCTCATAAACCCCGCCCTATCCATGAAATTTTATGGGACGTGAGACAAACTAAACAATCAAATTACACGTCAAATAAACTTTTTTCCAAAGATGGCTTGTCATTTTATCAACTAAGTTTTAAATAAGTTTGGTTTTAGTTAGTTATTTGATGTTATAAAAATGGGAGTGTGGCATCATGATTGACAGCTGTGATTGACAGTAGTGACTGAGACTTTCTTTCGGGATTTTCGAGAGGAGATTGGAGCTTTAATTTTAATTTCTACATTTCCATAACTTTATTTCACACCAACAGAATGAGTTGTTCAGCAGTAAACTGTACTAACCGATTCTGCGGGAGTGTGCAGCGGGCGGGACCTTGAAACCACGACTCCACTTCACACTCACTACTGCGCAGACTCAGGCTCTGAGTCTGTAATCAGCGCAAGATGTCGGCGCCATATTGGGACATCGTCATTCTTCTTTTTTTACAGTCTATGGTAAGTCAAGAAAGTATGGTTTTGTATGCTATCGCTCAGTCAGAAGATCCAAAGACACTAGTGCTCTGTGCAGACTTACAGCGGCCGGGCCTCCCCGCGTTTGAGCGCCATTGGCTATTGCAGGTGAAATAGTGTGATTCAATCAGGCTTCAACATTTCAGAGAATGGGAGTTTTCCCAAAGTGTTAGCTTTCGACGCAATGTTTTGTTCCCTCCTCTCACTGAATCATGGTTACATGAGTAACCCGTGACTTTAATAACGCATGGACACTGATCCTGATGAATAGAATGAACAAGCAAATCCTTTCCAGTAAATACGTACCATTTACATAATTTATTGGCTGCATGCTCGTAATTTAATCAGCTCTTTATATATAGTGAAGTGATATACAGCACGCGCCTCCACATTTGCGCATGTCGCGATCACAGTATAATATCTGACAGGACAAGAACATTTTATGAGGTGAGAGACTATTAATTTTGTAACAAGTAGAGAAAATAATGTTATAATAATTTCACTGACAACATCTCAACTAACCGCAGATTCGGAATCAGGACCGAGCGTTTTTTCTTAGACACACTTTACTTAAACTGCGTCTGACAGAAGACTCAACAGCGTTCACGCATGTCTTTCAAAATAAAAGTCTTGCATCAGAAGAACATTTAGAATTACGGTTTTTGTTGTTGTTGTGTTGTTGTTTCTTTTGTGTCGCCCCACCAGTTAAGAAACACTGCCATTATGGATACTTTTCACATAATTTTATTATTTATAAAAATAAAAATAAAAAGTTTATATGCATTAAATATTCCATCCAAGTATCCAAATTCCGTCCAAATTCCTTTATGAATTGTTCTCATTTTTTTCTCGTGTCATATTCTGTCTGCACTTTTTAGACTGTACATGTTTAGATAAGGGCAGGTGAGGCTTTAGACAGAGACAGAGGTAATGTAATCTGGGTGTGGCATCCATCTTTCGCACACACACACACATAGAGGTATCTTTGTCTCATCTAGCGACTGTCTCCAGTGGGGAGTGAGAAATCTGAGATGGCATGCGTGTATGTGTTGGATGCTGGCAGTCCCACTGAGCCATCTGCTGTAGCAATGTGTCACTGTAATTAAGGCTGGATGGCTTGTGTCAGATACGACTGCTCCTTTACAGCTCGTGTCTCAACTGAACAACGGATGACTGACGGCTGCACACACACACACTTCTGGCCAGTGAGCTGAAGGATCTCATTGCAGGCAGAATCATTACTCCTCTTATTATGAATTATCGCATCAGTAGATGTTAATGGTGGACTCAGAGTGCTTCATTCACCCATTAACACTGTCACATCGAAGGACACCCACAGATCACCTATTTGTCATGATACTCACCTTTTTACACAAAAGGAGAAGTTTAGAAGAATGCCTTAGCCGCTCTTTTCCATACAATGAAAGTGGATGGTGCTTCCAAGCTTTAAGAAGAACAAAAAACAGCCATATCATAACAGTAACAATATAGGTTATTATATTTGATGAATCAGAAAAAGAAAAAAATTATTAAATCTCTTGCTTATGTTTTATCATGAACTTAAATATAATAATCAAATGTAATCATCATATTTTAAGAAATCATCATTATCATGCTGTTGATGTGTTTCTCATTACTATCATTTTGAAGTGCTTACCATTATCATCATTTGAAATGTATGTTTAATACTTTTATTAATCTTTATGCCTCAAACGTAGCTGATTGACTTAGGGTGAATTTTTGTACTTGCTGTTTAGATGAGGGCAAAAGTCTATACGTTTCCGATGTACAGACCACAGATGCTTGAATGTCTCAGAATAAAGTGGTAAACCAATGTTATCTTGGCTAAACATCTTGCAGTGTACGAGCTAACACCTCAGAGTGTGAAAACATGAAAACCTATACGTTTGTGTCTTGTGTGTCTGCTTCAATGCGATATACTATGAAAATTAAATTCCAATTCAATTCAATTCCGAATGCTCTGATCCGATAACTGTATAATAGGGATATCAATTTCTGTACAGGTCAGTCTATACCTTGGACTCCTTCGCAACCTGTCTTTTCAAAGAAAGATCTCACAACCAACTTTAATTATCTTTAGGCTAAGCATATTATACTCAGAGTGTTTTAATTATATTTTACTTATAATTGATTTTAATTGTTTATTTATGTTTATTAATTAAACTTTTAATCCTGATTATGGATGAATTAATTTTACTCTTCATTTATTATTTGATTGTCTGCTGTTAAGAAATCAAATTTGACTTAATCATCTGACTGGATCTCCTCCATGCATCAATATACATGTATATATAATAAAAATGGAAAGAATATCATGGAGAGGAGCCCTGCGGATCCCCGGATTATGTGTCAAGATCAATATATTATTTTCTGGACCACATGACTTTTATTTGGTGGATCGATCTTTTTTAAATTTTTAATTTAATTTTAATTATTTTTATTACATATGTATTTTTATTTAAATATTAATTTATTAATTAAACATTACATTTTGTTAAAATATTTTTAAATACACGATTTGAAAAAAGGTCTCAAAAATACAGTAAAACAGTAATATGAAATATTTTCTATTTAAAATATAATTTATGTAAAGTTGTATATTCAGCATCATTACTCATCTTCAGAGTCACATGATCCTTCAGAAATAAATCTAATATGTTGATTTGCTGCTCATGAAACATTTCTGATTATTATCAATGCTGGAAACAGTTCTGCTGCTATTTAATATTTCTGTGGAACCGTTCAAAGTTGTAATAATAAAAAAAGATCTCACTGACCACAAACTTTCGAATGGTTGAATAGTTGTTTTTATAACATATTATGTAAAAAAATAATAATAATCATAATTGATTATATTTTACAAATGTCAGGGACGAACTGGACTGAGATGATATAGACAGTATATTTGAGATGGTATATTTATTTTGTAGGCGCCATACATCATGTTTGCTACTTTATCAACTGGTAAGCCGTCCTGGCAGAGATGGAGGAGGCCAATTTTGAGAAAATTAATCTTAAAGGAAATGAAGCTGTGAGCTTTTATTTGAGCTTTTATTGAAGCATTCATTAGAGAAGGTCTATCTAGTTTCTCTCATCTTTCGGCAGTTAATTTCTGCTGATGTGGAAAATTACTAGCCTATATGTCATCCGTAATACATTATGAAGAAGGGTCTTTAAATGAGCATATGAAAAAAATCATATTTGACTCTTGTACTCAGTGTAGCCTTCTGTATGAGTAGTAGGCTACTAACCGGTTTTAACTGTGCTAGCATATTAATAGCTTAAGGCTCCTTTTAAAAGCCATGAGCATTCTTTAAATATCAAGGAAGGTACAGTATGTTTTATCTAAAGGCTGTTTATCGCATTTCTGCAGGTCGTTTTGACATTTAAGTTTAAGCTGACATCATCATATTCAATATTGTAGGTAAGCTAATCCTGTGAGAAACCAATGCAATTAGTGTAGCGCAGCATTTAACTGAATTTTCAGATATACCAAATACAATTTTGTGCAAATGCAAAGATGTAATTTTGAATAAATTATTTTATGTATATTTTATTCATATACATTTTAACTAGCTGGAATTAACTTTGTGTGTGTGCGTGCGTGTGCTGCCCTCTAGTGGTCTAATGCAGTGGTTCCCAAACCTGTCCTGAAGGCCCCCCAACACTGCAAGTTTTCTTTGTCTCCCTACTCAAACACACCTGATTCAACTCATCAGCTCATTATCACATGGGTTAATTGAGCTGATGAGTTGAATCAGGTGTGTTTGATTAGGGAGACAACGAAAATGTGCAGTGTTGGGGGGCCTTCAGGACAGGTTTGGGAACCACTGGTCTAATGAAACGTTTATTCATAACGTGACATGAGTGGTTAAAAGAGGATCTTGTACATACCTGTCCCGTTTTCCCCGGGAGTCTCCCGTATTTCACACCCATCTCCCGCCCCCTTCCCGTTTTGTTATTTCTCCCGTGAAACTCCCGTTATTTGTATGGCCCAAACGTCGTTATATGAATAATCACATCAATATATTATTCCAAGGTTGTCCAGTTGCCAGATCTTGTATGAAACCCATCCTACTCGCGCAATAAACACATCATACAAATTTCAACCCATTTGTGAGCTCAACCTGGCAACCTACACCCCAGTTGCGCCGTCGATATCTGCGCAGGTAACGTTAGTAGACGCGGGAAGTTGAATGAGCGTTACTGGTAGAAATGGGAAAAGACTCCGTGTTAAGTAAATATTTAATGCAATTAACGCGGCATCCGTTTTTTTTCTGTCATCCATTGGCTGCATGGCGTTACATTATATGATGCGCTTTTATTCTTGCTAATGCTTTTAAACCATTCAAGCCATATAGGCTACTTATTTTATAAAACTTTAAAAGCGAAATGCGCATCACTCATTCCTGGGAATATATTTGACATCGCAGCCTGACCTTGACGGAAATAAATATCCTACGCCAAAAGTACCAGAGAAAAAGTCTTTGTAAACCGTACAGTTGCTTTGGTTTTTCAATCAGTGCCCGTTTCGCCCCGTGGCTCAAAAGGGACACAACAAAAATAGGGACACCCGAGAAAGCCAAAATAGAATATGCAAAATGTATTAACAAAATAGAACTATACAGAGAAAAAAAAAAAAAAAACTACGTACAACGGTAACAGTGAACAAATTCATAATCCGTGCACGCTTTCGTAATCGTTCTTTTGTAAATCGTTCTTTTGCAATAGTTGTTTGTAATATTCAGTTCCTGTGAAAAATTGTGAAATAGCCTACTGTTCCGATAGGTTAAGTTACACAACAATATGCGGATTGATTACATACCAATATTTAGATGTAATATTCAGTTCCAGTGAAAATCTGTTCAGTTAAAGGTATAGCGGAGGATCTTTCCGAATTTTAGATAAGACCCGCCCCCTCCACTTTTTGAAAAGTTTGATTGATTCACCAGAATGATTAACAATTAGGAGGACCAATAGTATAGGTGATCCACCCGGAAGTAAAAAATCCTCCGCTATACCTTTAATGGAGTAGGCTATACACAGGTGATGTGTAATATTCAGTACCAGTAAACTTTCTTACAGTAACTGAATATTACACAACATCACCTGTTCAGTTTTGAAAACTGTAGCCTACTCACAGATTTGTGGCCTACACCTTATTTTAGAAATCTGTTTTTCTGTATATTGATTTGTTGTGTATTGTTAAGATGAATACAACTGTCTTAACAAATTTTTTCTATGATTGGGCGATGGGGTGTGTAATGTGTAGTCTCCATGTCTCCTACTTAGGCCATAAGTCATATGCAACCCTAAAGTTTCAAACTTAGTTTCAAAGTATGAGCTACATTGTTGTTAATGAATATTACATTGCAAGCTCAGTTGGGCGAATGCATTTCTTTATTATCTTGTATCAGATGTTTGTTTGCGCGTCCTTGTAAATCCTACATTATGGGTACAAAATGTCCATACAAAGATGGCAGTATCCAAATCCTTGTTGGGACTTTTTTTTTTTTTCTCATGAGGAAAACAGCTTGTAAATCATATGAAGTGATGTTTTTTGAAAATGTAGAAAGTTTTCTGTGATGGGTAGGTTTAGGGTTAGGGTCAACGGGAGAGACTATACAGTTTATACAGCATAAAAATCATTAAGTCTTTAATGATTAAGTCTGTGAAATCATTAAAACATGGAAACCAGGTGTGTGTGTGTGTGTGTGTGTGTGTGTGTGTGTGTGTGTGTGTGTGTGTCCACTTATTAATAGGCTGTGTCAAAGTAAATTTCTCGCTGTAAACTGTCATTAGCCACAGCGAAATATTATTAATTAATATAATTAACAAGCGAGTTTTTACTTTTGATGATTGTCTGACATTTATTTCCCTGCTCTTCTGAAAATTAGCACTGTATTCATAATCAGCTCTAATATAACCATCATGTGTTTGTTTACTCTTTCATTGACATTCTGTCTTTTAATGGCCTCTAATGCAGCTGCTTCCTGATCGCAAAGCTATTTTCCTATAAGGAAGTAAACAACTAGAGAGGTTACATCAGGGTGTAATAATGCACGCCTTTCTTACCAGGTAGCGTCCAAATGACAGGCTTGGATTAGCACGACAATGCTAAAGCCGTTTCGCTAAATCCCTTAAAGGGATAGTTCACCCCAAAGTGCAAATTCTGTAATCATTCACCCTGATGTCATATAAAACTTGTTTGAGACTTTCTTTCTTCTGTATGAAGCTTGTTTCCGTCACGGAATAAAATAAATAAATAAAATTAAATACATTTAAAAAAAGTTGACCTTTTCACAGACTGCGATGACGCGTTTTAACGGTCGTCAGCATCGTAAATCCTGCAAAGTTATTTATATTTTCATTTTTCTTTTAAATGTATGTACATTTATAACACTATACTTTGTATTATATTATATTATATATAAAAAAAAAACCTACGCTGTTGTGAGGGTGTTTTTGGAAGTGATGGTAAAGTTGACATTGGTCTTTCCCTCTTATGACTGCTGTTATCAATCTCTCACTATTTTTTCCCCCTCTTTTTGAAAGTGGTGAACTCTATTGTGGCGTTTTCTTTTGCTATTTAAGCAAATGGGAACACTTTTTTTAATTTTTTATGTAGCCTAAAGTTTACACAACTATGACGACTTCGCTTCTGAGAAACCCATGTGAAAAAGGGTGAATTGTGACTTTTTATTTTTCTAAAAATTAAGAGTTTATATCTCAGAATTCTAAGGAAAGAAAATCAAAATTGTGAGATATAAACTCGCAATTGCTAAATGTTTATTTTTTATTCTGTGGCGGACACAAGCTTCCATACAAAAGAAGAGATTTTGAAAAATGTCACTGCTTAAATACATTTTTTTTTTTTTTGGGTGAACCATTTGTTTAAATGTAATACTTTTCTGTCCAGAGTTAAGCAGAGCAGGTTTAGGCAGAGTAACAGATAGCGGAGAGATAGTTAGTCATAAACAGAAGAGCTTAGAGGAAGAGGAAGGTTACAACCATTCCACTACTCTTACAAACATAAATCATATTCTCTCTTCAAATACAGGCACAGAAGAAGCAGAGTTTGCAGAGCATTGAACATGGAAGGAAGTCTGCTGAATTAAGGACAAATCCAGAAGGAAAGACATGAAGACGCAGAGGACATAGGAAAGTACAGATGTCATGACATTTATTCAAGGCATGCTACAATTAAATTTGATTAGGAAAAACGTCAGCAGGGTGGGTAATAAGAATAATAACTCTAATAATGATTATGCATAATAAGCCATTCATAAACAGAAAAAAAGAAATGCTTTCTACAAAAAATACAAATAAAATCTCCACTCAGTCATGCACTGCAAAAAATTAGAAAATATGTTTCTTTAATAGTTTATCTTCTATTTGCATTTATTACATCAAACTCATAAACTGGATACGCTCATGTCTCTCCCCAATTCCCACAAGTCACATAAACTGCTTTACAAATGAAAGCTGGTACTGGTATGATATCAAAATACAGAAGACAAATTGTGTTTTCTTTATGTTAATTTCCATAAATATAAAAACCAGTTCATATTGGTGTGTTTGTATCTTGTTCCCCAAAACCTTTTTTTTTTTTTTTTTTTTTGGCCAGGTAAAAAAAAACAAAAACAAAAAAACAATAAAATAAAATAATAAGGGAACACATATGTACAGCATTTGTTTCCTTTTGGTAGTGAAACATTCATAAAAACTATAAATTAGGTATTTCAAAGCATCCTGAGATCAACTCAGGCACTTCTGTATGTGCGCTGTGCTTGAGCGACACCTCAGTTAGCTAATTTAGTCTAGCCCCTCCCTTTATGCAAATTACACTGGTCAATTAGCATATTCATAGCCCATAAATTTAGTCATGAGAAGAGAATAGAAAGCATAATGGCTGAAATTTGAAGTTTAGATTGTAAGGGTCAATTGCATCGTAATAAAGCAATGAACTATCTCAGTCTGAACAGTGCTGCATCAGTTCCAATTCAATCAAGTCCTTTGGTTTCAGTGGTTGGTTTATCGTCACGGTCTGGAACGTTTTTAGAGTAAAGCTTTTTAATGGAATTGATGACTAAATAAGACAGAAAGTGTAACCGCTTATCCAGATGGTGGCGACTAGCGTAAGGCTGTTCAAATGAATCCATAAGGGCCCGGTAACATTCACAATCGTAAATGAGTCTAGTTTGAGGGGGGGAAAGGATATGGCTTGACCTTTCTGAGGAAAACAGACTGCGAGACGCGCGGAAAAACAGACTCGTAACATGACCGAGAGTGGAAAATACAAGAAGTTTGTCGGTTTCTGATATATAGCCAGGAAATAAGTTACAAATAAGCTAGATGAAAGGCACATAAACTTTGGTCCTGCATTATTTGTGACTTTTTTTTCAGTAAAAAACCTGGAAAAAACCATACACGTGTGTGTAACTGTTCGAGTGAGCGCGGATATCAACGAGGAAATGTCTTACAACACAGCGGAAACGTTGTTGCCTGAGTCAAGACGTGGTTGGAAACATGTTTCGCTTCGAGAAACAAAAATGAATGACTTCTGTGACACATTTATGGAGTCTGGCTTTTCTCCTGTTGATACATAAAAAGCATCGCAGCCGGGAGCAGGTCGGCGCTCTGCATATATTTCACCTCCCGACGGACGCCATCGCACACGTCAGTGGACGTTACGGACCCGGATCTGCTGTTGTGAAGAGGCAGAGTGACAGACAACAATCTTGAACCAGTTTTCACACTCTTAATATAGAAAATCAACAAACCCCAAAAAAAAGAACAAAAAGTATCACAACAGAGCAAGATTGAAACAGGCCAAAACCCCTAAACTGAATCAATTATAAGGTACAGTAAATAAGATACTCCAAAACACACACACACAGGTGGAGGTCTCAGACATCAGCATCACTCCATAGCAAAACGGAAGGCAGACCTGAACACTCAGAGCCTATGCTGTGGGCTTCTGGGTCTCCGCGAGGATGATTTAGATGGGGTGCACAGAACCCTTTTGGTCTGGTTGGAGATGCTGTTTGGTAGGAACTCACGCTTATCCTACAAGCTGTCGTCATCACTTTCCTCCTGATCTCCTCACTATAACTCTATTTGTTCACTGTAGAAATGAAATAGCCTATAGGTTCAAGCTGTATTTTTTATTTTATTAACATTAATGACACAGACAACAGCAGGAATATTAGGCTGCTGTCACTTTAAGACCGAATGCACGAATCGAATATACTGACACACATCCGGTCTCTTTCTCAACTGTTCACTTATGCCATAACCGAGAGAATACTTGAGCGAAAGCACTGTCTCTCTCTGCGTATACGCGCGCTTCGAGTCCCGATTTTCGCCTCTTCTTCCACATTTGAAATAGTTTGAATGTGTAAATTGGCAAGACAAAACATGTCCAAATGATAAACTTTCAGTCTATGATGGGTAAACAACTTTACGGTTAATCCGCGAATTAACTGCGGGGCCTGCTCAGTATGGACGCGTCCCTGTCCCCAAAAATGTTGGTACTTCCCTCCACGTTTTCTGCTGCGGATCGTTTATTTTCACCACGCACGCGCACTAGTTATGTGCACCTATGATCATAATCATATTAGAAGATGTGATTGATTCATGTTGATTTCTGATTGGTCCTTCCCATGAAAAACTCGCCAACATCACATTATGGTTTGTTGGAGGTTGCCAGAGTGTTGCTATATGGTTGCAAAGATGTTCGGAGTGGTTTTAATGTGTTGCTGTGGTGTTCAGATGGTTCCTAGTTGGTTACTTACTGGCCAAAAGTAAAAAGAGCCCAACTCCAAGTCTCTAGACACGGCTTGGGTGTTTCTTGAATAAGTCTATGGGATTTTTTCGCCCGTTTTATCGTTCGCCAGACGAAATTTGCGTGTGATCACTTAGAAAAGAAAAAACTTCACAGATGTGCTCATAACAGCTCGTAAATTTCATACTTTTTAATCAGAACTATAAGCATGTTTACAGCAACCTCTGTCTCTGATCTTTAAATTTTTATATCAGAGATAGAGGAACTTTGTTTTTGGCCTAGAAAGGCTGTACGTAACAATGGTACGCGTGTCTAGCACACATTTGTACACACACACACACACACACACTCACACACACATCTGCGAGGGAGAATAGAGACCCACAGCATGCTCTGAACATTGTTGAGTTCACCGTTCATTTGTCTAATAAGAGCATTCACAGCACCATACATCATAACTTACATCTCATATCATATTAAGACCACATGGTACTGAGTCCCCACAAAATGCACATCTATAAGAGCTACACAACAAAAAGATAATAAAAGAAAAATCAAGATCAAAATAAATCAACCCTCTCACCAATCCCACAAAATAGTACATAAGATATTTCAGTTAAAATGTCTAAAACCTATTTGATTATGAACACATAATAAGGCACGTAATAAGAAATTAGGTAAATACACAGTAAATATGATTTTTTTTTTTCACCATGATTTCTTGAATGATTATAGTGGTACAAAAACCCGATGAGGTTTCAAATTTGATTTTTTTTTCTCTTCCATAAAAAAGAACAAATTACCAAAAATAAGTAACTTTTTTTTTTTCTCAAAAAATCTTGACAATCCTTAAGATATATAGACCTGAATAGTTTGCTTTAAGACTGTAAACTTCAACAAAATTAAATTTCTTTTGAGAAGTGAAAGCGAAGGTTCGAATCGCTTCAGGTGAAATCAGTCAAAGACAAAAAAAAAAGTCACTGTCCCTTGCCTTGCATGAACATGAAGATTGTTGAATTGTTTGATAACTGATTTCAAGCGGGCTTCGACGGAGGATATAGTGCTCAGGCACAGAAGCTGCTCCCTTTAGATGCTACTCAACGGGTCTACGGTGACCCTCCTTGGAATCTTAAGGCCAGATTTCGCTAAATGAGACAGCACCTCGTTCGTACGCACAAGGGAGACATCATATATCCTAGAGTCCCGATGCAGCCGCTAATAATACACAAATACCAACTAAACACGTACACACAGAATCAGCTTCTGTATGTGCTCACCATTGCCATGTTCCAATACCTAGTAAGCTGCCTACTTAGACGACTTTTTAAGGCATCACAGGCGCGATCCCGACACAAAGGCTGTTCCAGCCTTCTACGATATCCAATTTTGGCCAAACTCTAAGGCAGCATTGCACGTAGGCAATCCCAGAATGCATTGTGATAAGCTCATTCAAATTCAAGACGGAGGGTGAATCGATTGTAAATATACTTTCAATTCTTTCAATACTGAAAATATCTATAAAATTGTTTAATTAAAAATGTTTGGTGTTAGAATCAGGTAAAAAACACAAAAATGTATCTTTTATATGATCACCTGATTCCAGTAGAGTTTGATATTAGCATGTTGCTAAGCTAATGTTGCGACAGTATATGTTAGTAATAGCAAATATTGAGCATGTGCTATGAAATTATTATTTCATTATGCCGCAACATCTCGAGGCTTTCTACAACGAACGTCAAAGAACGCTTTGTGTCCAGTGTAGATAGTGTTAGAGAACCGCGTTATTAGCTTAGCAACATGCTAACCTCAAACTATCTCTGTAATGAGCTTAAAGAATACATAGCACATGCTCAATATTGGCATGTGATATGAATTTCTAACTACTGGAATTAACATGCAAACATCTAACTCCACTAAAATCAATCAAATCAGAATGCCTCCATCTGGAGGAGATGCTAGTTTTGGAGTGAGTATTTCCATTATATCAGATACTTTGTATTGTTGGCTTACAAGATTCACACTGACAGTTTATTCCAATGATATGGACTCCACCTCTAAAAGAAAACCTCTGGTCTGGACTCTATCGGAGTCAAGTTTGCTGAGGACTTTGTACTATTAGTCAGTTCAGAGCATTCCAGATCAGCCACATGGGCTTACATGGCGAATAGGTCTTAGAAGGCAGCTGCCAATGTAGCAGCTCACTAGGTTTTGGGAACTAGGTGGCGTCTTTGTGTCAATCCGACTTACTCATTCCGTTAATATTTGGTTTGCTCAGATACAGAGGCATTTAGTGTGGGACTGCAAGGCAAAAGAGAGTGCTGCCCTCTTTTTTTCTGTGACTCAATGGTCTTCACTACGGTTTCTATAGAGCGCATGGCTGCAAACTCTCACACCTGTGGACAGAGCCGAGGAGTGAAAGAGCAGAGGACAGAACCTTCTGCCCCTGCGTGGAAAGATAGAAAACAAGTAGAACGAAAGGAAAAGACTCAACTAAGAGCAAGAAGGGGAACAGAATGGAGGAAATCGTCAATTTCCCAATCGAGATCACGGGCTATACCATTCACATTGAGAATTTCACTTAGGAGGAGGCGGAGCCTCATGTCAGACTGGGCGTTGCTGATTGGAGTGTTCCAGTAGGGTTGACATCTGGCCATAAGTGTTCTGAAATGATCGTGCATGTTTGAAAACGGTCGCCCCGGTTCAGAGGAACCCGATCGACTGGACAATGACATTGTGCGCCACTGCACGCAGATGTTCTCGGACAGCTTTGCAGGTGCAGAGAGCCCACAAAAGGCTGGTCTGTCCAATATAAAATTTCCATAATACAAGAAAAAAACAAAACAAATCACGCCATTCACTATCTATTCACAGATGCCTACCATCTGGCTATACATCTTTGCACAGTAAACAGATATGAGGATGCCTAACATTCCCCACGGTGCCTGTCTTCAATTCAAACCAATCAAAGTGCAGAGAAACAAAAAGGTTTGTAAGCCGAAACAGCTGCGATTGAATTTTAAATGCACCCATTTTTGAATCCATAGCAGTCTTGTTTTAATGCTACTCAGAAGAAAAGCACAAGCCTATTGGTCGAGGCCATCGCTACAGATTTTTTTTTTTCCAGCAGCACCTTAATGACGATGTCAGCGACATTCAAACGGTGACCGTGCGTCCAAAACATCCCACGGGAAATAGGGCTCTCCGTCGAAACAGCCAATGAGAATGAAGGTGTGGGTTTTGGGGGAGGAGCAGAGGAGACTCCGCCTTCACTGGGTCTGGGGTAACAAGGCCATTGGGCTACAGGAGTGTCAGTCTCCAATGTAATCGGCAAGTGTGCAGTAAAGAAACTTCCTCAGCATTTACTTTTTTTGAGAATGTTCATCTCGTGTTAGTTTGAGTTTCACATCAACGAAGTCCTCACCAGTAGACTATAGAGGGAATCTTACTTCCTCGACACAGAAGTTCCCAGAAACGTCACATTGTCACGGATATCGCATGTGTCTCCAGCCCTGGTATCGCGAGAGTAACTCACTCTCAGACTGTCTAAAGTTTCTGCAGTAGTCTCTTATTTGCTTTTTTTTTTCTTTCTTTTTTTGGGAAAATCTCTAAAACTACCCCATGAATATCTGTAATGATTTTTTTTTTTTTTTTGAGTTTGTCAGTCAGTCATATTCTCTGAAAGAAACAGTCAGACTGCTGAAGGTAGAGGGGCTGGAACGGGGAGGATGGGGAAAGGGTGTGTTTGTAGTGAAGCGGGTGCTAGATGGTGGATTTCGAGAAGGACACTCGCAAATGGTGGTTCTCTCCCAGGTCGTGGTTGTGGAGGATGATAAGAGCCTGAATGGCTTCTTCCACCGAACCCAGCTGGATCAGCGCCATCTTGCGGTCCTTCCTGTCAATCATACATGGATAATGAAAATCAGATACTGGGTGATCATGAAACAAGCTAAAGTGCCACATCGCAAGTCCTCATTTAGGATCAGTTGGCCCAACCGTTATAAGGTCAATGACATAAAGAGAGGGAAAATATATAGGAAAAAATCTTTAGAAAAGCTAGTTTAAAACAAGTGCCAAGTTCTTAGAAATGTACCTTTTGCATTCTTCTTAGTTTAAACCGTTTATGAAATTTTTAAATTTTCAACAAAAGTTTAAATGACTCTAAAAATTTTACGTGGTTTAACTATAAAGTGAAAGGAAAGACGTAGCGCCAAACACTAGTCCCAAACAGGTGAATGAGAAAAACTTCTTGCGGTGAGTAGATCCCAAAAAATACCTCATAAATCAGAACAAAGATCCACACACCAAAAAGCTCACAAGATTGTATTGTCCAGAGGCCACAATAAATTGCAAAAGTGCAAAAAAGCACATTATTGTGGCCTATTTTTGTGTGTGAATCCTTTTTTTGACTTTTAACAATAAAGTATCTCATCTTCAGTCAATGCTCCTAGAGGGCCACCTTCTTCCAGAGTTTAGCTACGCATATGTTCACATTTTATTCCTTGTTAATTTAAAATCCTTGTTCTCTTTCTATCACGTACTGATTTTGCACAGTTAGACGCGTTCCAAATTTTGTTGATCCAGGAACAACATTCTTTGTTGTCCCAACCATATCTCTACAACTAAACCTAACCCCACCCATAACTTATCCCCCCAAAAATCAGAGGGAATAACACTGGTGTAGAAGCACCTGTCCCTGATTGTAAGCCTAAACTTGACATAAACTGTAAACTTGTCCCTCAGATCTGATAGGAATATGGAACATGTTGTACTCTGTGAAATCAGGTTGTGCCTCTTTCTAGCTGATGGTATAGACATTGTTTATAACATTCGGGTTTCGTGTTTTCCCAAAACAACTCATCCTTATCGGCCGTGTTGTCTTGAAAGAAAGATACAAGCAGACTATTCCCCGTGTGATAAATGAAGGCTGAGAACAAAGAAAACAAATGTGAAGAGAACTCACTGGAAAAACTTGAAGGCCTTGACCATGTATCCAGAACTGGCAAACAGGTCTTTCAGAAAATCATCCGTGGTGGAGGGACTGGGGCGTGGAAGGAAAGGAACAAAAATATTATCTTTACAAAGGACAAAAACAGCACCTTATCTGATGCCAACAACAATTCAAGGACTTCTTGTGGAGTGAAACAACCGATATATGATATAATAATATGGGTGGGGTGATATGGATAATAATCATACATCATGGTACGAGTAATTTTTCATCACTCTAATAATATGCATTACAATATTGTTTCTTTTTCTGAAAATTCAACATCTACAATTTAATACTATATATGAAGAGTTCAGATGCAAAAGCCTCTAAGTGCCATCTTAAAATTTTCTTCTAAAATGATCATTTTTATCAAGCTTGTATATTTAATTTCAGTAATTTCACTTAAATGGCAAAGAAAATTACCTGTGAATTGTCATTTAAGTGAAATTACTGAACTTAAATATACGAGCTTGAAAAAAATGATCATTCTAGAAGAAAATTTCAGATGGCACTTAGAGGCTTTTGCATCTGAACTCTTCATATACACATTATATAGTTTTATATAACCACGTTATTGTCTAATTGGAAGTGACAACTATAATAGCTTACATAAAAAGTTTTTAATTAAAAAGTTAATTAATTAAAAAGTATTTAATATAGTTTAATTTAATAAAATTAAATAATGTAAATAAACAATGATTCTTTCCTAGTTCATTGGTTTTTAATGTTAATTCTAAACACAATAAAAAATGAAACCCCCCCCCCAAAAATGAATGCTTAAGTTATTAGTCCAGTAAAATTGGGTCTTTGCAGCATCGGACCAAACCATGTATTTTTTGTAACATGCTGTATTTGGCCTGTGGTGCCCCATGTGTGGGTGTTTTCCAGTCACTCACGGGATATTTGAGAGGTGCAGGGTGGCGGAGGGGGGGAAGATGTTCTGGAAGTTCTTGGAGCCGGGCTTTTTGAAGCGGTGCAACGGGCTCCCACTGAAGTCTTTGGTCAGGCCCTGGTCCTCCTGACCCTCCCTAGGGAGCTGCACCGTCTGGTGCTTTGAGATGGTCACACGGATCACCTTACCATACAGACGCTGACCGTTCAGGTGGCTCATCGCTGAAACAAACCATGAGATAATGTGTTAAAGATAAGCTTGAACTCTGAGACACATCATGTTACACTCTTATGCTGAACATTTGAAGAGTAAAACCTCAAGCATAAGATTGATTTCTTTCAGTTTTTCAACAAACACGTTTTGTACACTGCCTCTAAATATGGCTGTCACTCGTGAGTGCTTCATTTTGTAGACACATTTTGCCTCAATCATGAAACACAAGCAGAGCGAATTCTGTGTAAATCGATAACAAAACTATTCTTACATAAATATCGGTGTAAATTGTATGAAAAACCATTCTTGCATACATTTCTTTGTAAATCATGCACAATACAATTTACCTTTATGTAAATCATTTGCAAAATGATTCTCACATAAACTACTGGATAAAATCATTCTTAAGTTAATTTCTGTGTAAATCAAAATCAAAACTATTCTTACACAAATTTCTGTGGAAATTGTTTGCAAAACCATTTACCTTTATGTAAATTTGTGTAATTTGTTTGCAAAATGATTCTCACATAAATTACTGTATTAAATGTGGACAAAACAATTCTTAGGTTCATTTCCGTGTAAATCGTGCATAAAACCATTGTTATGTACATTTTTGTGTAAATAGTTCGCATAAACCCTTTTGCGTAAATGTGTAAAACAATTGCAAAACAATTCTCACATAAATTACTGTATGAAATGTGGACAAAATCATTCTTATGTAAATTTCTGTGTAAATCATGCATAAAACCATTTACCTTTATGTAAATTTCTCACATAAACTACTGTTAAATGTAGATAAAACCATTCTTACGTAAATTTCGTTGTAAATCATGCACAAAACCATTTACCTTTATGTAAATTCGTTTAAATAATTTGTAAAATGATTCTCACATAAATTACTTTCTAAAACAGGGGGTAAAACAATGATTAGGTTCATTTCTATGTTAAATCAATATCAGAACTATTCTTACATATTTCTGTGGAAATCGTGCATAAAACTATTCTTATGTAAATTTGTGTAAATCGTTCACAAATTGATTCATACAAAAACTACTGAATAAAATGTTGATAAAAGCATTCCTACGTACATTTTTGAACCCAAAAGCAAAACTTATTACATTTCTGTGCACTGTACTGTACATCGTTCACAATTGTTTAAAAAATGTCTGTATAAATCATTCTCAAAAACATTCTAACACAATTTGTGTAAATAGTTGACAAAATCTAAATGCAAATTATAAACAAAGAATTGTAAAGAAAAATGTATGCAAGAATGTATTCATGAATGATTTACACAAATTAATTCTGCTTGTGTTTCCCAAATGAATTGCTCATACGTTCTGAATTCCCTGTATCCACTCCTTGCAGCTAGAAAATAAATCTATGCTTTTTTTTTTTTACAGATGAGACATCAATACATCAAAGCATTTACTCCTGCATTTAAATATGGTTATCACAACAACAAAAAACGTTGGCAGTGTGTGCATGTCTCTTCATAGATGAAAGATTCTTTTAGAATCTAATTTAATATGCTGCAAAAATTGCATCAGAATATTTCTGTGTATCTACACAAGGAATTATTATAAGACATTTAGCAGAAAAGCAATCTTTATAAATATTTCATCCATGTTACTGGCTACATCCAGCAAAGATACAACCAGACTGAAATGTAACTCTAATACAGCCACAGAATACACAGATAAATGTGATCAAAGGATGAAGACAATCAATCAAGATGAAAAGGGTTTGTGTGTAATGCCTGACGTACCGAGCTGGGCTTGCGTGGCATCTGCCATCTGTATTAAGGCATTCTCTTTCTTGTTGAACAGAATCTTGACTCTGTGAACGTCTCCGTAGACTCCTACCGGGATAAAAGAGAAATTTACATCTTTTTCTGTGCTCAAACACACCGTGAACACGATTTACAGCAAATAATACGTTATCTGCAGATCTCGGTGTTTCATTATTGAAGGCAGAGAGCGACAGTAACCGATCACATGCTCATAGAGTGGGCAAACATCGAGTGATTTTAAAGGATATCAGTCACACTAAGGTCTGTCTCTGATGTTGACAGTTATTAAATTGTGGGGACAATAGCAATGACACACGCTGAGTGTGTGCGCAATACTGAGAATTTCTACCATTCATATGATGGGACACACAACACACAATCTGCAAATAATCTCCAGACTGTGTGTTTGTAAGGAAATGGTCTCATCGCTCACCCACTATCCTCTACTGCCTTCATAAAAACTGCCGTCTGCACATCTAATCTACCGGAGGAGTAATACATTTGTCCTTACCGAATAAAATGAAGAGTTCGTGTGGCGATATACTCTGCAAGAGATGAAACATTATCAAAGACATGACTGGAATAAGGTTAAATGAGTACGTGTGAAATGCATCAAGGAACATTAGAGATGTGGTGTTTTGCTATGAAACATGTTGACTGATGCACTTCGACATACATGCTGATCAGTGACCACTAATGCTGCAGAATTAAACGAAGCGTCTTGTGACATCAATTGCCTGGGCTGAATAAAGCAACATGGAAATAGCTTTGGATTAGCTCATATGACAAAACAAAAGACTGAAAGGAATCATTTTTGAAGGCTGCCGTGATATACAAGGCCAGTGCTTATGCATTAGTGTCTGGATAGTCTTCTTGTAATACTATAATCTATGGTAATGGCTCAGACTAGTGATAGACTAATATATGTATCAGGCATCCTTAACTAGTAGACCGTGGTCCTTATTCCCGACTCCTGCTTGGTTCCAACCGGACAACAGACATAATGACAACAGCCCCATTTTACCGTCTCTACAGTTTAAAGTGCATCAAAACAACAGAGCTGTTCAGACCACAAGCACTCAGGGTCGTTTACGCTAATGATCCTTCGGCGCTTAATTCTCTAATGTTTTTATCTAGAGCCAAACACACTTCATTCAAGCCCTTTCTGCTCTGTGCGTGTTGTTCTCGCTCCAGCTAAAGACGCTAAAGCACTGCATTAAAGGGATAGTTCACCCAAAAATGAAAGTGATCCCATAATTTACTCACCCTCAAGCCATCCTAGGTGTATATGGCTTTCTTCTTTCAGCCAAACACAATCAGAGTTATATAAAATAATATCCTGGCCCTTCCAAGCTTTATAATGGAAGTGAATAGTGAGTTTTTGAAGCCCAAAAAGCGCATCCATCATCATAAAAGTAATCCATACTGTTCCAGGAGGTTAATAAAAGCCTTCTGAAGCGAAGTGATGCGTTTTTGTAAGAAAAATATCCATATTTAAAACTTAAACTATAATCACTGGCTTCCGGTCGTGCGTGAGTTTAGTTCCAGTGAAAGAGTGACCTCGCTTCAGAAGGCCTTTATTAAAGGGATAGTTCACTTTGAAATTTTGGTATGTTTTAGCTTACCTCAAGGGCATCCAAGATGTAGGTGTCTTTGTTTCCGCAGTAGTTTCAATTTTGATATTTTTAGGTCAAACCGTTCTTGTCTGTCAGTCGTATAATGCAGGTCTATGGTCACTGTCTCAAAGAGCATGCACAGAGAAGTCCAAATTAAAACAATTCCCCATCGTCCAAATTAAACAATTCCCCATCGTAAGTACACATTGATGGCCTAAGACACAAAACGAGCGGTTTGTGTGAGAAAACGAACAGTATTTATATCGTTTTTAGCTCTTATACACAGCCACGTCCAAGTGATCTTACTTACGATGGGGAATTGTTAAATTTGGAAGATGGGGAATTGTTTAATTTGGACGATGGGGAATTGTTTTAATTTGGACTTCTCTGTGCATGCTCTTTGAGACAGTGACCATAGACCTGCATTATACGACTGACAGACAAAAACGGTTTGACCTAAAAATATCAAAATTGAAACTACTGCGGAAAAAAAAGACACCTACATCTTGGATGCCCTTGAGGTAAGCTAAAACATACCAAAATTTAATTTCAAAGTGAACTATTCCTTTAACCCCCTGGAGTCGTATTAATTACTTTTATGATGGATGGATGCGCTTTTTGGGCTTCAAGATCGAGGGTACCATTCACTCCCATTATAAAGCTTGGAAGAGCCAGAATATATTTTTTTTAAATATAACTCAGATTGTGAAAGAAGAAAGTCATATACCTCTATGATGGCTTGAGGGTGAGTAAATCATGGGATCAGTTTCATTTTTGGGTGGACTAACTCTTGAAGAGCTGCAGATGACGCGGTTATTTTAACAACGGTAGTAGAAACACGGTGAGCAGCAACATAGATGGATACTTTCACTGAAGAAAACACTGCAGAAAACGAGAATGCGGCAAATATAGTTATTTTTATCAGTCATAATCTGACTGTTCAAACCAGATTTGTCACACAACGTTTTTTTCACCTACATTTAACATTATTAATCAGCATGGATAGAGCATTTCATAATAAACAATATTATAATTGGGAAACTTATTTGTAGATGGCAAGGAGAGACACATACAGTATATATTGCCATTAGAATTATTATACATACTTTTGGTCTGGATGCCAATAACTAGATTAGCAACTATACTATCAAAAAACAATGTAGGTTAATTAATAGCTTTTAAAAATCCTTAAAACTGCTCTATATCCATCTATCTATATCTAGTCCATAAAACTCTAATAAGTAATGTGGCGCTTTAAATTCATAGTGTCACACAACCATTTTCAGCTAAATCATACTCATTATCATACTGACGTCAACATGTAAAAACCCTTCTTTTGTGGAAAAACAAAAACCCCAATAATTTAGGCAAGTGAAAATTCTATTAAGCAGAGATGCAAAGGTCTCGCAGAGCAGAATGAATCGATATAAATTGTTCATGCCGTTTACTGGAAATCAAGGATGTCACAATAATAGACCACCCTGGAAAATACTCGATGATGACGATTGTGAAAATCCACTAGAACTAAAAAAAAGGGCAAATGCTTTTTGAAGGGCACTTAACTTTATATTAAGTGTCTTTAACTACTATGTACTAAATGTTGCATGTGGGGCATCCTGGAGTTTTTTGAACTATGTCCTAAAGACATCATCAATTTAATGGCAAATCCACTGTATATTTGTGGTAGAAGGGTTCACAGAGAAGGGCACAGGGTGGCTTGGCCCTCATGGGAAGGGGGGGGGGGGGTGACACTCACGTCAGGGTTGAGGTTGGAGACGAGGAGCACGGAGTGGATGGTGGTGGGGGTCATGCCGTGGATGGTCATCCGTCCTGTCATTGCTGATGAAGGGATGGTGAGAGGGCCCAGAGCACCAGGCATCGCCTGCATAGACAGACCTGACCGGACCGGTGGGAAGAGGGAAGACGGGAGACGGGAAGAGACGTAAGTGAGTGGAAGGGAATGTTCTAGAACAGTCATTTTTACAACCTGTCGCTGTTTTTCTTCTTTTCTTCAGATAAACAACACAAGGTCTTCTTGTAATAGCTTATTAAATCAACATGTTCAGGCATGCTGGGTGATTTTAGTTCAAATTAATATTGAGTTGGATGGTCAGGGTAGTAAGAGGTTTAAATGAAGCCAGCACAGAAGAAAAGGTGCTAAATAATATAGGATGGGACATTTGTACACTGTTATTTAATTTTATAATTATGATATATTTGTTATAATATTATTAAATGGTACTTGATTATGTCAGCAGGAAATAACTGTTGTGTCAGAGGTGGTGGAAATGATTTCTCTCGGAACAACATGAGAGTGAGTGAATGATGACATGATCATTTTTGTGTGTACTATTCCTTTAAGAAAGTAAATATGTTATATAATTCCCTACTGTTTAAAAAATATTAGGTCAGTAAGATTGTTTCCAACGGATCATTAAATTGATCAAAAGACACATTTATAATGTATCTATGTCTATTTTATAGTAAATTTCTATATCATCATATCAGAATGATTTGTGAAGGATCATGTGACACTGAAGACTGGAGTAATGATGCTGAAAATTCAGCTTTGATCACAGGAATAAATTACATTTTAATACATATTCACATAGAAAACAGTTATTTTAAAATGTATCAATATTTCACAATATTACTATCTTTCTGGTATTTTTGATCAAATCAATGCAGCCTTGGTGAACAGAAGAGATTATTTAACAGTAGTGTATATTATAATATTATTATATTAGTGTAGAGTAGTAGAGTATATTATATTATTATTATTTAACATATATTAAAATGTTAAATATAAATATTTAACATATTTCTCTTTATATTTGAGATGCCCTAAATAAAGAATATGCTCATAAGCAGTATGATCCCAGGTACACTTAAATTCGATTTATTGATCATATAGATCAAAACCGGTAGCAAACTAATCAACAGCCAATTCAAAATGCAAAGCTTTTTAACTGCACACATTGCTCAATCTGTTTTCAAATGTGACGTCGATACTCGATACTGTGTTTGTGTTCATTGCCTTTTCAGTTTGCTCACTTTGCTGGTGACAATCTAAAGATGTGTCTTGCAAGAGGCTCGAGTGATGACATCGTAATACCTCCAATTATTCAGTCTGAGCGCTGGCGTGAGCCGCACGACATTGCCTCCATTACTGAGATGTGTGTGTGTGTGTGTGTGTGTGACTGTGACTGAAAGCTTACCTGCCTGAGGGAAACCGATAGCGGGGGCGAAACCAGCCGCCCCGGGGTATGGAGAGGAAATGATCCCAGGAGCCCCTGCACGCACACACACACACACACACACACACACACACACACACACACACAAAGGGTCACCAACAATGAACAAAGGATTTAAAAGATGAGACCACAACTGCATAACAGGATACTGAAAGCAGTGTATGTGTATCTGCCCGACACAATGAAGGGATAACATGTATTCATGATTCATAAAATGACTTGAGACATCTATTCTAGAGGCAAAGATTTGAATTTCTTTGGGGGCATAAAATAATACTGTACATGTCATGGTTATACATCTGTTTTGATGTCATAATGAAGATAAAAGCCTCTTTACAAAGAAGAAATTCATGAAAAATAAACATTATTAAGTAGTTTGGAACAATCTTTTATTATTATAAAAAAATGAAAAAAAAAAAAACCTGTTTTGTTCGTTTTTTAATATTATTAATTTTTGAGGAATACCACATTATATGGTGTGACCAACAAATTCATATAAGAAAATGTTTGTTTATGTTGCATGTTTACAGGAAATGATTTCATAAAGAAGATCCTATGACCTAATGACTGTGTCAATAAGTCTATTAAATAAAAAAATAATTAGCTATTTATTGACATGGCAAGGTTAATGCATAACTCCCCAAAACACACTTTATGAATTAATATAAATGTATCCAAAAAAATACTTTTTACCTTGAAAATATATATATTTTTTAAATTAAAACTTATAACAACTTACAAGTATTCGTCAGGAAAATAATTTCTTATAATTATTTTTATTTGAATTTGATGGTTACACCACATTACATTTTAGTTAAAGTCATTAAATGTAAACTTTTGTTGTAAACTTTTCATACAAAACCAGCATGAACACAAATAGCGCATTAATAACTCGGCACATGCGTTTTAAACTAGATTTTTTCCTGCAGACACTAATTTATCATTGACTAAATTTGCTTTATAAAATAACATAACATATAATCACTAACCCTGTATGAGCCTGAAATAAATTATGAGAAGCACAATCAATAAAATAGGGGCACATACATTTGCTTTGTTCTCCCTATATCATCACTGTTTTATTATCACCAACTGATTTCAAGCTGAATATGGCTTGCTGAGACACGCACGCTCAAGTAAAGCACAATTTGCTCATCTAATATCTTGAATTCCCAAGTGGGACGGGCTTAAGTGTGACTCCATTGTTTAAAATGGATTTATCCAGCCTATTTGAGATATAAACCTACAGAGCTCAGTTTACATACATTTCAAAACAATCATATTGACAACAATAAAACATTTTTCACGAGGGGTGTTGCGGTAGAAGACCGACAAAAGGGCAGTGGTCTAATAAAAGCTGCCATTTGAACACCTTTTATTGCTGTGGCGGGTGTGTGAAGACGTCACAGAGCGCCCCTGAGATTCCTGCCTGCGCCCAGAAACAATTCATCAGCTCTGATTTACACACACACACAAGAACACACACTCGCCTTATCAGAATCCACACTGCCTCTTGCTCTAAACAGCGCAAGTGATTTACCGAGCCTGAGACAACAAGATGCGTGGATGGACAGTCACAGTTATCTTCCGCCCCCTCTGACAATCTCACACACACACACACACACAATAAATCTGCTCTGCAAACGCTGTCCGGCCCACATAACTTTGTGTGCATGTGCGATAAGGCGTGCCCTTTGATAGTGAGCGCGCTACGAACAGATAGCATTATAATAAAACACACAGGGAATGAGGAAGGGAGGAAAATATCTGTTTTACACTCGGGTTTCAATCGTTTCTAATATAAGTTTATTAGATAAATGGACAGGTTTGATTAAAAAACAAAATGTCAGTTTACACACGGACGAAAATTAATGGGGTATTCCGGGTTAAAATATCAACAAAGCGTTAGGTAGATAAAGCAGAAAGTCATCATGAAATAAAAATTTTTAATTCCTAATATTATAAGGAAAATTGCAGTAATTGTGATCTACGCACATAATTCATGTGCCCTCATAATCTTCAATCAAAATAACTTCTCTTATTTCTTACTTCTCGATCATCTCCTCTCTGATGATGTGTTTACTGGCGCGAGGGCGGGACAACCTGTCACTCACATGAGATCCACCAATAGCAAACCACAACCATCCAATCAATTCCCCACGGACAAAATCAAGCCCTGTCCTACATTTATTGTTGTTCCAGAAGCCGTTTCAATCTGATAAATGTCACAATTGCCGACTTTAAGGTGTTTTTTTACCCAGAATATTCCAGCAGAAATGATGTGGTGAAAAATCTGAAATCAAAGTGGATATTTTACAATTAAATAGTGCAAATTGTCTCCATGCCATACATCAAAATTGACATTTAATCATAATCCCGTAGTCGATATACTACTTATTCTACATCAACTTTTGACAAATACAATTATTATCGGAATTATTTGAAATCATTTAAAATATTACATTTAAAACATCTTCAAAAGCATGTTTCGTCTATGATCACGCGGCCTTGTTCCAAGTGGATTTTGGTATAATGTGTGATATTTGTTCTGCTGATGAAACACTGCAAAAATATCTTTCCAAGAAATTTCAGTAGACAAAAAAACTCAAAAAAATGATAAGTGATCTAGGAGCTTTATACAGCAGATGACATTAAAGATACGTTAAGTCTATCCCTCACATCCTCGCTCTCACACCTGCCATGGCGCTGCTCTGAATAAGGTCTATACTGCATAAGGAGAAATGTCTTAAATGACTGTAAGTGTACATGTCTTACCAAAAGCAGTCTGCATGGAGGGGTCCATGGTAGGCTGGCCGTCCCCTGAGGGAAGGTCTAGACGGGTGAAGTCCCTGCTCTTGTCGTTGTTATATTTCACATTCAGACTGGTCAGCTTGGAGAACTCAACACGCAGAGTGCAGCAGCCGTTGTAGATGTTCTGCCCATCCAAAGACTGCAGGGGAAACAACATTACAATGCCATTCTCTTACAAAGACACAAAGAAATTAGATTTTGCTTAAATAAAAGGAAGACTATATTAAGGCAATTAAGGCACAATTTAGGGCACTTTTTCCATTTTTAGAAAATATTAATGCAAACATAGATCTCTGTCTCATTATAGTACTGATATATGATCAAACTTAGGGCTCACACCTTTGCAAACACGAGACATTGGGGATAATTTGAGTCAGTTTATGTTTATCTATCTATCTATCTATCTATCTATCTATCTATCTATCTATCTATCTATCTATCTATCTATCTATCTATCTATCTATCTATCTATCTATCTATCTATCTATCTATCTATCTATCTATCTATCTATCTATCTATCTATCTATCTATCTATCTATCTATAATTAAAAATGTTTGATCCTTTTCCTGTTAGATTAATGCAGTCACACAGGTGACAGAAGCTTGTTTGTCTTTCCGATCACAGGACATTAAACTATTCCGGCACGTTCTCATTGATTACACCTGCTCTGCTTCATTACATCAGGGTTTAATGGAGCCCAAACATCTCATCTCAGTTTTTCTATCTGTTAATCAATATCTTAAAGTAAGCGACAGCCAAACTACTAAAACAGGTATGGCAGAAACCATGGTCACAAGGTTTGTATCTCCACTGAAGAACAGGGAAGTCTAAAAATAAAAAGAACATGTGCAGTAAAAATGATTCAAACCTGCAAACCACAAAACTTATTCCCAACACAAATGATGAGTTTCATTTAAGGTAATCTCCCCCTGTACTACTATTAACCCAGAGTATTAGCCACTATAGTGATAGAAATGGGTCTTCTCACTATGACCATTTGAGATCTACTGTATATGAACCTATGATTACTGCTTAGATGCTTAGTTTCAGAAAAGAAGAACTCCACACAACACGAGTTTGCCTCTTAATCCAGTCCGACATTTTAATTATTGAATTGTCTGTGTAGGCCTGAAACAGGTTTGGCAGGGTGGAGGGAATGTGAACTAACTTCTCCCACGGGGGAACTTCATTTAACTAAACCCTGATGACAAATGCAAATCACATCTAATGCTGACAGTGGCCTAGAAGAATGAAGAGCCGTGTGCTGTTTGCTTTCAGCCATCAGACATACTAATGGCGGACGGTAAAACCTGGAAATCCCATAGTCTTACTCTTATATTAAATGAGGGTTTCAAGCCGTATTAAAATATCACACATACTAAAATATCTTAGAGACACCCCCCCCCCACACAGAACACCTTGGAAACTGCAATGCAATGCCCTGGCATCCACCCACAACTCCCTAGCATTATGGTGCTGTCATATACCGTATACTAGTGCTCAAAAGTTTGGGGTGGCTAAGATTTTTTTATGTTTAAAATTTAAGACTGTGAAATATTATTACAATTTAAAAGAACTGTTTTCTTTTGTAATATATGTTAAAATGTAATTTATTCCAGTGATCAAAGCTGAATTTTCAGCATCATTACTCCAGTCTTCAGTGTCACATGATCCTTCAGAAATCATTCTAATATGATGCTCAAGAAACATTTATTATTATTATCAATGTTGAAAACAGTTCTGCTGCTTAATATCTTTTTGTGGAAACTGTGATACATTTCTTTCAGGATTCTTTGATAAATAGAAAGTTCAAAGGGACAGCATTTTGTCTTTACTGTCGATTTTGATCAATTCAACAATTAAAAACAAAAAATCTTTTTATAAAAAGTAAAGATCTAGTTTTAGTTAGTTCTGCATTTCTACCAGTGAGAATCACTAGCACTTTTCCAGCCAACACGCTGGGAAAATAAGGTGCATTTGCACACAATTGTTCCTTTTTTTGCCGCAATTTTAACCGGGAGGAAGGGGGGCTTCATCGCAGATTTCAAAAGAGACCCCTGTCCCCACCCCTCCTGTAACACTAACAAATACTCTCTTTGTGCAAGGAGGCAATGCAACATGGCAGCCGCACAATAGATAACACCCTCAGACCAGAGGAGTAATTACTTGCGAGCTCTTTTCCCCCTGGTGAGCTGCATTGGCATTCATTAGATAACCTCAACGGTGACATATTAATTACAGGGGCGGCTTGATTTGTGCGGTCTACTGGGAGCTGGTTTTCCTGCTGTCTTCCTGTTGCTTTGATAAATTTTCGGCGCCGCACCAAAAAAATACCAGAGAGCGCCAAAACTGAGGTGATGTAAGACAGGTGTGATTGATGAAGTGTTGATTATAGGGGACGGAGCGCTGGTGAAGGATGACCACGGCTAAACCGTCCGTCTCCGCGGACAGACAGAGGAACTAAACCAGCGATACTAAAGCTGGTTGCCATGTTTCACCCCACCCAACCCAATTCATCCCACCAACAAGATAATAAAGGGGAGCATTTTGTGGCTGTGGGTTCTATTTCGGTACTGACCATTTTGGCATGATGTGCGTTCATTGGATCTGCATATTGTAGCAAGGCCTGGAACTGGTTGTTCTTGGTGAAGGTAATGATCTTCAGGACTGTTCCAAATTTTGAGAAGATCTAAATGAAGGAGAGGATAAGAACATGAAGGACAGCCATGATAAACAGAGTAGTTTAAGCCCTAGAAGGTTTGCTTATCTGAGCTGGTTAAGCAAGTTTGGCTGGTCTTTCAGCTAGACTCCCAACCTAGCCAAGGTGGTGTTTAGTGGGTTTAGCTGATCAGTCCTCTTATAAGTGCACAGAACCCCTCTAAAACCACTGACCTAATCCAGTCTGACCAGTGGAATCCAGCCTTGTAGACCAGCTGAGACTAGTAAACCACCTCGGGCTGGTTTAAGATGTTTTTTTCACTTTTCCCAGCACTCTTCTGATCTAGATTTCAACTCATGAGTTCCCATGAGAGGGCTTCGATACATTTCTGAAGACAAGTGTTTTGTGACACTTTGACCTTGTGGAAGGGTACATTTATGTGGTTGCTGGGTGACAACAAAGTAGGAAGTGTACAGAGTAAACATTGAAAGTAGAGCAAGCAAACGAACTAAGTGAATATCCAGGGGATTGATTGATATATTGCAGAAAGTAAAAAAAAGGACTTGTTATTTATCTGAACATCATGATATCGCTTGATATATTAAGTCATTATTTATGAATCAAAAATAAGTACCGATACCTGAAGCAAATGAAGAACAATTATAAAAGTCATATTAAATGGCCTTCATTTTAAAAAATAGTACAATTTTGGTGTAATGTAGTCTCACCTGGTGTAGCACTTCTAGAGACACTGGGTAGTAGAGATTCTCTACGATGATGCGAAGCACAGGACTTTGACCAGGCATCATCCCGCCATCACTGGCTGTCGCAGTCCCAGAGAGACCCATATTCCCAGAATGCATTGCATTGACAGCTTGCAGAGCAGCCTGAGCCCTCTACAAGGGAGACAGAGTTAACATTCGGACCAAACTCTTCCAAAACTTTCCACTCATACAGAGTAGTACACACAAACACACCTCAATCTCACCACTGCACTGGAGGGCATGTCTGATTGCAATGGCACTAAAATGCACTATCAGCAATGACTCTGTAATGAGCCGATTTACTTAGGCCTAGTGTAAAACTATTAGCTCTGGGTAAAGCAAAAGTATAAAGGAGGCACTATATATGCAGAGATACCATTCTGAGTTAGTAAAAACAAAAGGTTAGGGTTACATATAGGTTTTAGGTTAGAGCTTCATCTGCCTTTCACACACTTTCCACCTGTAGACATGACTTTGAATCAAGTAATCAGGAAGTTTTCTTAAAAAGTTTATGGTTTTGCCATTTTAAGACATAGCACGGTTGGTTCAGGTTGTCATATTGTATGAACAGGAAATTGATCCATGATAGCTGAGAGCTAGAAAAAAACATTTATCTGAAAAATGGTTTGAGTAATAAAATGCATGTATTCATGGTGTAAGGAATATTTAATTATTTTTTACTAGGGGTGTAACGGTACACAGAAGTCATGGTGAGGTACATACCTCGTTTTTGGGGTCATGGTTTGATAAGAGTTCAGTACAACAGGAAAAAGCAACAAATCCCCAATGCAAGGTTTAATTTGAACATACAGTAGTGCAAATTACAGTTTGTGCCAACTAACGGCATTTAGTTCCCTAGCTGGTACAGTCCAGCCTCCTTTAGTGTTTTAAGCACTAAGCAGTAAACAGGACACACTCTTGCATTAGTCTTTTTTTTTTTTTTTGTAGGGCTGATAAAAAACAAAAGGTTTTTGGTCACAATCAGCTACACAACTGAAAAGCATATCTTGTGTTATAAAAGTAAAAAAAAAAAAAAAAAAAAAGAGAATAATGAAAAAAAAAGCTATATTTTTTTTAACTCATATAGTCTTTTTTGCTAAGCTCTGGTGATTGGCACTTCTGGATGATGTCATTTGATTAACATGTTGTACGCAGCCCATGCTGTCATTTTCTTTGTGCGAGAGAGTTCATTAACACGCGGTGACAATGGCGGATGCACAAAGTTCAATATTCCTTTTTTTAAAAGAAACCACAGAAATATGAGCGAGAAGAAAAAGTGCCATCTACGTCTGAGCCTTCTTCACCTTTCCATGAGGAGACAGCGAGTGAGTACTAAATCAAACACTTTGTTGAAATTGGTCTAAAAGTAGAAATTTTGCAGCCAAAAAAAATAAATAAAAAGACTATTGACCATTTTCTATAGTCAATAGTGTAAAGATGTATGAAGAACACCTTAGACAGAAGTCACTTTCAAAGCAAGCAGCTTTGTTGGTCAGAGTGTATATAAATGTGACCAAGCGAAAGCTGCGTAGGGAACTCTTTCACCCTCAAGTGAACTGTAAATGACTGGATTTTGCCCAATAAATTTAGCTGAAAAATTGTGACTAGACATTAAAAACTTGACACATGCATTTAAACTATTATTTTTAAATGATTCCTTTAAATGAATAAATGACCTTAGATAACTTTATTTGGCATTGACCCTACAATGGTAGTGAAAGGGGTGGTTTAAAGTGCAGGTTAGACTGTGTGTAATTCTCACCCCCTGATTGGGCAGATTATCAGTCTTGAGCTCACGGTGGTTGGAATACTGAATGTAGACGGGCTGGTTGCGGACATGGGGTGCAGCTGTGGTGTAGTAGTTGACCATGGTGATGGCTGCTTCTTCAGAAGCCATTTCTATAAAAGCCTGTAGCGCAAATAGAGACATACTGTAAGTGCTAAATCCTGATAACAACATCATTCAGCTAATTGCACATATGTGGTGTAAGTTAATCCAACTTGTTCTTAATGCAACACTCAAATGAAATAAAAATCAGCAGGCTAAAAGAAATGGAGATAAATAATAGTAAATTATAATCAGTGCTGCTTTGCACATATGGAAGGACAAGCACAATCACGTTGGTAGCACAAACAATACGGGACAAAGTTTAATATTCTGAGTTTGAGTTTTGTTCAAATCACTAATCCTAAGAACGAGCCATAAAATAGTGATGCTTGTCTTAACAGGCGCCACTAATAATTATTCTTACCTCATCAAGCAAGGTGTGAGAGATTTATAGATGCAGAATCTAACAATAAACTGAATCTTTTGAAGCCCCAATCAAATCAACCAACAAACAACAAATTATGCAACAGGGGCATTAGAAATCTGTCTGCCTGTCTTTTATTGTCTAAATATGCCATTTTAAATTTGAATATGAAAAGGCACTCAAGTGGAAGCGGGAGACTGCTGTGTTTTTGCAGGGCTTCTGTTATTAGATGGACCTTGATGTGTTTGAAAGGACGCACACTTCAGTTTCTATCAGTGGCCACCACTAATTAAGCTAAAACAGATCTGGACCCTTGTCCTCACTATCCCTTAGAAAGGAGAAAATACAGCAAAATGATTCTTTGATGGTGGCGTTTCTTAGTCTAGTGGGTTTTTACAGGTCAGTAAAAATGTCTGGGTCATATTTCACTCTAAAACCAAAATAAAAAAAACATAAATAGCATTTTGCATAAAGAGAATGAGTAATATTTTAAGACATTAACATTAATCAGATTGTGTTTTTTTGCGTCAAATTATATTCATGACAACTAGGCACATTTCCAACTAAATTATTATTAAAAAAACAACAACAAAAACAAAATCACATTACCATTTCCGTAATGTGAAAAAGGTTACTTTCCTATTACTGTAATACATAGTCACATTAAAAGCGCATCTGGTAATTTTCTTATTAAATAATCTTGCACCATCAGAAAAGCAATTAAAAATGTATTTTAAATGATGTACACAAAAATAAATATTACCATCATGTTAAATATTACAATTTTTTTTAATAAAACGGAAGATTTTTTATGGCAGTAGGCTACTTAATTGAGGCTACTAAACATGCTTAATTGTCATTAAAAATCTTAATAGGCTTAAGTTTTTACATCCACAATCCCTAAAGGCACCCACAACACTGCAAGATAATCCGGCAGATTTTGGGCCCAATTCTCCCCTTCCGACAATCCTAGTCAGTCCCGATTATCTTAATGGTTCAACAGATTATCTTATCAGATTTTCCTGTGGTGTGAGGTGTTAAGAGTGATTGTATCTGCACGGAAGAACGTCGGAGCCATACAACATGTTGAATATTTACGATCAGAAATCCTGTTGTTGTGGGGGGAACCACAAGGACAAATGTGCACGAGCTCTGTAGATCGTCACATGGACCGGAAAGGTTAACAATTCAGAAAGCGAGCTGACGGTAGCATAACATGCCTTCATCCAAACTTTTTTCTTTATTACCGCAAATTTTCTGTAAAAAAAAAAAAAAAAGTCTGAACACTATTATTGCCATTTCTTTTTGCCAGAAGTTCGCTATGTTTGTTTACTCTAAAGTCACGTTTGAAAGCAAGAGATTTTGTGAGATTTCCCGTGTTCACAGTCGGGACTGTTAAACTGTTAGTGTGTGTCGTGCTGTCTTAGTCACATCACAACACTTCACACACTATAGGAACAAAGTTGTTAAATCTATGATTTTTTTTTTATCGTCATGTTTGTGCTCTTTAAAAAATCTTTTAGCGTGGGCCAGCCTTAAGACAATGGTATTGTCACACCATTGTCCTTATTGGGGAGGGTAGGCCCACATTTCCAAAATCCTGTTAGTTACACCATGTTAAACCACACAGAGGTTTAACAGTGGGAATATGTACGCTGGCTTCCTCTGATCTTATTCATGCCATTTAATCCGGAAATTCCACCACTAAACCAACTTGAAAGCATAAGGTGAGGTTTGAGAATCTCACAAGGCAAATTTAAAACCCATAAGTGTTTTTCAAATAACTGAGGTTCCGATAGTCGTGCTACTAAAAACTTACAGAGCTGAAAGATAGGGCAGAGATGTGTTCACAGGTTCATGGAGCACCTACTTGGTTTTTCCCTTTAAGCATCAACAGGTTGGTGACTTTGCCAAAAGGGATTCCTAGTGAGACGACCTCTGCTTCAGACACTTCGATGGGAACTTTGCGGACGTGGAGGACGCGGGAGGGGCCACAGGGAGATCGGTCTCCTTTGTATGTTTTACTGTCAGTGCCATTAGCTGCCAAAAAGGAAAAAGAGAGAGAGAGAGACATATTATCCATTTTTTGATTTTACCAGTTTTCCAAATGCCAAAACTGGCATTGATGTACATGGATATTACAAAAACAAGACCCACAAACACCACTATTATCGATTGACTGACACCAAAAAGGTCACCGTTACAAAATATTTTGGCCTCACGAAGGACCTAGAATGAATTTAACAAGATACACTAGACAGAGAGACATGAGCAGAAACATAAAACTGACAATATGACGGCGGTGGGCAGTTTCTCTGATGCTCCCCCCGAAACAATACAACAAGCCTCTTACAGGATTATGCAGGCCTCTGTAGTCTGTCAAGACTCCAAATGGCACCCATTGTGGGGCATTTGGCACTTGGCTATGTCCAGGGGCACATCACAGGCTGGTGACAGGTTTAACAGAGACAGACCATGGTGTAGTGCCTGCCTCAGATTTCAACACTTACAGCTTTCACATTCTTGCAAGCCCATGCAATCCTTGTGTTCGTCTGATTGCAGATAATGGCATCAAAGCAATTTGTATCAGTCTCAGTGTCAGATACAAAAAGATCCTAGAATGTGCATGTATTATACGTTTTTTTTTTTTTTTTTTTTTACCAAGACAGATTACAAACTACAGTGGGCACTGGGCAGACTTGTGGTCAATTTGCCCAATTTCACATTGATTGTCCCAAACTCACACCACTGAGCCAAAAGATGACATGTCCGATCACAATATGTTTGAAAGCACCACAAAGCACTCATTCTTCAGGAAGTCAACATGCAAATGGATTTCGTAAAATTGTCTCTAAACGTTAAACTGGGACAGGACAGGAGAAAGTACTACACTACAGTACTACTAAAAAGTTGTACACGTCACCCTGAAGTAATTTCAGAAGCAAAAACAAATGAATGGGCATTTTAGACTCTGCTCTTATGTATTTGTCTGGTCCTTAGTAGGCCATGTATGAGTGATGAACTTAAAAGCTCTATTACTGTAATACAGGGAAAATTTCTGCAGTCACATTAAAATATGGGTCAAATCTTCCTCAGATTGTATGTGGGGTAAAAATGGTACCATGTTCCCTATGATGAATGCAGTAGTGTGCAAGGATGAGTGTCTGTGAGATAACTCTTTCTCTATCTCTCTCTCTCTCTCTATCACGCATTGATAAACTCTTTCTTTCCAAAGTTAAGCCTGCCGACAAGAGGAAGCAGCGAGAAACAGCAGTGCACAAAAGAAAGTGCTACCATCAGCATGACGACCAGCCACAGTTGAAAAAATTAACAGGCCCAGCACAGTGATTCCATCCCTTTCTGACAGTCCAGAGAACTAGACCTTTCCCTTAATAAAACGGCACAGTGACTTAAGTGACTTGCCCCACAGTGATCTAGACTCTTCCCTCAGCCCAGCACAGTGATCTAGACCCTTCCCTCACAGTCCAGCACAGTGATCTAGACTCTTCCCTCACAGCCCAGCACAGTGATCTAGACTCTTCTCTCTCAGCCCAGCACAGTGATCTAGACTCTTCCCTCAGCCCAGCACAGTGATCTAGACTCTTCCCTCAGTCCAGCACAGTGATCTAGACTCTTCTCTCTCAGCCCAGCACAGTGATCTAGACTCTTCTCTCTCAGCCCAGCACAGTGATCTAGACTCTTCTCTCTCAGCCCAGCACAGTGATCTAGACTCTTCTCTCTCAGCCCAGCACAGTGATCTAGACTCTTCCCTCAGTCCAGCACAGTGATCTAGACTCTTCTCTCTCAGCCCAGCACAGTGATCTAGACTCTTCTCTCTCAGCCCAGCACAGTGATCTAGACTCTTCTCTCACAGCCCAGCACAGTGATCTAGACTCTTCTCTCTCAGCCCAGCACAGTGATCTAGACTCTTCTCTCTCAGCCCAGCACAGTGATCTAGACTCTTCTCTCTCAGCCCAGCACAGTGATCTAGACTCTTCCCTCAGCCCAGCACAGTGATCTAGACTCTTCCCTCAGTCCAGCACAGTGATCTAGACTCTTCTCTCTCAGCCCAGCACAGTGATCTAGACTCTTCCCTCAGTCCAGCACAGTGATCTAGACTCTTCCCTCAGTCCAGCACAGTGATCTAGACTCTTCTCTCTCAGCCCAGCACAGTGATCTAGACTCTTCCCTCAGTCCAGCACAGTGATCTAGACTCTTCTCTCTCAGCCCAGCACAGTGATCTAGACTCTTCCCTCAGCCCAGCACAGTGATCTAGACTCTTCCCTCAGCCCAGCACAGTGATCTAGACTCTTCCCTCAGTCCAGCACAGTGATCTAGACTCTTCTCTCTCAGCCCAGCACAGTGATCTAGACTCTTCTCTCTCAGCCCAGCACAGTGATCTAGACTCTTCCCTCAGCCCAGCACAGTGATCTAGACTCTTCCCTCAGCCCAGCACAGTGATCTAGACTCTTCCCTCAGCCCAGCACAGTGATCTAGACTCTTCTCTCTCAGCCCAGCACAGTGATCTAGACTCTTCCCTCAGCCTAGCACAGTGATCTAGACTCTTCTCTCTCAGCCCAGCACAGTGATCTAGACTCTTCCCTCAGCCCAGCACAGTGATCTAGACTCTTCTCTCTCAGCCCAGCAGTGATCTAGACTCTTCCCTCAGCCCAGCACAGTGATCTAGACTCTTCCCTCAGCCCAGCACAGTGATCTAGACTCTTCCCTCACAGCCCAGCACAGTGATCTAGACTCTTCTCTCACAGCCCAGCACAGTGATCTAAACTCTTCCCTCAGCCCAGCACAGTGATCTAGACTCTTCCCTCACAGCCCAGCACAGTAATTTAGACTCTTCCCTCAGCCCAGCACAGTGATCTAGACTCTTCCCTCACAGCCCAGCACAGTGATCTAGACTCTTCCCTCAGCCCAGCACAGTGATCTAGACTCTTCTCTCACAGCCCAGCACAGTGATCTAAACTCTTCCCTCAGCCCAGCACAGTGATCTAGACTCTTCCCTCACAGCCCAGCACAGTAATTTAGACTCTTCCCTCAGCCCAGCACAGTGATCTAGACTCTTCCCTCACAGCCCAGCACAGTGATCTAGACCCTTCCCTCACAGCCCAGCACAGTGATCTAGACTCTTCCCTCACAGTCCAGCACAGTGATCTAGACTCTTCTCTCTCAGCCCAGCACAGTGATCTAGACTCTTCTCTCTCAGCCCAGCCCAGTGATCTAGACTCTTCTCTCTCAGCCCAGCCCAGTGATCTAGACTCTTCCCTCAGCCCAGCACAGTGATCTAGACTCTTCCCTCACAGCCCAGCACAGTGATCTAGACTCTTCCCTCACAGCCCAGCACAGTGATCTAGACTCTTCCCTCACAGCCCAGCACAGTGATCTAGACCCTTCCCTCACAGACCCTTCCCTCACAGCCCAGCAAAGTAATTTAGACTCTTCCCTCACAGCCCAGCACAGTGATCCCATCCCTCCCCTCTCAACCCAGTCTTTCCTCTAATAGCCCAGCATGCAGATACCTTCCCACCCTTCACAGATCTTCAAGCTTCACCTGGTCTCAATAGGCTTTTTCTTATATTCCCACCACTACAGGCTTGCATTTACAGCCAGCTTGTCATTTATAATGCAACACTGACACTAAAAGAGAGAAGAACCTATGTGAAATTCACCACAGAGAACAGATTTACAAAAAAAAACAAGCCTTATCAAACCAACAGGCACCAAGCAACAACATGTAGTCCTATGAGGGTTATTATAATTTGTGTTGCCTTCTGTTTTTAGGTGTCCTTCAGGAAGCTGGTGTCAGCAAACATTTAAGTTTTTCAAAACCATGATAAGTGTTGAATTCTTCCATGACATCATAAAATGAACTAAAAGAGACTATACTGTAGCACTGTGGGGAATAAAAGTGTGCTTAAACCATGTTTGCAAACATATCCACATACTGATGCAGATCAAATATAATCAGGGTTTCAAATGACTTGCCCAGTCTGACTGCAAAAAATACAAACCCACATTTAATACTAACGAGGTCTGCCTTAGTACAGACCCGGAGGCATCTAGATTTAGTCGAAAGCAATATGGATAATGAAGAACAAGCTTGCATCTGCAAGACATCTACTGTTAACACACCGAACATGGGTGCGATTAAATAGGCAACAAAACAAAACCTCCAGTGGAATAACTCAATGCAGGCAGAGGCAGTAGCCTACCACATGCAGAGAGTTAAAGAAACTAGATAATCCCTTTACAAAACAGGCAGATTGTATTCACATTATTTTCCCACACTGCAGAAAGGACACAACATGCTGAAAGAGTATAACACTGATGTTGAATAGCTCTTAGTCTGCAGTTTTTCACCCTGGAGGCTCATTGAGAATATAAAAATGTTCAAGTTTTAATAAGCTCAATTATGGAACTTTAGCACATTTTAAAAACCTCATATGCAACCCCTTATATGCATAATCTTGCATAAATTTTGCTTTAATATTACTGAACCGTTACTGCAACTATGGATTTATATATGACGCATGGATGAGACCCTGACGTATCCTAGAGACAGGCATCTCGCCACATATCAGCCACCAGGAGAACAGGAAGATGATTGGTCCACTTTTCCATTGACCCTGTGTTACCATGGTGACCATACACATGACCTATCAAGGCATCTGGCTTCTCCATGCCAATTCATCTCATTGTGTCGTTAACAAATCTTATTGTTGTGCATTTAATGTGATTAGAGGAACCATCCCTGAATCGAATATGCCACAGGCTTTTCAAGAGGAAATGAGTAAAAAGGATCTTTGAAAAGCACTAGCCATATATAAACTCTATGCATGGGATGGTTTGTGCTAGCAAAAGCAAATCTAGATAGATTTCCTACATTATTTAAGATTACCAAAGTTTTAAATAATTGGCCTTTACAAATTTTAATAAATCATTCTGTTTTGTAGGCAAGAAATGACAACATTTAAAATAAAATTAATATGAACTATAAAGGAATAGGCCTAAATAAAATAAAGCAAAAATAAAAATAGCAAATGATGACCAGTTTTGGCTGAACTATTACTTTGATGTAGATTTATGAATGTCATGAAAACATACATGATCCATGATTTTATCTTATATTTCAATTTTTTGGAAAGCATGCATAAAATGAATCAATATCTATATAGTCTGACTCTATACAATAAAATATATCTATTTCAAATAAATGCTGTTCCTTTGAAACTTTCTATTTCTCTTTAAAAAATGTACACCGTTTCCACAAACATATTAAGCTCTTTTCAACATTGATAACAATTAAACAAACAAGTTTCTTGAGCAGCAAATCAGCATACTAGAATGATTTCTGAAGGATCATGTGACAATCCTGATCAAGACTGGAGTAATACAAACAACTCTAAAATACTAGGCAAATATCAAACTTATGTTTGTGCAACAAACAAAGCCAATACAGGATGAGGAACTTGTTCAGCAAATCACAGGATTTCTGCAGCACTGAAGCAGCATTATCCATTTGTAGAAAGCATCCGTTTTCCGTGATATTTGTCTATGCATCACCCAAGAGACTAGAGAAGAATCTTATCCTTGCTGTCACAGTTAATTCAGCGATGCACTGTGAAATCCCACTACAGTAAAACTGTTGCTAGGACACCACAGAATTCACGGAATGCTGCTCACAACCGAGCTCTCTGTGACTTCCCGTCAACAATTCCCATATCTGACATTCCTGAAATGCCATCCTTCACCACAAGTATTACCTTTGCGCAGTTCTACCTGTCTGTTGCTTTGTCACTGTCCTCTCACAAACAACCACTTCCAATGAAAAGTCCTTGAACATTTATGATCCATCATGTATTAGGGTAAGAACAGAGTAGTCTTCAGTTTGATGAAGGCTGGTTACTCACTTACACACACCATAACCTCAGTCAAACATGTCTGATCATCTTAAACTCATGGTTATGGGCTGTACTGTCAACTTTGCCAGGGGCAAGAGGGAGTATGTCAGGTTTGACAGGGCAGAAATACTTTTGTACTGTTCTGGCAGAGTGGTCCCAGTAGACAGCAATCAAGTGTGCATGTGTTTGCCAAGGTGCAACGACTCTGAGCCTTTGGGCTCTCATATGCTTGATGTGCTGGAACACAAGGATTGCTTCGTATGGGAAAAAAGGATACGGTCCTTACATGCTTTTCAGATTACAAGCTCTGATGTTATACAGCCATAAAGGACAGTGGTAAAGGACAAAGTAGTGACTATAGGACCAGTGTTGGGGAGTAACAAACTAAACTAAACAAACCAACACTTTGTCCTAACCAGACGCGCTGTGGCGACATGCGATAAAGGGTATATTTTCCATGTTAATTAAGAGTTTTTGTCACGACAGGCGACATTGGATTCTATAAAAAAAACCTATTTCGGCAACATAGCAGCTGAAACAACAACATACAAAGTATGAAAATGATAATCTCAGGTACTGATTACCGTATGTGCTTTATTTAATCTTAAAAGTGTCTCGTATGAGTTCGAAGATCATTTTGCATGACCTTTATAGCCATTCTGAAAGTGGAAATGGATCACCTCAGATCTTAAAAATAAATTACACAAGAAAATTCAAACTGTGAACTCAATGTGAACAAACACAGCTTCAATGTAGTTAGCTTCTTTTTGTTAGTAGCTTGTAGTGTAGCTAACTATAAAATGGTACTTGACTATAGTTTAACTTGTAGCTTGGCACGTTTACAGATTCAGAGTAGCTTCCTCACACTGTAAATGACTAATGTTTAATTTTAGCTACTATTTTATATCAACAACTTCCCATCTGTTCTAATTACGTTCTAATTAAACAACACGATTTCGGCTAAAGTGGTCAGACAAGAGTAAATATGCCTTCTAGTATAATTATTACCATTCAGTTAATGACAATATATACAGCTAAAAGAGTGTGAACAACACAAAACACCAGGGAGGAATTTGAAAGCATGTTTATTAGTGTTAAACAGCAGGGACTATATTGACCTTGATGTAAGCTAGCTTGATTGGGCTATCAGCACACAGACTCAGGGTCAGCTTTGTTATGGCTTCCTTAGTTTTGTGTAGCAACGACCACGATGTACTGTGAAGGCCATTTTGCGTCAAGAAACCCAAACAATGATGCGACTGACTATAACAGGGAAAACAAATGCCTGAGGTAGAGTTCAATTCAAGATTGTATTTTGTGCTAATTTGGCTAAATGCTAATGACTGTGCATTTCAGACTAGCGGTTGAAAGACATGTTTGTTTGTTTTTTATTACTGACCCTGCAGGAAAAAAAACTGTGCTAAAGGTGTTTAGCTGATCTCCCAGCCTGACAAAGCTGGTTAGGCAGGTCTTTTTTTTATTTATTTTTTTGGATAGGTTTAACCAGATAAACCGGACACGACCAGCAAACTACCCTAGGCTGGTGATAATCCCCACAAATTTGAGAAAACAAAAAGTGCATTATTCATTGAAAAGGCTGGTAGTCGATTTTGAAATTGACAAAAAGTTCCAATACACTCAAGGCAATTCGTAAATATTTTACATTTAGGCAAATTCATACCTTTTTGTATGATATGCTTACACCCCACTGAGAGTTAGGTTTAGGGGTGGACCTTCATGCTTGTTTTTTTGTTTTCTAAAAAAAAAAAAAAAAATCATAACATTTCATCCAACTCAAGGGTTAAGGTTAGCATAAAATGTAAAATAATTGCATTTTCTCTTGAGATCAGGTTTAAACTTCTGAAGTGGACAGTTACTGGCCAAATGATCGAATTAAGATTTATTTATTTGACAAATACATATAAACATTTAAATAGTTTTATGCATAATAAGATAAATAATTTGTATTTGTTATATAATTTATTTATTTAATATAGTTTAGTCAGGCTAGACAAAACCAATATATTAAAAACATCAAAACTAGCTCCAAATATGTTCTGATCCTAAAATCGAATTATGCAGTCTGACTTTGGCGATACAATCAATCAATAAATAAAAAAAAGATGAATTTACCATTACTATGCCAAAGAAATGCACAACTACAATGATTCATGGGAAATGCCAGAAACAGCAATACTTTACGGAGATGTGCAAACTTTGATCTTCAGAACAATACTAGTATCTGTTCCTTTTTGCATTAGTTACAGTACAACACGTATCCGCAGATCATACCAGCCATTCAGCACTGGACCACATTAAAAGCCATCATTTTGCAATTAGCCGAATCACTAAAATGCCAAGAACATCTTAAAAGCTCTTCACTGGGGAGCTTTCATGAGAAGCAGAAAATATCAAAATATAGAAGCTGTCCGGAGGCTATCCCTGGTCATTCCACTTTAAACTCCGAAAATAATAGAGACACTGTTTCCCTTTCCAAAGCACAACAACATATTAAGGATTATTGTGTACCAGGGGAAGGATGAGTGAGCAAGAGAGAAAAGAAATGGCAGAGAGCAGATGATGGGGTCATTTCATTCTGCCCTCCATTTTATCTCCATTCAGATGCTCAAATAACAGCTAATACACTCGCCAACCATTTCACCATCATACACTGATCATTGCATAGTTCATTTTTAGTGCTGTTAAAAATCCACTTTGCATGCACTTCCAAGGTATGAGACTTAGGGAGTTTTTATCACTGTGAATCAAATGCTGAGGAAACCTCTGCAGCTGAAATCTACATATGGTAATGAGCGTTTGATTTCAACAGACTGGGTCATCTGACCAATCAGAGCCAAGTTTGACCAATCACAACAGACTGGGCCATCTGACCAATCAGAGCAGAGTCGGCTCTCAGAAAGGTTGGGTTTGGAGAGACCGGATCTTTTATCGAACAGTTTCAAGACACTGTGAGAAAAGAGGTGGTGTTGAAGTGTATATTATGAGAAAATTAAAGTATTTTTTGACCTTGTTGGATGTATGTGTAAACCTGTTGTAAAAGACCTCCAAAACAAAATTAGGAGCCTTTAAAATAGCATAATAAGGGCACTTTAACAGACTTTATAAAGATCTTAAGATGATTCCTGTGGGATCACGACTGTGGGATAATCTGTGAATAGTCTGTTTTACACCTTTCATGGAAATATATTAAGAATGTCAAACCGAAACAAGGTTTGCCACCCATTTATCTTTTGTAGTATGACCTTTTCATTTTTTTTTTTTTTACATTTGTAAGACATTGGAACAAATCCGAATATTCAGCATGGAAAAAAATGTGTAGGTGAAACATATAGGGGTAATACATAAGGGATAACTTACAGTTGCTGATCAGGACTCTGAGCTGAAGCAGAGGTTTATGCGATAATGAGCAGCTCACTGTAGCATACATTATCCCCATTATTACTCGGCTACTTAGCAAATAAATAAATGGACATAAAATATTGATTTGAATTAAAATTATTTTATTATGCGAGTGATACGAGAGACATTAAACTAACACAGCCACTATTTATGAAATCAGCTGCCTGGGACAAGTTGTTTATCGCTCATTATACTGCAGAATGCTGTAATTGACCAATCAGAATGAAGTATTATTTTTTCCGCACTTGTACACCCTTGGTTGGCAGAAAAGAAAAGTAGTTTCAGAGGCAGAGAAGGTTATTAAATTTTAATAAAAGATAATGAAAACACATTCGACATGAATCGCGAACAACGACATTTATTAAGAAAGCAAGCAGGGACAACTTTGATTTCATGTGGTCTTTAAATCTGTGACTGAAAGTAATCCTTCACTAGGGCTGGGCGATATGGCCTAAAAAAAGAAATTCCCCATTTTTTCACAAAAAATCCGATTTAAATCGATTTTTTTTCCCCAACTTAAAATCAGAGAACAAAAAAAATGTTCAAAACAAGTTTTAACTGAATTTATTTTGATTATCCCTTGTGGGATTTGATCTGGATTTCCACCTTGGGGTTAAAGTGCAATGGCAGGCCCTGCCTTTGTAAACAGTGAAAATGTAACATAACATAGAATGGGTGGAATGGGATGTTGTTTGTGCATCTCTATGGCAAATGCTGAGCCCGTTCGGACCTACGGGAGCCCAGAGGGGAGCGTCGGCAGACGTTAAAGAGAAAACCGATTTTCATTCAAACAAGTCGACGTAAACTACATATTCGAGTGAATCGATAAAATCGATTTATCGCCCAGCCCTATCCTTCACATGAATAATTCAACAAAAAGGCCAAGTCAAGTCATCTGAAAATGGTCTGAAAGTGTCTAGCCTGTTAATGGAAGTGATGTTGATGAACAGACAGTACCTGTGGATGGAGTGGAACTGCTCATGGTAGTACAGCAATACGAGGAGACGGAAACAGGAGGCTCTCCAGATGCCCACTGAAACACACAAATATAAAATAAAAGTCTCAGTCAAAATGAGTCAACGTGGGAACCAGAGAAACCACCCAAAACACCACCTATTACACCCTTAAATAGGTGTAAAATGTTTAGCAAAATTGAATTCAAACCTGTAAAATCAACCATCTTTAAGTAATATTACAAACAAAGGGAATGAATTCAAATGTATTCCAAACCTAAATGCTTCACTAAACTATTCTCATGTCATCGGCATACATGGATGAGGACATTATCCATTCAAAATCTAATAACACAGACCAGTGTGACGAGTACAGAAAACCAATCGAAAGGCCCTGTGCCGTATCAAAGGACTGTTTTTTTCAGTCCAGAAGGGAAATTTCAGCAGCGCATCAATTCCTTGAGGACGGTGTCTAACAAGCACACAAATGCATCCATTAGCAGCAAATTGTTTGTGAGGTGAGCAGATCAAGAATACAATCTATTCAGCTACAAGATGGCTGGCACGTGATCCTGCCCTCAGATACTGTAGCCAGACTCTAGCGCAGTGCATTACATGAGAGCGTTTAGCGCTGCATAATGCTTGCATTGCCTCATTTCAGATCAAAAATAAAACAACGTCAGGTCATGCATAGAATCTCCTTGAATTTAAATCTAGATTTATTCACATTGGCCCATGAAAACCTCTATGTGAACACACAAAAGTACGGGGGATGCGTTTACCCTCGGAGGACACGTTTTGTACATCCCCGCAGGCAGGTGAGTTTGATCAGGGCTAGAGCCAAATTATTCAGGAAAATGGATCTGGAGTTGCCCAGCCCTGCTCTAGAGGAAATGTGTCCATTTGTGATGTATTTCCTGAGCGAGGCCCTTTCAGCTCAGGGAATAACGCTGTAATTGTCTTCCTCCTCAGTTTCTAATTTTGGAGCTTTTTTGTGACTGACTTGAATTTCTTGTGCTAGACGATAAAGAATGTGCAGAATTGAGACATTTTATGTTTAGTCTACTTATTAAAAAACAAAACTATTTGGGCAATTCAAAAGTTATTTAAATCTGTGTTGTTTTAGTATACTTTATTTTTTAATATACTTTAAGTATATTTTATATATTCTTTTAATACTTTATATTACCTTTTATTTTTAATATTTTCTGTTTTTATTTTCATTTTAGTTTGAGTAATTTTATTATGCGCTTTTGTTGTTTTTATTCGTTTTTATTTTTTATATTTATATTTATTTTTTATTTCAGTCTTAGTTTTACACTACTTTAGCTTCAACAGTTTTTTCCCCCATCTAATATTTATATTACATTTTAGTTTATTTCAATTAGTGAAAAGGATTTTTTTAACTCTGGTATAAACAAAGCAAATGTCTTGCTATATTAACTAACGTTTAATCTAATCATTATCATGATCACTTAGTTATTTTATTTTTTTTTGGGGGGGGGGGGGGGTCGTGAAACTGTAGAGTATGGGATCAATATCCCGTCAAAAGTATTGTGGTCACAAATCAAAAAATAATAAGTGTAAAAATATGAGCAGATAATGTAAGTGAGCACAAAGTACAGAGTAATAAAACCAAGGAAAACAATTTTTAAGAAAACATGAACATAAGTTTAACTTTTCTGCAATATCATTTTTAATGTGATTAAAGTTTATACATGCTTATTATTTTTTTATTTACGCTTATTATATTTTGATCCGTGACCACGTTGTTTGCTATTCTGATCAATTTGCATTATTTTTTTCAGTGTGTGCAATATATTTTTACATTTTTTGATTCATGCTTATTCTTTTTTGATCCATGTCTCCTATACTTTTTATGTGATATTGATCCCATAGTCCAGTCCTAAACACCAAGCTCTTCAATGGTTTTCTGAAACCTACTGTTAAGCACACAGTGAATTCAAAATCAGAAAAAATAAAATAAATACACTATATTATAAAACAGTTAGTTTTGATCCTTGAATTTGATTGGCCAAGCAGACCTCCAAGAGTGCTGGTTTAACATCATTGATGATGATGTTTCACTGCATCCCTCTCTGTTCCTGATAGTTCTCACCAGAGATTACGGACAATGGAGAGTGGAAGTAGAGTGTGTGTTAATATCAAAAAAGCATTTGCGTTTTATCTCATTCCAGTATCACTCATTGTAGGTTTCTCTGGTGACGGGAGCAAGGAATGGAAAACCCGGAGTGGAGCAAGAACGGATTAATTACAGAAGGCTTTGAGCGGGAATGCAAAATACTCTATTATTCCGTCGTTTTGTGTTGCCTGACAACACATAACACTCCTTTTTTTCTATTGAAACTATTTTCATTGGCAGATTAAAAACGTACGAACTAACAGGTGGAATTTTGCAACTAAATATCCGTTGAACTGTGGTTTGGTCGTACACAACTTCCTCTGTGATATCGCTTAAAGTTATGAAAAAGAACAGGTCATTTAGAGATCAATCATAACGGTTGAAAGGTCACAACCATGTGAATATTAGAACAAGACCGACCTCATTTACATACCAACGCTGTCTGTGCTATTCGCCAGTAGTTTTCGCATACAAAGAAATTAGCCAATCACAACAAAGGTCATTTACATTTAAAAGCCTTAAAGGTACAGAAGCAAAAACTGCTTGTTCATTTCTAAAGAGCAGAGAGGGTAGAACAAAACTGCAACAGATTTTGCTCCAAGAAGCCAGGACTAACATTATTTTCAGACTTCAGGGCAAAAATAAACTGCTGCCAAAGGTCAGAGACATGGCCTGCTGGGAAGAGCAAGAGCTCCGACATGTTGTGTACGTGGGAGACGTTTAGTTCGAATCCAGGTTGGGTCATTTCCCGATCTGATTCATCCACCTTTCCGGTCTGCTCTCTCACAGTCAAAATCAATAAAATCCCAAAAATAAACAACCAAAATGGATATGTGGCCTCTGTACCAAATGAACAATAGGTTTTTGGGATCCAAACACAAATGTTAACTAAAGTCTCATGTGTATAGAAAAAAACAACTGAATCAATTCAGAAACATAAACTGCAGTCATGCAGACATTCGAGATCCACCTCCAATATAAATGAGTTTTTTAGTTCTTATTAAAAATGAGTTCATGCACAGGGTCATTCATGACACACACACACAGCAGGTACGAGTTCAGCACAGCGCTTGTGTTATTCAACTCAGCCAGGTGTTGTTGGAAGGGAGAGCTGGCTTCACAGGCGGAGCCACTGCAATGCTGTCTCCCTATTGGAGCGTGATTGTCCCCTCAGCCTACCAGGAAACAACACAAAGCCTATCTTCGCTTTTTTTAGATGAAATTCAAATGAGCCCAGGCAGAGTATGAATATGCAAAAAAAAAGGCACAAAAACGATAGAATCTCTTTACCCTTTACAGCTAAGCCCCTCTCTGATGCATGTGACATTTTGTGTGCAGAGATGGGCTGAGAGTGATGAAACACGACACTGATGTTCAGCGCCCGCATCGTAATTGGCATTTCTCTGAACACGCCCTCAGAGGGCCAGGACAGGTCACGGGTCACGCCCTCACCGGCGCACGCTACACGTCAGCACCGGCCGCCAACTCCACCACGCCATTTTCCCACTCCGCCATCATTATAGCTGAGTGTCTTTAATTAGTCGAGGGTAGAGAGAGAGAGAGAGAGAGAGAGAGAGAGAGAGAGAGAGAGAGAGAGAGAGAGAGAGAGAGAGAGAGAGAGAGAGAGAGAGAGAGAGAGAGAGAGAGAGAGAGAGAGAGAGAGAGAGAGAGAGAGAGAGAGAGAGAGCTGATTGCAATTATATCCTTTCATTGGCATTCTCCCATCAGCCTCAAAGTCTGTATGAAAACTGGAATGCTACTCATTATAGAAACAGACCATTTTGACTTTCGATAAGGTCCAAAAGTGTTTGGATTTTCCAAATATTTGATCATCAGATATTTTTAGACGTATTTCATGAATAATCACTGTATATACTTGATGTGATATAAATAGAGCTCTCACGTACGTCAAAGGCTGTCAAGGATCTGTCCGGGTCATGCTTCAGCCTCAAATGAAATAAAATAAATAACTACTCATACTTTGCATGAAGGAAATGAAGTCATTTTCAACCTCATTAAGATCTGTTGCATTATTTTTTCCATTATTTTTTATGAAAATTAGGCACATTTCCCTCCAGTAGTCATTACCGTAACGCAAAACACTCATTACTTTAATGTCATCTACGTCAGCCAGCTAGATCATTTTATCTTGGTGATATATTTAATTAGCAGAATTCAGAATAATTAACAAAAAACAAAACAAAAAAACAATATGCAATAATTGACAGAAAACCAAATGTTTAATTTAGCTAGGTAAAGAAAATGTGCATCAAAGAACATAAGATTTGTATGTAGTGTAAACCACACTTCCCGAGGCAAGGTAAGAATCGTACATGACAAGGTCTGTTCACACCAAGGAAGATAAACACAGAGGAACAATATAATTGGAATCACAATCAGAACTAATTTCCAGCTGACGAACGATAAAAACACTTGTCAGCCAATCAGAATCCGCATGTGCATTTAAAGCAACAGACGACAAAACTGCGACGCGTGCTTATAATAAACTGAACGTTATCGTCCATTGGTGTGGACTAGAGATGCACCAACGTATCGGCCAATAAAAGTAATAATTTTTTTTTAATTGTTAAAAAACAGCCAATGATCAGGGCCGATTCTATCCTATCAATAAAAGGAGGCAGAAAACACGTCAGACTGCATCTTATATAGTGTATGTGAAGAAAAAGTCTGAATGTTTTGATCCCAATAGCACAAAATAAAAATGAATGCACTTCAGAAGGTATGTTGAACAATGTGTCACTTAACGCGCATGTAACGGAGTTTAGATGTTACGGGAAGAAGGAGGCGGGAACCGGCGAACATTCAACATTTTTAATAAATAAATAAATACAAAATGAAAGTAAAAGCCAGCAGCCCCTCACGGACGACTGCTGGCAACACAGAACATCAAATAAAACACAGGCCTGTTCCTCTCTCCCTCTTCACTGTCGTCGCTCCTCCTTTATGCCTCCGCTCCTCCGTGAGAGATGCGAGACCGGTGCGTCTCACAGGTGTAGCTCATCATAATTACGCCACCGGCCTCGCGCCGTCCTCCCACGGCCCTCGGCCTCGTCCTGCTCGCCACATACCCCCATCGCCCCTCGCACGCCGGGGGGTACCACCGAGTCTGCGCCTACTCCCCCCCCCCCCTTCCCGGGGGGACCGATCACGGCGGCTGCGGTACCTGGGGGTATGGACAGACGAGGCGAGAGTACAGGAGACGGAAGCATGAGGAGCGACAGAGACGAGAGAGGGGAGAGAGAAAAAAAAAAAAAACTTGATCCGGTTCCCACAACGCGCTGCCATCCGGCCCGCCACCCGCTGGGCGATCTTCTCCGCGGTGCCTGGCGGTGACGCTGGATAGACCTCGGTGGACGGCACGACACTCCTCCGCCGCCTGGTGGACGGCGACGGCTCCTCCAGGTTCGGGCAGTCGGCAGGAGTCCCCCGTTCCCTGCTCCTCCCCGTCATGGCGGATGGCAGCAGGCTCCGGCCCACGGCGAACGGCGACGACTCCTCCGCTCCCTACCGGACGGCAGCCGCCCCTCCAGCACCCAGGCGGCCAGCAGCGAGCTCGTCCGTCCCCCCGGCAACTCACTCCAGCGCACCGCCTCGAGCGTCCATGGCGACGGAAACTGCCCGCCATGCTCGATGGCACTGCGGATTCCCAACAGCGGCAAGGGCTCTTTGACAGCGCGTTCCTCCTCCTTCCCGGGTTTCGGCACCAATGTAACGGAGTTTAGATGTTACGGGAAGAAGGAGGCGGGAACCGGCGAACATTCAACATTTTTAATAAATAAATAAATACAAAATGAAAGTAAAAGCCAGCAGCCCCTCACGGACGACTGCTGGCAACACAGAACATCAAATAAAACACAGGCCCTCCTTTATGCCTCCGCTCCTCCGTGAGAGATGCGAGACCGGTGCGTCTCACAGCTGTAGCTCATCATAATTACGCCACCGGCCTCGCGCCGTCCTCCCACGGCCCTCGGCCTCGTCCTGCTCGCCACAGCGCATTTACCTCAAGACAGTTTAAGGTAGTTTGGGCTCTGTTGTTAATTTTAACCTAAATATTATAATTATACCTTATGAGATGGTTCCTTTTATATACAGCATTAATTGGGAAAGATTTTATTTCCTTAAGAAAATCAAACTATCGGTACCGGCAGATATCGTGAATAATCGGCTAGCGTATCCGCGGAAAAAAAAAAGTATCCATGCATCTCTATGTATTGTTATTATTTTAGTTATTTTTATAATTAACAATTTTGGTGAACCAAGTGTGCCGCACATGTCCTGAAAATTTAAGCCAAACATCTTGATCTCCTCTCCATGTAATCGAATGGGACGTGAGCCAAACTCAAAAAATATTTCGGAAACATTTTCTTCAGTGGAAGGAAGATATTTTTTTACCATCTATGTTGTGAACGGGCCTTAAAACACTGGCCTGATACAACCTTTCTGTCAACTGGCCCCACTCTCACATAGGGATTGTGCCATCCCTAATGGTCAGCCCTAAACATACAAATCTGGAATCATTACGGTAACGAGAATATGGAGAGCTAATGAGTGTCATTTTCACGAAAATAATGTCATATATAGGCTTCATTATTATTTTCCTATTATGATTTTGGGGTGAAATGTGACCTGGACATGTGTTCATGAGATTCACCCTGCCAGCCATCTCTGCTAAGTCATCTAGTTTGTGTTCCTCCAGCTTGTTTATCTCCCCAAACATTCGCAAAACGCTTTACTGGGTGCTAATGCAAATGAAAATGCACAGGTGTGACTGGTTTTCTTGATAGGCGAGATGTTATTTCCGCAACAACAAACAAAAAGCTGCTGCTACTTGTTGCTGAATGATATAAGACGTGTTGCAGTTGCAAAAAAATCTCCTAGGGAAATTAAAACTTTTTAAATGATCTTTTAAAATGGAGCGGAAAAGAAGATGAGGCTTTAAAGATAGTTAATAATAATGGTTTGATCATTTTATAGCCTGGCTGGGGGATATTCTGTAATTAACAGGGACAGAGAAAATGAAATCAGGTTGTCAGGGTTGCAGAAGTTAATAATGTAAAAGCGCAATTTTCACCGTTCATTAATCTGGAGAGCACATCGCCTGAGGTTATCTCCAGGATTTTTTTATTTAAGTGTGGACAAGCTATTGTCTTGACACACAGCATCTGAGTAAACAAGGTGCAGACTAAAAACAAACACAAACACGCTTTTCTTCAACACTTATTTAAACTTATCATGTTTGGGTTACAAGACATGCAAGAACATTGTTGTTTGGAGTCACTGGGGTCATATGATGCGTCCTGAAGCATCATATTTGAATATACACAAACTAGGGCTGCATGATATTGGAAACAACAACATTGTAATATTTAGTTTTTCTGTGATATATCGCGATATAAAAAAACAAAACTATTCTGTCAGAATACTTGAATAACTATGTTTGGGAATAATTAATAATTCTAGAATGAGCAGGGTGATTTTGTTGAGGAATGCATCTGCAAAGAGAATAAAAATAACTTTAAAAACTGAAAAATTACTGTTTATGCTGAAGGCATTTTTTGAGTGTGAACCCTTGTTTTTTTATGGAATATTGCATTATTTATTATAAATGATATTTCCGTGCACATCATTATTTTTTATATTTCATGTGCCCTCAATCTTGAATCAAAATAACTTCCCCTCCCTCTTGCAGCATCTCTCCTCTGATGATGTGTTCAGTGGCGTGAGGGCGGAGCAACCTGTCACTCACATGAGAATCCACCAATAGCAAACCACAACCATCCAATCAATTCCTCACGGACAAAATCAAGGCCCGCCCTACTTTTTTTTCCTGTTTGAGAAGCAGTTTCACTCAGATTTACGTCACAATAGGGAAGAAAAGCTACCGCAATTTCCATTTCATGTTGACTTTAAGAGTTGAACAATTTGGGAAAAATGTAAATGTTCACACTTGTGTACTCTTTACAAAAACCAAATCACTATTTTAATAACCATAAAGTGAACAACTTTTAAATAAACAAATCACTTTTATAAGCCACATTTTTTGGCTATACAATAATAATGTGATTTATATAGAGATTATTATTAAATAAAAATATTTAACAAACAGTACGCCGTTTAGTAAATGAACAAAGCCCCTTAAGCGCGTATATTTTTATATTTTATTTAATCGCAGCTTTAATGATTTTACTGTCACATTAAGTCATATCGCAATATCAATTTTACTTCGATATATCATGCAGGCCTACCGCAAATGCAAATGAGATTTGAGATTATCAGATTTTTTGTTCAGTTACTTTTGGTCTGTGCAAAGCCAAGATTTGTGCATGAACGTTCAGAGAAAAGCGCTTGTTGAAATTTGGTGAACTCTGACCTGCGAATTCGTATCACGTGAAGACACATGACAGTAGAAGATCGATATGTCACAGCATGACCTCTTGGCTGAATTAAAACAACGATATTTTTGCAGTAAAGGCGAGAAGATTGTATATATATTGTTTTACATTTAGAGTGTATTACTATTTGTTATGTTGAAATTGGTTGTTCAATCAATATTGAGGTGCATTATGGGGTTGAATGAGTGCTCTCAATAATGTCCACTATGGTTTCAGACACCACTACAAATGCCTGTCCCCTCATCATAAGAAAAAAACAGGTGATTTTAGGAAGGTCTAGACTAAAGACAGATTTTATACAAAAGTTCTTGTATAAAAAAGGATCCAGACAGCTCAAGCCCTCCATTCAGTTTCACTGTGTGGAAAAGAGCAGCCTGAACATTCTTCAAAACATCATCTTTTGTGTTCTACGGAAGAAGGAATGAAACTCATACATGTTTTCATGTTTGGATGAACTGTTCCTTCAACATAAAATTGCTCAGGGAAGACAATAAAGCCCCTTTATTCATATGGCAACAGAGAACAAACGATTAACTATTATGAAAAGCCATTTCAAAGCATTGTAATATGGTGCATAAACCCCAAAACTGGACAGAGCTATTGATCCCATGGGCACTGTGGGATGCTCAGATGCTGTTTTTTGATGTTGAAAGCAGCAAAGAGAATAACCATGGAAACAAGGGGGGGGGGGGGGGTGTTTTCAAAGGGAGGTTTCTCCTTATGTAATATTCAGTAGCAACGATGCCACCAAGGAGGATATCAGGACAAACTGCCCTCACAGCCCCAAATTACAGCTAAAACTCACAATGCAAATCTAGCGTCTGTAATGCAATTAGCTCCAGTACGCTGAGCCCATCTATAAAACAACGTATCTGGCTGTAACAGATCCTGCGAAAAGCAGTAACACACCTGCCTGCGCCCGCTGGTGAAAGAAAAACTACCACTTCCCCGGACAGGCACAAATATTACACAGCTGACAGCGAACAAATCAGTCTCCTCAAGACTCAAGCCGTCCGCTTCCACTGGGTTTCACCACAACATGTTGCTCTGCCAAATTGCCCTGTTAGCACGAGCATTGCCAGACAATAACATTTTCCATCAGACCAAATTGAGGAATTGAAGAGTGAATTTGTGGCCGAGCTCTCTCCAATCGGAGCAGGGAACAGAGTTTTCTGGATGTACGCCAGGCTGAAATGATCTTTAGTTTTTAGCCATCTCAAAACTAGCTAAACTAGAGCCTGGCCTCCCAGCTTGGGCTTGAAGGGAGATGTAGGAGTGACGGTCTTCTCCTGCAGCACCAGCGATTTTGAAATGAATATCAAAGGCGTTAGACAGACAACAGACCATCTCCTTCCTGACGGAGATATTACGCAACGTGTGAATAATTCCTCAGCCATTTGATGTCTCTTTGATGGCCTTGTTATTCAAGTTATTGGATTTATGCATCATGCATGCTGGGACAGGCATGACAATTTGCCCAATAATATCTCAGAGGGAAAGAATTTAGGGTGTTATTTGACAGGGCAGGCAAATATCCGAGTGATTAAATAACAGAATGCACTGAAAAATATAAAGGTGTTTAAACCTGCATGTTCAGATGCATCAGACTCAGCCTGTATCAGTTTAGGTCTGCATGAAAGGAGAAAAATGTACACTAAAATCATTTTATTAAACTGTGTTTTGGATTTGTTTTCCAGGTAAAGAATCTAAACATCCATAAAACAAGATCAAGAACATAATTAGGCTTGTTTTCAGAAAAGCCATCTTGAAACCAGATTTCAAATGATCTGAAAATAAGGTAATAAATAATTATATTGAATTTGAGATATACATAAGTCCAAAAAACTGATTATGAAATAGATTTTTTTTTGGACTGTAAGTGCAACAGATCAAAGGGTGTAGAGTCAAATCTCTTTGAACAAACAGCGTTCTTCATCTGCCATCATATCTAATCATTTATTTTTTACGATTGACTCTCTCAGACAGTGATGGAGAATTAATTCTCTGTCTGCTTTTTATCTTCTAGGGTCCCGCTGTGTGCGTCGAGTGTGAACGTGTTTGGTCTGCCTGAGTAACTGTTTTAACCTTGTTCTTTCTCCCACTTTTTATTGAAATCGTCTGGTCACTCAGGCACCAATCACCAGACCTCCAAATCAACAATAATTGAATTTTATCTGAAAAGGAGATAATGATCTGATTCGTAAGGCTTTAATTTATCTTTTTTAAAAGCTTTAGTGTATAATTTTGATCACTAATGTTAACAAATGTGATTGCAAAAATAATGACGGTTTTCAATGAACATTCTCCCTGTCTGCCATTGCTCAGACAAACAGAAGGTTTACTGTTTTGGGACAAACAGAGCATTTTGATAACGCCACAATGTTACACTTTTCCTGAAAACCCATACAACTCAAGAACACTTAGTATAGAGTGCACTGCTGTCAACTGCAACATAAATAACTGGAAATAATAATAATAATAATAATAATAATAATAATAATAATTGAACAATCTTTCCAAGAACTGTTGCTTAGTAAACATACATTTTGATACAAGGTTGCCATATATGCATATTGGAAACACATGGAACCTGGTGTCAACAGGGACTTTCATCAACAGATGGAGCCCATAGTGCAACAAAGCAGAAAAAGATCAACTAAATTGTATAAACTGTTCATTTATTAAAAATAAATGAGCTTGATGAGAATCTTATTCTTAATGCATATACCATGCTCATAAAAAAAAATCTAATGTGCATCAAAGCTTAAATTTTAAATTCGTACGGATGTAGGAGAAAGTGTGTTTTTAGATGCTATGGCAAGCCACCATTTCATTTTTCACTATTCTAATCGCTTTTTAAAAGTACAAATTAATTTTTAAAGGTATCTCAAATCAGGTCATAAAAACTGCATATATAAAAACAGTAAAATATTTTTAAATGTCGCACATGACAGACTGAGCAGAAGTATTTCAAGTCAAAATACCCAATTAACTGTTTGCAAAATGTGTAAATATGCATAGTTTACATTGAGTAGGCCATTTCTGATATCATAGTCAATATTAGATAAAATATAAAGCATTCTCCAAAGCAAACTGAAAATATATATCAGTTTGACATTTACCCAGTCAACACTTTCATAGAAATCATTTCGCAACAATTTTTGCTACAAATGCTATTTTTCCTCAATGACAAAAGTCAGTCTAAATGTAAAAGTTTGCCATCAAAATGAGCAAAACTGTACCTTAATCTCATCTCCAGCATGTCAGAATATTCCTGTGTTCATAAACGACGAGAGAGAGAGAATTAAATAGAGGGAGGGAGACAGACAGACAGACAGACAGACAGACAGAGAGAGAGAAAGAGAGAGTACAAGGAGGAGGAGAGTGATAGAAGTGCATGTGGGATGAAGGGAAGAGTGAAACAGACGGAGCTCAAGAGAACAGTGAGGGTTCGAGAGACACAGACAGAAGGACAGAAGGGAAGATGAACCGAGGGAGGGAGGAAGAGGAGGAGGGTGTATTTTATGTGTGTGTGTGTGTGTGTGTGTGTGTGTGTGTGAGAGAGAGAGAGAGAGGCAGGATATGCGCGTGCACACACCACCACAGGTCCCTATTGTAAACCGGGACTCTGTGTGCGTGCGTGGACAGAAAGAGCGAGATAAAGAAATATGTTTGAGCACATATTAACTGAGAGCAAATAAGCGAGTGTCCTAAAGCGTAAACTCATACCGCTGTTGAGAGGGCGCGAGCATCATATTGGAAAATAGGCAGAAGAAAAGACGGAGAGCAACAGGTTGATGATGAGTCTCCCTAGAAACAGCGGGAGTGCGCACGGGGAACAGATGTCCTATGGTTTCGTGTTCGCTCTCTGGCTGACACACACCGCAAGCGAGCGACGCAACAAACTACAAACAACACGTCATTATAAATCAACGACGGTGGGTGAATGCGGAACAGCATAATTATCTATTTCTGACATTATCCACCATCATTTTCAACCCAGAAGTAAGCTAAGGGGCCATTCACAAAGAACGCGTTTTTGCTTTGAAAACCGCGAGAAGCGGGCTGTGGAATGGGGGGGGGGGGGGGGGGAACGCAAGGTCTCGAGACGCGTTTCTTTAAAAGTTGAACTTTTAACTTGAGCGCCACGTTTTTAGAACGCAATATCATGTGCGAGACGCAGTTATTACACGCCCGTCTAGCGCAAAAAAGTATCGCAGTGGAAAGGAAAAAAGCGCTCTTTGTAAACGCAACAAAATGAGAAACTTTACTAATCCAAATTCGCATCACGTGAGGACATGAGACAGTAGAAGATCGATGTGTCACAGCATGGCTTCTTGGCTGAATTAAAATAACGATATGTTTGCAGTAAAGTTGAGTAGATTTGATATTACTATTTGATGGTATTACTATGTTATATGTTAAATCGGTTGTACAATCAATAGATGCATTATGGGGTTGAATGAGTGCTCTCAATAATATCCACTATGGTTTCAGACACCACTACAAATGCCTGTCCTCTCATAATGCACTATATAAGAAAAAACAGGTGATTTTAGGAAGGTCTCAACTAAAGACACATTTAATAAAAAAAAATTTAACTGCTTTTAACCTAAGAACGTTTTTTAAACTGCTGTGTCGCGTGCGAGACACTGCAAGAGATGCAAGACATGAGCATAACGGTCAAACACGTATACGTCAAGCTCAAACGTGCTGCGTAACACCAGAATGAACCTCATTGCTTTTCGCACATCAAGCGAACATGCTTGAGCTTCCGTTTACCACAACTGATGTGAGAGTTGATGAATGTTTATTTGTGAATAAAAGCCTAAATTAAATCTGTTCAACATATAAAGTGTTCGATATGGATTAGTTTACGATCTCTTTATGAACTTTTTGAAACGTCAAAGTGGTAGTTGCGAAGACTGTCAATGGAGGGACAGCAAGCTCTCAGATTTCATTAAAAATATCTTAATTTGTGTTCAGAAGATGAACGAAAGTCTTACGGTTTGGAAAGACATGAGGGTGAGTAATTACTAAAATATATATTTTTTTGGGTGAAATAACCTTTAAGTTGCTGATTAATCTTGAAATTACCATTAAATAACTCATGTAACTGGTCCATCCTGATAGATAGATTCCAAGTTTGGCATATCACCATTCATGTGCTTTTATTGCAAAAGTCACTGATTAAAATTTAAGCGTCCTATAGTCAGTAATGGAAATGTTCGTTTATTGCATCACCACTTGCAATCTTTTTTCAATTTAACAGAAGTGTTCTGGTTTGACATGCTCCATTGTCGTCAAAATCATTAAATATAATATAAACACTGTAATCAACACTGTTAATTATAATGTTAGCATTCTAGTCGCATCACTATTGGTGTAGCTGGAGTGTGAGATGAAGGAAGGGAGGGTTGTGTGTGTGTGTTCTAGCTTCATTGTCTATGATATCTATTATTGAGATGGGCCCCCTCGTCAGTAACCCGATACGATTGGACAAATACAGCTAACAGAACATTCCAATTAACTAGCGCTGTTGAAAGAGCCACAGACTTACTCTGTGTGACACTACATGCAAACAAGGGATAATATAGTACAAATGGAAAGTTAGATGAAAAGAGAAGGGGGCTGTATAAGGTAACAAGTATAACAAAACATAGAGGTCCACAGTACCACAGCGTACTTAGTAAAGGATTTGGACACTAACAGGTAATTTTACTTCGGGAAAAAAACATCAAACCAGCAGTTATATTTCAATTTGTCTGCATTTGCCGCGACATGTTTGGGTCTGACAAATCTAGTTGACAATGCGAAAATTGTCTGTGAGATTATTTTAACAAAACAACCAGCCAGGATTCATCCATAATTATGATTTATAAATAGTTTCTTTCTCTCTGAAATGCAACGAGACAACTAGATAAACCACACCCTCAAAAAAGAAATCAAGTTGGCACAGGCATTGCATGCACTGTATTTGAAGAACGCAGGTGAGTTGAGCTTGTGTTGGTGCTTCATAGACACTCCTACACACCAAACCTCCCCAAATCTGCCAGCCGATGCCCTGAGGGGGGCAGTGAAAGACCTCCGGGGGGAGGAGAGGAAGGAAGGGAGGGTCCGGACTCCTCCAATTCACGTTCACACACAGGCTGAAACCCATGAAAAAAAGAAAAGAAAAGGATTCCTGCTATTTTCTCTGTTGTGTGACTAGTTCAGGGACTGATATCCATCTAGTCGACATTCACACCTCAGATGTTGACAGAACTGAGAGAACTGGAAAGTTAATCAACACCAGTTAATGAGTATTCACTTCCTGCTTTGCGCTCTTGATCATTTAGTAGCTTACAAGGGGAAACAACCCGTCAAAAACATATCTGTAATATTATTTTCATGACCATCAAAAAGCCCCATGGAAAAGGTTTCTTTCCTTTGTTTTACAGGAAAGGCTCGCATTTTTATTTAAACAGCCAATGGGCTTTAGTTTTCGTCACAGCCATGAAACATGATTTGCTTCTTTCTGTTGCTAATCAAAGGAAGGTGGTATAAAGAGGAGGAGCATGCTAGTTCTACAGAGCATTTGATTGGACAACAATTTGTATACTCCTCTGTGCGAGGTCAGTCATCACTATTTTCACTTCTCCAAAATAAACACATTCATATAGTAAAAGCCGTTTTTGACAACTTTTTAATGAGTAGGCTATAGTCAAGAGCATAGAAAAGGAATTAAACCAACAAAAACAATAATCCTTATATTACAAGGGCTTTTAAAGTGAGCTCAGTCATTTTTCTTTTTATTATTTAATTTTCATAATAAAAAAAAAAAAGTAAACTATTTGCATGCATTGCGGTAATGAGAATCTGGGGATAAATAATGCCTTAGTTGCAATGAAAATAATATCATGTGCTTCATTCTCTTTGTGCAAAATATAATTTTTCGCTTTGGATTTAAGGGTGAGATGTGACCCATCATGCTTTTCGTGAGATTCACCAAAAAGGAGTCAAACTCCCACTTGTCGAGTTTGCACTCTGAGAAAAACCTTGGTCTCCCAATCAAAAAGAAAACAACAGCACGGATAACAGCAAGACAAAAAAGAAAGAGGAACTGCAAACTCATGTTACTGTGGGGAGGGCCAGACCGGTGTCCATTTCCCTTTAATATTGTAGGGAGGTAATAAAGAGGAGAGAACTGAAACCAGCCCAGCTGACAGCGAGGCCAGATAGGAGCGGTCATATGATCCCATCAAACCGAGCATGCCTTTTACCTGAGCTTCAGCGTCTGTGCATGGGGGAGAACGCAGAAACCAGAACGGCGAGATGCTCCGTCAAAAACTGACCCTGGCGCTGGAGCATGTCAACATGCTTTCACTGCAACTAGATAACCAACACTCAAAAACATAAACAACTCTATCCTGTACAGAGACATGAGAGACTAATGTGTCAATCTGTCTTTTTATGGACTATCAAAACAATACTTGCATGTTGTTGTCATGGATTGTGTTGCTAGAATGCACACGAACAGGAAGATGAAGGCTATAAGGCAGTCTTTAATAAATCCACACAATGAGAGTAGCATACAACACATCCGAACATTGACGAGACCTGACAAGAATGAACAGACACAATGGAACTTAAGTACATATGCAAACAAGGATAATTAATCACACATCTGAACTGAATGATGAACCAAATGAGTGACCATGACAACAAACTAGTGACGGGAAATAGTGCAAAGTCCAAACTGAGGGGCTGTTTACACGACAACTAAAAACTTAAAACTTTATGCGTTTCGGCTGTTCGTTTACACGACAACAACGTTGTGGCTGCCTGAAAACGGGTTTCAAAGTGCAAGTTTTTGAAAACGGTCTCCGTGTAAACAACAAAAACGTGAATCTCTGAAGATGATGATGATAGTGTTTCATCGCCATCTAATGGCCTGGCAGCAGAATACAGCGTTTTGAGTCGTTTTCACAGATCCGTGTAAATGGAGATCATTGTGACAATGGTGTCGTCTGTACGCGGAAAACTCAAAGGAAAAGCTTCTCTGTTTTAAGCATATCGTTGTCGTGTAAACATACCCTGAGTGAGTGCAACTTTGACAGTTGTGTCACTGAGAAGTAGTTGAACTGAAAGTGGCATTTCCTCTAATACTGCTGAACTAACAATGATAAACTGCACAAAAAATAATTTACTTGGCTTCGTATTGTTCCAAACCTGTATGACCTTCTTTTTGTACTGAGAAACACAAAAGAAGGTATTTTGAAGGATGTTTTAACTGTTTTTGTCCGTTCAATGAAAGTCAATGGGGTTCAAAACAACATTGTACCCCATTGAGTTTAATTGTACGGACACACAAAAAAAACAATATATATTTGGAACAACTTGAGGGTGTGTAAAGGATAACAGTTCTCATCCTTTTAAGGTAAGGAACATAATAGAGACTGGGGGTGTTTTGACTTTGGCCAGCAAGCAAACACTTTGCAACCTTCTCACAACATCCTAGAAACCATCCAGATTACTCTACGTGGCCGTTGTGCAAGCGCCACGTTTGTTTACATAGGAAAACGATGAAATGAAAACGCTTTATGTGAGAACGGACACTAGCATAGCTTAACAACATGCTAAATCAACTCAGAACATATTAGTAACCACATTTGGCAACCAACCAGAACACCCTACACTGTAAAAACAGAGTTTTTCAAAGCTGTGACTACAAGAAAAATTATTCTAGTACGTTTTACAAGAAAACACCATTTCGGTCTTTCAAAATTTCACATTTAATTCAATGTGTAACTTGCCGTTTCTTCATAATTATTTGGTAAATTTACTAGCAAAAAATGTTTCAAAGTAAATCCTACACCAATTTTGTATAGCCAGTATTTTGGTGTTAACTAAATCTAATATCTAAAAGCCCCTAAATTTCGATTCAGTAAAACAGCACTGATCATCTACGAACTAACCAGCTAGTTAACAAACATTTCAAAACGTCACAAGCCGTGAGTCACACGTTTTGAATCCAATCTGTGAAAGTCAAGGATTTTGGTCCGGCAAAGACAGCTTCCCTCGGGAGAGAAACACGGGGCGAAACAACGTGGGAGCCAGGTCCATCCGGGACACTGCATAGTTCTCATTCCTCGCAGATGAGAAGTGAGGTGAGGAAGAAGGGGGAGATCTTTGGGTGAAACAAAGGAGTACAGTAGAACAATAGCCCTCGCTGCCCGTCTCCCAGCCCTGCTAGCCAAAACACAGGCCGCCAGTGGAGACGAGAATGCCAACAGAGCACTAACAATGCTCAGCAGTGAAAATACTGAAGGCTCTGCGGTAACACAGAGCAACATGAGGGACAGACACACGCAACAGGTTCTCTGTGGCGCCTGATGTCAATGGAGACACTTAAAGCTCAAAGTATACATTGGTTTTGATGCGTACCAAAGGGTATGTGTACAACAGCTGTGGCAGAAAGTTACGTCGCGCGGAACGCAGACAGCCGAAGAATACTTTGGGCTTTAAACGCCTGCTTTGACGAGCACTTGTGCGAGCCCGTTAAAAGATACACGCAACCCAAGTTTAAATGCGTACAAATACATTCTTATTGGTCAGAAAATATGGAAAGAAATGGCGACGAGTCGACACTGGACAACTTTGTAGTGTGCATATATCAAGTGTTAGCCAAGTATGCCTTACTATTAAGTCTGATCTCACAAGAATGATAGCGTTCCCACCAACAGGCGTTAATGTTGTGTTTATTACAAGCGCGCACAGCAGTTTTGTCGTCTGTCATTTTAAATGCTCAAGCTCTTCAAAGTCGAATGGATTCTGATTGGCTGTCAAATGTTTTATCGTTCATCAGCTGGAAAAAATAAGTGTTCTGGAAGTAATTCCAACTGTATTGTTCTTCGGTGCCATTATTGTGTTATGGACTCTATTCTCAAATTATTAGAATCATTGATAGAGGAAGAGACTAAGATGTGTTTGACTTTTTGGCTCAGGAGGAAACCACCACCAACTCCCCAGACATTACCCAGAACCCCTAGAAAGTACATAGACACAAACTTAAAATCACTCAAAACAGGTTAGCTGCCATGTAGAGACCCAGGCTCCATCTTTGCATTGTGCCAGTGAGTACTGCACGACTACACAACTCCCATTTTCAGTTAGTTTTGAAATACTCCCACATCTGGGGCAACATAAGGCCTGTGCGCTCATAACTGCTGACTAGGATGAATGGCATCTGCTGAAATAGCAAAAACTGCAGGCGAATTTACACAACAGGATCAATGATGAAGCAACAGTGAGAGGTTTTTTCATAATACCTTAAAGGTCTGACTTTGCAGGTATTAAAAAATATACAAATACAGATGGACTCTGGGGATGGGTGTGATTTTACAGTATTAAAAAAAACTATTTGTGGGAACTTTGATGGAGTATGAAGTGTAAAAGAAATAACAGGATTTTCTGGTCATATGATTGTGGCATTCTTCACAGAATTAACCCAACAAAAAAAAATTAAACGGTCACGAGAAAATAGGTGACGGATTTGGGGGAGGTCTTTTGGTAGTTTTCTGAAGAAAGTAATAATGTTAACCCATTCACAACTTTACACCATGATGCCACAGTGTTGCTATGCCTCTTTATGTTTTTTGCTGTATTGTTTCTGCATGTTGGACACACCACTTGACTTGGATTTGGCAGACAAATTTGATAAAAACATTTTTTTTTAAATATTAATAAGCAGTGTCCAAGAATAATAATGCCAATAATATTAAAACGATTATGGCAAGTTTTTATGGCATTGCATTTTCTAATGTATTTTTGAATAAATAGATTTATGTAAAAAAAAAAAATAAAAATAACATCACCTTATTAACCTACATATGGTACTGGTTTGTTAGAATACCTTTTTGTTTTGTGTTTAGATTATGAAGAAAATAAAAGCATTGCCATCTTGCCAATCACTCAAGACGACACCCAGTAATGTTGCTGTGTCAATGTTGCTGTTTTGTCAGAGAAAATTCTATGGTGTCAGCAAAGTGTTTTTGGGAGGATATTTGAAAGACGTCCAGTGACTCTCGTTTAATGGGGTGTACTCTTGGCGAGAGAAAAAAAAGAGTGGAGTTGCAGTCACTAGAGTGATGCCAAAAATGGAGAAAAACTAAGCATTTGGGATTTTCCCACCATCATTCAAGGGAGCTTAGCATTTGGGAAAAAATTAGAGCACCATCCTCTTTTTTCATACTACATGCTCATGAATAATGGAGCATATTGGCATAATAATAGAACACATGGGTATATGAGATTTTATGTAAGTTTTCCAAGCCAGTTAAAGGCTTGGGCGAACCTGTTTGAGGCTTCAGACATGATGCTCTGGTTAACCAAATGGCATCTGTTGTGCCTGAGTTTGGCAGACTCATAGGGATTTGCACTGGGGGAGACGGGGGTGTGTTTGGCGTGGCCGACCCCTCTAAATCTAGTCCCTGTAATTTACTCTGGGCTGTGTTTGCCACATTCTCCTGATGCATTCCCAAGCATCCCTCAGTTAGAAGAAATTATTTTTACTATATACGGAATACCATGCTACCAAACTATCATACTACACATACACTCAAAAAAAAAAGCTGGGATGTTTCAACCCATGTTTGGGTCAAATATGGACAAACCCAAACATTGGTTTAAAAAGTTTATTTTTAAACCCAATGGTTGGGTTTGTCCATATTTGACCCAAATGCACTCTTAAATAATTTGTTGTTACATTAAAATTTACTTAAGCATGGTTTTACAAATGATTTATGCAAAAATTTGTTCCGCTCGCGTTTCATACATGATGCCTATAGCCAAAATGACACAGGCAGGCAATGATTAGGTTTTTCACCACCAGCGGGAAAACGCCATTCATCTCACAACTCAGCACAGACGGAAATAGAAGCTATTCTCTCTCAGTGCTTGTGAACGCACTGTTAAATAAATGCACTTCAATGGGAAAGCTGTGTAATTTGGACTATAGAAAGGTGTTAATGCCTTAAACCTCTAGACTAGGTGAAAATGCAGTACTTTCATAAGTGTTCCAACATTAACACTGAATGAAAACAGAGCCGACAGTTTTCAACGCTATTTATTCAGCTCATAATATATTAAACAGCCCTGCTAACCCGTCTACATACATCAGCTGTTTGGATAATGTAAGCGTTTCACCTTTCACATTAAACTGCAAATGCTGAATACGTATAGTCACATGATTGTTGTTTAGTTTTCCAAAACAAAAAGGCGAATGCACTTGAATGGCAGGGCTATCATTGGGATAGCGCACCGGCCAGCGGGAGGGGGGCTCTGTGAGGGTGTACGTATAAGAGGAAGATGATGAATGGCAGGAAGCCCGACGTCAATAACAACAACAACAAGCCTCTGGATGGATGGGAAGCGAATCGTTCCATTACAAAGACTCATATGGCTGAACACCTCAACTGAGCAGAGGCCGTGGGACGAGCCCGATGTGACTGTCCACCGCCAATGACAAAATGGGAACTCACACTTATGTCATTCCAAACCCTGTGCAACACAAATGAAGATACTCTGAGGAAAGTTCATGCTGCTCTTTTCCATATAAGCAAAGCATTTAGTGACCAGAAGCTGTCAAGCCCTGAAAAGGATAAAACAGCACCATAAAAATACCAGGAAATTAGTCCATGACTCTGTTCCAGTCAAGATTGTATATATCAATTTAATATAAATACCTTAGAAAAATAAATAAAATTTTCTTTCAAATAAGCAAAAATTATGTCAACTATGCTACTAACCAAACACCCCCATGAAAACTAAAAAGTGGTTTATCCCAAAACCATGTGACCAGCATCTTGTGATGTCATTTTCTTCCCACAAATAGTTCAAAATGGTGAAACTGTCAACTATGTTACTGCCATCGTCAACTATGTTTTGACAGAATTTTTACACTTTAAATATCTAGACTGATGCTTTTAATATTTCAGGGTGTAGTTTACATCCACATTGTCTGGTTTTGACATTCTTAAAACTATCAAAATGATCTTTAAGGTAGATTTATGATATATTCTCGTCCTTCGTGACAGAGCTGAGAAATATTTGAAATAATGGCAAAAAAATTAATTCTTAGAAGTCTTTTTAAAGAATCACTGTACATATAGACCAAAGAACTGTGCAGAATAGACCAAAAAACATTGAATATTTCAGTCACTTCTTGAATAATGCTTTATTAAACCATTTGCAGTATGTTAAACATATTCAGAAGCACCGGTTTACTGATTTGACAACATACTGAAGCACAGGAGCTGGTTCTGCATGCTGCCATGCTGCCATTGTCCATGCATGGTAACAAAATAAGGAACTCTCTGTCAAAAGCCATTGTTGCTTGTCTCCACATAATTTTTTTCTCCATCAATCATTGTAATGTGTGAGTGCAATGTTCGCAACCAATTTACTTCCCCAGTGTGACGTACTTCCGAGCAAAACATGATATTAAAGGAGGGGAAAAAAAAATCTGATTTAGTGCAGCTTGATTGGATGGTTAAAAGTGGCCTCCATGTGACAGAGTTTTGAACAACATGATTGTTGTTTTGGACTTATTAAAAAGTAATGAAATAATATTAAGGTTAAATTGCTTCTTTGGCATGAAGTGGAATAACCAATGCATCATGCATAAACAGAACAAACTATTTTGATGTCATGTTGACAATGACGTGATGTTTGAGACCAGCGAATAACATGACAATACAAATCTTCAGAAAGTGCAGAGAATGACTCACTTTGCGCAGTCGCTCTTCAGATCCTGCAGTGTACAGCAGGAAGTGCACTATATGAAAACGAGGAAGTACAGTACACCGTCTCCTGAGACACCGTTCAAACGGGCCAGATCAACAGCACCAGTATTAACCAGACATGATAATGATAACAGCTAATCAGCGTCATGCACTCTCTCTCAGACTAAACAGTGTTTCATAAAGGAAAGAAGTGGTGTAGTGTGTGTGGAAATGAGGCTGGTGTCCATATGGCAGACATGTGAGTGGGCGAAACATGTCGCCTTCTTACTGAAATCGAGAAACCGTGGGTATATTTGAAATTCTGCACAGCTGAGGTAGAATGGCACAGCATTTCAATATGAACTGGTTGTATGTTCTGAACATCTCTTCTATTTTAATTTACATATCTGTGAAAATACTATAGACTCTGGGAGGCAGTTAGAAATAACAGCATTCAACATTTACAAGAGATTTCATAAAGCCTAAATTAACTATTACTGTCAAATTGTGTAAATGGTTGGTTATGTTTGAATGCAAGTTTTATACCATTTTCAAAAAAAGTAATTGGTGTAACCATCAAGTAAAAAAATATTTTTCTTTCATCTTGAATACATGCGGGTATACACACCGTAATCATTATTTTTAAATATATTTAAGAAAATATTTCTTAAGTTAAAGGTATTTTGTACCAATATAATTAATTATTCATAAATATCACGTCACACCACATGACATTTTACTAACATTGCTTTGTCACGAAAAGGCCAAATTTTCAGATTATTTGAGGAGATTTATTGGGGGGAGGGGGGGGGTTATTCTCTAAAAAGTCACCAATTATGGTTTTATGTTTTTTCCCTTCATGTTTCTGCATATTGGTTGCACCACATGACTTTGATTTGAAAGTTTTCAAATATTAATAAGCAGTGAAGCAGTTTTACTTCAAATATGATTTTTTTTTAAATAACAAAGGATTATACTAAACTACTAAACATTCTAGTTTTTTCAAGAATTTCTTTCTTTCACGGAGGCTTTTTTTATCCATTACTATTAGAGATGATGCTCCGATCGACCGGCTGATAATCACATTTTATGACTCGATCAGGAGTCCCAAAATGTCTGTCACATTCAGAAATTCGATCAGGAGTCACATTCTGCTTTGTAACTTCGTGAAACCATGGTAAACCAGACATCTTTATTTAGACCAGGTTGTCGCGATTCAAACGAACAATCAATAAATTGCATCACTTTTTCTGGAGTTTTCTCAGCAGTGTTGTAACATTAAAATCTCCAAGGGCAATTTAAGGCAGCAACTTTTTTTTTTTTGCCCAACTTTATTTCTCTTCACAGAAGAGTCATATTCAAGTAACTGTATGTAAGAATTGCTTTAGATTTAAACCACACAAAAAAAAAAGTCTTTTATTTTAAAAACTAAACTAGATCTTTTCAAAATGTGCCCTCATGCTAGGGTGTTGTGAGGTTATTATGCTTATAATCGTTTGTTTTTACCACTCTTCTAACCCAGGCGGTGTGAAAACTGTAACCACTTAATACAGGTAGTGAATACACATGCGCTGCTTTGGTGTGTGGTGTGAAACAAGGTTTTTCAAGTACCACCTAAAAGACTATTTAAAAACACAGGTCAGCTTAAGGATGTGCATTTTACATCACACTTAAAGTGCTATCACATCACCATTTTCACATGCCGACAATAAAAATAGACCAGCTGCTTTCAGATAAATCTTCATAAGGTCTCTGAGCCCTGTGAGGCCAGCCATCACATGACAATGTTTTTCTCTTTCTTGCTCTAGGCCTTAATAAAATAAGACTTGTGTGGAGAAAAGACCATTCTCCATCCTCGTCTTGGATCTAGCCGTACGTTCCACCTCTTTAACCTTCTATTCTGACAAATACATATAACAGCAGATTTGTTACATTTAATAAATCGGTTTGCAATAAAAGCACTGATCGAGGATCAGTGCGTGGCTTCCATGTCCAAAACAGTTTGATTACATGGACAAGTAGAAGCTGATACCTGATAAGCACTAATTTCCTGCCATGCTATATGACTCGCAGGTGTAGATGCCGTTTTGAATAGCCTGCCCTCATGTGTCATTGTAGTAAACTTCCCTATTTAACTCGTCCCACATGCTGAAGTGTGATACCTCAAATCATCCAGCTTGTTGAGGAGAGGTGTGATTTTTGCTTGGCAGATAATAGAATAGGCAAAAGAAGAAATTCAACTTGCATTGAATGAGGGATGCCAGAATATCACAGAGATGGAGGACTTTTGACTTGGATTAGTATGAAAAGTCCTAGTAATCATACAGAACGCTTTGACAACTGCGTAAAAACGCCCTGGCAATCACCCTAGCATTGTGCCAGCAACTTCAAAACTACATTGGACCCCATTGACTTTTTAGTAAAGTGGATCTGAGAGCGTTCTGCAATTCAATAGGGGTTCAAGAACCGAAGATCGAAGGTTGTAGAGATACCCTTTTTGGTGGGATGGTCAGAAATCCCGCCCACTACTCAGCCGCAAAAAGACACACATCTATCTGACACTAGGTGGCACCATAACAAGGAAAAGGTTTTGCAGATACGGGTAAAAAGTGATCAAAAGAATATTGATATGTCGGTGCTTTACGAAGATATAAGCGAATCAATTGGTCTGGTGTTGCAAAAAACATTTGCCTATATATCTGTCGAATGCAAAGTCCAAAATTAATGAAATTTAACATACATAGACAACTGGACAGCCTGAGGATGCATGCCAGCCAAGTTAGGTCAAATTCTGCCCATCAGTGGCACTACAACTGTAAAACGCTTGTAACTTCGTAGTCGTATGATCAATCGAATGGGAATGTTCAAATGCTAACATTTTCTTAAAATACCATGGTTAAACACAGCTTATATTAGCTTCCATCAGCAAATAATGTCAAATCTGAGAAGACATTAAGAAATTTAGTAGATTTAGAGGATGTCTAGAGGTGGCGCTACAACATGTTTTTGCTAATAATGGTTACAATAAAAAAATCGTCTTTCCCCTGAATCCTAAGGGTGTGTTCACACTCGGTTCGACTGGTTGGTTTGGTCCAGACCAAAAAACATTTAGTTCTGGTCCGCTTAGCGTTCACATTGGCATTTTAACACCGAACCTAAAAATACTGACCCTAAAGGCATAGAGATATGTTCACAACCGGATTGGTCAGCTTTTATTACGTAAATATATTTCACAACGAAACTTACCGAACATCCAAAACAATGCTGTGTTCAGGTTTAATCCAACCAAACATGCCAATTGTGAAGTCAGTTGGTAATATCTGTAACCATTTCCGCAAGAAAACCCTTTCGCAATTTTGAGTTTGTCTTATTTCCATAAAAACACACTTAAAAGTCCTATATTATATTAGAAAATAATGCATCGCAGTTGTATCACTGAATCATCTACATAAGCATTTAATGCGTGGTACCTATCACTGCTTGCAGCTATATTTTATATTTGCTCCAAAACAAGAGGTCTGTCACCTAGGTCTGTTAGAATTTTTAAAAAAGAGGGTCACCTGAAAGTAGCAAAGATTTCTATAAGACAAGACCTTGAGATGTGAAAGCCCTCATGCAATAGAAAGTAGCAAGGTTGTTTTCCGACCCTCACTCTGCAGGAAGTAAGGGCATAATGGTGTTCTCATGATGTAACTCACCACGATCTAACAGGGGAACTTCCCCAACATCTCACACGGGTTTGTGGGACGTCTCTGCTATCATGCTGCGAGTTATTCCTGCTCCCCACACTTTGCCTAATTATCGTCGCTCGGGCTTATCAGGAGGATACTGACAGGATGAAACATTTCCTCCTGAAGACAACATTAGTCTAAAAGTGAAATGTCCTAAATGAATCACCCACATGAGGCAGCAAAGTGCCCATCACATGGTTTCCATTTTGAAGCTATTGTGATTGGGTTACAATGCATTATAATGAACTGCAGGAGCGATCATTTCTAATTCATGTGGCACAGAAGGCTGGAATGCTTTTTGTGCAACAGTGAAAAAAATAGTGCATTATTTGGATGAATCTCACAAAACTGCAAATAAATGTATATTTAATTCTAAAATCAATCAATTAAAATCAATTTAACTTCACATTAAGAACAAGACTTTAAAGCAAAAATCTTGAACCAAAAATCACTGTAATGTATATAAAAAAATAAAGATATATTATTATAATTGTAAAGTAACCATAGATTGCATACATCACAGTATTAGTTGTACTGAATTTAATTTGATTTTAAAATTTCCTTTAAAATCTCATAAAAAAAAAACATTGTCCATACAATATGATTTTTGATTTTGAGAATGACATTTTTTTTGTCATGACAATGTGAAAAAATCTCAATGGTCCAAAATAAAAATGGGCTTAATTTTCTTTATGCAAAATATAATTTTTATTTATTTATTGATTTTAGGTGAATATGACCTGCACATCCTGTGAGATTGAGGTTTAATATAAGATTAAATATTATATAAATGCCAAATCATGTTTCCATGCTCAAAATCCACAAATATTGGTTTGTTTTGAGCACAACAAGCACCGTTTTGAACTAAGGGCACTGGTCCTGCTGACGACCGGTAGGGCCAGTTTACAGCCCACAGGATAACATTTCTCAAGTACACTACGGACATTACTTCAACAAGGTCGATCATTAAGTTAGAGCTTAAGGTCACACTTGCTTTTTTGGAATGTGGATGCAGGTCAGACCGAAATCCGCTAATTTATTTCCGAATTATACAATTTATTATGAAGCCTTAGGGCGTATTCAGACCTGTAGATCATTTGTTTTGTTCTGAAACAGGAATTCAGATTATTACAATGTTGTCGTCTTGGTTCGGTTCGCTTTCACAAGGAAACATTTCTTAAAAGGACCAAAACTTGTTAATAGAAGTCACGTGCGAGTTAACGGTCCTCTCATTGATCATAGCGGTTATCTGTCAGGATGGATGGACAACAGCTCCGTGTTCTCATTGTGGCTTTCTTTGCAGCTGCCGTTATATTACTTTAAAAGTCTCAGCAGGAATCAAAGCTTTGTACGCATTTATTGTACCTATTTTTGAGAAGAGCAATTAGGCGCCATTTTAAAATGAACAGGCAGCGATTCGTCTTTGCTCCAGGATAGCTTTCAGACACATTAGCAAAACAAACATTGCAGCTTTTCACGCAACGTAGATTTACCTATCATACACTGTGATACAGCTTGGTTCGTTGGTCCGTTTTCTTTCTCACCACAAGCAAACCACAGTTTCAAGCTGGCCGAGACCAACTCGTTCAGGCGATCTCGCACCGTTTTCTTTTTCTTTTTTTTTCACATAACGAGCCAAACTAAGGGAGAAGAAAAACAATGCTCCAAATGAGACGTGTGAAAACGGTTGGCCATGATACACAAACACAGGCCTCCACTGAAGCTCTGCTATTATTACCGTGGGAAACGCATAAGCAGGCCTATATGCGAGATTTGGATTACTTTTTTTCAGTTACTAATTACTTTTAAAAGTAACTTTGATGTAATGTAAATGCAAGTTACTGCAAGGTACTTTGTTTTGCCATGTATTGACTGACAGCTCTCCTGTCCCCATGCTGAGAGAAATTGTAAGCGCAGAGGTGTTGTGTGTGCGCAGTGTGTGAACATGATGATTATTGTAGCTCTAGACTAAATGTGAGCATTTACTCATCTCACTTGAACAAAAATAGATTCAGTACTCCTCAAAATGAATAAAAACAGTGAAATGCAAACTCAGAATATTACACAAACCTGCAATAATTAAATGTTAAATTACACAAATATACTTTGTGCATTTAATCTCACTTTATTAATAAATTTCTTTGCTGTTGACCTTTGATGATCAAGCAAAATAAAAACATTATGGTTTGTTAGCGCTGCACCCTCTCTACTCTACAGACGTGAATTTGCATTTCCTTCAGCCTGAGGCTTATTCATTTCACTTTTGGTGAGAAAGGGCCTTTACATTAGCCAAAAATAGGACTTTTTTTGTTGTTAAAAAAATGCAATTAGATACTTTTCTAGGGAGTAACGCAATATTGTAATGCATTACTTTTAAAATTAACTTCCCCAACACTGTCTGCTATAGCACTTACCCTTAAGCACTTACCCACTGCTGCAAACAGTGTCGAAAGCAGAATTTTAGCAACTACCTTCCTTTTTCCCCTGCTACTTCTGTATTAAATGTGAAAAGGTTCATGACTAGATCAGTTTAGAGCCGTATAAACCGAACTAACTGCATGTCAAACATTTACAGAGCACTTCTTCATATTAAGTTAAGAAACAACATGAGGCTATATTACATATTTTTTAAAAAGACAAGCCCTCAAACAAATTATGTTTGTCTAGCTCTGTTCCATTGCATCAGTTGACTGATATCAGGACTCAGCGTTACCCGATGCCTTTGTTATAATTAAAGTGACACAAACTGAACCCCTCAGTTCCGCCTCCACCCAGGTGGACACCTCAAGCTTCCACATTTATTAAAAGCCAATGAGAGACAGAGAGGCTAAGTAAAAAATGGGTGTTCAGTCTTTCAGAAGCAGACTGTAATCCCCACACTGGGGAGATGTGGGAGTTGTTTGATGGTGGAAATCCCCTGGGAGTGTGAAAATGCACAATTAGCCTATCTAATGCTTTCACTTCAGCAGAGCTGCAACTGTCCTTTATATATAGTATACTGTACTACATTTACTGCTAGGATCACAACCAATGTGTGATGACAAACACACTAAAAAGGTGCAACATGCTATAATGGGAACTGCCACTGTTCTTTGTGGACAACGTGACATGTTTTCATGAGCCTATAGACATTGAGGCACTTCAGCATTAACCAAACAAAACCATAATCAACTTGCGCAATTCAAGGTGTGGAATATCTCTTTTGATTAAATTAGTGCTGGGCAATGATTAATCGCGATTAATCGCATCCAAAATAAAAGTTTGTGTTTACATAATATATATGTGTGTGTACTGTGTATAATTATTTAGCATATATAAATACACACATATGCATGTATATATTTTTAAGAAATATTTGCATGTATAGGCTATACTGTATATGTATATTTTTATACATAATTTATATTATATATATTTTATATATAAAAAAAAAAAACTTAAATATATACATGTGTGTGGGTATTTATATATACAAAATAATTATACACTGTACACACATATATATTATGTAAATATCAAAAAAAAAATTGGATGCAATTAATCGTTGCCCAGCACTAGCCTATATTAAATCCTATTTTACAAGCAATTCCTGAACAAATCCTTAATTTTGAGTCTGATCCTTTAGATGAATCAGTTGAACTGGTTCATTAAACTGAATTGAATCCCTGCGTACAAATATACTTCCAAACTATATTGCAAGTGAAAAACTCAAAGTATGTAAGTCGAGCAGTATGTCCGAATTCATAGTATTCATAAAACAGTAGGGTAAAAGTACCCGGATGACCCACTACTTCTGGAGAGATTCTGAAGTGTGCATCCAATGAACACTTAACTATCCCATGAGGCCATGGTAGAGGAGTTGTGAATGGCAGTGGAGCGAAGCAATTGACGCTGTTGGTCAAATTGCAACATGACAAATGTAGTACGAAATCGCCCGCTAAACCCTAAAATAGTGGACTATTTGAAGGGACAGCCATTCATACTGGTGTTTGAGACCATAATAAACATTATTGAGTGCACTTATTCAATCCCATAATGCAACAAATTCAGAGGGTGGTGTTCACAGCGCACCATTCACCATGTATAAAATAGTAATTGTGTGAACAAGTGACCGATTTCAGCAGCAGCTTCAATTGTACTTTTTATAATGTAGGGGCGGAGCTTCAGATTCTAGAGAGCATTTGATTGGACATCAAATCTGATGAGAAGCTTAAGTGCAGAGTGATGTCATCAAAATCATTGATCCATATTGGCGGAAATGAGAGACTACATTTTGAATGATTATCTTCTAAATGCGAATTTTGTCATTGTTTTGGAGCACACTAGCTTATAGATAACAGTATGACTAACTTGTATACTAAAAGCCAAAAAACTTCAATTTTGGTTTCATGGGGACTTTAAAACGGACTGTTCAAAAGAACCGATTCGGAGAAATGAGTCACTAGAGACAGGAGGACAAGCAAAGCAACAATAAGTGAGTAAAATATAATCTGAACACCACGGAGTCCCTCGACCACAATTTTGCTCACGCACACGAGTGTAAACAATGACAGTTAAGCACACTATACAACACCATTTACAACGGGCAAATTAAACCATAAATAGCGCTCGAGCTCTCAATACTGTAAAACTCGGCGCGCGACTGCGTACAATGGCAGCTGTTTGTCGACTCGCCGTCTGTGCAAAAGTCGTTAAACATAATATCGCGATTTAAAGATAAACATCGCGTTATTCTTTTACAATTCTCACATAAAACCCACTCGAGAGCGTCGGTGGATGAAAACAGGAGCGCTAATAGCGCCAGGAAACACTGTTTTCAGACAGATTCGCTTCAGAAACGCCCCTTAATGGCTTTAAAATGGCAGCAACACACGAGGAGCTCTTATTTCCTTAATTCTTACCACTTCACGAATCTATTCACCTCGAATTCATGTCGTGTATATTGAATAGCAAAGGTTGAAAGCAAACGAGGAATGATTGTATAACAAAAGCTACAAGCAAAACGGCATTTAATTCTAAACAAGCGCACTTCCTTGAATCTAACTTTGATTATATGGTATATTCACAGTGCCATACGCCCATATTTTGCATCTCAACATCAACCGATTATTGTAAACCCATAGCCTACGCGACAAGCGCATCATGATTTTAATACAAACCAAAGCGAAAGTAAAAAAAATGATATTTAATATTTCCATTGCATTTGCATTTAAAAATAAACAAGCACTCTCAGGTTAAATCTCCAGCAGTTTACACGTTTGCTCCCTCCCCCACTTTTCCTCCCATGCCATTTCTGACGTGCCATTATTATCATTACATACAATAATGAAAACACTTCAATACATGAGCAACTCAACAAGCGCGTAATAGGAAAATAAGACACTGTAAATTCACATACCCATCCATTGCACAGAGCAAAACAGTGGCGAGCTGAAATAACAATGCAAGCACAGGAAAATGAAGAAACGGGTGTTACTGCTGTTACTACAGTTCGACTCCCCAACACAAATTCACTCTCTCAAGCACAAAGGCACGCACACACTTCCTGCTCCTGAAGTGAACACACACACACACACACACACATGCATGCATGTACAGACGCTTCTCTGTACAAAATGGCCTCCCCATTTCAGCAGACACACCTTTGAAGAATCGCGTAATAATATAATTGTTGTTGTTGGACGTTTTGTTGAAAGGACCAATATAGAGTTCGTTATTGCGCGCGACAACAAGTTCCGCGCGTTCACTGTTTTCAAGCGCAGCGCGTGCTTTTGGATAATTTGATGATGTATCAGCACTAGGAACTCTATAATCTTGTTCCTGGAATATATTGATTTAAAGCAGGGATTTAATATATATAATCATGTTTTTCATACAGTAAAGAAATGTGTAAAATATTATCTGAAACATATTTACATATTTAGCCTACATATCGTTATCCCTTTTTCTACCCACCATTAGTTTACTGTAACATGTATAAACTTAAATATAAACATTAAATATAACTGTTATTTATCTTATGGTTAGACTGGTCTTTAAAAACAGAATAAAATAATGTCTGTAAAATTATATCTATTTAATTATTTATAAATAAATATTATATAATTTTCTTTGTTTTATTTTGCTTATTTACTTTTTTTAATGCTGTCAAATCGATTAACCGCGGTTAATCACATCTAACAAAAAATTGTTTACATAATATGTGTGTATATATATATTATTATATTTATATATATATATATTATGTCTGTGCGTGTCTGTACCTATATACATATATACACAAATATATATGTATGTGTGTATACAGTATACACACACACACACACACACACACACACAGACAGACATATAGCTATATACTATAATATTTTATTGTATTATATTCCAGCTGTGAGTGTGTTCCTAAAATTAACTCCTTATCAACCATACAAACCATTCTGGTGCATTGAATTATTAACTAATTAATGTCAACCAATTAAGCATTTTGTTTTTTAATAATGATGACCTTTTGTTATACACACATCACATCAAGACAGCAGTAAAGATGTTATCCACTCAGTACCTGAAGCGTGTAGGAACTTGTTACACTTGTTGGACTGGCTGAACTGCAGTCTTGTGCACACATGAAACGTGTGTGTCACAAAAAGCACTGTGTAATCACACATTCATAGCCTGCTGTTTTCACTATTCCAGAGCACAGAGAATCTAAATCAGCTGAAATTGTAATACAGTAGTTTACTCCAGGTTTTTTTTAACTGGGGTCTGGGGCCCCTGGGGGCCGCAAGGGAGTGCTCAGGGGTCCGTGGAAAAGTGAAGAGATAAAGACTGACTTAACTCAATTTGATTATTGATTAACATAAATTGATTTAATTAAATAAAATTTGATTTAAAATAATATATAAATAATATATCTAACAGTACAGTACTATAGTAAGGAAAATAAGTAATGTAATTCAAATAAAATGTATTAAATTTTATGACGGGGGTCACGAGAAAGATCATATTTGATGGCTGGTGGCCTATAAAAGATAGAAATTGAAACAATTTGAAACAACTAAAACTTTGTTCTTGAAACAATTACAGATTTACATGGTAACACTAGCCAATTGTGGCCAACTAGTCAACTACAAGTGTTTTTAAAGGGAACCATCATTAATCACGGTAGATGACAAACATGACACAGGGGTCGAGGCAATCCAGGGGAATGGAAAAAAATGCAAAACCAGGTAAATCATTTAATTAAGTAGGCCTATTATGTACACATATAATTGCAACAATGTATATTTGGATGATGTTTACCTCGACCGCAGCTCTGCAACACATAGAGGGTGCTATAAACTGGTAATGTTATTACAGAGAATGAGAAAGCGCTCTGGATGTAATTTGGGCATGAAGGGTGGAGCTAGAAAGTCCAACCCCACCCATAACTCTATCCCTCCACCCATTAGATCCTCAGAGGTGGAGCTGGACCAGGTCAAGCTCAACCCATGACGTCCAGAGAGCTGGAGCTCGTTTGGCTCTGCAGCAACTCCTGGATCTCTGTGTACTTTGCACAGAGACAGCAAAAAAAAAAACTATATTATTGTTAATAAATCATTTATATTATTATTAGTATTGTTTATAAATAGTAACCATTGCATCATTTTTATTATTGAGTTGGGGTGAAACAATATCCTCAGGTCACGACATGATACAATATTATCATTTAACTGGGATCAATAAACTACTACTTCTACTATTACTAACTTTATCTTTTTATTTGAAGAGTAATTAAAAAATGTACATTAGGATTTCAAACATGATATAAATGAAACGAAATTATAAGTAAGGGATAATACACGGCTAGCTGTGCATTAAACGATTTTAATGCACGACGTGGAGTGCATTAAAATCGTTTAATGCACAGCTAGCCATGGATTACTGCGCTTATACCATGGTCATTTGCCAGCATTGACAACTTTAAGCTGTTCATGTTTGCATCGTGTTATTTGAAGGGGAGGGTAATTGGTTGGTTAGATCTAGCATTCTGTCCGATTTGAATCAGACACCGAGATAAAGCAGTACATTCAATCGAATGAATGAATGAATTATAGCATTTATTTGAATTAATTATCGAGAGAGAGAGAGAGAGAGAGAGAGAGAGAGAGAGAGATTCTTACCTGCATCTCTTCAGCGTCTCTCTCGCTACAATGAAACTGTGAGTTTAATTAGACCTACTTCAAAATAGCGATGTAACCCCCTTGTTGCTGAGAAATATAATGTAGCGATTCAGTTGCGAAGCTATTTTATAACTAAAAGCATTGACAAGTTTCCGTACTCCTGAATGTTTCTGTGTTCAACGAAATTCAACGAAAACCGCGCATTAACATAGAAAGGTGATTAAACTGACTGGAACTACCTGTGCATTAAACGATTTAAACAGAATAATTTAAATGGTATAATAGAAAATATTCCTCCAAACTCTGATGCATATTAGAAACACCTTCTTTATTATAATCTTAGCTGAATTTCATATTTACATTATGCAAACCAACCAGGCAGTGTATTAAAGCTACAAGACCTTTTGAATACTAGTGTACATCAAGATATAAATTTTCCATTATTTATGTGATTGATCCTTCTTTGTATTCTTTATTTTTCTTTCCCCCCTTTTTTTTAGCTGATTATTAGAACTTTTATTGCATATTTCGGATGTTCCTTTAAAACAGTAGCGCGTTCATGACTCTACCGGAAGTGGAGTGAATTCTCACAGTGGAGTCTGTCTGTCACTAGAGTAAAGGGCGAGTTCGCAGGCTGCATTCTCATTTAGAGGTCTTGGCTTGAGTTTAATGTTAGACACATAACTGCTCAGCTCAGACATCACGATGTTGCAGAACACGGGGTGAGTTTCACTCTCATTCTTGCTAATAAGCCGTGTGTTGCACAATTTTGCGCTTGAATATCAAGTTGTTGTTGACTAGTATTACAAGATGTATCGAGTCATTCACGCGATTTTTGACCTGTGTTTTTGTGAATGACATAAGAGAGCTGGACTGTTTCGTCAAAACTTTGCAGCCATAATAATACACAGCCAGTGTCAACATGTTGACATTGATTTGGCATTTCAGCAGATTGGCCCTGTTTCACGTTACATATTTATTGTATTTTTCTAAACTTGAATAATTTGACCTTTACCCTACTTTCCCATGCGCAGGAATCAGGGAATGCCAACGCAAATACAGCTCTTGATTCGTGATACTTTGGACAAAACCGACTACAAAAGTGCAAAAAATGTGCGATACAAAAAGTGGCACAAATACAAGGCAATTACCTATAATAAATAGATTAGGTATCCTTATATTTTGTGTATTTGTGGCTCTTTTTAAATGTGTGTGTGTGTATATATACTGTATATATTTATACTGTGTGTGTGTGTGTGTGTGTGTGTGTTCTCAAATATTTGACATTGTTAATAAAAAGTAGGGAAACCATTATGAAACATGACTTCAAATGTTGCTGTCTTAAAAACAAATTGCAAGTTAAAATGTAGAATTTGGTCTGTCACATGACTTTGACTTTAGATTTGATAAGAATATGATTATATCCATCTCTGATTAGTTATGTTTCGCTTATCGATTATTGTTTGCATAGTGCACTGATTATGATATGATCAGATTATTATATGATTATGCAATAATTTTAGGAAGCTGGCTGGATGTACGCTCTTCATTACCGGAGCGAGTCGAGGGATTGGCAAGGCCATTGCTCTCAAAGCTGCGAGAGACGGTGCCAATGTGGTCATCGCTGCCAAAACCGCTGATGTGCACCCCAAACTGCCGGGCACCATCTACACAGCTGCAGCAGAGAGTGAGCGCATACTCTTACACACAGTTAGGGTACGCTTACAGGACAACGGTGTAGTAAAGACAGAAAAGTTTTTAAAAAGTTTATGAAAAGTTTCGCTTACAGGCGACAACATTATCTAAAGCGATTTAAAACGCTGCATTATGTATGCCAGGCCAGTAGATGGCGATGTCTCTTTGAAAAGAAACGCCTAAAAACTGAACATGTTATAGAGAGCCTAAGTCCCTCCCCTTCCAGTCGACCACCATGGGACCTTATTTCGTAAAAATATTGTATGGTAGTCAATGGCGAGAGACAACAAATATTTTGATCTCGTTTGAATTGTGCCCTGATTTACACATATGATGTTTGTCAATTTAAAAGATACATTTTAAAGTCAAGAAAGTCGCAGCTTGATGTAAAACTGCTGAGGTATAAGACTGTGAAAATACGTAATTACAAAGACTACAAACCCAGAAGGCGCACATGGGACGTCATACCTTTTCTCTCAATGAATGAAGCTAACTTTACTGAACCTAACGTCTGACATTTTTTCTATAGTCTTACATTATAATCGTAACATTACGCCGTCATGCCTGAGTGTTTTGAGCCAGAATACACACATACGAGCAACGGATCTTGTGACGTACATAGTGCGAGACGAGAGATGTAGTTCATTGAGCGATTTTCACATAAAACTAAACGTTACTCTTCTGTTTTATGACAAACTGCGACTTTCTTGACTTTCATATTTACCTTTTAAATTGACAAACATCATATGTGTAATTCAGGGCACAGTTCAGACGGAATAAAAAGATAAGTTGTCTCTCGCCATTGACTTCCATACATATTTTTTCCGAAATAAGGTCCCATGAGCCGGAAGCGGAGGGGCGGGACTTAGGCTCTCTATACACATGTGCGTGACATCATCGTTTTCAGAAGTTCACATTTTTGTAGTTTACATGGAGACGATAACGGTATAATTTTCAAAAACATGCACCTTTGAAACCGTTTTTCAGAAGTTTGCGTTTTCAGGCCCCCAAAACGCAGTTGCGTGAATGAACGGCCAAAACGCATTATTATAAATGTTACATGCCGTGTAAATGCCCTCTTAGAAATAAATAATACAGAATTGGGCATTGGGGGGGCGTCCCCCTTATATAATGGTTGGGGAAACACTGTTTACCTTTGGATATGGGCTGTGACATTCATTGGAGTGATGATAAAATGGTGTCAACAGGCCTCAAGTGTTCCAAGAAAATATTCCGGGCACCATCCCACCACTGCCACAATTCTGGATTGTTGTCACAGGGCCAAGGATTCATGTTGCTGATTGGGGCTTTGATTAATGGGCATTTGGCTGTTGGTTCTACCAATCAAACACAAAAGCACAGGCCGTCTCAAACTGATTTCAGGTCAGGGAGTTAACATAGCCACATAGAAGCATGAAGTGCTGAACACACAGTAACGTTCACAAGTTTGGGGTCAAATCTTTTTTCGGCGTCTGTTCTCTTCATGACGTGTGTCTCGGCACTCAATATCCTCCACAACTGACTGCAAGCTGCCTTTCAGATCTGCAACACCCAACTTCCTACAATCCAATCAATTCCTGAGGACGAAGTCCAGTCCGTCCTACATTTTTTTATTTTTTATTTTTTTATACATCACAATAGAGAAAAACACTATCGCAACTTCTGTTTCATGCCGACTTTAAGTCTATTACATCATTCTCAATGGTTTGCGGGATGAGTAGTTCATTCTCCCATAATACACTGTACTTTGTTCCAGTTTTTGTACTTTTTTTGTTGTTGTTGTTGTTGTTGTTTTTGTTGCAGTCACTGTTTTATGTGAAAAGACCATGACCAGATAATGTGTGTGTGATAGTTGAAGCTGCAGGAGGGAAAGCACTGCCGTGTATCGTAGACGTCCGTGATGAGAAGCAGATCAACGATGCCGTGGAACAGGCTGTGGAAAAATTTGGAGGCGAGTTACAGCGTTTGAAATATCTATTCTTCTTAGACCGTGCACATTTTTAGCGCTTGGCTGTGTTCTAATTGGTTTTTCATTTCTCATGGTTCTGATGACAGGGATTGACATATTGGTCAACAATGCCAGTGCCATCAATTTAACAGGAACTCTGGAGACTTCAATGAAGAAAGTCGACCTTATGCTGGGCATCAATCTCAGGGGAACGTACCTGACGTGAGTAGAAGCTCAATATCGTATGTATTGAGATTCACAGCTCATTGCAATAAATCTCAAATTTATTGTGTGTCTCAGATAATGTCTGTTTTTGAACACACAATACTCTGTTTTCATTACAGGTCTAAATTGTGCATCCCACATCTTCTGAAGAGCAAAAACCCACACATACTTAACCTCAGCCCACCTCTCAACCTCAATCCTGTCTGGTTCAAAAATCACACGGGTGAGCGGAAGAGCGTTCTCACATTCTCACAAGACTTCGGATTTAAACTACCACTGAACATACAAATAATGCCACTGATTTTGTTTTCCATCATGTCTGTGTAGCGTATACCATGGCAAAGTATGGCATGTCCATGTGTGTACTGGGAATGGCCGAAGAGTTCAGGGGATCTATTGCCGTCAATGCCTTATGGCCCAAGACAGGTAATGGGTTTCATACTTCAGTCATTAAATAATTAAATTAGGAGATCATTAATGGGTGAGTCGATATTGCTGACTCTGTCTTTTGTACATCTTCAAAACACAAATGAAGATATTTTTAATGAAAGCTGAGAGTTTTCTGTACCTCCATTGAAAGTCCACGCAACCAAAACTTTGACTCTTCAAAAAGACATTTGCTGCGCCGCAATTCACCTACTTATACTATGCCATAAAAGTATGTACATACTTTTGAGTGTGTAACAGAGTAGAAGCTTTGGGACATACATTACGTGCCGTAAACTGCCCTGTCAATCATCTTGTCACAGTTGTAGTCCTTAACATTCAGTTGAATTTAATTTCCTACCGTATGGTTGATCTGCCAGTCGTGGGTCATTCATGTGGAGTCTCTCATGTGTTTTTGCGCAATGATGCATTTAAAAGTTAATGACCAAACGTATTTAATTAAAACTTACAATGCTGTTGCAGATGAAATATAATGTGGATAACATTGAATAAATGTCTTTCTCCGGCTAGATACTAATAATTAATCATTCAAACTCCCTTATTTAAACCTCTCTACTTAACCGTCGAACTTGCACATCTACCATGTTTGTAGTTTTTAACACTTTTTATCCGTGTTTGTAGTTCTAATCGCATCCCTGTCCAAAGCGCAATGGGTTGTGGGCAATATAAGCTGTTAGAGTGCGCATCGATCTGCACGTCAGATTCTAACCGGGAAAAGTAGACCATCCGGTTATCTTTGGAAAACTCATTTCAGCATACTACGATTTGGGACACGCTAATTCTAATTTCGAATAATATTTAGGACAGATAGTATGCAAATTGGGATGCAGCAATTGTAGAAGTAATCCATATGAGTCAAGCGGTTTAAAGGAATAGTTCACCCAAAAATGAAAATTCTGTCATCATTCACTCTCCCTCAAGTTGTTCCAAACCTGTATGACTTTCTATCTTCTGCTGAACACAAAAGAAGATATTTTGAAGAAAGTCGGTAACCAAACGACTGATGGACCCCATTGACTTCCATAGTAGGAAAAAAAAATACTATGGATGTCAATGGGGACCAGCAACTGTTTAATTACCAACCTTCTTTAAAATATCTTCTTTTGTGTTCAGCAGAAGAAAGGAAATCATACAGGTTTGGAACAACTTGAGGGAGAGTGAATGATGACAGAATTTTCATTTTTGGGTGAACTATTCCTTTAATCTAAATCTTCTAAAGAGTTACGATCGCTTTATATGATGAACAGATTTGATTTAGGCTTTTATTCACATAGAAACATTGATCAATGCATTTATATAGATCTCATGAAATATGGTCAGCGGAAGCTCAAAGAGAGCAAGTTTGAGCTTCGAAAAAACAATGAGAGTTGGTGCGCGTGCCGTTGTTTCAAAGTGGCATGCTGAACCTTTTATTGATATGCAATATGAATTATGAAACTTGCTGTGGAATTGAATATAAGGGTGTGTTCACACTTGGCATGTTTGGTTGGATTAAAGCGTACCCTGGTGCGATTGCTCTGTTAGTGCGGTTCATTTGAATAAGTGTGAACGCTGCCATCTGAACCCTGGTGCACCAAACAAGAGGACCGAGACACTGAAAAGATCTCGCTCCACTTCCAAACAAACTCTGGGACAATTAGAATGAAATATGAATGCAACACGGACCAAAGACATGGGAAGATGAGACCCTAAAAAGGACAGAAAGCTCAAGCATGTCGTTTTTGCCCAGTTCAGTTCAGGCGTCAGAACCGCGTCTCCTCACAGCAGATCTTCATGTGTGTGACGGAGGGATTCCTGACGCTGGTTTGACTCCTTAACACGTTTTACAAGCTCTTCACGAGTTCTCAGCTGCTCAAAATACCATCATATGTAGCTACACACACACAGCGAGAGCATTTAGCCCAGAACACAGCATTGTTTTGGGTGTTCGGTAAGCTCCAACACGAAATATACCTAATAAAAGACAACCAATCAGGTTGTGAACATATCTCTATGCCTTTAGGTTCAGTATCTTCGGTGTTCGGTGTTAAAATGCCAATGTGAACGCTAAGCAGACCAGAACTAAATGGGTTTTTTGTTGTTGTCCGGACTAAATGAACTAAGCGAACCGAACTACAAGTGTGAAGTTGTGAACACATCCTTAGTCAAAATGGACTATGATAACTGAATTACTCTTTATGCATCATCAACCTTCAGCCATCCAGACGGCTGCCATGGACATGTTGGGTGGTTCTGGGATTGGTAAACAGTGCAGGAAGGTGGAGATCATGGCTGATGCAGCCTATGCCATCTTGGAAAAGCCTTCCAGCTTCACGGGACAGTTTGTTATTGATGAGGACATTCTCAAAAAGGAGGGCATTAAGGACTTTGATATATATGCTGTTGAGCCAGGTTGGTAAATGTTAAAATGGTAAATTATAGTTTTTCTATTCCATCATTACTAATATATGTAATTGTGTTAAGGCCTTTCTAGTATTTTTTAGACCTTGTATACAATAACATGACAGTTATGTCATATTACAGGAAACTTTGAATGTCGACACAATATATTTCCTTTTTTTTAGGTCATCCATTGCTTCCTGACTTTTTCTTGGATGAACAGCCAGAGGATCTAGCCAAGCAAATGGAGCAGCATGGTGAGCTATGAGGCATAACCAACACATTTCATCCGTTTTTGTTCTACTTGGTTAATTTACTTCCATTCTCAAGCGTACTTCAGAAGACGACTCAGTGCCGATATTTTAACTCCCCCATCAGGTGCCACTCCGGTTTTCAAAAGTGGGAAAGCTGATTCTGCCACCGTGGGACCTATTTCTGAGATGTTCAACATAATCAGAGGAATTCTCAGTCCAGATATAGTGAAAACCACAAAAGGAGTGTACAGATTCGATTTATCAGGTAGTTATGAAATCTCATTTAAACCATTTGAGTTCCTTCAAAGTTTTGTGGCTTTGAGTGTGTGCTCTCTTCTAACACTCTTCAAAAAAAAATCGTTACACTGAATAATAAAAAATAGGCTTTGGAAGGCCATTTTTGCCACATAAGAAAAAAATTATAATAATCACATAAAAAGTCACAATCATAACATTATTTGGATTTAAATACTGATTTTGAGGTAAAATTGAGGTGAGTCATAATTAAGAGATAAAGTCAAAATCATTGCTGAATTAGAGGTTCATCATGACTTTTGTATCATAATTTAGTATTTAGACTTTTTCAAAAATAAGACATTGTGAAAAAGAAAGTACACCCTTTTGAATTCTATGGTTTTACATATCAGGACATAATGAAAAATCATCTGGTCCTTGGCAGGTCTTAGAAATTTAACAACAACATTACATTGTGTCATTATTTATTTAACAAAAATAAAGCCAAATGGAGAAGCCATGGGTGTGACAAGCTAAGGACACCCTTACTGCTTCCATGGGAATTAAGAGGGTAAGTAGCAGTCAGGCAGTGCTTATCAAAATTCTTTGAGTAATTGATTATCAGCAAATGTGATCACCTCTATAAAAGCAGAAGTTTTGTCAGTTTGGTGGGCTGACCTTTATGTGTGTGTTAACACAATGACAAGGAGGAAAGACATCAGCAATGATCTTAGAGAAGCAGTTGTTGCTGCCATCAATCTGAGAAGTGTTGTACGGCCATTTACAAACAATTTGAAGTCTATTATTCTACTGTGAGGAAGATTATTCACTAGTGGAAAGCATGATTTGGGCTTGTTTTGCAGCACCAGGACCTGCTGGGCACCTTCATCATTGAGTCGACCATGAACTCCTCTGTACACCAAAGTATTCTAGAGTCAAATGCTAGAGTCTGTCTGACAGCTAAAGCTTGACCGAAACTGGGTCATGCAATAGGACAATGATCCTAAGCACACCAGCAAATCTACACCAGAATGGCTGAAAAGGAAAATAATCAAGGTGTTGCAATGGCCCAGTCAAAGTCCAGACCTCAACCCCAACTGAAATGTTGTGGCGTGACCTTCAGAGAGCTGTGCATAAACAAATGCCCACAAACCTCAATGAACTGAAGCAACGTTGTAAAGAAGAGCAGGCCAAAATTCCTCCAGACTGACACGGTGTAATATGTCATGTGTAGTTGTTCATCATTACCTAAGTTTAAGACCTGCTAATGACCAGATGATTTTTTTATTATGTCCTGATACATAAAACCATAGAATTCAAAAGGGTGCACTTTCTTTTTCACACGACTAATTAGAAGATGTCACAATTATGACTTTTTATGTCATAATTTAGACTTATTCTAATTTCGACTTTTTATCTCATTAAATTTACTTGTCGTAATTTGTATCTCATTATTATGACTTGGTGTTTCATAATTTCAATTTATGTCATGACATAAGTGACTTATGTATTATGTTTTTTTTTGGTCATAATTACGATTTACCAAATCATGATTTTCTCCCCCTATGTGCTGGATATGGGCTTCCATAATAGGGAGATATGTATATACAGTGAGGAAAATAAGTATTTGAACATCCTGCTATTTTGCAAGTTCTCCCACTTAGAAATCATGGAGGGGTCTGAAATTGTCTTTGTAGGTGCATGTCCACTGTGAGAGACATAATCTAAAAAAAAAATCCAGAAATCACAATATATGATTTTTAACTATTTGTATGATAAAGCTGCAAATAAGTATTTGAACACCTGTCTTTCAGCTAGAATTCTGACCCTCAAAGACCTGTTAGTCTGCCTTTAAAATGTCCACCTCCACTCCATTTATTATCCTAAATTAGATGCACCTGTTTGAGGCCGTTAGCTGCATAAAGACACCTGTCCACCCCATACAATCAGTAAGAATCCAACTACTAACATGGCCAAGACCAAAGAGCTGTCCAAAGACACTAGAGACAAAATTGTACACCTCCACAAGGCTGGAAAGGGCTACGGGGAAATTGCCAAGCAGCTTGGTGAAAAAAGGTCCACTGTTGGAGCAATCATTAGAAAATGGAAGAAGCTAAACATGACTGTCAATCTCCCTCGGACTGGGGCTCCATGCAAGATCTCCCCTCGTGGGGTCTCAATGATCCTAAGAAAGGTGAGAAATCAGCCCAGAACTACACGGGAGGAGCTGGTCAATGACCTGAAAAGAGCTGGGACCACCGTTTCCAAGGTTACTGTTGGTAATACACTAAGACGTCATGGTTTGAAATCATGCATGGCACGGAAGGTTCCCCTGCTTAAACCAGCACATGTCAAGGCCCGTCTTAAGTTTGCCAATGACCATTTGGATGATCCAGAGGAGTCATGGGAGAAAGTCATGTGGTCAGATGAGACCAAAATAGAACTTTTTGGTCATAATTCCACTAAACGTGTTTGGAGGAAGAAGAATGATGAGTACCATCCCAAGAACACCATCCTTACTGTGAAGCATGGGGGTGGTAGCATCATGCTTTGGGGGTGTTTTTCTGCACATGGGTTAGGGAGACTGCACTGTATTAAGGTGAGGATGACCGGGGCCATGTATTACGAGATTTTGGGGAACAACCTCCTTCCCTCAGTTAGAGCATTAAAGATGGGTCGAGGCTGGGTCTTCCAACATGACAATGACCCGAAGCACACAGCCAGGATAACCAAGGAGTGGCTCTGTAAGAAGCATATCAAGGTTCTGCCGTGGCCTAGCCAGTCTCCAGACCTAAACCCAATAGAGAATCTTTGGAGGGAGCTCAAACTCTGTGTTTCTCAGCGACAGCCCAGAAACCTGACTGATCTAGAGAAGATCTGTGTGGAGGAGTGGGCCAAAATCCCTCCTGCAGTGTGTGCAAACCTGGTGAAAAACTACAGGAAACGTTTGACCTCTGTAATTGCAAACAAAGGCTACTGTACCAAATATTAACATTGATTTTCTCAGGTGTTCAAATACTTATTTGCAGCTGTATCATACAAATAAATAGTTAAAAAATCATACATTGTGATTTCTGGATTTTTTTTTTTAGATGATGTCTCTCACAGTGGACATGCACCTACGATGACAATTTAAGACCCCTCCATGATTTCTAAGTGGGAGAACTTGCAAAATAGCAGGGTGTTCAAATACTTATTTTCCTCACTGTATATCCACAGATATGCACTAAAACGTGCAGTATTTCAGTTCTTTTCTGGGAAAACTCACAGGTGTATATAAATTGTGTCCAATCAAAGGCTGTGCAGAATGACTACTGTATGTTCCACCCCCTAAAATCACGTACTTCTGACTAGCAGTATCAAATCATGTTGGCTGTGATTCATGGTTGTGACGTTAACTAAAAAGGGACAAGCCACATATGTCCTGCCCCAACTTCCTGTTTTAATAGGAAATACTTCAACTGCACTTGTGAATCCATTTCATCTGTGCTGTATAACAAAGTTTTCTGGCTGTGTTGGCAGGCGAGCATGCTGGAGTCTGGTACATTGACCTGAAGAATGATGCCGGAAGTGCCGGCCACGGGGAACCGCCAGTCAAAGCTGACGTCGTCATGTCGATGGACAGCGCAGACTTCGTCAAGATGTTCGGAGGTATAAAATGTGTTGGTGATGCACTTCACACACTACTGACATAACTGGAAGCACTGATGAAAACCATGTTCTTCATCCATAGGGAAGTTAAAGCCGACAATGGCCTTCATGTCTGGAAAGCTGAAGATCAAGGGTGACATGGGCCTTGCCATCAAACTGGAAAAGATGATGGCCATGATGAAGTCTAAGCTGTGATATGATCACTCAATCTGATGCCTTACATATGATGTACATGATCTCTTTTCTATATCACTGTTTTCATTAAACCATTTGTCCAGATGATAGTCGTTTTAATAAAGGATTTTCCTTTAGTTACATTTTCTTCACTGCATGTTATTTAATAGATTTGTGATTGCAACATCATTCTAAGAAGCAGAATGAACAGTCTCTTACAAAAATGACCACGATTCCACCAACATACCATAATGACTATAGCTACAGTAAAACCACAATTAACCAAAATAATATAGGAGCTCATGCAAACAGTGTAAGAAGCTTTGCAAATCTGTTATTTATATTTTTTCTTTTAACAGTGGTAACAGTGGTTTTACTATCATAACTCTAGTATTCTCTGAGGGATGGAGGTTTAAGTTATTGACACTGATTATGTATTTTTGATTTATCCATCTTGAAAGTGGTTTTAGGAAGCCACTGGTTATAAAACCACGTTTTAAGCGTATGTACAGTATAATTAAAGTACATATTATTTGTCTTTTTTGACTTTGCCTTTCAGCCTTTACAGGAAGACAAAATTTTCAGAACAGCCTGATTCTCTAAAATTGTGTGATGATCCTTTAGGAAAATGCATTTTCGTTTTAATTTATCTTACAAAACAGTCTAAAATTATGTGTGCTACTTTTTTCATTAAACATCTTTGGAATTAATACAAAAAGAACACAAAAAAGTATTTTTTTAATTGCTTTAAACACGTTGCAATTTTGCTACAGCGCATTTTAAGTGTTTAAACGTCTGGTTAACGTTCAGATATTAACTTCCTTTTCGCCACGAGTAGGCTATATTATTGAATGTATACTTTGACGAAAATATTTAGTAATAAATTAAATGTAAATTTTCATACATGCACACCGCCTGCCATATCATATATCTCGGACACGTACTTCCGGTGGTAGCGGAAGTACCCGCTGTACGTCCATTAAAAGCAAAATTAATGGCTTTTGTATAAAATGCTGTCAAAATTTGAAGAACCGCGTAGAAATTAAGAGTTTGCTTTGACAAATGATGTTTGATATCGAGCGAGGAGCCAGCGAGCAGCACACGTGACGGACATCCGAGTGGATTCTCCCGAATGAAGGTACATGATGATGCTTTTGTCGGGCTTTGTGTTTATGCAGATCCTCTGTCTCAAACTCAGTCAGCTGTCTGCACGCGCAACATCTCAGGGGATGTTGTTATGTGCATTCGGACCTCTGCGTTTATTACGCGAACATGATGTGCAAAACTGCGGTCTATAGAGGCAGCGTGATCGGTATTCATAAACATAGACATCAATGGCTTCATGTGTCATACAACTGATCACAACAGAGCTAATGTAACGTTAGTAAACAATGCATGTGGGCGGTGATGTTTTTGACAGGGGTGTGTCTTCAGGTTATTCCGCTAATAAAAAAGTAATGATCAAAGTACCTTGGTAATTCCATGTTTTTGTTTTGTTTTTTTAACATTTTGCATGGCGATGGTATTCTCATAAGTACCTTGGAATACCATGTACATATTGTGGTAAATTAATATGCTAATAATTCAATACCATCACATACCATAATGTCACAGTACTTTATTGTAAGTGACTAGCCAAGCACACTTATATAAGTGTGGATCTATTGGATAAAAGAGCCTAATGTTGATTTACACAAGTGTTCACCTGAGGAAATTTAAAAATATACTTTATTATTAATATTAATAGTATGTATCTCTGAAACACAAATAAAGACCTTTTTAATGAAATCAGATATTTCTGTGCTATTCCATCATAACTTTGACACTTCAAAAACACATTCCTAAAGACATTGTGAGAGCAATCTATATGTATTAATTGATCATTCATCCAAGTATTCTGAGGGACACGATCACATTTAATGATTAGCAGATTTATTCACATTTAAACATAATATGTGCTGCTTGCACATACATAGTACACATAAAATATGGTCAAACAGAAGCTCAGGTTGATCAATTTTAACTGAACTAGCACCTTCTATGAAGTTGTTTAATTATTGAAAAGCATCTTAATGACCTTATTGTGAACATTATGTAAGTAAAATGGGCTGCACCTGCCATTTAATGTTGACTTTAAGTTGATCGTATGCAAAAACCATTTGTATTGAAAAATGAATTATTTTTAGCAAGCGACACCATAATGTCACAGTACTTTATTGTAAGGGAATAGCTGATCAGGAAAGTAATTTATTGGATAAAATAATGTTGATATACATAAGTGTTCATGCTTTTATTTTTTATTTATTAAATAAAAAAAAAATTATATGACAACTACACAAAAGTTGAATTCAAAATTTAATATGAATATCTTATAGAGGGCAACAGTCGCATTATTTCATCTTATTTTTTAAAATAATCTTAAACAGCAGAATTCGTGGTGAAAAACTACGTTATCCATGATGCTGTACAGAAAACGACACCAATCGGAGTCGAAACAAGCAAAACGTGCCAAAAGATCTCTTCAGCTCCGCCCACTCCCATGAAGCACTGCGAATGACGTAGTCTTCCGACACTCTCAAAATATTTAAATATTTCTATACATGTGCATATTATGCAAAAAAATTTAATATTGTTATATATAAAATCAACATTTTGAAATGAGTAGTTTTATATTTCTCCATCGTTTTTTAACTTGATTACGCTGTTCCCAACGCTTCTTGGGATTGTAGCTCTTTCCCTCTCTAAAGCCGTTAAGTACACAGTCTTGTACCTTCGTCATTTTGTCAGATTTTCTAATACTTTCTTGCTTCAAATCAAACTTTTGAAGAAAATGTTATGATTCACCTCGTAGCTGGTTGACTTGGCTAATAACGCTTTAACAAAGACTTTTTTTGAAATCCCTATGGAAGAAATGAAAGGAAAAAAATACTTCCAGAACCAGCGCCTCTAAAAAAGTAGGCGGGCATTGTTGCCCTCTATTGGTTTGTTTTGCTCTTTTGCGTTAAAGTTGGCATGAAATGAAAATTCATCCTATTTTCTCAATGCATTCTTATACTGATTTTATGGAAGCAAAATGAGTTGCAACTGCTTTTTTTGTTGCCTTTAAGTTTATCACACATGCGTTTGTACTGAAAAATGAATGCATTTTATCATCCCAAGGGGAGGAGGCTCAACATGGAGGACTGCTTGCACACTTCCTCCGACAACCTCGCTAAACTGGTGAAATGGGCCCACAGTCATGGAACAATCTGCACCTTGATCCCCAACCTGAAACACATGCTGAACGAGGGCTCTCACGGCACCCTGACGGCCCTGTGGGGCTGCAGCGCCGGTCACGCCTACCACTGGCCCCTCAACACCACCTGCAAAACGGGGAACAAGGAGCGCATGTGCTACACAGAGAGCCGCAGCATCAACACGGACAGTATGATTCAGGCCGCTGCCGTCATGCAAAACACCTCGGCCGAGCGCTTCCTCGGCAATGCCGGAAAACACAAGGGCAGCTCCAGCCAAGGCGACTCCAGTCAGATCCACGACTCGTGCGACATCTCCAACTGCAGCGAAGCCTCCGAGATGGACGACAACGGCGAGGAGTACAACAACAACCTGTACGACATCGTCTGCGAGTCGTCGGCCACCGACGAAGACGGCGACTCCGAGTTCAACCACGCCTCGAGCGTCACGCACAGGAAGAGAGCCGGGAAAGGACCCGGACCTGAGGACAGCACTGACCCGGCGTCGAAGAAGATCAAACAAGAGAGGGGTGAAGACTATTACAGTGTGGCCAACCAACAGATGCCTAGCAGCTCGGAGGGGAACCGCTCTTCTGGAGGCGTCACGCAGTCGCCCAGGCCGAACCTCCAGAACAGGCCGTCCTCTAGTTCTTCGATGTCCCAGAAGCCTTCCTCTGTAGACGGAGATTCCCTGGCGGTGTCCTCGTCTCCGCTGGACAACTCCCCTACATCCATGATCAAACCCTTGCGTGCGCCTTTCCACGTTACCCAGAACAAAATGCACATGAACTCGAACCCTGCATGCAGTCAAAGTTTGGCAGCCGTACCCCATTCGGGAAGGATTGACGCTATGGGGGTGCTACACCGGGACGAATATCCCAGGTCTTCTTTGTCTTACGGAGAGGCTTCCATTGGTGTAAACCCTGAAATGGATCTTCTAGCAACGCAAGCACTTAGTACAGAAGTTAGAGCAGACAACACAGGTAAAGACCCTTATCTACAATAAATGTCATTACGTTTGTGATGAGAAATGATTGAGAATGTTGTTTTTTAAGTCACACTTTAAAAATGTAATTTCATTAGATATCATACGCTAGCAACATCTGCAAACAAATCCTGCACAAGCTTTTCTCAGAACGTCTTTTTTTGAGCCATTCTCGTGGTTGCTTTCTTTAATGTTGCTGTTTGAGCATGAAAGAGGTCTATATCGGCGTCACTGTTTCTGAACTCCCTGAAACGCCTCAATTGTAGTCTTCAGTTTTCTTCTGAGAACAAACACGTCACAATATTAACTAATTTAAATAATTCCAGGGCATACGCAGAATAAAGAGACGAGGCCTGGTTGAGTTAGTTAGTAGTGTGTTGAAACTGGCGGTTATTGTAAGGAGCGGGACATTTCCCAAACACACTCAAAACACACAAAGTGGCTGACCAATCACAACATACCGGTCCAGCCGACCAATCAGAGCACATTCAGCTTTTCAGAAGGAGGGGCTTCATAGAGACAGGAACTAAACAGGGGTGCGTTTCCCGAAAGCATCGTTGGCCAACTATGGTCGCAAGTTCCATCGTTACCAATAGAGTTCAATGGACATTGCGATGAACTTGCGACCATAGTTGGCCAACGATGCTTTCGGGAAACGCACCCCAGAGCTTTACTGACAGACAGGGAAGATTTATATATATATTTATATTTATATACTATTATAGTTTTTTTTAAATCTTTTTGTTATTTCATTATTTTTAAATGTCAGTTTCATTATAATTTTAGTTTAATTTTTAGTAATTTTGTGCTGTTGTCATTTTTATTTGTTTTTAAAATGATTTCTATTTGGCTTTATTTTTATTTTAGTAATTTTAGTACGTTAACTTATGTATTTTATTTGAGTTATTTTCCAAGGCAACATTTTAAGTTTGTTTTTCATCCAGTATTTGTCTTATTTGTAAATTGTTTTACAAATTTTAATAGTTTTAATTTTAAAGTCCCCCTGTAGTCAATAATTTCATCCCTTAAAACTCATCCTTGAACACCAAAATTACATATTTAAACGTTGTTTCCTTGAAAAAAATTATTTATGCCCTAAAGGTAGGGTAGGTAGGATTTTTGTAAAAAACTTTTTTTCAAATTTGTTTAAACTGTCTTTATATACCAATACATAATTAAAATGTAAGTGCTCTGAAAAAGAGAGTATAAAAATCGTGTGACTGTAGACCTTTTAATCAGCAATAAACACAGCTCATTATTTCTATTCGGGACGAAACAATTGATTGGTTTGGGCGACTGTCACTCACTCTCGCAACCATGGCTACCACCTCTGTTGCTACAAGATCTGCCCATATGCGCGCACTCGTTTGATTTGAGGAGTGTAAGAGAGGCGCGGAACCTACGAAGAGTAAAATTATGGCAGAGAGAGAGCATTCAAAATTCAAAGCACCTGCATATGCAGTCAGCGAAGGCAAACAAGGCAAAAACTACTTCCTCGGACCCTGGTTGCCCGCACTCTTGAACGACCTCCTCTGCTTCGCCCTCGACCCCGGACCTGTACTCGAACCGCCGATGCGGTACTTGTCTCCGGAGTGTAACATTAGTCCTCATCAGAGTCAACAATGCTTTCATCATGGAAACTCTTACATGCAAAACACCGTATATGTTATGAATCTTACACGAAATTCACCTTCATCACAGTGTAACTGATGGTAATGGAAAAACGTGTATCAATGCAACCTGTTTTTAGCTTTGCCTTATAAATATAGCTTGTTACCTATATCCTAAATATAGCTCGTTACCGAATCAAACAAAATATATTTTAAACTTTACCAGTATCGATATGCTAGCTTGATAGTGAGTACTAAAAGCCATCTTATTTGTTTATATTCATAATGATAAAGTTAGGTATTTTATTACATGTGATTCTCACATGATGTCACTGCATGCACTGCGCTCCTTCCTCTCCACTCGTCTCAGGTAAATAATGCCTCTTCCAGCTGAGCCTGAGCGTTTGGCGTCGCGCATTCATGTGTTTTGGGGGCGTGGCTCTGGAAGGAGCACAGAAGGGAGGGGGTGGAGTGAATGGAAAAATGAGCTGTGTTTACAACAGTCGTGAGAGGTCTACAGACACTCGATTTTTATACTCTCTTTTTCAGAGTACTTACATTTTAATTATGTATTAGTATATAAAGACAGTTTAAACAAATTTGGAATGTTTTTTTTTTAGAAAAATCCTACCTACCCTGCCTTTAAAATAGCTTGAATGTAACTCTACACCCTTGCCTCATTTAGTATACGCTGTTCTATGAATATGCAAATGAGCCCCGCCTCCACTCACTCACACCGGCTCAGAGATCCACTCGTTGATGATCACACGTTGATCTGATTGGTTACAAGGTAGTTTGTGACGTCAGAAACACTTGAGACCATCACTGCAGTTTTAAGGAGAAAATACTCAGCAATGGTGTTGACTTATGAATTTGCACATGGTTTGTCTTAAAGCAACACCATAAAACATATAAAAAACATTTAAAGCTTGATTTTCACCACAGGGGACTTTAACAATAACAACACTGTTGCAGAGTCATGTGGTGCAAGGTACCAACATACAGAAAAACATAAAAAAAAATTTTTAGTTTTTATTACATGGCAAGGTTAGTAGATAAATGACCCTTGGATTGACCTTTTTTATATCTAAAGCAAGGGCATACAATACTTGTACAGTGTTTGAATTCATTTTATCCTTATTGTCTGTTGAGCCTTTGTGTGCTTGAAATGAACATACACCCACTTAAAGGATTAGTTCACTTCAGAATTAAAATACTCACCCCCACGTCATCCAAGATGTTCATGTCTTTCTTTCTTCAGTCAAAAAGAAATGAAGGTTTTTGAGGAAAACATTCCAGGATTATTCTCCATATAGTGACTTCAATGGGGTCCAACAGGTTGAAGGTCCAAATTGCAGTTTCAATGCAGCTTCAAAGGCTCTACAGGATCCCAGCCGAGGAATAAGGGTCTTATCTAGCCAAACCATCGGTCATTTATAAAAAAAAATGTATATCTATCTATCTATCTATCTATCTATCTATCTATCTATCTATCTATCTATCTATCTATCTATCTATCTATCTATCTATCTATCTATCTATCTATCTATCTATCTATCTATCTATGTGGGGGTGAGTAAATTATCAGGAAATTTTAATTCTGAAGTGAACTAATCCTTTAATGATCTCATAGTCAACATGAAGGTGCTATAAATGATAGTAAAAAGTGAAATACCAATATTGCTCAATAGATCGGAGCTTCAGAGGCAAAGCAAAACCGGCACCTCTTGTTTGCTTTGAACATTGCTGAATGCAAATTGAATGGTTCTGCATAATTATTTAATCATGCAAGCCACACTTGTGCCCTAGCCGCAACCACACACCCAATGAAAAAAGCCTGAACAAAAATCCATACTTATAATGTACTTGCTTAGAAATCACAAACAAACACAAAAGGTTAGTATATTGAACATGTATTTCTGTGTGTGATATTTGTGAGCGAGTCTGTGGGCGGAGTGCTGGCTTATATTGATCTTCTTTATTACATTTATGACGTCGTCTCAGTCAAGGCCATAAATTAGATTTAGCACACCGCACAAGTGTAACCCAACACTACACAATGGACATGATGAAACACACTGGGTGTTGCTTAAACCCCAGATGCAATTCATGCCTGGCCAAAAAGAAAAATGCTGTGTTCAAGGAATGATATGGGCTAGGAGGGAACATTTTTGCCTATATATTTTCTTTAAAAAGGAAAGTGAATGACTGTATTAAGGATAAGGGGCCATTCACGCAGAACACGTTTTTCCATTCCACTGCGCTTATTTCCATTGGTTTTCAGTGTAAACACATGCTAGACGAACGTGTTTAACTGTTGCACTTGTCTTTTGCAGTGTTCATGTTAAAAGAAGTTCAACATTTTTTAAAAACGCATCTCGAGACTTTGCATTTTTTCCATCAACTGAACTGTGTCTTGCATTTTTAACCACAAAAACACATTCTGTGTGAACCGGTGTTGTGCCGAATTTCGACTCCCTGCCAAATTATTACCCCCCTCGTTGAAGTCAGTACCTGATTGCCTAATCCTAACCCCTCCCCTAATCCTAACCCCTCCCTCACAACTAATCCTAAACCTACCAATAGGAGGATCTTTGTTGACATCTTTGTACGCATGCGCGAGTGGTTGTGTGGCAACAAATCAAACAGTATTGCGGGCTGTAAAGACGCGACGAGCACTTTCAAGAGAGTTAGCGGGCAAAATCCACAAGCACTTTAACATCTTAAGACCGGAGGAGGTTTGGAGAGAAGCTCAAAATTTGTATTGGTGACAAAATCGATGTTATTCAAAGCCCATATGAGATCTCCGCTGACTGTGCGTGCAACTCCCCAAACAGACGAGGCATTTATACTTGACGCAACTGTTTTGTTTTAGACTGAACACCAGACCATACAACTGATTTAGACGCGCAAACTGGGTGATGATGAGATGTACTAATATCCGTCTGCTCGGGCAGATTCGGCTCAAAGTCGTGCATCTGCGGATGCGGAGGCGCGCGCGCTGTTAAGCCGAATCTGCCCGAGCAGACGGATATTAGTTTTTTTATTACCTTCGCGCTCATGCGGACGCGTCGAGTATAAACAAGGTTTTACAGCTCAGACACTTGTTTTTTTTCATATTTTTTTGCAAGTGGAAGATCTTGGTTTACATTTGGACTTGGATGTGATCTTATAGGCTTGAAAAGGTTGGTGACCACTGCATAACGCAAACCCAGTCAAACGTTTGACTGCAGTAACTTATCTTCTATTCTATGCGCCTTATAATCCGGTGCGCCCTATATATGAAAACAGTTATAAAATAGGCCATTCATTGAAGGTGCGCCTCTGCTTATAGTGCGGAAAATACGGTAGTCTGGGTGCTGCGGATAGCGGTTTGGGACACCTGAATCAGAACGCGAAAACATATGCCTCGGTTGATTTGACTCAGTTTTATTATTTTTTATTTTATTCAATCTTCTATAAATACATAGTCACTAAGACTTAGGCCTACCATGAACAAAATGAGCCTCACAAACTCGATCAGGAACGTCAGGAATCCAGGCTTCGGAGCGTCCAGGTTCAATGACCTAATTGCACGCAACCATTTCTTTCGTTTTTCGCGATCCTTTTCGGAGGGAATTCGAAAAAACTTTTTATCAGGCCCCCAACGAGCCGTACAATCGACCACACAGCAAGAGTGAACCATCCTCTTCTCTAAATCCTCCTCCAAACGTGCAAAACAGTCAAATTACAAGTATCTAGCGGTGTTTCCTGCCACACGATTCCCGTGATGCAACGCGGCAAACATAAACAATGACGTCACAAAAGATCCGCCTATACTAGGGGGGTAATAATTTGGCGGGGGTCGAAATTCGGCACAACACCGGCCCTATAAGGCCGTGTGTCCACCAAAGCGTTTTTTCATGTGGCTGGCGTGTTTTTTCAATTGTTTTCAATGGGAGCGCCGCGTTTTTAAAACGCCATGAGTGTAACGAGGCGCTGAGCGTCTTTTTCACGCTGAAGCGCTGAGCGTTTGCCGTTTTTTATCGGTCGCCGAGAGTTGAAGAATGTTCAACTTTTGGTAAAACGCAGCGCTCATCACTGTCACTTTTTACCGGGACAAATACTACACCGACCAACTGTAACAACATTCTTTCTGTACAACGACATCAACCGGCAGAGCTAACCGAACAAAATGGATGAAAAATATATATTTTGTATGAAACAAATTATCTGCGTACAAGTAAACTGTGCTGCGGATATTCTGTATCATAGCAACGAAGCGTCTCAACTGAAAAAAAAAAAAAACGCTCTCAAGCGCCCACAGCTAGGCGTTTTCAGCTGAGCGTCTAGCGTTTTCATCTGGCTAAAAACGCTTTGGTGGACACACGGCCCAAGGGACCATTCACACAGAACATGTTTTCACTTTGAAAAACATGAGACACAGGCAGTGGAATTTGGAGAAACACTAGGTTGCGAGAAATTGAACCTCTTTTTACCCTCTGGTGCATTTCGATCATTTTTGAGAATTTGTTTTAACGTGAGAATTTTTTACTTCATCAGAATGGTACAAAACTTTGTAAAGGTTTTGGCACTTACTATGACACACAAAAAGTCATGGACATGATTCGAAAGGGTTAAATGGCCCTAAAAAAAAATAGCCACACTTTCAAAAATGAGCGCATTGGAAATTAATGGAAGACGAATTTCATCCAGTGGAAACCTTTGGTACTGCGCCCAAACACAATCTTACTGAAAGCTAATTTTTTTTTTATATCAGACTCAAATTTGGAGCACAACTTGTTTAGATTTATGGCTTTGATTGTCTCACAGTTTTAGAGTAAAATATGTTTTGGAAAATATATATTTCATGTAAAGATTGAAAATATTTTTGTGAATATTTCATAACAATAAACTTAAACTTCTATAACTTTTAAGTTCTTTTTTTTCAGCAATAATCTTCCAAGGGTCTTCTTTAAAAAGTGACAACTTAAGTCTGTGCTCCAAAGCATTCAAGATTTATGTTTTCAGGTCTATGTTCAAAAAGTGAATAAATGGATTATTATTTCTACTGCATAAATATAATTTAGTATAAAATTCCTTAAAAATACAAAATATTAAATAAAAACATTATCAAACTAAAATATATACATTAATTTCATTGGGGGGGAAAATGCAGTTTTTTTTAGAATGCCGTGGAAATGGAAGAACATGTTCTGAGTGAATCAGCCCTATAACAACTTTATGAATGCAGGCATGCAGCATGTGAGTGGACTTAAGCAAGTGTTTTTCCTAAACCGCTAGTGTGCCAAAAGTTGCGTAGTGTACTTTTAAGGTAGACCTATTTATTTGACAAAATTATTTACATCAAAGTTAAGAACGAAGAAGGTGAAGAAATTGAAAGCGAGAGTGGAGAAACTGAGTTCGCAAAGGTTCATTCCGTGATATATTCATAAACTAAGTTCTTGTTTCGTAAAGTTGGAAACATCTTTGCAGCGATATACTGTTAACGAACATCCAGACGCCGTCCACACTGCTGAGAGCGGTGTTTAGATGAATATGTAAATATGTGCTGTGCGCTTTCCTCTCAATAACAAAATAAACACAACAAAAATAACAGCGGTGAGAAAGCGGCAGTTAAGAAAGCATGTGATCATAACGATGGTGGATGTTTTTGCACCAGCTTTACGATTCTTGTCACGTCACGTTTATATATAGCCAAATGAGCCATTATTGTCAGCAAAGTCCACTTCAGTTGTGTTCAGGGAGTAGTGAACACTGTGTAGGGAACGCACCTTGTTAAAGTGGACTTCACTGACAATAATCACTCATTTGGAAAGCCATGCAACGTCATCAAAGAAAGAATCACGCAGATTATGATAAATCATAAATTAATACTGTAATTTACTTTGCTTTCAAATTTAAAGTCATATGATAGGCATATACATAAACAAAACACAGTATGTATCTAATAAATAATAATCAAAACATTGTATTAGTCTATTGGTTTTATTAGTTTATTACATAGTTGTATATTTAATTGACTATTAACATATTTGAAGCTGTAACTGTCATTCAATATGAAAATAAATGTTGATTTGGTTAACTATGTATAAATGTGTTCTTAATCAATGGTCTCAATAATTGTAGCGGTCTCATCTCGTCTGCTTTCTTAAACATTCCTTCTTTTACAAATTAGATAGATTGGTGCTTCATTCTGAGTACATTTTATGATAAAATCCCATTTTTCGGGGAAGTGGGTATCTCTCTACATGGCATTATAAATGAATTCAATCTCACACAGGCAGTTGTTTGGTCTTAGTAAGCTAGTTAATGAGATCGCGTCCTCTCCCATCCTGCAATAAGGCATTAAGCTGTTTTCCCAAGAGACTCTGGGGATATTTGACATTTCAGTCCAGATGGAAATGGATGACGCTGTTATTTCTTTAACTCCAAATAAACCGAACGAAAATAACAGGTGAGTTTTCTTGACACTTTCTCTCTTTACTGAGAGGAAAATGGATGTCAGTAGATGTAACGTTGTTAAAGTGTCATGTGATTGTGTGTTTTATCATAAGCATGCATTAAAATGCTTAAAAGATAATATTCATATCTCTTTTTCTGCGGACAAACTATAATTTTATTCTGTTTACAGGTTCACACGAGAAGATGGATTATGCTGTGATTTTGAAAGCCCTTCATGGTTAGTTTTTTGTGCAAGAACTTATGATCTAAAAGTATTGCTGTTTTATATTATTTAACTATATCAATGGGTAAATCCCACGAAACCCGTCAATAACATGTTCAGCTCATATTTACCCAAAATTAAAACAATTAAGAAATTTTATTTCGCATACACTATTTTATAAGAACCTCAATGTTTTTGTTTTTTTTTGCAAAGTGACATTTTCATGAGAATTAAGCAGAAACACTCTTATTAAAGTGTAACAAAAAATCCCATTCTCGGGACTACATTAAAAATTTAATGTATAAAAAATACATATACATTTATATATAATTTATTTATATATATATAATGCATTTACAATATGGTAGTATGGTAGTTGTTGTACTGGATTGAATTTTTGCTGGTTAAAAAAAACATATTACCAAAATAAAAGTTTTTTATTTAATTCAGTAAAGCATTACTGTGTAATTTATTTTGGGTAATGAGAAATACTTTTTTTTGTTTTTTGAGAGAATTTTTAGAAAAAAGATCTGAGAATTTGGGAGTAAAATGTGCTTATTTTTCATGAAATGAATGTCACAATACAAACAGTCTTGGTTCTTTGAGCGCAACATGTATTTCCTATTGACAGGTTTAGTGAGATTCACTCTACGCTAGTAGAATTTTTCCTCTGTATTGATTTTTATAATGAATTTGGAGGAAACTTTGCATCATGGCAAATAAAATAAAATGTCTCTGATGAAAATGCCTTGATTGTCTGTGGACTTGCCGATTGTATGAACTGCAGTACAGACCAGTCCTTTACTGTGACGTTGTGTGGGAAATGCGTTTGGTTTGAAGCGTTGTGCGTTGTGTTTCTGCCAGCTGATTGCAATATCGGGTCGGGAGGAAAGTTCATCCGCTTCTAAACGCTTATTTGATGTATTACAGAGCATCTGGTTCCTGCTGCACACAGTTCAGAAGAGCAGTTCTGCACATCAGATCTCAGTCCAAGCAGTGAGAGGTATTTTGAAGAGAGAAAACACCTGGAAGAGTTTATAACAAGCATAGGTGAGCTAGCAGCCCGATAAAAAAAAAAGAAAAGAAATCTACCTCAACTATATCGGTTGGATGTAATTGTGATTGATGCACCATCAGTTATGTCAACAGGTCAATTCTTTTTAATAAATTGCAGATACTATAACCCTACAAAACCTGCAGACAGTCATTGATCGGATCCTGGTGTTTCACGAGCGAACGCAGATGCCTCTGTCCAGTCCGGCCAGACTGGGAGAGCAGGAGCTGTTTCCGGGGAGCGGACTCTTCCTGCCACACTACAAACTGGCCTCCATGCTTCAGGAGTCACGGCAGGACAGCATGAGGCTCTTCCACCTGCTGTTCGAGCACTTCTTCAGCGAGGAGGACCTCAACGGGGCCGTCGCTTTCGGGAAGAGGGGGAAAGTGCCTGACGGCAAAAAGATCCTGGACAGAAGAAGAGTGGATGGGATTATGTGTGAGTATTTGAAATGGGACAGTTCACTCTAACTTGACAATTTAGGGCTCAAAAGTTTTGTTTTTATTTTTAAATTAAGTTCATCAAAAGTGACAGACATTCACAATACAAAAAACAAGTTTTAAATATATGCTGTTCTTCTTCTGTTCATCAAAGAATCCAGAAAAAAACATCACAGTTTCCACGAAAATATTAAGCTGCAAAAACTGTTTATAATAATCAGAAATGTTTCTTGAGCATCAAATTATAATATTAGAATGATTTCTGAAGGATCATGTGACACTGAAGACTGGAGTAATGATGCTAAAAATTAAGCTTTGATCACAGGAATAAATTACATTTTAACATATTCACATAGAAAACAGTTATTTTAAGTAGTAAAAAAAAATTCACAATATTACCGTTTTTATTCCATATTTTACTGTATTTTTGTTCAAATCAATGCGGCATTGGTGAGAATAAGAGACTTATCCCAAACGGTTTGATAATATTTCAGCTAAAACTCTTCAGCCTTTTGCTGATATTTAATATTTATATTTATACCTGTTTTTTTTCCCCCAGAACATCTAGTAGATTTAAAATGTTTAAGACAAATAATCAAGGATGTTCTACACTGTTTTCTATGGAAGCTTGTTTCCGCCACTGAATAATAAATAAATAATAATAATTGCGACTTTTAATCTTCACAATTGCGATATATCAAGTCAGAATTGTGACTTTTTTTTTCAGAATTGCGAGATATGAAGTCAGAATTGTGAGAAATAGTCGCAATTCTGAGAAATAGTCGCAATTGCGAGATATAAAGTTGCAATTCTGAGAAATAAAGTCGCAATTGCGTGTTATAAAGTCAGTATTGTGAGAGAGAAACTATTCTGAGGTAAAAAAGAAGAAAAAAGTCCGTCTTTTTTCCCTTAGAATTTGACTTTACATCTCACAATTGTGAGTTTATATCTCACAATTCTGAGAAAATATGTCAGAATTGCGAGTTATAAACTCGCAATTATGTGTTATAAAGTCAGAATTGCGTGATATAAGTCACAATTGCGAGAAAAAAAGAGTCAGAATTCTGACTTTATAACACGCAATTCTGACTTTATATCTCGCAATTCTGACTTTATAACACGCAATTGCGACTTTATTTCACGCAATTCTGACTTTATATCTCGCAATTCTGAGGAATAAAGTCAGAATTGCGAGATGTAAACTCGCAATTGTGAGATAAAAAGTCGCAATTATCTTTTAAAATGTTTTATTTTGTGGCGGAAACAAGCTTCCATAGTTTTCCCCTAAACAATAAATGAATTTTATATTATTGAATTGCACTGATATAACAATGCACGATATCTATAAACAGTTACATAATTATATTTTTATTTTTCATTATATTATAATACATGTGAATTTTTTTGAGTGCTCTCTGCACTTTCATTAATCCACCTTTTGTTTTTTCTAACTTCCTAAATTTTAATTCCCTAAAATGATTTTAATTAAAAAATGTATTTATTTCGTTTTCTCTCGCAGCATATGTTCTGCGTTGTTCTACTATAGACGGATGGACACCCGTGGAATCATCTAAGCTGAAGAAGGCCTGTATTAATAAATGCAGACTTCGAATCGGCCAGAAAAAGAAGCAAGAATCTTCTCAAGAGTCCTTTATTTTTTGTGACGAACAATCTTCAGGCAAAAACGACCCTTCCTATATCTAATTGCTGATACCCAAAAATTTCCATTCACAGGCAAATGCTATTATTATACATACAGTTGAAAGGAAACACTGTTTTGCCCAGTGATTGAATGCCGATCGGTGTCTTGGACATGAACGATTACGTGTGGAATCGTTAAAAGCTGATTCAGTTCAGCCACAGCACTAAGTGATGAAAGATTCACGGTCAGACAAATGAACTATTTCCATTTCTTTCGTTTCAGCAAAACCAACATTATCTATACTGTGATAGTTACTGACTATTGACTTGTTTAGTCAACACAAACCTGTTTATAACCATTTAGAATAACCTTAGAATAGTCTAGTGCTTATTCATGTTAGTCATGTAGCATTGTAACAATCAAAACAAGTTTTGTCAAACCATTTTGATGGTTTTTACTCGTACCCGATATCTTTAAATATTACAATGTGAATTATTACCATATCAAAACCACCTTAAACTGTATTTTATTGCCTTTTTTCTTCCTTTTTCCTCTGCTGCTCTGATTTGTCGATCAGCATCCCGCTAAATCGAGGACTTCCTCATTACATGCTTGCGCATGACTGACAGGAAATTGATTTTAAAGATGTATAACGATCCCACAAAGTTTTTATTACTCCATATGTTTCGTACATTTTTAATTTTTACCTAGGTAATATCCTATCCACCTTATTTTGCAATGTGCAGTAAACGCTAAAACTATTTGCGCTACAAACCAGTGTGTTTATAATTACGTTAATACATTAAAGAGGCTATATGAAAGAATATATCCCTTTTTTATTGCCAATGTATGAACAAGACCTTCCCCGACTTCATAGGTTGTCTATGAAAGCCTGTGGACTCCAGGCTTGTGCAAAATTCAGAATTTCAGAATTGGCCTCCATTCAATTCATGAATTGGAATTTGAATTGAATTTACTCCGCCCCACAGGACGTTGAATTGAATTTGAATTGGAATGACAGGAAGTGGAATTTAATTCATGGCAATTCAAAGAAATTCCACACAGTCACACAACAGAAAGAATGTGTTGAGTCTCGCATGCATTCAGTGTTAGGAAGATTACTTTGTTAATGTTATTGCTTACTGTTATTAGTTACCCATTATAAATGTGGTTTGGATTACTTTATTTGGATAACTTTATCAATGCAAAGCAATTTCGTTTTAAGTTGATTAGTAACTAATTGAATTAAACATTTTACCTCAGTAATACAACTAAATACAATTACATTCATTTTGTAAATTTAATAACAGAAATTTAATTTCACGTATCTATTTACTCCTCAACCCTGCATACATTTTGTTCTAAAATAGATATTATCAAATTCTTGAAATAAATTACCCCCTCAATGTTGTTTAATTAGTTTTGTTTTTAACATTGCTTTTAACATTCATTGCTGGGGGAAAACATATCCTTTTAATGTAATCTGTACAATAGTTCAAACTAATATCATTTATAATTCAATCATATCTGACATATACTGTGAAGCTTCATTGTTAAACACTTCACTTAAAATATGTATATGAATTTCTTTGAATTTGTATTGAATTGCAATTCTGCTTCCTTTAATTCAAATTCGAATTGTAATTCTAGATCCTGTTTTTGACATCAATTCAAATTCAATTCAAATTCAAGAATTGAATTGGAATTAAGGAGTCATTCTCAATTCAATTCTGAATTGTGCACAAGCCTGGTGGACTCATTTTTATGTGAAGGATTTGGGACGTTTTTTCTGGGAAAATCCAAAGTATTTACGCTTTACGTTTACGCTCCCGAGAGCCTCTCTTCCGTTCAATGACACATGAATTGAATGCTCATTTTCGGGATAATAGCGAAAGATCTATTCTGTACTGTAATGTCAATGTGTTATGCAAACAAAAGGGATTAATTCAAACTACTGTCTCACATAGCCAGATCTATATAGTCTATAGTCTCAAATATACTTTAAAATTACACTCTTATGATAGTTTGATAGCCGGTGACTCGCAGAACTGGTTCACACATCCACATCGCTATGATCAGATGCTTTAACTGCTGTTTTCCCACCGCTGTCATTTTTTGTTGTGTGTTTATTTAGTTAATGAGAGGAAAACTTCACCAGCATTGAATCACGTTCAGTCAGAGTGAGAGCACAAGCAATAGGTTGCTGGCTGCAGTTCACTTAACGGCCACCGGTGTCGCTAATAACAAGGGTTTCTGAATTCTACATATAGCCCCTTTAAAATGATATGGTAAGTAATACCGTTTGCAATATCAAGCAGCATAACGAGCTGTTTTGTACAGCTAAAAATAACTGGAAGCCGCTCGACACATTCAATTCACAAATGGCCGCGGCCACTATTACTCCACAAATAAGGTGGATAGGCCACTTAGCATATAACAGCATATAAAATTACTGCCAGAAATGTGAGATTTGTTTATTCAGTATAAACAAACATACAATTAACAATTCCTGTGTTAAAGATATTCCACAAAATGTCTTGCTGTCTGTGAGGTGCTGAAATGAGTCTATAGTGAAAAGGTCACTCAAGGGCTCACAAACTTCTGATATATAATGAATTGTTCGGATGGCATTAGTAAAGCAGACTTTAAAACATTGAAAGACTCAGTAAGTTTGATCACTTTTCACAACCAAGTATTATGTTTTTTTATGAACCTTGGTTGATACCGGTGTTTCACATTGACCACAAATGTTCAATATAAAAGAAAAAACTGACTTTAGCATTTAGTATGGTTGTGAAAGGTCAATCTTTTCGTAATGGTTAGGAAGTCTTCACCTGACCAGTTTTAAAAGTGTTTTGTTTTGTACCTACTTGATGCTGAACTTGTCCTTATTTTAGCACTTCTACAAAGACTGATGACTGATGTTTATTTTCAAGTGTGTAAATACTCAATCATCCTGGTGTGTCTTAAGTGGTCTTATTTGTCATTTTATGATGCGTTACAATAAAATCAATGACCAAATAATGTCTGTGATCCATTTTTGCCTTTGGATAAATTGCTGCAATTTAGCTTTTTTTTTCTTTGCATGTCATCTTATATTATAAAGTAGGATTTTTTTTTTTATTGACTGCATATTAATTCAGTGTATTTTATTTCTTAATTTCGCTTTTACCAGTCTGCATCAGTGGCATTCATTTGAGGTGGTGTAGACTTTTCAGTTTTTTCCTATTTGTTATCACATAATCATATTTGAAGAGGTCATGGTAGAAGTAGCAAACATAAGCCTACTAAAAGTAAAGACATTTAAAGAAGTAAAAAGGGGTCACTTGCGCTTCAGCCTGGTTGGTGCTCACGGAACAGGACGCAAAACTCAAAAGAGGAGACCCAAGGTCTAGCTAGGACCAAGGAACAGAGCACACAACGTTTTAAATGATTATTTATTGGTACAAAACGACTAACGTTTCGACGCCCATGCGTCTTCTTCAGACTCAAAAACGAAACGTTAACGTTTTTGACTCTGAAGAAGACGCATGGGCGTCGAAACATTTAAAGAAGTATTATAAAGATGATCTCAGTTTAAACCACCCCAAACAAAGACAAAGAAATCTCCCCATCTAAAAGGGTAGTTATCATCAAGTTACAACAAAAGCAATGATAAATGGATCACATTTCAAGATGTGACACGGAAATCAATCAGAATAAGTTTTACTGGAAACCGTGTTGGGGGAAACGCATTGCAAGTAATGCAGGATATGTAATCAGATTACTTTTTCAAGTAACTAGTAAAGTAATGCATTACTTTTAAATTTACAACAAAATATCTGAGGATAACTATGATTAAGTAACGTCAAGTTGGATTCCTTTCCATAAAAAGTAACTAAGTAAGGCAAGTAGTTACTTTTTTAGGGAGTAAAGTTATATTGTAAGTAACATTACTTTTAAAAGTAACTTTTCCCAACACTGACTGGAAAGAGAAGTGTTCTGAATTACTATATTAAAATGATATTTTGGACCCCTCTGTCAAGCTAAGTGATAAAAGAGATGAAAAGATCCTGAAAAGCATCTCCATCTTTGTGCTGTGATGAAAAATAAAAAAAAGTCTGAATATACGCAATATAAATTTACATGAAATGCCAAATGTTAAAATGTAGTGTTAAAAATAGCAATAGTTGCCTATACTATAACTTACTGTCTGCTAGAGTGCAGAAAATCAAGAAGCTAAAAAACAGCAACCATAATGTTAACAGCAAGATGCCAAATGAAATATGACAGACATTGCAGATGGAATAAAAACATGTCCTGTGTAAATGGCTCCAAGGTCTGCCACAGATAAACTTGATTGCTGTGGATAAATGTAATTACCGGTAATAGAGATTCATTTGACTAATTGATCAACTCATAATTAATTCAATTAAAATTTCTAATCATCTGGCAGCCCTAAATGTTCACCACCAGCCACGTATTACTCTTGTTTTCTACTTTTAATTCCCAATGCTTATAATTTATATCATTGCCTATGTTAAGTATTTCTTTTCTTCTTTCTTTTTTTTAAATCAGATTTCAGATGACTTCTCAGATTAGCACCAAACAACAACAACATTTAGATATATCTTTCCAGTGGTAGTGGGAACTCCTGAGGTAAAGCTTTGTTTCTATCTCAAACAGTATCTCCAGCTGTGTATGAAATAGAGAGACTGAAAGCACTACTACAGGCTGAGAGAAGCAAAGGTGAGTTGATGGGTGAAACCATCAGCAGCCTGAAACAAGACAAAGAGCTTCTGCAACAGGAACTCACTAAGAAGGCTGAGCTCATCTGTGACTTCCTGCAAGAACAACTGCGCCCAGGTGACTATTCCTTACAATCTAGAGAATAACAATTTTATATGATATGAAGGGAGGCATGGAGATCAGTATGTAGGTTGTGATTTGGATAAGAACGGTCTTGTTTTCTCTGATTGGCAGATAAAAGAAGGACACTTTCGTCAAGTCAAATGGAGGCAGGCAGCTCGCACCAGATAATTACCTCCATTCCTGAAGAGGGCGCTCCGTTTGACTCTCCAGCCCTCTTCGACTCCTTTGAGGAAGTGGAGTTGCACCCACTGGACAGGCAGAGGACCATCAAGATTTCATCAAAGAGAAGCAGAGATGGCGAGAACACGCGTGTCCGAAGTAAGAAACGGATTTGGGTCCAAAGTTTAGCTAAATTTGAACTTTAACTCAAACATCTAGAGCCGGGGTTCTGGACTCTGGCCCTCAAGATCCACTTTCCTGCAGAGTTTTGCTCCAACCATAATCAAACACACCTGAACAAGCTAACCAGTGTCTTAAGGATTACTAGGCTGCGTTTAACACCACTTTTATTCACAATCGAAAACTTCCCTAAGCACTTCCGCTCAGAGGAAACCCCACCGCCATTTTGAAGTGTGTTCGACTTTGTAAAGTGCGCTAGGGAAGTTTATTTGGACAGACAGAGGGAGCGAGTCTACTCAACATGTACACTTCAGGCAGATCCATAGACCACAATGCAACACGAGTCTGACGTCACAGCAGGCCGTGCTTAATTTACCCCAACCCACACTATGATATTGTTTGATATTGGTTATTTTGACATTTAACCGCATAATACTTGTAGCTACCTTAAGCTTACTGTTATAGTTTATTGTATTGTTATCATTTTTGCTTGTGTAGTTTACTATATTTAGTAACAGCCCAAGCATACATACAGGCCTATAGAATGGTGCATAAAACAAATTCATAAGGAAAAAACCTGAAAATAATAATTCTGCTCCATTTAAACACATCGCAAGGGTTCTGCCAGTAGTGGGCACTTGAGCAACGTAAGCAATGATGTACATCCGAGTGAACGAGACGAAGGGAAGTTAGTGAGGGAAGGGCATAAAAAATAGGACATGAACGCAGCCCTAGAAAGTTATAGGCAGTTGAGTTTTGAGCTAAACCCTTCAGGAAAGTGGATCTCGGGGGCCAGAGTTCAGAACCCCTGTTCTAGATAATGAATAACAATGCTGGATTTTGATTGTCATTCAAGTAAAATTTCGTTTCACTAAAGAATGATGTTACTATTTTTCAGTGAAAAACGTTGTGGGTGTGATTGCTCGATATATGGCTGCACTGCAAGAGTTTCGACGTAGTGTATCCATGAAAGTGGCTTTTGACAGAGTCGGTGTAGACCGTAATACCATTTCCAGGACAGCAGCCATTGCTGAACTCAGCTTGGCGGCCCCTGAAGTCTTCCACGCTCTGCCTCCGTGGGATGAGAAGGAGGAAACGCTGGCCCACTATGCAGTCAGATGCCGACAGGCCATGGATGACAGCATCAAAGCCAAGATTAAAAGTATGAAAGCAAAGGGGGAACTTCTACCAATTGTCAGCAAATAATGATAAAAAAATTACATTTACCTTATCTGATTTACAATGGACATGAGGACCACTCTAAGTGAACACTTTGGATTTCACCATCACGTTTCGGCCTTGTTCTTCTTTTTTCCTCTTTTGCCATGATCCGTCACAAAGTGAGCGATTTATGGCAGCACACTTGTGTAAAACTTTCAATCAGTTGTTATACTTGCTCTTGGTCAATTTGGCTTTTGAAATAAAATAAAATAATTGTTTTGTATGCCTTGTATCAGTATCAGATTGCCTGACCAGTATTTACTTCAGTGTTAAACATTAGGTAAATAATGATAATAATAATTCTATGACTGCATGCTTACTTCCATCACAAACTACAGTGTATGTTTGTACTTTCTGACACGACACCTCTTCCTCTCTGAATACCAGATTAGTGTCATTTAACAAGATTGTCAAGGTGTAGACTGTGAAAAATAAGTGCTTAATGATCTTACACTGCATTGTATGAACCAGTGGGTTCAATGACTGTTATTGTGAATAATAAATGGAAAATCACAACCTAAAACCCCTTTTGATGCTTGTGTATTTTTGTTGGGAAAATAATTTTGCCATTAGCGATAACTCAAAAAGCAATACAATCAATACAGAATCTGGGATTAGAAATCTTTTCCTAAAGATTGGACAGTAGCTGAGCAGATTCGCTGTTTGCTATCAACAAAGGACCTCATATTTCATATGGTACAAATTAGTGTTGTCAAAATTACAGACTGTGGTACCCAGTGAAATATAAAAAATGTAACGACACCAGCATTTCCCTCTAGCATTTTGAGCGCTGTTGAACGGATTCTTAAACACCTCTGATTGGCCATTGTGTTCACGAGTTCAACATGTATATCTGTGATTGGCTACAATGATCAACGCTTCAAAAACATGTCTTCACTGAACGCTTACACAGATACACACGGGAGCGCTTGAAAGCAGGCATTTATCAGTGGATATATTAGGGATCCGCTGATAGACGCCAGCTTTCAAACACTCCTTTGTGTATCTGTGTAAGCGCTTGGATTTGCACTAGTCAAGGCTGGAGAGATAGAAGTGTACAGTCCATTTAATGGATTGTACCATGAAAATCTTCAAAAATTTCAAAAGCCTTAAAAAACCTGGCCTTTCAACAACAACAAAAAAATCCATCGGAAAAAATCTCTGGACAACACCTTAGACCAGTATTGATCTAACCAGTAATGGTAACTCACTAGTAACTGTATGTGTATCCCTCACAGAGAGACAGAAATACATTTCCATTCGTGTCAAATATCCCGCCTCTTTAGTCCAAGGTCCATTGGGTAATTGTTTTCAAAGCAATAAAGTTCTTGTCATATGAAAAAACTACCTTCTTCCCTTTCAGCAGACATGGATGAGAGAGCATACCGAGAACAGAACGAGAAGACCATTCGCAGCACCCAAACAGCTCTTCGCAACTTTCGGGACTTCCTGGTTTCTAAGTATCCAACCGAGACCAGAGAGATATACTTCATCCCCTGCCATGAGTTGGACATCTACTTGGCCTCCTTCTTTGTGGATGCTCGCCAAAGGGATGGCTCGGAGTATGAGCCCAACAGCCTGGCCAACTATCAGTGTGGCCTGGAACGCTATCTGAAGGAGCATCGCTACGCCTACAGCATTACAAGAGACCGGGAGTTTCAGAGATCCCAAGATGCCCTCAAGCAAAAGCAGTTGGAGCTCAAGTTTAAAGGGAAAGGCAACAAACCCCACAAGTCAATGAAGCTGACCCTTGCTGACGAGTTGCTCCTAAGGAAACGGGGTCTCCTGAGTCGCTTCAACCCTGAGGGTCTACTCAACCTGGTGTGGCTCAACAACACCAAGGCTTTTGGCCACTGCACAGGCTTCCATAGCTCCACTCTCAAATGGGGCGATGTGCGCTTGCTCACCACAGAAACAGGACTAGAGTGTCTGGAGTGGACCTACCAGGATTTTAGTGACCCAAATGCCAGAAACAGAAGGTCCACGACCGAGTTTCGCATCTACGCTACCCCGCACGCTCCTCAAACCTGCCCGGTGCAGGACTACAAGGACTTCGCTCAGCGCAGACCTCAAGCAATGCTCTTTGAAGATGCCCCTTTTTATCTGTCCATCAAGCCTGTGGTCAACCTGGCCGCCCTGCACTGGTACAACTGCCAAGCTCTGGGAAAGAACAAATTAGCAAAGATGGTGAAGACCATGTGTGAGAAAGGCAACATTCCAGGGAGAAAGACCAATTTCAGTGTTTACCAGAGTTGCAGCTCCTTGTCCGAGGCCCAGAGCAATCAGCTAGTTCTGATCTGCAATGACCTTAGGCAACAAGCCGCCCAGTCAGGGACTTCCCATCCTGGCAGCACCAACTTTGTCATTGCTGGTTCTTTTGACTCTACTGACTCTGCTTAAAGCTGAAGAGTAACTTTCGAGCCACTTGTAGCATCAAACGGATCCAAACTATTTTCTCAAACACTTCTGTCTTCCATTTTTTTGGACAAAGAGTTGTTCCCACTCCAAATGCACACCACTCGTTGAGCAAGAAGCTGATGTGTTAGATTGCTCAAACTAAGGAGTCAATGATCGGATGATTGGGAGGGTTCAGTTAGCCCCTGCTGACAGATGTCTACACCAGGGGTTGCCAATCTTTCCTGAATGAAGTGCTATTTTTAACTTTTTCATTTAAAATTAGCTGTGTATTCTGATACTTTTGTCTTTGCCAAGTGACTTTTTAGAGGGCTATTCAACGCCTCAAATGGACTCATCTTTGCCCCTGTCTGCTGCCTTTGAGTCACAGCTCAGGATAGTTGCTTGTGGTTCCATCAGCCAGTCAGTGTTGTCAGCTTGTCACAATGTAATTTTCCAGAGGCTTTAAGAGTTATTAGTCAAATGGCATTTGTGGCTCAGGTAATTGGATCAGGACAAAACCATCTGTATTCATAACCGAGTGTCCATGTGCAAAGATAGTGGAATTCAAGTTAGATACGTCCATACTTGCAGCAGCTGAGCAACTGGCATTTGGATAATTGGGAATGCTAATGGATATCTCCCTCTAGGTATGGCTCAAATCAACCAAGGAAAGGGCCACAGAACCACTGTGATTACACTCCTCAGAAATTTAATCTACAAATGGCACATTAAGCTAGGATAGGAGGAAGTATTTTTAACATCGATGAACACACGGCAGCTTTAAATTAAATTGTATGACTGAGTAGGTCATCTTGCTTTATGTCTCAATGCTCTGTTCTATTAGGTAAGCAAAGTCTTAATTGTTGTTTCTGTCAATGTGTATGAAACTATGTATAAATCATGATTATATTGTAAACACAGCTGTCTTACTATGTGCAATGTAAAATATTCATTGTCCAGTATTAAGTCAACTACATAACAAAGGCATTTGGATGCCAATTTTGATGTTTTTACAGTGTATGGCAACAGTTGCGAGTTTGACGATGAATTTAAAATGTCAGTCCAGTTATTCCGTACATGTCGTAGACATATGAATGTAGTGGAGCTAGTCCCTGCTATCCTTCATTTATTCCTGTCTTGGAAATGTTCTGTGTTTGTGTAGCTGTTCTCTAAATAGAAAGCACTTATCAGATGTTACGTTGTTAGATACTGTATGTTAGATATATTACAGATACGTGCCTGTTAAACATATGTGCCTGATATAATATTATTTATTCTTTAACGTACACAACAATGACTATTTTAGGTTATGAACTGAAATGGTTACAAATTAAGGTGTTTGAGGCATGAAAGAAATCAGCTGAGAAACAAATATACTACCACGAATAAAGCAACCCTGTAAAATAAGCAATCATTTTTTATTTATTTTCTCTGGTTTTTATCTCGCGTCTCAGTTTTGGTTTTTAAAGTCACCACGAAATCAAAATGGACAATTCTTGTTTTATATGGATTATCGCAGTATTTATTATAAATGATTTATCCATGCACATCTATTTTTTTTTTTACTCATGTGCCTCAATCTTTAATCAAAACAAGTTCTCCTTCCTCTTGCAGTGACATCTTCTCCTCCGATGACGCGTTTATCCAATTTCCCCATGGACAAGATCAAGCCCCGCCCAACATTTGTTCTTGTTTGAGAAGCTGCTTCTCTCTGATATACATGACAATAGGGAAGAAAATACTTTAAAGGTAGGGTAGGCAATTTCAGAAAGGCTAGCAGTAGCAAGCTGGCTAGCAAAGCGTCACGAGATGAGACACAGCGTTAAACTACCTCATGTCTCAAAGCACATAACATTATAATAATGAATGTAGACATCTTACAGAGCTCTAGTTGTAACAACTGACTGCTGCAGATTTATTTCGGCATTGATAGTATTGACATAGAAATGCATAAGTCTGTGTCTGAGGATGTGAACAGCTCTGGATATTACGTCACGGGTTGCCGTCTCATAATTACAGTTATGAAATGGCGTGAACGCAGCATAATGTTGTTGTTTTGGTTCAGGAGAAATAATAAAAGGCGGCTGCTGTTCATTTGCGACGCTCGGTTACTGTGTGTCTACAATTCTGGGTTACCTTACTGAATGCGCTGATGACGTGTGATGTCTGTGCAGAGGTATGGAAATACATATGTTGAAAGGCAGGTAGGACATCCTATCATCGTATATATATCACATTATTAAAAATGACAACACAATAATGGTTAACTTTTCTCCATTTTATGTAAAATCATAAAAAAATAGACCAAAAACAAACAAAACAAAAATTCAAGAAAAATTAATGTCATCTAGCAAGTCCATGTCAGAGTAGCATCAAAACTGATCAAGACTCCGGGTCGAGTCTTGGTAACACAGGCAGTATAAGGTTACCAAAGGAGGAATCCTGAGTGATGAAGAAGCCTGACGAGTGTGCATGTGCGTGCTGAAACCAAACCAGAGAAAAATACTCATCTGATGGGACATTATCAATAATAAATAAATATTGAAGCTCTAAACATGAAGCTTACGGTATACCTGTAAAGCTGCTTTCTGCTGTGCTGCAATGTGCTGCTGTTCGGCCTGATCCCTGAACTCCTTATTTACTGCTGGTCTAGACAGTGGAATGCTGGGAAAACACATTATATTGAATAAGTTATGAAAAAAAAAAAGATTATTGACAATCTTACAAGACAGGTACTGACTTAACAGCAGGATTCTTTAGAAGAAAATACAAAATACAAATGAAGTATTTTTACAGTGATTATGTTTTTGAAACAGTACCTGGCTCCTGGATTATTCATAGACTGACTCTGGATCAGGCGTTTCTTCTCCTTATCCAGCTCAGCTAGAATAGCAACCCTGTTTTTGTTTTGAAATCCTATCGAGAACAAATTTACAGATATATAATTGTTAATTTAAAGCAAGCAAACACATTTTAAATTCTGTAGGCCTATTTGAAGCCAATCTTGTATAATAACTGTGCGATTGTGACAAAACGACTAATTATTTTTTTAAATGTTTGATAGGCCTCATTGCACTGTATAACTTAACTTTGTTGTACTTTGAAAATGATTTAAACAGTACAGTATATATCATATCCACCGAGCTTAATATCAGAAATGACAGTACAGCTGTTTATACAACAACAGTTACCTTGTCCGGGCGGATTTGCGGCCATTTCCACATGAGCTCTATATCTAAATATTAAACAGAATAAACAACTTCTAAAATACTGAGTCAAATCAATAAACAGAATCTAAAACGGATGCATGGTCTCCTCTGGTAAATAAAGCAGCCCTCTTGTCTTCTTCGGTAAGAGCTCATCATCGCGTCGCTACTGTTTCAGTGTGAACAACGCCGTCTGGAGTATCGGAGCAACTGCACGTGTGAACCACAGGGTGGGTTGAAACGCTTTATTTAGTGTAGGTAAATAATATAAATGCGAAATACGTCTATAATGGAAATTTCAGAGCATATGCTACTTCCTATTACATAAAAACTTAAAAAGAAATTAAATTATGGTCTCTTTCCTTCTTAATTCGTTCATGCACTACAAAGGACAGCTATTACAAAAGCATTTTCTTGCGTTTTGCATGGGTTTTGATGGCAAAGTTGCACATCAACCTCTACATTGTACCCTGGTGCATCATCCTATACCGACATCAAAAAAAGTAATGTGATTTACATAATCACTTTAAAAATGTGATTACATAATAGCCTATGTGACTTGTAATGCATTACTCCTAACATCAAAAAGTAATCTGATTACGTAATGCACGTTACTTTTAATGCATTACTTTACTCGTAACATCAAAAAAGTAATCTGATTGTGTAATGCAACTGCTTATTTCAGATGAGATTGAAAACACCTGTTCGCCAGGTTTTCTCAGAGGAGAGCTGTTAGACGTGTCCATCTTGAATTTCACATGATTTTATACCATTTTGTTGATTAGTTTGTTAAATACACACATAAATACATTTTGCTGTATTATTGCAGCCCTAAGAGCAATAAAAACACATAAGAAAAAATCCTGACTGAGGTTATCATAATTCATGCATGAAAGGGTTAAAGTCACCATGAAATCAGAATGGACTTATTTCTATGGGATGGGCGTACTGCAGTATTTATTGGAAATGATTTATCCGTGCACATCATTATATTATTTTTTTAATGAATGTGTTCTCATAATCTTTAATCAAAATAACTTCCCCTCCCTCTCGCAGCGTCTCTTCTCTGATGACGTGTTTACTGGCGAGAGGGCGGAGCAACCTGTCACTCACATGAGATCCACCAATAGCAAACCACAACCATCCAACCAACACAATTAACTTCCGCTCTAAATGTATTCTTGTTGGAGAAGCCGTTTCACTCGGATATACGGCACAACCGGAAAGAACTTCTGCTTCATGACGACTTTAAATGCTTCATTTTAAGATTCGGTATACATTGTAAATGTAAGAACAAAATAACTAAAGGGACTATGACTATCAGAAACTCCACAGCAAATACGAATAATAATGTTAAATAATAAATATAAAAAAATGTGACATTTTCTGATGCAAATATTAATAAATGATGCGTTATTTTGAAAATATTTTATTGAAATTAAATTGATTTTAACTTATTTTGGCCTATTATTATTTTAAGTGTTAGTCAGTCTTTTAATGAGTATAACAATGCACTGAAAATAAACTTTCTAATGTATCTTCAGAGGGATTTTAATCCTGACTGATACACAGTGTTATAATCATGTGGATAGATGTTAAACAGAAAAGATTAGAATTGTAGCAAAACTCAAACACTACAAAATCTGCCTTTATGCATCTCACCATATGGAAATCAAACAGGAAAACATTTACACATTAGTGAAGGGTTTACTTTATGAAAAAAAGAAAAGAAAAAAAAAACATGGCAATTTTCAGAAAGGTAAAAAGGAGCACTAACGTTCATTTACATTTATATACAAGATAACATTAACTGGCTACATACAAAGATACAGTGAGCCCATTGTTCATCATCTTTTTTGACAAAAGTACAACCTGATAATCATTTGCATCTGTCAGAAATATAGTGGAGGAAAGGGTCTAGAATACGATATAATGTTTATCACCATAAAATCCACAAACAAGGATGTCCTTCAAACAACTGAAACTGGAAAGATGACAGTTTTGGATGGCACAGGTGAGGAACCCTTCAAGACTTCGCAATGCCAGCAGAACGGTTAACAAATATAATTATGGGCGTATGCATTATTAGTAAGATCAAAGACGCTATATCCAATACAGCCTTTGAAAGATTAATGCAATAATGTGATTCAGGAGTGGTTTAGCAGAGCTTATTAAATCGCTTGAAGTCATGCATCTACATAAACGCACAGATATTTAGATAAAAAGCCCTGAGAGGTGGTTATTAAGGCATAAGGTGTATAAGCGGTTCGCCCTATTCAACACTTTTATTAAACCGCTTGCACTGAAGCAGCTGTTTAGCAGTGAAATATAAATACATGTGCTGTGAAATGCATGGATCAGATCAGAAACCTTCAGCTAAAACACGTTACAGAATCAAATGGCTTCATGACAGTTCGATGGTCTGTTTAGTGATAAAATAAAAGTTGCATTCAACAAGCATATTTGAGTCTGGCCAAGATATGATTACTATGTTTGTTCATAGCTGTCTGGTATTACAAATAAAACTGAGTAAAAGCAGGTTAAAAACTATTTATGGCAGATTACACAGCCGATTTTTCATTATTCATCAAGGGTGATGTGTTTAAGAAAGCAAGACTTCAACGAAGGACGGGGAGGAATGGTTGGAGCAGTTTTGTGAGAAGGCACTGAATGAAGAATTACGCATGGAAGCCTGTATCAAACACCTGTGCCAAACAAATCACGGCCTAAACCAAACCTAGACGAGCTTCAGGTCAGGGGTTTCCTGATCAACCTTGAGTTTCTGTTACTTGCCTTCAAAAAGATATAGCAATTAACAGACCACATTATGAATGAAACAAAGAGAACATGTTCACATCATATTTCACCCCAAAATCAAAAGATAAAAAAGTTTTTTTTTTTTGTTTTGTTTTTTTTTTTTAAATGGGATTATATACATATTCCCATTTTTAGGGCCATAAAGAAATATATATAATTTTGATTCTTGTTACTGTAAAGTAATTTTATGCTACTAAAATGAAAAAGAAATCTGTGCTTCATAAAATAAATCAAAGTAATTGCAATTACAGTAATAATGAGCATCATTATTTGTAATGGTTATTTTAGATATTTTTCATTACTGTAAAATAATTTCATGCTACTAAAAAGAAATCTGTAAACTAATACAATCATTTTAATCCAAGCAATTGTCATAACCACAGTAACGAGAATAAGAATACACAACTATCTTATATTGTTTATAAAAATTGTTTTTCAAACAAAAAACTCATTTTAATTAACTACTGTAAAATAATCTTGCATTACTAAAAAGTAAAAAAACAAAAAACAATTGTTTATTTAAAACAAATTATAATTACACAAAAGAGAATCAGATTTTTCTCATTTTATGCATAATGCTAATGGGGGGGGGGGTGCATTAAAATAATGAATATAATGTGAAAATGCAAAAACAAACAAATAAAATTAATAGGACCTAAATTATGCTTCATTGTCATTAAGAAATATTCATTTTATTTTGGGATGTAATAAAATAGACTGGACATGTTCTTCATAAAGCATTTCAGCGACTACATGCGTCGACTGCAAACTGGTTTGATTTAATTAAACCCTGACAGAGCTCATCAACTATCAATTGCCAAAAAAACAAACCTAGAGAAAACAATTCCCACAATCATTCAGGAGAGTCTTAATTCCCCTGTAAACTGAAGTGGAGAAGCATGTTCAAACAAGCTTTAAGACTGAATATTATTTAGCTGATTGTTTTTTCCATTAGTAAAGATTTCAATCTAATCTTGTCCGATATATATTGGCTGTAAGCACTTTTGGGAGTACAGGATATCTCTGTACTGCTTCATGCCCTGCTTCAAGCTTGTTCGGTCCGGGATGAAGTACGGCCTCCCGGCCGAACGCGTGTATTCTTGGAACACAGAAGGAACGGTGGAGACGAACCCGATTCTGCTCAAGGAACACAATCGGCTGCAAGCAAATAAATATAATGAAGCTACAGTACAGGCTACTTACTGTATACAAGTCATGATCAGACGGCTAATGACATGTGCAGGGAAGTTCCGGGCGTATCCCAAAGTTATTAGCAAAAAAAAAAAAAAAAAAAAAAAGGGCATTCTGACGACAGTGAATGGTAATATGAAAATCCAGTTTTAAAAGACAAACAAATAGCATGATTACACGTTTAAAAGTGGAAAACGCTGCCAAACAAAAACAAAACTACCTTAAAATGTTATCGATTGTTCTAAAATAAATCCCCTTCCAGGAAAGCAAACAGTGCAAGTCCACTTGCAGGGGCTACAATCAAGTACTGTAGTCCTCCTGAATATAGTGTGTCCTCCGGCTCGACGGACACACAGTACATCTGTCGTGTCAGAGGCCAACGGGAAGTTCTGCTTGGTCTCTCTGCATTAGAAGGCCCCGTGAGTCCATATGAGGGGCGGGCAGAAGTGCCCTCAGTGGTCCGCCACTCTGGGTTGGCGGCGCACTGGGCCATGGGACCCAAGCGGGCGGGATGGAGGGCTCTCAGTCATGGCTTTGCCAGGCCCGGGTCTAGCAGTTGATGGGGCAGTCCGTCTTGGCTTTGCCAGCAAAACTGATGATTCTCCTGAGGCAGCGCCCAAACTCCTCCAGGATGAGGCGCTCTGCCACGGCCTGAGGCTGGTTGTCCTGCTCCGCCTTCTCCGCCTGCTCCAGCAAACAGTCACACGTCACCTCCGCCACTTCCTTTGTTACGAATGTGTACGGCAACCTAGAGAAAAATTCATTATCAGTTGAGTCATAACAGGAAGACCATTTTATAACACTAAAATAACACAAAGGGTGTTGTTTAAGTGTTCCATGCGCTATCTAGACAGCTGCTAGATTACAATGTTATTTCCATGTTTTTATAGAAGTAAATAACAAAAACTAATAAATGCTGCATGAGGGTTTCTAACACAACAGCTGAGGGAGTGATGAATCTTTCTAGATGTTAGTGGAGTGGTTGTCAAAGGGATAGTTCACCCAGAAATGAAATGCGGTCATCATTTACTCACCCTTATGTTGTTTCAAACCTGGATATTAACCTATTTTTATTGAAATCTGAGAGCTTTCTGTCCCTCCATAGACAGCTAAGCAAATGACACTGACGCTTCAAAAAATTCATAGACTTCAGAAAACTAATCCATATGAATTGTGCGGTTTAGTCTAAAATTTTCTGAAGAGACTCGATTGAATGATGAACAGATTGAATTTAGGCTTTTATTCACAAATAAACATTCATCAGCGGACATAAACAGAAGCTCAACTGAACTGGCTTGACGCGCGAGAATGAACCTCATTGGTTCTTGCTGAAGCTCAAACGTGCTGCGTAACACGAGAATGAACCTCATTGGTTCTTGCAGAAGCTCAAACGTGCTGCGTAACACGAGAATGAACCTCATTGGCTCTTGCTGAAGCTCAAACGTGATGCGTAACACAAGAATGAACCTCATTGGCTCTTGCAGAAGCTCAAACGTGCTGCGTAACACGAGAATGAACCTCATTGGTTCTTGCTGAAGCTCAAACGTGATGCGTAACACAAGAATGAACCTCATTGGCTCTTGCAGAAGCTCAAACGTGCTGCGTAACACGAGAATGAACCCCATTGGTTCTTGCTGAAGCTCAAACGTGATGCGTAACACAAGAATGAACCTCATTGGCTCTTGCGAAAGCTCAAACGTGCTGCGTAACACGAGAATGAACCCCATTGGTTCTTGCTGAAGCTCAAACGTGATGCGTAACACGAGAATGAACCTCATTGGCTCTTGCAGAAGCTCAAACGTGATGCGTAACACGAGAATGAACCTCATTGGCTCTTGCTGAAGCTCAAACGTGCTGCGTAACACGAGAATGAACCTCATTGGTTCTTGCTGAAGCTCAAACGTGCTGCGTAACACGAGAATGAACCCCATTGGTTCTTGCTGAAGCTCAAACGTGATGCGTAACACGAGAATGAACCTCATTGGCTCTTGCAGAAGCTCAAACGTGATGCGTAACACGAGAATGAACCTCATTGGTTCTTGCGGAAGCTCAAACGTGCTGCGTAACACGAGAATGAACCCCATTGGTTCTTGCTGAAGCTCAAACGTGATGCGTAACACGAGAATGAACCTCATTGGCTCTTGCAGAAGCTCAAACGTGATGCGTAACACGAGAATGAACCTCATTGGTTCTTGCAGAAGCTCAAACGTGCTGCGTAACACGAGAATGAACCCCATTGGTTCTTGCTGAAGCTCAAACGTGATGCGTAACACGAGAATGAACCTCATTGGCTCTTGCAGAAGCTCAAATGTCCAGCGTAACACGAGAATGAACCCCATTGGTTCTTGCTGAAGCTCAAACGTGATGCGTAACACGAGAATGAACCCCATTGGTTCTTGCTGAAGCTCAAACGTGCTGCGTAACACGAGAATGAACCTCATTGGTTCTTGCGGAAGCTCAAACGTGATGCGTAACACGAGAATGAACCTCATTGGTTCTTGCGGAAGCTCAAACGTGATGCGTAACACGAGAATGAACCTCATTGGTTCTTGCGGAAGCTCAAACGTCCAGCGTAACACGAGAATGAACCCCATTGGTTCTTGCTGAAGCTCAAACGTGATGCGTAACACGAGAATGAACCCCATTGGTTCTTGCTGAAGCTCAAACGTGATGCGTAACACGAGAATGAACCTCATTGGCTCTTGCAGAAGCTCAAACTTGATGCGTAACACGAGAATGAACCTCATTGGTTCTTGCGGAAGCTCAAACGTGATGCGTAACACGAGAATGAACCTCATTGGTTCTTGCGGAAGCTCAAACGTGCTGCGTAACACCAGAATGAACCTCATTGGCTCTTGCGAAAGCTCAAACGTGCTGCGTAACACGAGAATGAACCTCATTGGCTCTTGCAGAAGCTCAAACGTGCTGCGTAACACGAGAATGAACCTCATTGGCTCTTGCAGAAGCTCAAACGTGATGCGTAACACGAGAATGAACCTCATTGGCTCTTGCAGAAGCTCAAACGTGATGCGTAACACGAGAATGAACCTCATTGGCTCTTGCAGAAGCTCAAACGTGCTGCGTAACACGAGAATGAACCTTATTGGCTCTTGCATGTCAAGCGAACATGTTTGAGCTACTGATGTGTGAGTTGATGAATGTTTGTATGTAAATAAAAGCCTAAATTAAAACTGTTCATCATATGAAGTGATCAAGTCTCTTCAGAAAATTTGGACTAAACCGCTCAATTCGGATGAGTTTACGATCTCTTTATAAACTTTTTGAAGCGACTAGGGAGTTGCTAAGGTGTTCTAGTGGTTCACTGGCCATTGTTAGGTGGCTGTGGGATTCTCAAGGCTGAAATCATGTTTATGGATGAGCTAATGTATTAAAGTTTTATTAACGTTACTGTGGAATGAAGCAGGGCGGGGCCGAGAGCCGAGAGAGTGGAATGAGGCCGGTGGATCGAATGCTAATGAGACCGAGACACCTGCGCGACACCGGTCTCGAGTCCCATGGGCTCCAGAGCTTTTATTAGTCGGCTGCTGCCCTCCTTTCGTTTTGTTGTTTAAAGGATTAGTTCACTTCAGAATTAAAAATTCCTGATAATTTACTCACCCCCCCAAATCATCCAAGATATTCATGTCTTAATTTCTTCAGTCGAAAAGAAATTATGGTTTTTGAGGAAAACATTCCAGGATTTTTCTCCATATAGTGGAATTCAATGGGGTCGAACGATCAAATTGCAAGCTTCAATTCGTTTCTTCAACGTTCAAATTGTTTCAATGCAGCTTCAAAGGCTCTACATGATCCCAGCAGAGGAATAAGGGTCTTATCAGGCCAAACGATCGGTCATTTATAAAAAAAAAAACACCACATTTATATACTTTAACCACAAATGCTCGTCTTGCACTAGCACTGTGATGCGCCACGCATTACGTAATCACGTTGAAAGGTCACACGTAGGCGTAAGTACCGACCTAGTGTTTACAAGGTGAACGTGCAAAGTCAAACGCCCTTTACAAAAAAAACAACAACAACATAATAAAGGGTAAAACAACGATGTCGGACGATTTTGAAGTTGGAGGAGAAAATGAGATGGAGTTTTTCGCCCTACCCTACATTTTCCGCCTACGTCAGGTTACCGCCCTGACCTTTCCAATGCGATTACGCAATGCGTGAAGTCGTGGACTTGCAAGACGAGCATTTGTGTGTAAAAAGTATACACACACATAATATAAATAAGTATAATATAATATATAAATATATATAAATAAGGTTTTCCTTAACCTTTATTTCTTTTCAACTGAAGAAAGACATGAATATCTTAGATGACGTGGGGGTGAGTAAATTATCTGGAAATTTTAATTCTCAAGTTAACTAATCCTTTAAGTTTATTTTAGGATTAAAGTTACGTTAAACATCTGCCTCCTTCCTTGAACTTTGTTACAATTACATTTGATCAGTTAAATCCACATTGTTTTATTTAATTCCAATGAAACAGCCCCGAGTGCTGAATTATTACTCATACACGTCACTTTATCTGTCGAATTAAAATTGTGGGGTAACGCAGCGCTGTTTTACTTGGTCAAAGTTTGTTTGAGTGTGTTGAAAGTTATTTGAACTATCTGTACTTTCACTCTGTGACTGCTATTAGACACTTGTTGCACATTGCAGTAAGCTAGATCGATATTACAAAATCATATTAATAAAAGCTGGATGATTTGTGTTGTTAAATGGCATGCAATTCATTTTAAAACATTGTATGGTGGAGAAAAAGCTGTATTACGGTTTCTACAAATAAAGTTCTTTCTGATTTTATGAGTTTGCACTTGACAAAATGGTGTTGACTCCGAGGCACAAACAAGTTTCTTGCTGTAAATCAAGAAAACAAGAGATTCAAACAATAAGACTAATCCGATAAAGGTATCCAAACAGTTGCTCACCTGTCTAATAAAACATAAAATATTAAAGCATCTTTGGTGATTTTTATGGTTTCTACTGAAGCACAAATGGAAAACGAGGTTAAAGCGGATTTAACATCATTAACAGGAAACGCAAAAACACGGGCCATTACTGATTTCTCTGGATTTAAACATTGTTGGAAACATTTGGGATAGTGTAAGAACACAAGTCAACAAAATATTTAAAAAATTTCTAGTGGTTTTTGGATATTTTAATCCAAAAATCATACATATTGTGCCTTTAAAGTAAAGACTTACTTCCCGCCTCCACTGGTGAGGGCTGGTGTGGTTCTGGTGAGCAGATCTGAGATCTGTGAGGACAGTTTGGTTTTGGCTGCGGTTTGCTGCTGGACCCGCACCTCTGCAGCGTCGGCCAGGTGCATCAGCGTCTTCCTCTCAGGACTCTCCTCAAAGTTCTTGCAGCCCATACATTTGCAGATGGACGAACACATGATCTTTGCCTAATGCGAATGGAGATCAGAATGATATGAAAACGAACCATATCTTCTATATGCCACAAGAGCTTGGGCACCACTGCCCTTTGACCCATGAAAACACTCACCTCATAACACTCGCAGTAGTTTTTCAGACAGCCAGATTTCTTACAATTGCAGCCTTTGCTGTGTCTCCTGTCCGACTCTCCTTGTTTGCCTTTACCAATCTTGGGTTTGAAAGCCACAGGGTTTCTGTCTAAACACGCCTGGGAAAAAACACATTACTTCTTACTTCACTTGATACCTATGCACTTCAAAGCATTACAGCAAAACTGTCCTGATCAGTGAGACAAACAAGACATCAAGGGCAATGATGTGCTATTGCTTTGAAGTGTTTGTAGGCAGATGGAAAATAATGACAAGTGAAAAAAAGCCAATGTCGATCAACAGGAATGCAGTAATTCATTACCTTGATGGCCTTCAGTCTTTCACTCTCATGATCAAGGTTGTTGAAACAGTTCACGCAGTTACAGTTATTACAGAACTCCCCATTGGCAAAGCAATCACAATACCTGTGAGACGAGAGACATTGAACTCTTGAGTTTATGCAAAATACAATTCATAAAAAATAAAAATAAAAAAAACTGCCCAAGAGTTACACTACAGTTCAAAAGTTTGGGAACGGTAAAGTCTCTTTTCAACAAGCCTGCATTGATTTGATCAAAAATACAGTACAAACAGAAATATTGTGAATAGGGATGCACCTACAGGAATTATTTTGGCCAATACCGATTTTAACAAACAACTATTGGCCGATACTGATATTAGTTGCTTGCTCACTTATTTGCACTTATATTGTCATTGAAATTACTGTTTTAATTGTCATTACAGATTACTGTTTTGATCATGTTTTAAATCAGGAAAGTTAAAAAACACATGCATTAAGGTTTCCTAGAAGCTAGTTTATTGCTCAATTAATTTCTCTTTAAACATGGATTGGATCCATTAAACATTCAACAGGCCAACATTATAAGAGAGGCACAAATTAATACAACGACATGTCAACCTTCTGAGGTTTTTTTGCTGTCAAATATTTCTTAACATTAACATATTTGACAATTATAGAACATTACATATTTATTTAATAAATAGAAAGATATTGTACAACTCCGTGCCTTCATGCAGTTACATAATATCCTATCGGTTTGTTAAATTGGCTGATACATCGGTGAATCTCTAATTGTGAAATATGATTAATTTAAAATTGATGTTTTCTAAGTGTATATATTGTAAAATGTATTTAATTCCTGTGATCAAAGCTGAATTTTCAGCATTATTACTCCACTCTTCAGTGTCACATGATCCTTCAGGAATCATTCTAATATGATGATTTAATGATCAAGAAACATTTCTGATTATTATCAATGTTGTGCAGCTTCATATTTGTGGAAACCATGATGCATTTTTTTCAAGATTTATCAATAAAAAAGAACTAATTTAAAATATAAATATTTTGTAATATTATAAATGTCTTTACTGCCACTTCAGATCAATTAAATGTAGTATTGCTTAATAAAAATATTAATTTCTTAAAAAAAATAAAATAAATGAAAAATAATATTACTGACCCCAAAGTTTTGAATGGTAGTACATGAAATGCTACAGGCAAAGCTTGAAAAAAATAATTCATGTCAATATTGAAACTGCTTGACAGAAATGTAAAATTATATTTGCACCTCTGATAATCCCCTTCCTGTCTGTCAGAATTAACAGTCCTTGCTGGTGAATTTGACAGTATGAGAACTGAATTACAGGTTTGTTAAAAGGAAGGAAGTTGTTGTAAAATCACACAATTGGATTTGGAAACTATGAAAGCGCTTGCCAAACGTAGCAGCTCACACAGATTACACCTTATATGGGCAATTTTCAGAGAAAGTAAACAAATGCTGGGGAACATACAATTTCAGACACTGTGACCGTGTGCAGTTGCAGGGTTTTCTCGGCCTTGAGGTTGCTTCTGACGTTGATAAACTGTAATAAAGCACATGCAGAATGTAACCTGAGGGTTAATGAAATCTTTTGATGCAACTGATATACATGTAACAGCGAGGAGGCACGTGGCGCTCGGCTCACCCGTTGAGTGAAAGCCTGGCTTGAGTCTGTATGGGAGTGGCTGTTGAGAAGGTGGAGCTGCTGGTCAAAGTCACAAACGCAGGTTGGGGGATCTATGGGAACAAGCAAGGTGAGAGAGTCCAACAAGCAACCAAACTCACCCGTCCTGCTCCAGGAGAGACATACAGACCTGCGTGACATATGGGGCCGGCAACACAGCGTAGCCCATGTTCCCAGAGCCGTGGGCGGGGGCGAGCACAGTGCCCGGCGGCAGGTTGGTGAGGTTGGGCTGGATCTGTGGCAGATGTGTGGCTGGCATGATGAGACGCTGGGGGGTCTGACTGGTGGTCACCACCTGAGCTGCTGACGTCAAGGGTTTGGGTACAACCTGTGCACAAACAATATATATAAATGTTCCAGATTATTAACACCAAACAGAAACCAGAGCAAAAGCTGCACGCCCATCCATAAGAATGGTGTCATTGTGTGCAGAACTGCTTCACTGTGTACCTGTTTGACGGTCTGTGCCGAGACGATGGGTACAGACATCCGTACCGCAGCGTTCATCATCACAGACTTGGCTTTGCAAACAAGACAAAAGTAACTAAATGTTATTAGATTTTCTTAAATTCCCATATTCATAAACAATCATAGCATTAAAATCATTCTTAAATGGATCGCTGCAGTGCACCCACTATAAAAACAATACTGCATGGCACAAGAGCAGCATATTGAAGGACCACTGCCTAAAACAATATTTAACGGAGTACTATGAAAGACAGTCACAGGGGTACAAAAAACCCCAATTGGTTTAATTTAAAAAAAAAAGCTGAATCTATATCACAAAACAATGTAGTCCGCTCACAGAATGACTCCTACGAGCCCATTTCTTTATTGAATAAAACAAAAATACAGTGTGATCAGTGTAGTCCAGTTCCTGAACATTAGTGAAACTAACAGCTACAAGTAACCGTGAGACTTTAAGTTACTGATACGCTCACCGTTCATATTCATAGTGTACTACACATGATGCATTTTGACTATTTCATAAAAATAAATGAAACGTTACTACTTTTTTGTTTTTTTATTTAAAGGCTATTGTGCCCCTTTTTACAAGACGCAATATAAGGGTGTATTCACACCTGCCTCGTTTGGTTCGATTGAATCGAACTCTAGTTCGTTTCCCCCCTTGGTGCGGACCTTTTGGGCAGGTGTGAATACAGCAATCGAACTCGGGTGCGGACCAAACAATCGAACCGAGACCCAGCTGAAGAGGTGGTCTCGGTACGGTTCCAAACGAACTCTGGTACGGTTCGTTTACGGTGTGAACATGAACCGACCCAATTGCAGAAAACTGCGCCTTTTTATTTGACTGCTCTTATGAGGATACTTAACAAAACGGACATTTTGGCATAATGCTGTCTAAAGCGAGCGAGGCAGCAAGAGCGCGCGCACGGCAGAGAGAGAGGGAGCGAGAGACCTTGTGTGTGTGTGTGCGCTAGTGTGCATCACGAAGCGCATGTAACGACCCAAGCAATCAATTATCAGTGCGGGCGGGCTTTTATCTATACCATATCGTTTCTTCATATTGCGTTTGTAGAGAATAACACCAAATCAGTAAAATAACAAATATTACATTACGAAATATCTCCATGCTGATCCTGTTTGTGCACTTCCTGCTTTTCCCACCCTAAGGGTGTATTCACACCAGGAAAGTCCGATAGTTCACTTGCTTTGGTCCGGACCAAATAGAATGTTGATTTTTTTTGTTTGGTACGGTTCGCTTTCACACTCTCTGCTCTTTTTGCAAGTGAACCAAAATGTGTAAACAAAACCACACGTGTGCTAAGGTCTTCCATTCATTGGACAGGAATTCTCAAGCAGGGAAAAGCAGGAAGTGCACAAACAGGCTCAGCATGGAGATATTTCGTAATGTAATATTTGTTATTTTACTGATTTGGTGTTATTCTCTACAAACGCAATATGAAGAAACTATATGGTATAGATAAAAGCCCGGCCGCACTGACAATTGATTGCTTGGGTCGTTACATGCGCTTCGTGAGGCACACTAGCACACACACACACACACACACACACACACACACACGCAAGGTCTCTCGCTCCCTCTCTCTGCCGTGCGCGCGCTCTTGCTCGCTCGCTTTAGACAGCATTATGCCAAAATGTCCGTTTTGTTAAGTATCCTCATAAGAGCAGTCAAATAAAAAGGCGCAGTTTTCTGCAATTGGGTCGGTTCATGTTCACACCGTAAACGAACCGTACCAGAGTTCGTTTGGAACCGTACCGAGACCACCTCTTCAGCTGGGTCTCGGTTCGATTGTTTGGTCCGCACCCGAGTTCGATTGCTGTATTCACACCTGCCCAAAAGGTCCGCACCAAGGGGGGAAACGAACTAGAGTTCGATTCAATCGAACCAAACGAGGCAGGTGTGAATACACCCTAAGTCTCAGTTGTCCAATGAAAGTATCTGAAGTTTGTTGTAAATGTCCATTTTTGAATTTTGAATTAAGGCCAATTGTTGAATTGCATTTATGCCACTCGGCACTTCTAAAAAAAAATTAATAATAATAATGTTTTTTTTTTTATATTTATAAAAATTCAAATTGATCAAAGTTTTATACATTTATATTTATAATAATTAAGTAACGTGATCAATATTTTACAAATGTAAAATATAAAAATTCATTTACAACAAATTGCTAGTTAAATTGCAAATCAAATAAGGTGTGACAATAAAACTTGTATACCACAAATTAAAATGGATGAATAAACATCTTGGCTGTATGCTATTCTGATATAATAAGCTTGATATATTGATATTACCCAGGGGGCAAAACACCTGTTTTTTAGGAAATCAGACATGGGCTGCTGTAAAAGGTTGTCATATAAAAATGAAATCTATGATGTCTGAGGATCACAACCTGGGTGGCCAACCCGGTCAACAAGCTGCTGGAAACTTGTAATTAGGGTCAAAACAATGTTACCTCAAATTCGGCTTTAACTCCCAGAATCACCCAAACATGCTAAAACGGTTTAGTTATATTCATGAATCGTGAGCCATATCTCCCTGATACTTTATGCTAGAAACAAACTGAGCACACCTTTAGAAAGAGTGGAAGATAAGCTTTCATATGATGAGAAAAAAAAAAAGAAAAAAATATTGAACATTCCATTTGTAATCGGTAGCATTCTTTTCCCTTTGTTGTTGTTACAATAAACAAATTACCATGTAAAGTTAACTTTTACTGGATGAAATCATATTTTGATTTTTTTTTTACTAACCAGACAGTCCTCATGGCCCATAACACATTTAGAGGGAATTCAATGTCAAGCCTATAATAGCCTGTCAATTCAAACAAGATCCAAGAAAGAAGTTTACCATTAACTGGTGTTAATTGTATACTGCTCTGTTTCTGTATGCACAGTATATCGTTTGCATATTTTTGCAATATCAATTATTTGTATTGCAATGTCTATTTCTAATATTCTTTCACAAGTGGGATAGCTTTATTTATTCTATTGAAATAAAAAAAAGGGATTTGAGGATTTTGGGTTAGGCTGGTTAGTGTTCAATCCTGGTGTTTGGAGTGTGAGACAAAGGTACTGACAACTAAATGTTGAAAGACTAAAACACACAGGAGTCATGTGTGGAGTAGGTTTAAAAGTATTTACTGATTAAAACTGTTACATTAAGTAGCAATTTGTACAAAAAAACCAAACAAAAAACGAAACAGACAAACAGATTACAATTCAGGGTGATGATAACTAATTTCTGTAATAATGTTTATACAATTTGTTTAGCTGTTTCGGAATCACCGCTGCTGTCGCTGCTCTCTAGTGTTTCAGCAGGCTGTGTCCTACTACATTTGGTTGCCAACCCCTAGCAACGGCATCCTATGTAGCATGGAGCAGTTCTTCTGACAACCTTTAACCAGAGATGGGCACAAATACATCAAAAAGTATTTAATTAAAATACAAGTAATTTGTAATTTGAAAATACAAAAATATATTTTTTTACAGTCTTCTGTAGTGTAAGTGTGGCGTTAGGTACATGTAAGAGTCTAGAATATTGCAATATTATTGTTTAGTGCAGAAGATGCGCTTTTAACGTACATGCCAGAGGAGAACTGGCCCCCGACTGAGCCTGGGTTCTCCCAAGGTTTTTTTTTTTTTTTTTCTCCATTAGGTCACCTGATGGAGTTTTAGGACACCATTAGGTCACTTGATGGAGTTTTTTCAGTTCCTTGCCACTGTTGCCTTTGGCTTGCTCAGTTGGGGATATTTTGGGGATATTTAATTTTATTCTATCAATCAATAAATTCCACTAGAAACAAACTTTGTTGTATTATTTTATTTTAATTTAATACTGTGAAGCTGCTTTGATACAATCTGTATTGTGAAAAGCGCTATACAAATATACTTGATTTGATTTGATTTGATGTTGCCACATACTGTCATAATAAAAGATAATTGTGCATATACTGTAACACTATATTTGTATTATATTACACAAAAACTAGTTAACGCTGCTGTGAGGGTGTTTCTAATAGCGCGGCTGTGACAAAGTTGACAACTTTCTCTCTTCCAACTGCCATTATCAATTTTTTTACTCTTTTTGAAAGTTGTGAAAACGCTGTTGTGGCGTTTTTCTTTTGCTATTTGAGCAAATTGGAACACAAAAAAAATATATTTAATGTAGTCTTTCATTCACTGCTATAGAAGTTAACCCAACTATGATGCCTTCCACTTCTGAGAAACCCAGAAATGTGAACGGGGTCAATAGGATGTGTCACATCATGTGATTTACTTGCCAAAAACTGTGATAGGCAATTTGGTAGTCCTATTTGTATTTTATGTCTATGGTCCTAGGGATAGTTCACCCAAAAAGGAAAATTAGCCCATGATTTACTCACCCTGACGTCATCCTAGGTGTATATGACTTTCTTCTTTCAGAAGAATACAATCAGAGTTATATTAAAAAGTGTCCTGGCTCTTCCAAGCTTTATAATGACAGTCAATGGGTATATTTTTCATCAAAGTGCATCTATCCATCATAAAAGTGCATCTGTCCATCATAAAAGTGCATCTATCCATCATAAAAGTGCATCTATCCATCATAAAAGTGCAGGATAGACGCACTTTTATGATGGACACATGCAGTTTTATGATGGACAGATGCACTTTTATGATGGACAGATGCACTTTTATGATGGACAGATGCACTTTTATGATGGACAGACGCACTTTTATGATGGACAGATGCACTTTTATGATGGACAGATGCACTTTTATGATGGATAGACGCACTTTTATGATGGACAGGTGCACTTTTATGATGGACAGATGCACTTTTATCATGGATAGACGCACTTTTATGATGGACAGATGCACTTTTATGATGGACAGATGCACTTTTATGATGGATAGACGCACTTTTATGATGGACAGATGCACTTTTATCATGGATAGACACACTTTTATGATGGATGGATGCACTTTTATGATGGACGGATGCACTTTTATGATGGATAGACGCACTTTTATGATGGATAGACGCACTTTTATGATGGACAGATGCACTTTTATGATGGACAGATGCACTTTTATCATGGACAGATGCACTTTTATGATGGATAGACGCACTTTTATGATGGACAGATGCACTTTTATGATGGATAGATGCACTTTTATGATGGATAGACGCACTTTTATGATGGATGGATGCACTTTTATGATGGATGGATGCACTTTTATGATGGACAGATGCACTTTTATGATGGATAGACGCACTTTTATGATGGACAGATGCACTTTTATGATGGACAGATGCACTTTTATCATGGACAGACGCACTTTTATGATGGACAGATGCACTTTTATGATGGACAGATGCACTTTTATGATGGATAGACGCACTTTTATGATGGACAGATGCACTTTTATGATGGACAGATGCACTTTTATGATGGATGGATGCACTTTTATGATGGACGGATGCACTTTTATGATGGATAGACGCACTTTTATGATGGATAGACGCACTTTTATGATGGACAGATGCACTTTTATGATGGACAGATGCACTTTTATCATGGACAGATGCACTTTTATGATGGATAGACGCACTTTTATGATGGACAGATGCACTTTTATGATGGATAGACGCACTTTTATGATGGATGGATGCACTTTTATGATGGATGGATGCACTTTTATGATGGACAGATGCACTTTTATGATGGACAGATGCACTTTTATGATGGATAGATGCACTTTTATGATGGACAGATGCACTTTTATGATGGATAGATGCACTTTTATGATGCATAGATGCACTTTGATGAAAAATATACCCATTGACTGTCATTATAAAGCTTGGAAGAGCCAGGACACTTTTTAATATAACTCTGATTGTATTCTTCTGAAAGAAGAAAGTCATATACACCTAGGATGACGTCAGGGTGAGTAAATCATGGGCTAATTTTCCTTTTTGGGTGAACTATCCCTAGGACCATAGACATAAAATACAAATAGGACTACCAAATTGCCTATCACAGTTTTTGGCAAGTAAATCACATGATGTGACACATCCTATTGACCCTGTTCACATTTCTGGGTTTCTCAGAAGTGTAAGGCATCATAGTTGGGTTAACTTCTATAGCAGTGAATGAAAGACTACATTAAATATTTTTTTTGTGTGTGTTCCAATTTGCTCAAATAGCAAAAGAAAAACGCCACAACAGCATTTTCACAACTTTCAAAAAGAGTAAAAAAAATAGATAATGGCAGTTGGAAGAGAGAAAGTTGTCAACTTTGTCACAGCCGCGCTATTAGAAACACCCTCACAGCAGCGTTAACTAGTTTTTGTGTAATATAATACAAATATAGTGTTATATGCACAATTATCTTTTATTATGACAGTATGTGGCAACATGTACGTTAAAAGCGCATCTTCTGCACTAAACAATAATATTGCAAGTCTTCTAGACTCGTATTCTAGACTCTTACATGTACCTAACGCCACACTTACACTACAGAAGACTGTAAAAAAATATATTTTTGTATTTTCAAATTACAAATTACTTGTATTTTAATTAAATACTTTTTGATGTATTTGTGCCCATCTCTGGTTAAAGGTTGTCAGAAGAACTGCTCCATGCTACATAGGATGCCGTTGCTAGGGGTTGGCAACCAAATGTAGTAGGACACAGCCTGCTGAAACACTAGAGAGCAGCGACAGCAGCGGTGATTCCGAAACAGCTAAACAAATTGTATAAACATTATTACAGAAATTAGTTATCATCACCCTGAATTGTAATCTGTTTGTCTGTTTCGTTTTTTGTTTGGTTTTTTTGTACAAATTGCTACTTAATGTAACAGTTTTAATCAGTAAATACTTTTAAACCTACTCCACACATGACTCCTGTGTGTTTTAGTCTTTCAACATTTAGTTGTCAGTACCTTTGTCTCACACTCCAAACACCAGGATTGAACACTAACCAGCCTAACCCAAAATCCTCAAATCCCTTTTTTTTATTTCAATAGAATAAATAAAGCTATCCCACTTGTGAAAGAATATTAGAAATAGACATTGCAATACAAATAATTGATATTGCATAAATATGCAAACGATATACTGTACATACAGAAACAGAGCAGTATACAATTAACACCAGTTAATGGTAAACTTCTTTCTTGGATCTTGTTTGAATTGACAGGCTATTATAGGCTTGACATTGAATTCCCTCTAAATGTGTTATGGGCCATGAGGACTGTCTGGTTAGTAAAAAAAAAATCAAAATATGATTTCATCCAGTAAAAGTTAACTTTACATGGTAATTTGTTTATTGTAACAACAACAAAGGGAAAAGAATGCTACCGATTACAAATGGAATGTTCAATATTTTTTTCTTTTTTTTGCCTACCTATGAATGAAGAGGCATTGTTAACTCTTACTTTCTAATTACATGTACAATCAAGGCATCATATGAAAGCTTATCTTCCACTCTTTCTAAAGGTGTGCTCAGTTTGTTTCTAGCATAAAGTATCAGGGAGATATGGCTCACGATTCATGAATATAACTAAACCGTTTTAGCATGTTTGGGTGATTCTGGGAGTTAAAGCCGAATTTGAGGTAACATTGTTTTGACCCTAATTACAAGTTTCCAGCAGCTTGTTGACCGGGTTGGCCACCCAGGTTGTGATCCTCAGACATCATAGATTTCATTTTTATATGACAACCTTTTACAGCAGCCCATGTCTGCTAAACCCCCTTTGCCCCCTGGGTATATAATGTATTATACACTTCTATCAAATGAAAAGCTGAAGTGAAGTGAACAGAACAGCTCAGGAAATTAAGTTCACGTCCTCATAAAGCACCGCCCTCTCACACAGAGACACGCAGACTTACATGCAGATTTTTAGTGACATGAACCTGATTTAGGTTAATATAAAAAATAATATACATCGATTTATTACCCAGCCCTATTCGGCAATGGAATTGCACTTTTTCCAATGACTTATTCCATAAAAGTATTAAATAATTCTTATATGAAAACAGAATCATAAAGAAAAAACGGATTTGTTCAGTTCTTTGGTTCCCAATCCCTGCACATGATGCACTGACCGGGTTGTATGGAGGGGTTGGTGTTGATGCTGGCGCCCGTCTGTGCCGTGCCGCTGCCGGTGGTGGCCGTTACCAGCCGCACGTAATGGAAGCGACTGCCCGGCACCTGGATCTGCTGCACGTTGGGAGGTGTGGAGAGGGGGATGATGGTCTTAAACTGGGATGTTCCCATCCCTCCCACTGTAACTGTCTGCATTGGCTTTGCAGCCTGTACATGAAAACAGATAAAAACATTGTTTTGTATTGTTGTACTCTAAATTACAATGTCACACAGGCTTTGTTAAAATCTATATTAGACAGGACAGCAGACTGGTTTGGTTTTTTGAGGACTCTAGATGGGCGTACCTGTGCGGTGGACTGGCTGGTTCCTGCTTTAGCTGGAGAAGTGGTGGCAGACTGTTGAACCGTGAGGATTTGCTGGCCTAGAGCCACATTGAGCGGCAGTGTCACAGACTTCTGGGGTGAGTTTGGAGACTGACTGGCCACCGAAACCACAGTCAACTACAGACAGAGGAGAAACATGAGGAAGAGGGTGACATCAGAAACCAGAGTGTGGCCATCACAGAGAAAAATCTGGCACCACAAAGACAGGTAAATGTAACTGTGATGCAAGTTTTTACATTTGAAAGATTCAAGACCTTGCTGGGAGACTTGAGAGGCGAGATGGCGACTTTGCTGTTACCAGACGTGTTCTGTGTCACAGTGCTGATGGCCTCGCCAATGGAAATGGTGCGTGGAGGTGTCACAGGGGTACTCTGGGTAAGAACTCGCCCTGTTGGCAAAAGAGGAGGATTGAAATTTAGATTTGACAATCGTGCTGATAAAGCAACTGCACTTTTGCTCATGTTATAAATACAGACAGAAGATTACCAGTCACTACAGGAGACACTGAAGCTGGGCTGGTCAGTGCTTTACTGTTCAGGGCCTTTGTGATGATGAGCTTTGTTATCATTGGTCCAGCCGTAGATACTGGTGGTTTCTTTGTGATCTGTGAGGAGAAACACGACACGTGGCGATTATTTTAGTTGCTTTTGATAGACCGTGACACTGAACAGGAAACAAGATTGTACTTTCATCACTAAGCTTCTTAAATTCATATTAAAGGGATAGTAAAAAAAAAAAAAAAAAAAAAAAAAAAAAAAAACTATCGGTAGCCATTGACTTCCAGGAAAGGAAAAAAAAAAAAATAAATATATATATATATATACACTGCTCAAAAAAATTAAGGGAACACTTTTTCATCAGAGAATAGCATCAAGTCAGTTAAACTCCTGGGATATTGATCTGGTCAGTTAAGTAACAGAGGGGGTTGGTAATCAGTTTCAACTGCTTTAGTGTTAATAAAATTAATAGCAGGTGCACTAGATGGGCAACAGTGAGACAACCCCCAAAACAGGAATGGTTTTACAGGTGGCGGCCACTGACATTTTTTCCCTACTAATCTTTTCAGACTGTTTTTCACCAGTTTTGCCTTTGGCTAGGGTCAGTGTCACTACTGGTAGCATGAGGCGATACCTGGACCCTACAGAGGTTGCGCAGGCAGTCCAGCTCCTTCAGGATGGCTCATCAATACGTGTCATTGCCAGAAGGTTTGCTGTGTCTCCCAGCACAGTCTCAAGAGCATGGAGGAGATTCCAGGAAGACAGACAGCTACTCTAGGAGAGCTGGACAGGGCCGTAGAAGGTCCTTAACCCATCAGCAGGACCGGTATCTGCTCATTTGTGCGAGGAGGAACATGATGAGCACTGCCAGAACCCTACAAAATGACCTCCAGCAGGCCACTGGTGTGAATGTCTCTGACCAAACAATCAGAAACAGACTTCATGAGGGTGGCCTGAGGGCCCGACGTCTTCTAGTGGGGCCTGTGCTCACTGCCCAGCACCAGGGAGTTAGGTTTTCACAAATGAGAGCAGGTTCACCCTGAGCACGTGACAGACAGGAAAGGGTCTGGAGAAGCCGTGGAGAATGTTATGCTGCCTGTAACATCGTTCAGCATGACCGGTTTGGTGGTGGGTCAGTGATGGTCTGAGGAGGCATATCCATGGAGGGACGCACAGACCTCTGCAGGCTAGACAATGGCACCCTGACTGCCATTAGGTATCGGGATGAAATCCTTGGATCCATTGTCAGACCCTATGCTGGTGCAGTGGGTCCTGGGTTCCTCCTGGTGCACAACAATGCCCGGCCTCATGTGGCGAGAGCATGCAGGCAGTTCCTGGAGGATGAAGGAATGATACCATTGAAAGGCCACCACGCTCACCTGACCTACATCCAGTAGAACACCTCTGGGACATTGTGTTTCGGTCCATCTGACATCACCTGGTTGCACCTCAGACTGTCCAGGAGCTCAGTGATGCGCTGGTCCAGATCTGGAAGGAAATACCCCAGGACACCATCCATCGTCTCATTAGGAGCATGCCCCGACGTTGTTAGGCATGCATACAAGCACGTGGGGGCCATACAAACTACTGAGAACCATTTTGAGTTGCTGCAATGAAATTTCAGCAAAATTGACAAGCCTGCTGCATCATTTTTTCACTTAGATTTCCAGGGTGTCTTTGAATTCAATCCTCTGTAGGTTGATCATTTTCATTTCCATCAAACGATGTGGCATCCTTTCGTTCGTAACACATTACCCAGTCCATATTAGTATAGATATCCAGCATGATATTTTTCCCCATTGAGATCTGATGTGTTTTCAAAGTGTTCCTTTAATTTTTTTGAGCAGTGTATATATATATATATATATATATATATATATATATATATATATATATATATATATATATATATATATATATATATATATATATATATATATATATATATATACTATGGAAGTGAATGGCTTCAGTCAACTGTCTGGCAACCAACTTTCTTCCAAATATCTTCTTTTGTGTTCAACAGAACAAAGAGACTCATTCAGGTTTGGAACAACTTCAGGGTGAGTAAATGATGACAGAATTTTCATTTTTGGGTCAACTATCCATTTAACAATATTGTAACAGTTAATCAAACTTTAATTATTATTAAGGATATTTAATATGTATTTAACTGAATTGAGTATTCATTTGTTTTTTAATAAATAATAGCAATAACACTGATTTAAATACAGCATTAAAATTGCATTTTTCTTGCATTTATAACATTTAGAAATTACTATAAATATTATCTTAAAAATAATAGCTCATTTCAAAAATACAGTAAAGTAAAAAAGCATGTCGTTACAGAAAAAAGTTTTTTTTTTAATATGACTAATATAAATATTATATATAATCATTAACAATAAAAAAAATTATGATTAAAAAAACAATATAAAAAAGGCATTTTCCTTAAAGAATTTTTTTAACAAATATGACTATCATTTGTAAAAAAAAAAAAAAAAAAAAAAAAAAAAAATTATATATATATATATATATATATATATATATATATATATATATATATATATATATATGTGTATATATATATATATATATATATATATATATATATATATATATATATATATATATATATAGTAGCTCATTTTAAAATATATTTAACTTGTAGATTACATTTTTCTTTAAATGACCACAAACATTATTATCATAAAATTGTATTATTATTATTAAATAATAATAGCACAAAAAATAATATATGCCTTTAAATAATTATACTATAATAATAACAATAGCTCATGTAAAATAGAGTAATACAAATATGACTACTATAAATAAATATTATAAATAACAACAATAATCAATTTAAAAAATTAGGGATGCACCGATGTGAAAATTGTGGCCGATACCGATAACCGATATTAATATTGCTGTTATGGCCGTACCGATGTCGATATCTCTGTATAGAAAACAAATTTTAATGATTATCAAATAAAGAGCTATTTTCCAAAACACATTTTTTTTTACTTTAGAAATTACTGATATTGGGCACCTTTACCTGTGTGCAAAATATGTCACACATAGGACACACATGCATTATATTGCATATAATGTGTGCTGGTCAACTTGTCTAAAATTAAGAAACCCTTAGAAAACAGTAAAAAAATATAAATATATATATAAAAAAAGGAACATGTGTACAATTAAGATAGGCTACTTCATTTATTATTCCAATATCCAAATATGATACTAAAAAATACCACAGGGAAAAGGGCTTCTTGTGACGTGCTGTCTTTGCCTTTGAACATTGCACATTTTAAACAGGACACGCATTAGCTGAATAAATGTTAGCCAATACAAACATATTTATAGAAAACAGTTGACAATGAATAGACAGGAGTCCAATAATAGCATAACGAATCACTTATTCTAAAAATAATAACAAGTAGGCTATAAGACGAATCCGATGGGCTGTGTTAACAGTAAAACGTCCGTCATTTAACGAAATTTAAAAACACGGATGGATAATACAAAATGCTTTCTGACATTTTGACAGAAAAGAAACAAACAAGCAAAAACAAAATTTAAACTTAGCCCGTCAATTTTTCATTTTACAATTATCCTCTCTCTCTCTCTCTCTCTCTCTCTCTCTCTCTCTCTCTCTCTCTCTCTCTCTCTCTCTCTCTCTGTGCGCGTCCGTGTTTGTGAGAGAGAGCTCGCGCAGCAATGATACAACGGTAGCCTAATTTTTTAATCTATAAGTAACGAACGCGCTAGTTTTCATACAAAAATAAATATGTAACATAAGGTAGGCTACTTTAGTTTTTATTAACACAATAACACATGAAGGCTACGTTTCTCAACACTGAGAATGAATAAATAAACGCCTGTTTCTCACTCTCACTTAGCCTAATCCACAAATCACACGTGCTGTCACTTTTGAGAAAAACAAAATTTGAACGGGTATCAAATATCAAGCAATATATTCAAATATCCACGAGTCAAAAAACGATCAGTCAAAAACAGTGGCGGCTGGTGCTAAAAAAATTTGGGGGGGCACAACAAACTGAATTTTTAATTCAGGACTGAATGTAGGCTTATTGTTAAATAACAATTTAACAGTGATAATAATGTAGCTATCATTAGCCTAAAGTTTAGCTAAAACTTCAGCCGGTAGGGTAGCCAATTGCCAAATAAATCTGAATTTTTGGGCTAAATGGCGATGTATGGTATAATCTGAGTATTTAATTATTATTTCTCTATTTGAATAAAAAAAAACCTGTATTTAATTAAAAAAATATATATATATCCTGATCGATATTGTCCTACAAACAATGTTCATATTGAGGTTATAAAAACAAACATAGTGTTGCTGTCTATCTGCAGTCTATCCAAAAAGGGGTCAAATCACATTACATTCTAACATTGCAACATTACAATCTAAAAACAAAATAATGCTTTTTAAAGTAGTTAAATTTACTAAACCAAAAAAAAAAAAAAAAAAAGCTAATATCATAAAAATACACATGTAGGTTTGAAATTCTCTAGCACAATTATGTTCACCAACAACAACAAATATTCAACAACAAATTTTTTAGCTAAATATATTTATAATTTAGTGCTAATGTATATTTTAGTCAGAATAATTGCGCTCCTATTGTTCCTGCTCCTGTTCGGCGCGCATGCACGCGGGGGCGCTCGTTCACGGAAGTATAGCTTGCAGAAAGCTCGCCCACTCATGACAGCAAACTGGACTTTCTAACATTTACAGATGGAGAATATGTCCGTGAAATGTAAGTTATGCACTGAGGAAATTATTGGATGTCACTTCAGCTTATGGCTAAATACTATTAGAGGTACATTTGTTTCCACCAATCGCTGCACAAGTTAAGGTTACGTATGATGACGAAAGCACGTTAGTGCGAGCCCTCCCGGAACCCATAGAGAATGCATTGCAGTGCCTGCAGTTCGAAAAAAAAAATCTTTGAATGTAAGTCTATGGGAAGACTCTGGGCGATTCTCAGCCAGAGTGAAATCGCCCAAAAAGAGGCGGTACTCCACAGAACGTGACTCGGCGCTGATTGGACTATATCCAGAGGCAGAACAACAGTGAGTGACTGCTAGCGTAACTCTGTGGTTGAATGAGATAGTGATTGAAAAAGTCCCTTTCACACTTTAGTGGTGCGTCGCCCGATCGCCCTAATGAAGAAACCGCCGCTGGTCAAAAATGTGTCATGAAGAGGAAAAAAACATATGTCGCACTGGACTGCATTAACAATGTACGGACGGGCGGCGGGCCAGTTCTCCGTTACAGACGTGAGCGCTCTGAAAGCGGCACTTAAAAACTGCTTTAAAACTTTCACAGAGACCTCAAGCAGAAAGCACAAAGCCTGTCTTTAAATTTAATTTCGTTTTGTATTCATTGTATCTTAATTTTGATCAATGTTTCATCAACGAATTTTCTGGATTAAGTAAATATAGTAGAAAATATTTAATCAGGACAGAGGCAACGGCGCGTGAACCTGGAGCAGCGCGTCTCATAAATTAACCGAAACCTACCTGCCTCACAGAACCGGGAACATATAGAAAGCTTGAAACTTCTATTTTTAAACAGAACAATTCAAAAGGAAAGAAAACAGACTGTTCTCTGCTTATGTCATCTCTGTGTGAAATGTGTATTTCTCTCAGGCGCGTTCTCTACATCAACTTCATCTTCAGCTTCACACGTCAAATATCGGCCTGTTCACATCGGCCATATTTTGACATCGGACCGATACCGATGTGTAAAAAAAAATGACCATATCGGCCGATATTATATCGGCGGCCGATATATCGTGCACCCCTATAAAAAATATAGTAAAAAAATGGCATTCATAAGCAAAATACGTTTTACAAATTTGAAGATTTTTTTCAATGCTTGAAAGTGTAAAAATAAAGTGTTACCAGAATGTTATAGTGCCCATATATTTACTGTAGTAATAACTATAAATGATGCATAATCACATGCAACTAACCCTAAAATCACACCCTAACCTTATAGTAAGTACAAGTAGGCCTAGTTAATTATTAGTTAGTAAATGTATAATTACTAAATTAATTTTATAATTAATAAAACACGGACCTTAAAATAAAGTGTAACCAACGTTTTCACTAACAACCAGTCAGCTGCTGCAGCTACAGTTTATATATATTAGTAAACACCTCGTTGTTACATATACGTGTAACTCTCACGAAGAAAAGAAAGAAACTGAGGCCAAAATAAAGAACCTTGAAATTAAACTTCTCTTTAGGGTCTCAATATAAAATGGTAATTTCACACCCACCCAACTCAGCGTGGCCTGCCGCCTCAGTTATGTAACGTCTGCCGCCTCAGTGTAACACGAGAGGTTGATAAACACCCACCTGAAGGGTCTTCAGCTGCTGGGCCTGCAGTGTCGTGGAGGAGCCCATCAGCTGACTGGCAGAGCTCACAGCGATCACAGGCTTCCCCACTGCCGTCACCATCTTGATCTGCGTCGCCTGGGCCTTGCCATCCCCAGTGCCCTGGGTAGTGGCGGGCTTGTTCCAAGTGTGGGGCAGAGCCAACATAATGGGCTGCCCTGTTTTACTGAGACCAGCAACCAGGAGTTTCTGTCCCTCTGGCTTGAGCACAGCAGCACCTGGAGGCTTGCCATCCGCAGCGGGGGAGCTGGCCACTTTATTGATGATGAGCTGGTGGTTGGCTGGGACAGTAACGCTGGAGATTTTGGGGAGGTTTTGAGCTGATGCAGGACTGGTGGTTTTGGCAGGGGTTGTGGTGGTGACAGCCATGAGGCCGGAGGAGGCGAGGAGGAGTTGAGTTCCTGTGCTGGTGCTGCACTGAGCATTAGTGGAGGTGGAGGTCATCTGCATAGACGTGGTGGCTGGACACAGGCTGACGATTTCAGGCACCTCTGTTTCCATAGGAACCTGCGCTGGCTCTGGTTCAGGCTGAGGAGGAGGAGGAGCGAGGTGCTCGGCAGGAAGGTCCTCTTCCATCGCGATCGCTTCCGTGTCCATGATCTCATCAGGCAGGAGGCTGTTGAGCTCAGGTGACACCACATCCATTGTGCACAAAGATACTCTAAACACACTAGAAAAAAAAAAAAAGCACAATTCTTAAATGTATAAAAAGAACAGAAACATCCATAAGCAAGAGATGAGAATACAACACTGATAAAGTATAAAGTGTACAGTAAGCAAAGGCCTCCAGACTGCGACCAAATAAAAAATATACCAAAATAAAAGTTTGTTTACACATTATACGTGTGTGTACTGCGTATAATTATTTTGTGTATGTATGTATATAGGTGTCGCGTCACCTATTTTTATGCGCATTTTGGGATATCGCAAAAATAAAATGCTGGATGTAAATGCCAAAATCCACATAAATTCTAAAAATGCACTAATAAAAGAAATGCGCTCAATTGAGTCGGATACATTTATCCGATAAGAAAACGTGCGCATAAACTACGATGGAAACACATTTACCGAATAAATTACAAGAAAAAAAAAAAAGGTCATGTGACGTCAACGGACCAACCAGCGGACCGATCCCGTTGCACAGCATCTGAAATGCCTGAACAAAGTCTGTCATCAAAGTGGTTCGGTATAATTTACCAGAAATGTTCTACACGACTGTGTTCCGCCTCCGAAAGCAAGATAACTTTATTGAGTTTCATCGGAGCGCTCTGTATTATATACAGTGGCTTCTCCTTCTGCAGCAACTTTTAGCACCAGTTTATCAGTTAGTGACGATTCTGTTCTCTTCGACTCACTGGAAACGCTGCTTCAGACAGAGAGAGAAGTCATGCATGAAACAGCTTCTCAACCACACAGTATCGTTATATCTGTGTTAACTTCAAATTATCACAGAAGTACTGGGATAAAAGTTTATACTTCAGATATAAACACTGATGTCTACGGTAGTGATCAAAATAGAGTAAATCACCTTTTGAAAGTAACTTGATGCTTCAAATAAAGATTGTATCAATTGCATCATTACACCAGTAGGTGGCGACAAGTGACTTAAACGTATCCGTCATTGAATCATTCATTCAAGAGATTCGTTAATAATCACGGATTCATCCAGTAATGAAACAAGTGAAGCCTTTATGAGTGAGTCACTGAATCACTCATTCACAGATTTGTTTAAATAATAAAAATTCATTCAATATATTTTTGTAAATTGACTTTTATAGACTAGAAAAAAAACAGCATCACAACTTCGTGTGATGAAACGGGTTGTGAGAAGTAGGGGAGATCAGCTCATTATAGTCTACTCTTTCAATTCTGGGGGAAAAAAAGAATCAGCAGTTGAAATTATTTCAGAAAATTATATTAGAACAGAACAACATGTTTAGGTAGAAATGTGTGTTTTTTTTTTAAACATGTCGATGGTAACATTCACAAAACAAAGTTTTATAAAATGATAAACATCACATTTCAACCCTTTTAACCATTGTTTAAGAAAAGGGATAGGCTAAGTCAATGTTATCAATTATTCTAGACACATTATTATCTAAAATGTAATGACTTTTATAATGCACATTAACTTCCCTGGATTCACCTTTAAACACGTTTAATAATTATTGATTTTCAAAGCACTAAACTGAGAGGTCGACATCCAAAACATTTCTTTAACCGGAGGACAAAGGTTTTTAAAGGGTTTGTGTGACCGGTTAAATTCGGCATGCACCAAAAAAAAAAGTGTGCCTATGCAGATTTATACACTATGTATCTTTAATTTGGCCAAAATCAAACAGGTAATTATCTCCAAGCAGAGATTATGTTGAATGAAGAGTTTCAACACACACACACACACACACATAATTCATAACTGTTGCTCATTGACCTTTCATGTGGCTCTCTTGATACTGAAGAAAGCATTGTTTGAAGGAAATATGTTTCATGCTATCATAATTATAGACGATTCTATATTTAAATACATCTAAAAAAAATCACTAAAAGTAAAAAAAAGAAAAAAGATATGTAATAAAAAAAATCGTCCAGACTAAAGTTCCCCCCAGTGAATTCCAGGCCTGTGTGTATGTATTAATAAACATAACCACTTCAGCCTTGTAAACATGTCTAGACAGCATTTATGAAATCTGAAAGTACCGTACCGGAAACAACAATGACCAACTTTGTTCATTTACATATGGCGAATTTACATGGCATTACAATATCCTCACATAAAGACTGCAGCACTTCACAGGTCTCATCGTGTCAATCACACCAGCACAGTTAGTCTGATATATTCTGCACCAGCTGGCGGGCCATTCAAACCCCCGTGTTTACTCAACGCCGGACACAAGACGACGCGACGCGACCGCTCCCATTCCAATCCCTCTACAGTCGCCACCGGTGACGGCGTTGATCGCGTCGCTCGCAGTGCAGACGAGCGGTTTATGCACAGCTGCTATGTGGCTAACTAGCACAAGAGCTAACCAGCAGTTACATGTTAAAAGCAGCAGTCACTCACAGCGGACATTAACTAGCAATAAACGGACAACCTGCTAATAACGACAGCAGTTATGTGCTTAAGAGACACAATAAAACCCTTCTATGCACGCGTTTAATCGCTAAACGCAACAAACAGCAGTGTTAAACAGAGGGAAACAACAGCAGGCCTCTCTGTACATGCCTGACAATAACACTCCGCGTGTAATGCTTTACCTCAGAGAGACTTCAGCGAGACTCAGCGCGCGTCAGCTGGAGTTTGTTGATGTTCGACGCGGCTGCTTTACTGTCTATTCTGTTGCCATGGAAATGTGGATATTTACTCTACACGGAGCGCAGCGCGAGAGTTACTGTAGACCGGGGTGCTTTCCTCTTGATTTGAGCCCTGTTGAAGAGAGTTTAACACGCGCCGAGGGTCTATTTCAGGCCGGGCAGGATTTCGAAAGATCCGCCATTTTCATCTCGTCATCAGTTCGGAAACGAGAAACAGGAGAAGAAGAAAACAACAACTTGATTTATTGTTTTGTCATAGTTAGAGTACAAAGGGGGCGAAGTATAGACAAGTGACGCTCGCAATACTCGATTTGACAATTATAACTATTAATCTGTCATTAATCGGTTCGAGCTTGTTCTTGACTGGGACAATAAAAGGAAATCTTTCATACAGTAAACATGAACGGAGACTCAAGCTGTCATTCACCCGGATAAAGATACCGAAAGACTTTACACACAAGTAAAAAACCTAAAACCAAAAATTGTGCACTGTTATGATTTTGATTAAAAGGAATTAGTACCAAAAAACTATGTGAAATAAAAGAGTTCGTCACACAAACAAAAGCAACTTAACTAACGTTAACTCTCTAATGGCAAAGAGATTTATATAAAACAGAGAGCATAGAAAACTGTAAAGTAAATGAAATTTGAATAAACTTTTATAACCATAACACTGTTTGCACGGTTTATAACAGGGCACTCTGCCACTATATACACACACTTATATAGTGCTAATAATAATAGTGAGCCTGTGACTGCATGTATCTAAATGACAGGCGCGTCGGGTCAGCGGCTCGCTGTCACTCACTGTCAGGTTTAGTAGCCTCAACTGCTAACTAACTAGTTAGCCACTATTAACTCCTGCAACGCTTCGACGCGTGCGGTAACCTTTGGCTATATTTGATTGATGACTCAGAAGCCCAGCAGGCATTGACCAGCGATCCCAGCTGTGTGTGTGTGTGTGTGTGTGTGTGACGCGGACGGGCATCAGCTGACACTGCACTGTTAGCAGCGCGGCTAACTCAACTAGCCGCGATCATATCCTCGCGCCCCTCGCGAACCCCAGCCGAGCTCAAAGCGCGTCTTACACTTGCTCGAGGTGATGAGTGCCGCGACGCTCTTCTGGAATCCGCCGCGCGCTCCGCTCGATCACGCGCTGCTACATCCAACGCGCTTCTGCATCGTGTCGATCATCCGCTCTCAGACGAAGACGATTGTTTAAAATACCGCGCCGAGCGCCATTTCACCTCTAACATCCCATAATCAAGCCACGCCTTCAGAGGAAACAACAAATGACGTCACGCCACAACTTCCGCCCGTGCTGCGCGCACACAGTCGAATTGATTGTTTTTAGTTTCATGTTATTTATTCTTATTTATATATTGTATGTAATGTTTCATTTCTATTAATTTAAATGTTTTATGAATTAATTTAGTAGACTATCTCTGTTTACTGTATCTTGTTTGAAAATGTACTTTATTGCCTTGCTCTACCTCGAGTTTCTTATCCTGTCTTTTGTGTGACATATATGTATCCCTGTGATCTTTGTTCAATAACAATAAAATACATTTTAAAAAGTTGAATGGATTGTGGTCAAAAATTAGTATGTATATGTTGATTTTAATTCTGAATAAAAAAATCAGGGTTAATGTTCGAGTAAATTATACAAAAGCCCAGTTAACGTGCCATATCAAGATATGACACCACTTACTATGAAGCTTATTCATAAAGTAATAAATAGCGTAAACAATAAACGTGTGTAAGGACGAAGAGGGCAACAGAAATATTGATGAAGCCTTTTGTATCATATTTTAAAAACAGTGGCAATGACAAATGATCAGAAAATGACTCATTTTACCATATATTAACATTTATTTAATTTAATTTATATAAAATAATGATTATATTATAGATATTGATGTAGCCATTTGTATCATATTTTAAAAACAACATCAGTGACAAATTATCAGAAAGGGCCTAATTTCATATCTATTAACATTTATTTGATTTCATTTTTATAAAATATTATTATATTATATTTGTGTACCGTAAATAAAAATATAGTATATGTTGTTGCCATAACATTTAGACGGTTTACTTATAGTTATGAATTCACTAATAGCTATTACATTATATTATATTATATTATATTATATTATATTATATTATATTATATTATATTGTTCTATTCTATTCTATTCTATTCTATTCTATTCTATTCTATTCTATTGTGTCTGCTGCAGTTTCCCTTTTCTGCAGACTTGCACTTTGGCACTGTTTGTTACTATTCATAGATGTGAAATGGGTTGGACTATATGGTTTATAGTATATAATTTAGTAAGTGTTTCAGACAGAATATTACAGAACAGAAGTCTAGCTCTCAGAGAGTGATGATCCGATGTCTGGAAATGAGAATAGTCTGCCACTAAAGAGCAGTCATTTTGAAATGTGAGGTCGATTTTTTTTTGTACTTTATTGCTAGTATAATTATGAAATGCAATGGTGTCATCACTGTACGATAATACAGTTTTAGATTAGATTTAAATAATCCTGTTAATATAAAGTATCTGAAAGCATTACTGGGAAATCTATTGGGGTCCTTGGGTTGGCTGAAAGTCTGGCTGTTAAAGGCAGAGGCTGAAAGAAAAACTTGAAACTTGGAATTTACATGAAATTTAAATTTGATTAACAAATTTATATAACAAAAAGTGAAAAGTAAAGAAATACCCTGAGGCCCTCTAGTGCTCAGGGTGTGCAGTTTCCCTCCGGCCGGGATGCGATATTTTTTTCCCCAGGATGGTAGGGGAAGACTCATGAATATTCATTAGGGAAGTCATCCCTGATTGGTCTTAACCCCAGTGACGGGTAGGTTTAGGGGTGGGGTTAGGGGTAGGTCATCAGACCAATCAGGGATGACTTCCCTAATGAATATTCGTGAGTCTATGGTCTTCCCCTACAATCCTGGGAAAAAAATATCGCGGCCGGGGTTGAGTGGCGCCCTCTGGTGGTCAGTGTGTGATGTACAGTTTCCCTCAGGCCGGGGTTGAGTGGCGCCCTCTGGTGGTCAGTGTCTGATGTGCAGTTTCCCTCAGGCCGGGATTGAGTGTTGAGTGGCGCCCTCTGGTGGTCAGTGTGTGATGTGCAGTTTCCCTCAGGCCGGGGTTGAGTGGCGCCCTCTGGTGGTCCGCCGCAAGTGTTGTTGTTTGACTGACAAGGAAAATGGCGTCCGGCGTGAAGCAGGAGCTCGCGCAGCTGATGAACTCTAGTGGGTCTCATAAAGATCTTGCTGGGAAGTATGTATTCTCAAGTCATTTACCAGTATTGGTTCTTACTGTATGTCTATTGCATAAATGTATTATTGTGTAGGTTATGCTCTTATGAAAGATGTGATGCTGCAGATGCGGTGACTGCTGGCTAGCATTAGCTAGCGTGAGGATATGCAGTGCAGATGAGACCTGTCAACATGCCTACATTTGTTTGATAGCAGTCGAAATACGTTATATGTTGCAAATGGTTAGTCGCTATTAGAATAATTTATAAATAGTCGTATGATAATGTATTTAATGGTGTATTTTGCAAGTGCTGGCCGCTGGAGTAATGGCTATAAGTTAACTTGAAAAGCACTTTACTAAATTAAAGACCTCATTAAATCAAAATTGGAGTTTTTTAGTCGACGTCTTTTAGGTTTGAGGTAATTTATATCCTTGTGTGCACCTAAAGTTTGACAAATGGGTATTTCATCAATCAAACGCAAAATTTTAAGGTCTTTTTTTCTGCTAATAAGTGACCAAAATATTGATGACTGATCTTGCATTCAGGGGCGTATCAATGTTTTAATCCAATCAAATATTCTAGAATGACACTTACCTCCAACACACCTGCCTCTGACTAGCAAAATAACAAGTAACAAATTGGCAACCAGTATTTTATTTTGTTATCCAACTTAAAATGTTATAAGTATAAATATGGTTGTGTTCTTTTGCAAAAATTCTAGTTATTTTCTTATATGAATGTGTTTCTTCTGACAGATACCGTCAAATATTAGAAAAGGCTCTTCAGTTTACTGATGCAGAACAACTTGAGTCACTGAAAGCATTTGTGGAAGCGAGTAAGTACACTAGTATTCAAGTACACTAGTATTCAAGTACACTAGTATTCTAGTACACTAGTATTCTAGTACACTAGTATTCAAGTACACTAGTATTCAAGTACACTAGTATTCAAGTACACTAGTATTCAAGTACACTAGTATTCTAGTACACTAGTATTCTAGTACACTAGTATTCAAGTACACTAGTATTCAAGTACACTAATATTCTAGTACACTAGTATTCAAGTACACTAGTATTCAAGTACACTAGTATTCAAGTACACTAGTCTGATAATATAATTCGAATAGATTCCGCTATAATTGTTTTGTATTGAATTGCTCTGTTTACATTGTTTAAACTGATGAGCGCCTCTATTTCGCACACTTGCACAGTGGTCAATGAGAACGTCAGCCTGGTCATATCCAGACAGCTGTTGACAGACTTCTGCTCACACCTTCCAAACCTGCCAGAAGGCACGGCGAAAGCTGTGTGTCACTTCACTCTGGAGAAGATTCAGCCCAGAGTCATCTCATTTGAAGAACAGGTATGTGTCCTGAGAGATACTCTCACCTCAGTGCTGCCCTGGATCATGTATATGAGCAGATCTCGTGCTCTTGCAGGTGGCCTCCATCAGACAGCATCTTGCCACAATATATGAGAAAGAGGAGGACTGGAGGAACGCCGCCCAGGTTCTCGTGGGAATCCCGTTGGAGACGGGTCAAAAGTAAGCTCACTTTTCTCTTGGAACAAACTCAAGCTCCTTAATTTCATTTGCAAGTCGCCCAAAATGCTAATGATGTATTTACGTTATCATCTGTTTTTCTGATTCTATAGACAGTACAACGTGGACTACAAGTTGGACACTTACCTGAAAATCGCTCGGCTGTATTTAGAGGATGACGACCCGGTTCAGGCCGAGGCCTACATCAATCGAGCGTCTTTACTTCAGAACGAATCCACCAATGAACAGCTGCAGATTCACTACAAGGTGCGCCATCAATTGAACAATATTTTGTCCTTTTCGAATATGCAAATTGACCTTTTATTTCCCCCTAAAGCTCACTAATGGACTTAAAGACAGCTGTCATATTTTTTAACTGAATTTATATTTTTTAAATATAAAAAATACATAAATTTTTTATATTTTTATATGTGTGCAAAATGTGTGTGTGTGTATATTTTCATATATATATATATATATATATATATATATATATATATATATATATATACACACACATATATATTTACATTTTTCTTATTTAAAAATATTTGCATAAATGTTTAAATTAATACATTTTATGTCTACTTTATGTTTTTCAAATATTTGTAATTATTATTATAAATATATATTTGAATAAATAAAAAGCAATATATATATATATACACACAGTATAAATATCTGAATAATATATTTTTTTTAATATATAAACATAATATACTTATATATTATAAATGTATATAATAAAATGTATATTCAATATAATGTATTTATATTGTTTAACAAATATGTATTTATATTTATAATTACAATTAAAATATATTTAAAATATATGGAATTTATAAAATATATATGGATCATAATTTACACATTTATGACAATATTTTTTTAATAAAAATAAAATGTAGATACATTATAAAAACTTAAAAAATTACATTAAAATGTAAATAGTACTAAATATAAGTACATAAATAATTATTATGAATAATAATTTATGCATTAATGAAAACATTTTTAAATATAATATAAATGTAATATATATAAACAAAATGTATATATATTAAATATAATGTATTTGTTTAATTCAACAAATAAATATTTATATTTATTATAATACAATTAAAATATATTTAGAATATATAAAATGTTTATAAAATATCTGGATAATAATTTACACATTTATGAAAATATTTTTTGAAATAAAGATAAAATGTAGGTAAAAAAAATGTAAAATATTAAAAATTAAAATGTAATATAATTAATGTATATAAATAAAACCTCAATTACTTAATTACTTAATTATAAATATATTGTATTTATATTGTTTAATTCAACAAATTTATATTTATAATACGATTAAAATATATTTAAGATATATAAAATGTATGTAAAATATATGAATCATAATTTACATATTTATGAAATATTTTTAAATAAAAATGAAATGTAGATAATTTAAAATAAAAATAAAAACATGAAAATATAAATACATGATTAATGGGTGTTTGGTTGAAAAAATAATAATATTTGAGACAATTTAAATTTCATTGTCTTAAATACTAAGTTCTGTTAATTACTAAATTGACAGTGTGTGATTCTGTAATATTTGGCTGCTTTATGATTATTGTGAAACTGTAATATATCCCATCATGTTTTGCAGGTTTGCTATGCCAGAGTTCTGGATTATCGGAGGAAGTTCATCGAGGCAGCTCAGCGCTACAATGAGCTTTCTTACAAATCCATCGTCCACGAGACTGAGCGTCTGGAGGCCTTGAAACACGCGCTTCACTGCACTATACTGGCCTCTGCAGGTACTGTTAATGCGTTACACCACTAATGCTAAGCTACCGGAACTGCGATTAGCCAGTTTCAGCCTCATGTGAAGCTGGTCGCATTATCTAATCAGTTATTAATGTGTCCATAAGGTCAGCAGCGCTCTCGTATGTTGGCTACTCTCTTCAAGGACGAGCGCTGTCAGCAACTTTCCGCCTACGGCATCCTGGAAAAAATGTACCTGGATCGAATAATTCGGGGAAACCAGCTGCAAGAGTTCGCTGCCATGCTGATGCCACATCAGAAAGCCACCACAGCCGATGGTATTACATATTATTGGGAATCTGAATGATTATTACTTTAGTACTGCAAAGGCAATGACTAATACTTGTCTAATGCTTTCAGGTTCAAGCATCCTAGACCGAGCAGTCATTGAGCACAACCTGCTGTCTGCTAGCAAGCTGTACAATAATATCACATTTGAAGAGTTAGGAGCACTTTTGGAGATTCCACCTGCAAAGGTACAGCTGTGTTTACTGACTTTGTTAGGAATATGAATATAAAGTATGTTCAAAACATATATATACAGGGCCTAAAATTAACACTTGCCAAGCACCAAATGCAAGTAAAAATCGGTGTTGGCAAGTATATGAAAGAGTGTCACTCGCCAGTTGGCCGATTTTTATGAATTTTAAAAATACATGAACATGAAAAAATGTAAATTAAGATCCAGTAAATTTTTAGTCACTGGCCATTGGTAGGTGTGCCAAAAAAATTAAATATATATATATATATATATATAAGTGGTGGGCCGTTATCGGCGTTAACGTGCTGCGTTAACGTGAGACTCTTATCGGGCGATAAAAAAAATATCGCTGTTAATCTATTCTCAAAGTTGGGTTGGGAGCTGGGTCTATACTACGCAAGCTATGATGACTTTCACCTTGATGTTTTAGCGCCGATGTATACCTAGCCGAATTCGGTTCGGTGTTTGGTACGCATTTTCAAACCGAACGGTTTGTTGGATCATTTTTCCTGCCGACCAAAATTTCGTTATTTCAAATGTAGGCGGGTCGCGCGTGGCAAGCGCGCTCATAATGTAAGAGACGCTGGCGCGACCACAACATTGTCCGACATCAAATGGCAAACGTAATGTAAGCGGAAACGAAACTGAGCTACTCTTTATTGTGTGGTTGACGGACCGTTGTTTATCAGTTTGGACCAGTGCAGCGCGAGCCGATCTTGATCATGCGACACTGTTACTACACAGCGCTAAGAGATCCAGTAAAGAAAGCATTTGAATTCGCCACAGAAGTAATAACACTGCTGCGAGATCTAGTGAGAAACATTCACATTTCTCCATTACAAATACAAATACAATGGATCAAACATTGTGCCATGAATGAACTATCCGGTGTCCTAACATGAACTAACATTCACCATGGATTTACTGTAGTAACACTAGCAGCAACCATGGAAGTTTGGCAGGAATAGTAGGCTATAATGCTTTCAAGTAACATTACGTTGGTTTTATTTTGACATTATGAATAAAATTGCTGCCCTCAAATGTTAATCTGAACTAAAAATAGACCTTTGTTTATAACTACTACAATATTAGGCTACATTTAATTTTTTCCAAGGAGCTGTTTTGTTTTATATGCTCATAAGAAGAGTCTATTATAGCTCCATCATTGCTCAAAGTAAAAACAATAAAATAAAAAAAATCATACTTTGTCAGGTTTAATAATAATAAAAAAAATCTCTGGCATTTCTTCACAAGTTCTTTTAATTGTCACTTTGTATTTAAGAAACGCGTGCCCTTTAGTCATTATTTGGGTAGCACACGTATTCTGAATGCCTTTGGCGGAATTCAAATGAGCCATTTTAATCAAGATTAATTCCAAGATTACAGTGAGATTAATCTAGATTAAAAAAATTAATCTATGCCCACCACTAATATATATATATATATATATATATATATATATATATATATATATATATATATATATATATATATATATATGTATAGAGCGAGAGAGAAAAGTTTAAAAATATTCTATGTAATTCATGCTGTTATAAATATCTTTGTCTTTTCACAGGCAGAAAAGATAGCGTCACAAATGATTACCGAGGGCCGCATGAATGGATTCATCGACCAGATAGATGGCATTGTCCATTTTGAAAGTATGTTTGATTTTTGACTGAGTATGTTGGATGAAGACTGTATAGCCATGAATAAAATTAAAGAGGCTTACAAATATGACATCTCTTATTTCCATCAGCGCGAGAGCCGTTGCCCACCTGGGACAAGCAGATTCAGTCGCTGTGCTTCCAGGTGAACAACCTCCTGGAGAAGATCAGTCAGGCAGCACCCGAGTGGACGGCACAAGCCATCGAGGCACAGATGACACAATAAACCAGACTCATACTCTTGTCTACATCACTTTGCTTTCTCTCCTCTCATTGGTCAAAACTGAAAGACTCCTGACGCATATATATTAATGTTCTGTTAAGCTTGACCTTTCTGCTTGTGAGGTTAATATTTTCATAGTTACGGTCTGTTAGTATCCAATAAACGTTGTGAAAATTTCTTCGTCTCTCTACAATGTTGTCTCGATTTTGCTTCATAGATTTGCTGCTATATAAAACATTAATCAAAATGCCCCGTTTCATGTCTGATGTAAGTGACAAAAGAGAAAACCTTAAAGTGAAATACTACAAGCCAATGGAATAGAGTGGCCATTAATCTCACATTGAAGTCATTTGCACGGGCCTCAAATCTAACGAAAGTTAGCAAAAAAAAAAGGAGGAACTTGGAGACTCGCACTAGACCAGTGATTCTGACAGCAGAGAAAAACTGTGCTTAATGGAAAAAAATGCATCCAACCATTTGCTTAATAGTTTTCAAAAAGGTTAAATGTTATAATAATATTCTGATCAGAGGTAAGTAAGTAACTGAGGTAATATTGACCATCACTGGTTATAACCCTTCATTATTTTCGTGAAATAAAGAAAATGCACTGAACTGTATTCAAATATCCAACATTTTCAGAGTTTGAATTTGGAGAAATCATTTTTTAACCCTTTTTTACCCATAAAATAATGCTCCCAGGGTTTTGTATGACAACCTAAAAACTACATAGTAAAATAGAAGAATGTTTTCTAATTGTTAAATATAAAATTTTTCATAATCACTAACTACATTTTTATTGTTATCAGGTCAAATGTGTTTAAAGCATTACTGCATGTTAGGGCTGGGTGATATGACACTACATATCATATTGATGATATAGGCCTGGTTTCACAGACAGGGTTTAGATTAAGCCAGGATTAGGCCTTAGTTCAATTAGCTTTTATAAATGTGCCTTAAAAAAACATTACTGCTGTGACAAAAGCATTGAGACATAACCATGGCATTGACATATTTTAAGATATGTCAGTACAAGTTGCTTTCAGTTAAAACAGCTCAAACATCCATTTTAGTCTGGGACTAGCTTTTGGCGTACACGATATCCTTAAAAGACGAGAGGAGTTGGGAGAATCCGTCACTCTGATTAGAGAGTTGTCGTCTTTTGAAGACAAATTTTATTCATATTTTCGAATGAATCAACAACAGTTTCAAGACATCCTGGACATCGTGAAAGAGGACATCAGCAAGAGCCAAACAAATTTCAGAAATCCGATCAGCGCCAGAGACCGTTTGGCTGTATGTCTTAGGTATATAGCCTGCCCTATAGTATATAGCCACTGACTAATTAGGAAATGCTATCCAACAAACTTTTGGATAAATTTCATTAGGCTACAAAAAAAAGAAAAAAAGAAAGATGAGACAAAGGAGCAACATGTTGGCTATTACAGTAATGCTATTTGCACATAGTAGTTTAGTAGGATGATAATAGTTAATAGTGATAATAGCAGCCTTATATTAAAAGCAGTAGTAGGCTATGAAGTTCATATAGTTTACATAACCTACACCTTTCAGAATGTGCAAAATGTTAGTAATTTTAGAGAAATATTAAAATATAATTTTTTTAGCACCAGTCTGATTAAACTGCTTTACATAACAGATGTTTATATATATATATATATATATATATATATATATATATATATATATATATATATATATATATATATATATATATAAAACAGTTTAATCAGACTGGTGATTTAATCAGACTGGTGACATAAAATGCATTTTTATATACTATATACTATATATATAAAAAGATATATCCACAAGACAAAATTATAGCTTGATATTCAAAAGTTGATATTGATACTTGATACTGTGTCATGCATTATGTGGATGATCTTTTTTTTTTTTTCAAGAGTCTCTTGTTTGTCATGATCAGTTACTGCAATGTTCTTCAGAAATTTTCCCCAGGTCCTGCACATTCTTTGGTTTTACAGCCTCTTCTGCATATTTGAACTCTCCCCGCAATTACATGATTTTGAGATCAAAGGGTGAAAACATTCACTGATGCTTTAAAAAAAAGCTATAATTTTGTGTTGTGGACTATATGTTGTGTGAAACAGTTTCACCAGAGTAGTAAATAAAATGCTACATTTATTATCCTCTCATTTTGCTAAAATTATTAATATTTTGAAGATTATTTAAGGTGTATTAGTTCATAAATTGCCATTGCCATTGTTTTTGTTTTGTTTTTTAGATACTTAGCTACAGGAGATTCATACAAAACAATATACCTAAACTATCGTCTTGGAAAATCAACTGTAGCAACAATAATCCCAGAGGTGTGTGACACAATTTGGAAAAAACTGCAGCCTCAGTACATGCCCATACCAAATGAAGATGCTTGGACAAAAATTGCAGATGGATTTCAGGAGAGATGGCAGTTCCCAAACTGCATTGGAGCTCTGGATGGAAAGCATGTGGTCATCCAGGCGCCATCAAACTCTGGATCCACCTTTTATAATTACAAAGGTGGTTTTTCTATTGTTTTGATGGCCCTGGTTGACCACAGGTATTGCTTTACTATAATAGATGTTGGTGGCCATGGCTCCAACAGTGATGGGGGCATCTTTGCTCAAAGTGCTTTAGGGAAAGCAATAAAAAGTGACAACTTGGCAATCCCTCAACCAAGACCACTGCCTGGATTCTCACAACCAATACCCCATGTGATTGTGGCTGATGAGGCCTTCCCACTGTCACAGAATGTAATGCGCCCCTTCCCTGGAAAGGACCTAGACGAGGCTAGACGAATTTATAATTATAGGCTATCAAGGGCCAGGAGGGTGGTGGAGAACTCATTCGGGATCCTTGCATCCAAGTGGGAGGTGTACCAAAGGAGGATCAAGCTGCAGCCCCAAAATGTGGACAAAATAATATAAAGGCCACTTGTGTCCTGCATAACTACATAATCAAAACCACAGACCCATCAAATCAACACCAAGCACCAGAGTGTTTGGCAGAATCCAGTAGCAGTGGAGCTGTACAGAATCTACAGCAGTGTGGAAATCATCCATCAAAGGAAGCATTTCTGATAAGGGAGGCCTACAAGGACTATTTTATGTCCACTACTGGAGCAGTCCCATGGCAGCAGAATGCTTGCTTTGGAGTGGCTCAATAGGGAATTGAACTGCAGTTAGCAGTAGCACAACTATGCCATTCTATTTTGTTCATGATATTTATGAAGTATTTAAAAACACAATGTACTCAACACTACAATTTTATTTGACTAGAATGACTAAAAAAAGCTTACCACATAAATTGACTCATTTATTCCTTAAACAATCAAAACATTTAAAGACATTTTATCTGCACATTTTAAAGTTAAGTTGTAACAGTATGTGGAAGACTATAAATATGTGTACTCGAATTCACTGGCTGAAGAGGATCCACTTGCTTCATACATTGACTCCATTTCTGCCATATGGACTAGCTCATGAATCTTAAATTTTAGCTTAGCTTTTGTGTGCTCTGGCATCTTTCTCATGGAGGTAGCCATTGACTTAAAAAATGCATCTAGCTCATCCTCCTGATGCTGTTTCCTGCTACCCAAATACTCCATTATTGCAGCATCAACTGCAGATGGAGCACAAATGCCACTTCTTTTGGGTGCAGAATTGGATTTATTCCCTGGTTCTGCTCTCTTCTGCCCTTTCGACTCTAGCTGTCTCTCATCTGCATCATTTTCCTCCTCTGCTTCATCTGGTAGATTACTGGATGTTCTATTAAAACAATTTTATGTGGTCTGCATTAGAATTCATATGAGATTTTAAAATAGTTAGATAATAAATTAACTCATTATGAGTGTAAAGCAAAAGTAAAGTTCTGATTATTGATAATTAACTTACTCCCTGAACTGAAGGTGTGGAATCATAAATTCCAGGATCCCTGCATATTTGTACGGCTTCTGAAATTTAGCTGGGTCTCCACTTTTGGTGGCTGCTTTTTTTCTACTTAGGTGATAGGCATCTCGGATGTTAATCCACTTCTTCCTAGCACTATCCCCTATAAATAAATAATATATATATACACACATACACACATTTTGAACATGAAATGAGAAAAACGTACTACAATAGCTTTAATGATATTGACTGATGTTATAGATTACATTTTATTATAATTGTTGTTTACAACATGTCATTGAATATGTTTTTGCTGTTCTTATTGCATTTACACGTCTTTGTCAGCAGATGTCCTCAGCCAGCATGCTATGTTCCGAGCGCATCTAAACAGTGAATCTAGCAAGTCTAGTGTAATCGATCTAATCTAACAGTGAATTTAGCTGACGAAGTCAATAGATGGGATAAAAACATCGCCTAGTCAACATCTTTATGTATACAACGCCTTTTTCACTGCAACTTCAGTAATGTTGTCAAAACTAGCGCTGGATAGCCTAGCAGCTACCTGAGGTAATTTTGTTACACTATGCTTAACTGCATAATATCTCATCGTTAATACTTCTCACCATTTATTCCCAGGATACGACCGATTGCTTTCCATATATCCATCTTTTTTAACGTATCCTTGAAAAGGGGGTTTGACTTGTCAAACAGTGGAGGATTTTTTTGTACCTCGACGATTAACCTCTCTGCAATGTCATCTGCCATTTTAAATGCGCGAGACCTTTAAATTAAAATGGATTCTGATTGGCTGTCAGTGTTTTATCGTTTGACAGCTGGAAAAAAATCGTTCTGAAAGTGATCCCAACGATATCGTTCCTCATATCTTTATCGTTATAGTTGTGGTGTGAACTCTGTTATTCTCTAATATGGAGAACGATTTTTAGAATTATATCTTTATCGTTATCTTTATAGTTATCGTGCTTGGTGTGAACGGGCCTTTAAGCCTTGTCTGTGAAACCAGGGGATAAAGTGTGAATTGATGGAACTTTTTCTAAATCGTTTACATAGATGGGCCTATCTGTGGGGTAAGCAAATTTATCCGTGCAGCTTTTAGTGGGCAGGAATTACTGGAACGTTGGAGTGGAAAAAGAAGCACTGATGAATGATACACCACAAACATCTTCAGCTTTTAGTTTTATTGTACATAAAAAATAATAATCAAAAAGTTGTAAATAGTGTCAAATGAATCTAAATTAATTCTAATTTAAAATTTTATATACACTTTCTAATTTTAATAAACTCATAGAAACAAATAAACTTTACATAAAATAAACATAAAATTACTTTAAAAGCATCGCAAAATAAAAAATAAATAAAAAAAAACACTCAAAAGAGTTAACTTAAAACGAATTAATATAAAGTAGTTCTGCATTACATTAATTCATTTGCACGCGAGTTTTATTTATTTTTATACCGTGTATATAGCATCATGCTACTACCTAACTTTACCTTCGCTACTTTTCCATTGATTGCACTTGAGCAAACGTCACCAACCCAACCCTCGGCAAACTGATTGTACGCCTCCAGTGATTTCCAGGCTCGGAATTGCTCAGATGTGTAAAAACTCCTAGCCAATACCAGATAATGGTAGGTACACATGATAATACTGTATCTGAGGCAAAGCTGCATAATCAGTGCTCAGTGCTTCCTTCGTTAGCGCATACAGATCCACACCATTTATTCTGAAATTTTCGCATTGTACCTCTCTCTGTCTTATGTTAATGTGTTAATGGAGTCTCTTTATAATCTCTGTCACGTTGTCCCTTCATGATTTTCGTAACATTATAAACAGAAAGAAATATTCGAAATTTGCTTGTAAAACTTTGTAAACAGCAGCTTATGCCATCAAAGATGGCATCTCCGGGGAGGTCACGTGACATTAATTGGCCTGTGGGAACTATGTATAATCAGTGGCGGATTTAGCAAATTGGGGGCCCAAGGCGAAGGTATGTATGGGCCCCCCATCCGATCTTTAAAGGTGCAATGTGTCATATTTCTGAGGATCTATTGACAGAAATGCAATATAAGATCCATAACTATGTTTTCAGTGGTGTATAAAGACCTTACTTAATGAACCGTTATGTTCTTATTACCTTAGAATGAGTCATTTATATCTACATAACCGCGGGAACCCCCTTCTATGAAGATCGACTTATTGTAACGTCTAAAAATCACACACTGCACCTTTAAAAGAGAGCGAAATCTCTTTTTTACAGACTGAATGGTGAATAGGCAGGTAAAGGTTGGAGAGGAGAAATAAAACTTCCCCTTTAAACCTTGCATACACGTATTCACTCCTAAACAGAAACGTTACAATGTTTACATGCTACAATTTCTGGTAAGCTCTGTTTTTTTTTTTTTTTTTTTTTTGCTTGACAAATTTCACCATTTCGATTCAATTCTTGTGATTTGATTCAATATTGACTCATTTGGATACATATTAGGTACACAAGATAGGCGTTAATTTTTCTCAAGAAAAAAAAACTCACATAATGCTGTGAACATACAGAGAGCCATATCAACTGGTATTATTTAAGGTTAAAAATAACTAAAATTAAACAATGCTTTTTTATTATAATTAAATTATAAGTAAACAATATACTAAATAAATAATATAGTAGGCCTACACATAGGCCCTATTTAGCTAAATACTCTTTATATCTTATTTTTCTAGTCAACTAACATGCTATAGCCTATATTATGGTAACTAAATGGCTTTCCTGAGGAACGTTAGGCTAAATGTTATGTGACGATTGTTCTCCAGCTGTTTTACCTCTTTCCGCGGTTGAAAAACACTGATTGGTCGATATTATGAATAAGGAATACATTTTGGTAAGTTATTACCGAAGATGATCAGTTCACGTGCCTCTAGGGATCGGTCACGTCACATTACAAGCTCCAAACGGTATTTATTATTTCGTAATAGAATTGACAGAATCTGAGACCTGAGTAATTTAAACTGCTCTGTTTTGTCTGTCGGTCTCCATGTCCTCTTTGCTTCACGATCTTTCTGTGCGTTGGACGTTTGTTGTTCCTAGCCATAAAAAAGTTTGTCATCTTTGGCAGCTTTCCCAAATAGCCTACTTACAGTATCTGAGTCTTTTTTTCTTTTATTTGAGACGCTTGGGTAACTTCGAAACTTTTCATTTTCACGTTTAGACTCATCTTGCTCTGTTTGTGTATTTCCTGTATCGTTGTTGTCATTGTCAGCGGGCATCACAAAAAAGTTTGTTACCTTATTCTGCAATTTTTCCTCCTTTTTTCAGCACCGCTTGTGTAGCTTCGCTTCATTTTTACTCTACTAGGCTACTCTGTACACTCTGTCAATCACTTCTTTTTCTCTGTCAGTTTTTTGTCGCAATACAGCCTTGTCACTTTCGCAGATGCGTGAGATAATGGAATAGTCCAATGTAGTGAGGTGGGGGGCCCCCTCCTTTCTGCGACTAATGATTTGATGCCATTTTTCGCAAATGGAGATTTAGAAATATATAATTTGCGAAAATTAAAAAAAAAATGTAAAAAAAAAACTTAAGCATAAATTAATGGGGCATTTTGGGGGCCCCTAGGTAGCTTGGGGCCCAAGGCAATTGCCGACCTTTGCCTAATGGTAAAGTCCGCCCCTGTGTATAATAATAATAATAATAATAATAATAATAATAATAAAAATTAAACTCCACAAATTTTTTTTTTTCATTTGATTACATGATAGAATGTAATAATTACAAATCAAATGTATATCTGGAAGTCAGGCTAAATTATTAAACACCGCTATTGCATTTCTGACATGTATCAGACCCTCAGTCACCAACATTCAATTGATTTGCAATAGAGATGCAATAGATTTAAGAAAACTATGATTCCCTACTTTAATTTATTCTAGTATTACACACGTTAGAGCATTACATTAAAAAGAAAGCAAAGAAATAACATTTAGAAGAGACACAATTTTGTTATGTAGATCACAAATATGATTGAGCAAATCAGAAAATCTGTTTTCCCAGTTAATTAGTGTAGCAAAACTATTTAAACAAAATTGTTTCTATGAAGAGTGTTACTTGCTTTTAGTCAAAGTGAACGAAATGAATCATGCTTTTCGATTAGACCAATATAATGCGCTTTAAATAAATGTCATGGTCTTTTTTCTTTTTCGTCTAGTAGAGGTTGAGTGTCAGCTGTTTCCCCGACATTCTCTGATGATATAGTAGATGTCTCTGAAGATCGATCTAGTTGCTCTGGGTTTGCTTGATTAGATGCGGCCTGTAATGTTGATCCTAACAGAACCTCCTCCGGCTGCGGTGTCTGTGTTTCTGCATCATTGTGAAATAATTTGGCATTTTCTATTTGTTCCTGTCCTCTTGTCTTTGCCTTGTCTTCAGCCAGGTTTTTCAACTCGTTTGTTATATAGAGGTCAGTCTCCTCCAGCAGAATCTTATTATACTGATGTGTAAGTGGCCGCATGCAGAGAGATTGAGAACATATTGCCTTGAATGTCCAAATGACACTTACTCCAAATAAAACCCAAATGGCAATCTCCTTAAAAAGAAAGGAATATGAATTAATTTCAAGATAACAGGCACAAGATCAGTGACTATTCTTTCTGTAATTTTTTTTTTGAACATTATGTTTATTGGGTTTTTCCAAGTTAAACGCAAAGTACAACAAAGTACAGAATAATCAAATCTTTCAACCCCGCACATACTACCCTAAACATGCCCCAAACCTCGACCCATAGTGCCACAAATAAACCATGAATAAAATGAAACAAGAAAGTATAAAAAATTAGGTTCTAAGCATTCTGTCCTGTTATACCCAAGTAAGAAATGAAGCTACCCCAGTATTTGACAAACAAATCTTGACGCTTTTTCAAACGAAATGCAATTTTTTCCAAAGGCATGTAAGATGACACTTCTTTAATCCACATGGAAGTAGAAGGTGAATTAGAATCCTTCCATCTCAAAGTTATACATTTTATGGCTGCTAGTAGAGCTAGTCTGACAAATCTCAGATTAATTCTTTGTTGATCAAGTAGTGTAGTATCCCCTAAGAGGGTAAGTCTAGGCTCTCTAGGCACATTAGTACCTACAACTATAGCAATAATCTCTAAGACCCCTTTCCAATATTCTTCCAAGTCAGGGCAAGACCACAGCATATGTAGAAGAGTCCCTCTATCTGCTTTACATCTAGGACAGATCTCTGAGTAGGAGCTTTTAAAAGAGTGCAATCTAACTGGAGTATAGTAAACTCTATGTATCACATTAAATTGGATGAGCTTATGACGACTATTGATAGAAAAAGCACTCCAAGTCTTTTTCCCACTTAGATTTTACGTCACGAATGCTACCCGCCATCAGTTGTAACAACTTGGCATAGATAAAAGAGATGAGACCCTTATGACCTTTTTTCTCAGCCAAGATAGCCTCAAGAGGTGAAAGAGGGAGCTTAGATAAACGACCACCTTGTTGGGTCTGAATGTAGTGTCTAATTTGCAGGTATTTAAAGAAAAATTTAGAGGGAAGGGTAAATTTCTGTTGTAATTGCTCAAACGACATGAGTGTATCCTCCTCATAAAATTTGTCAAAGGTTTGGATGCCTTGATCATACCACTGTTTGGCTATGCCATCTTTGAGGACAGGGGGTAAAAAGGGATTGTAATAAAAAGCAGTGGATCTGAAAATAGTCTGCTTGCATTTCATCTTTTTCATGAGGTCTGCAACAATTTTAGAAGTACCAACAATTAGTGGGTTAGAGGTCAATTTCTTCAAATAGTTTATAGAGACAAAAGGTATTGCAGAAAGGGTTATACCCTGTACTTGGGCCTCTTCTAATTGTCGCCAAGCAGGAGGGGAAATACATTTTGATTGCCAGATCCAAACAATGCGCAGCTGAGCTGCACAATAATATAAATAAAAGTCAGGCAGTTTGAGTCCACCATTCTGAAAAGGCATAAACAGTGAATTTAATTTTACCCGAGGAACTTTCCCTTTCCATAAGAACCTAGAAATACCTCTATGGAGATCCTTAAAAAAAGACTTTGGTAACACAGAGGGGAGTGCCTGAAACAAATATAAAAATTTTGGCAACACAGTCATTTTAATAGAATTTATCCGACCAATTAATGAAATAGGAAGAGATTTCCATCTATCTAATTCTCTTTCTACACTTCTAAGCAGGGGAGCATAGTTCAAATTATATAACTGAGACAAATCTCTAGGTATTTGTATTCCCAAATATAGAAATTTATCTGTGTTACAGACAAAAGGGAAATTTTTAAGGGACAATTGCGAAGCGGCTCTATTAAGAGGCATAGAGACACTCTTATTCACATTTATTTTATAACCAGATATAATCCCGTACTCTTGTAATAGAGTTGACAAGGCTGGTATGGAAGAATCTACATTTGTCAAATACAACATAATATCGTCCGCATATAAAGAGATTACATGTTTAGATTGAAGGGTTGTAAAACCACTGATATTGTCATGTGAGCGAATTGCAATAGCTAAAGGCTCTATTGCAAGAGAAAATAAAAGGGGAGATAGTGGGCAGCCCTGCCTTGTACCCCGCTCCAAAGAAAACTGTGCCGAGATCTCGTTATTGGTCTGAATGACTGCTGTTGGATGGTTGTAAAGCATTTTGACCATATTAAGAAATTTAGAACCAAAGTTCATCTTTTGAAGGACTGTAAACAAGTAGGGCCACTCAACACGATCAAAAGCCTTTTCGGCATCTAAAGATATAGCAATCTTTCTGTAATTTAAAATTAGATATTATATTTAACTTAAAACAGACATTTAAATCGTGCTTATTGTGATGTTATTATTTAGATTTTACAATCAAAACACTTCCACAATAATTAATTTTGACGTCAGAGCTTATTCCGACTGCTGTCTTTTATAATTTGGCACCGGGGCTCATTTAAAATGGGGTTTCGGTACCCATACTCTTAACCAGTTTAACCGGTATTAACTTCTACTGCAAGCCTAATGTTAGCCTGACTACGTCAGACTTCGTACTTCCGCTCAATTTCATTTCGCTTCTGTACTCAGTCTGAGACAGCGTAATAGCTTTCCGTTTTCCTCTGGCCTGAATACAGCCGGCCAATCAATGAACAGAGGGCGGGCTGAGAGCCGTGATGACGTAGACACTGACTGTACCGTGGATGCATAGATTTACTTCACATAATCTGCAAAAGTGGTTCACAGCCATGTTCACCTCGGTATTTCGCTCGATGGTTTTGTTTTCGCATCATACATGTGTTTACAGTGGAAGTTAGATGCGGCTGAGCATGCGCATAACACACGCCATAACCAAACGTTGTGTCATTGGCTTACAGGTAACCAGTGATTTTAAACTTCAGACAAGCGACCCCCGCGAGAAAGAAAACGCTTTTCTATTATGCCATTCCAGACTCTGTCTACGAAGCAAAGCGAAGTAGCAGAGTTTGGTATTACCAGGCTAGCCTAAAAGGCTACACCTTTTAAAATAAATAAAAAGCATACTTACTCGTGACAAACTTTTCTTTGTTCGGATATCTGCATCTTCAACAGGGGTTTTTTTCTTTTTGCAAAAACTTTGCTCATAAGGAGGCAAGCTATAGTTAGTTGTTGCAAGGCATGCATACCAGTCCCCATCAATAAGTACTGCAATTATCCACAGGGACGCTACAGAGAATGCTTTAATTATTGACATTGAAAGAATAATGCTCTTGCATTGTATTCCTCTCCCATTGCTGCTGAAAATTCTCCTTATGCGCTTGTCAGCAATCATCATTACAATGAAAAGTGATATGGCAGGAAAAATCATGTAAACTACACAGACACGAGTATTTACCCCAGGGTCACAAGGACATTGAAAATCCAGTGCAAACACATACTGGAAAATAATCCAAAACGAAAAGGCAGCAAATGCCCTGCCGGCTGGTGCAAAAAATTCCTTCAGGTTATCAGTGGTGAAGTAAGGTGGCATTGTAAATGACAATGGTCCATCAGTAACACAAAGACACAAATAAAAAAGCACGGCTAAAAAAGCAAGTATCAAGGAAGGGGTGAACTCTTTATATCATCCTGAAAGATCATGAAAGTAGACCTGGTCATGTGGTAAAGACACCACCCATTTCATAGCTGCTCTGGAGTGAGTTTCTGAACAGTTTTATGTGACTACATTCAGCTATTGCATCTGATACTCAATGATTTACTGTAAAGATCATTGTAACACTTCGTCTAGTATTCACACCCAGACTAATTGCCACAAAATGTATATTAGGGAGGGAACCACCGGCTATGGTCTGTGTTAGTTCAAATACTCAAAAAGGCAAAAAATAGATGCAATAATGAGTATTATTCACAAAAGAAAGAGGTAAAGAATACATACGATCATCAATACATGATAGGAAATCACACATATAATACCCAGAGTCAAAGCATTTCAACATAGAAGGACAAAGTCACGCATCAACAATATTATTTACAAAAGTAGTGCAAATGTTCTTATCTGGATAGGCAGAAATGACAAAGTCCTTTCTGCTGTACTCAAGTGCACAACAGTCTGGAAATGAAATGAAAAGGTGTCATGGGGTTAAACAGTCCTTTTGAAGTATAATCCTCCTGGATTATCAGGAAAGACTAAAGAGTCCTTCTACAAACAAGCAAACAAAAATCAACATCATACCATATGTGAATCCACACAGGCCAACAATAATCATGAATAAAAGATACACAAAACACCAAATCTTACATTGACTGAGCAGAAAATCCCATAGATTCCCAGTCTGGACTCTAAGAGTGGTACGCCATGCTGTTGGTCCCCAAACACATCTAACTCCTTCTATCCTTGCCTTCTTCTTCTTCTTCTTCTTCTTCTTTTCGCTTTATGGCAGGTTGCAACCATGACTATAAAGGTGCATACCGCCACCTACTGTATAGGAGTATGTAACATGAGAACATATTATTATGACTATATCATAAAAAAAAAATCCTATAATATATTGCTATGTTTTTCAAATATTGTATAACTGCTTTCTGTGCATCCTTTACCCCATCTCCCGTTGTGCCTAACAAACCTTCAATATTCCACTTTCTTCCTACCTGACTTATCTTTTGATTTAGTCTCATCCTCTCATCCCTATATTTCTTACAATGCAATAATACGTGTTCAACATCTTCTTTGGACCTACATTCTATACATTCTTCAGATTGACTTTTACCCATTAAAAACAATGTTTTATTTAATCCTGTGTGATCAAACCTTAGCCTGGTTAAAACACTTTCCTCTCTTCTGTTACTTCTATTCACACCCTGTGCATTAATAGATTTTTGCAATCTATAATATTTCCTTCCACTTTTATCCACATCCCACCTGTCCTGCCATTTTTTCATCATTTCTTTTTTAATTATTGCCTTAGCCTCTCCTTTTCCAAGGGGTATATTTATGGTATCATTCGTCCTAGTTGATTTTTTGCTATTTTATCTGCTCCCTCATTCCCTTTTATTCCTATAGGTACCCAGCAGAATCTCACATCTATCAGTAGTCTCTGTAATCTAAATAAACTTTGTTGAATTTCTAGCATTAGATCTTCTCTATTAGATTTCATATTTTGAATACTATATAGAGCTGCTACAGAATCAACACAACACACCACTCTGTCTGGTTTTACTTCCTCAATCCACTGCAATCCTGCAATAATCGCCATCATCTCTGCCGTATACACTGAAGCCTGATCAGGTAATCTTTTCCCAATACTTATGTTCATTGTTGGTATATATATTCCTATTCCTACATTGTCCTTCTCATCCTTAGATCCATCTGTATATATTTCTAAGTAACTATAATATTTGTTCCTTATATATTGACTTGCCATGTGTCCTTTCCCACTCTCTTCCCATTCATTTTTTAGTTCCAAAATATTTAAGTCTATCTCAGTTTTAGTAAATAACCATATAGGGATATTACTAATAGGTGTAGGTGATATAAAACCAGATATTATTCACTCTATATTCCTCTGATTTTGTTTTTGTTACCCATCTAAAGCCATTACCTTTAAAAGACCTATACTCCCAACAATCTTGAATAATACTCTTTGCATGATTTTCATATCCACATCCACTTAAGCGACTCCAATATGTAAGCATGAGCTTATCTCTTCTCAGATCTGAAGGCACTTCTCCTAACTCAACCTGTATTGCTTTAATAGGTGTTGATCTCATTACACCCGCACATATCCTCAATGCTTTGTTACTAATTCTATCCAGCTTCAATAAATGTGTTTTAGCTGCTGCTCCATATACATAACATCCATAATCTATTGTTGACCTCATTAAAGCCCTGTAAATATACAGGGTGGGCCATTTATATGGATACACCGTAATAACATGGGAATGGTTGGTGATATTAAAGTCCTGTTTGTGGCACATTAGTATATGTGAGGGGGCAAACTCCTCAAGATGGGTGGTGACCATGGTGGCCATTTAGAAGTCGGCCATCTTGGATACAACTTTTGTTTTTTCAATAGGAAGAGGGCCATGTGACACATCAAACTTATTGGTAATGTCACAAGAAAAACAATGGTTTGCTTGGTTTCAACGTAACTTTATTCGTTCATGAGTTATTTACAAGTTTCTGACCACTTATAAAATGTGTTCAATGTGCTGCCCATTGTGTTGGATTGTCAATACAACCCTGTTCTCCCACTCTTCACACACTGAATGGCCCCCAAGGTCTCCCGATCTGACCCCCTTAGACTTTTATCTTTGGGGTCATCTGAAGGCAATTGTCTATGGTGTGAAGATACGAGATGTGCAGCACCTGAAACTACGGATACTTGATGCCTGTGCTGGCATTTCTCCTGCGGTGTTGCTATCAGTGTGTGAAGAGTGGGAGAACAGGGTTGCATTGACAATCCAATGGACAATGGGCAGCACATCGAACACATTTTATAAGTGGTCAGAAACTTGTAAATTCAAATTTAATTCCTGCTCACTCGCTCAGTTTGGTTTCATTACGGTGTGCTCCTTAGCACTGGGAGCTCCCTCTGCTGTCCATAAGGTGCCTCTGCGCACCAGCCATTTCAAACCCAGCCTCCAGTATTTGGGCCACGCCTCCTTATTTGCATACACTCCTCAATCCTCAATCCTCAAATGCCCAATCCTAAATCCCCAGATTCCCAATCCTAAATCCTAAATGGCTAAATGATTAAATGCCCAATCCTAAATACCAAATTCCCAATCCTAAATCCCTAAATGCCCAATCCTAAATACCAAATGCCAAATCCTAAATACCAAATTCATTTTCGACTTAGACTTTTAGTTTTCGACTTAGACTTTTAGTTTCAAATTTAGACTTTTAGTTTTCGTTGAAGACTTTTAGTTTTAGACTTTTAGTTTTAAATCTGACCCAATAATCCCTCCATATGAAGCTACTTTTAAATGCAAAAAAGACGAAGGTAATGATATTTACCCCCGTAGGTACTAAAATCCCAGTTCTTGCTATTAAGACACTCCAAGATTAAGCTATTGAACTTGTTGATACTTACAAGTATTTGGGTATCTGGCTTGATAAAGGTTTTACCTTTAAAAAACACATTGAAGCTCTCGCTATGAAACTTAAATTCACTCTGGCATATCATTACATGCATTAAAAAGAAATCTCTCAAGAACGTCATGACATACTCAGAACTTATTTCCTGGAAAATAAGGCGACTTATAAAACTGTGCCGTAATAGTCTCAGATAGATTATGGGGATATCATCTATCAATTTGCTTGTCCATCTACTCTGTCAATACTAGACCCTCTTTATCATGCGGCTCTCAGGTTCATTAATGCTGGCTATCAGACACATCATTGCATCTTATACAATATGGTAAATTGGCCGTCACTTAAATCGCGCAGGATGCGACTTTGGCACATTTGTATTTATAAAGCGATTTTAGGTATCTTGCCGTCTTATATTTGTTTGAAATTTGTTCGTACCCAAAGTACATATCAATTAAGATCTAGTGATGTACTACTTTTTAAGGTACCAAGAATGAGGACAGAAGCAGGAAAGAGGGGTCTGTCTTACTATGGTCCTTCGTCCTGGAATGAACTCCAGTCTAGACTTAAGATTGGTGCGCTAATTTCCTTAGCTGCTTTTAAAAAAAGTATATCTGATATGCGGACGGACATGTGCAATTGCTTTAATTAATGGTGGGTGGATATTGACTTCTAGCCCCTATTTCGTTTGTTCATATATTTTAAACTCATTGCATCTTCACATGCAAATATTTTGTAAATTTTGTGTAAATCTGCTTTGTATTTTATATTGTAATTTATTGTCTTGCAACCTATGAATGAATGTGCTATACAGGACTTCCTTGTAAAAGAGACTGTGTTTCAATGGGACTTTTCCTGTTTAAATAAAGGTTATATATATCATTACAAACAACTTTATTGAACTTTAACTGAAACGGGTGTTGCAAACATGCACAATTTTTTTTTTTTGGGGGGGGGGGGGAATAACAGTTCGACGGTAAGGCGGTGGTTATGTAGCTCTCAGTGTTTATTGACAGTTTAAAAGATACAGAAAAATATTGTGTAACAGTAACAGTTACGCTAATTGGCACAGCCTACATATTACAAAACAGACAATTTAAATCGAGCTGAATACCTTTTTCTATGTTTTGTTGTAACAGTTTTACTGTTACATTTGTCCCATTAGCTTTCTATACGTGCTTTCTTTGTGGATTATAAAGTGGGTAGAACTCTTTGCTCTACGGCCTGCAAAAACTCACCTCATAACCAATGAAGAGGTAGGCATGGTAGGAAGGATGTGTTAACCTCATGGAGAAGCTTTCTCACCAATGATGTCTTGAGTTTTTGCCCTGATTTGAGGAACCTGAGGTTCCTAAACTCAAATGCAAGTACTTTTGTTTGTATCTATGATGTTATGTAAGGTTTCTGTAAATATGGGATGGGTAAATGTTTTAATGGTGGCACTAAGTTTATCTGTTTGTTTGATGCACTGGGTTCAACGTGCAGGATTGAGGAGGCTATAGATGTATGTTTACTGACTGTTTGGTGATTTGTGGTTTAATACACATGGCTCATTGAAACGTGAAAGTCTCTGGTCCTTTAATTCTTAATGTAGCATCAAACGCGTTTTTTTAAAAGCAGGTGTTACATAAAATATGGCGCCTGAACAGGGACTTGAGAAAGAAAAAGCAAAACCTAATTGAATCTTGGTGAGAGAAACAAATTCTGCTTTCAATGAGTCATGCTACATATGTGTTTTTATTGTGACCATATTTTGATACACTGCATTGAAATCAACTTGGGTCTTTAAAGCTAAGGTTACTTCAAGTGGTTTGTTATTTGCAAAATGGCCTTCTCGCAAAGAGAGACAGAGGGTGACGTTCCTTTAAGCCCAGACTATTCTTCTGAAACTTTCACTACGCATCGTGAGCCTGTCCGAGACCTTATTCATTCTCTCAGTAATTTATATCTGGAAAATTAACAGGAATATGTAGAACAAGAAGGTGATTTTGATGACTCTCTGTTATCTCCTCCTCCTCCTTCCTTCAAATGAGGAAGATGAAAGTTTGTTAACATGATAATGGCCTCAAGAATGCTTAAAACTGAATGTAGAATGGATGATTTGGAAAAGTCCTCTGATATTCATTTTAAAGAAATGCAACACCAGTTGAACGTGCGGTGCAAAGTAATCAGATAACGGCCATTGGAAGTCAGCTGCAACACATGTTAAATCTGCATAAGGACCATCACACAGAGATACAGCATTTAAAAAACTCACTATCCGCCAAACTTGAGGCTGGATGCGTGAGAACCTGAGGACTCTCTTGCCATGCTGAATTAATGGCATACCCATTAATTAATTAAATATTGCACGTATAGAAAGCTAATGGGACAAATGTAACTTTAAAACTGTTACACAGCCCTCCCCCCAAAAAGAAGAGTTTCAATTAGTCCCATAAAATCTCTTTAGCTTTTCAAAATGGTAAGTATCACTTTGGCTCGGGTTGTCAAGCATTACTACCTTGTAATTGACATTATTAACCCTTTTCAAGATTTTTGCAGGTCCTTGCCATTTTGGAGCAAACTTGGCCATAAAATAGTTGGCAGCATGAGATAAATGTTGAGTAAGGATCCAAACCAGATCTCCTTCTTCAAAGGATTCTTCTTCGTTTACTGTAGTATTGTAGTGCTTGGCTAGTCTTCTCCTTCACTTGTTCAAGAAGAGCTTTCTGCCTCTCAACAGTGCTGTGGGCTACATGGTTGGGATTAGGTGGCTTGCGGATGAATCGTTCAAGTGGACCTTTTAGCCTAGTGCAATCTCCGCTGGAGTGAGAGCTGTACTCTCTTGCCATGCTGAAATAATGGCATACCGAAATTCTGGTATCCACTTGTCCCAGTTACGATGATTGTCATGGACATAAGATGATATCATCGTTTTCAAGGTCCTGTTGAACCTTTTGGTTAAGTTGGTCTGGGGATGATAAGATGTAGTGAGTTTTTGAACTACACCCCATCGTTTGCAGGTATTATTGAGTAGCTGGACAGAGAACTGAGGCCCAGGGTCAGAAACTAAATATGCCGGAGCTCCCCATCGTGTGAATATTTCTTTTGTCAGAATGTTGGTTATGAGGTTAGTTTTTGTAGACCATAGAGCAAAAAGTTCTGTCCTCTTCAAAAGACCATCACATACCTAGGGCATGTCGTTTCTGAAGAAGGGGTCCGTACCGAAGCCTCTAAAGTTGCTACTATAAAAGTCTGAACTATTTGATATTTCCCTTGCAACTGAATGACTATGTATGTTGTATGTTTACTGATTGTATGGTGATTTGTGGTGTAATATACACGGCTCATTGAAACTTGAAAGTCTCTGGTCCCTTAATTCTTTATGTAGCATCAAAAGCATTTTTTTAAAAGCAGGTGTTACATAAAATATGGCAATACGAATTGCATTTTTAGTTTGTGAATGATGAATATGTATGAATATGAATGTAATTTTGAATGTAACCTGATGAATGTAATTTTTCCTTATAGCACCAGAAACAACTTAAATACCCTGTCATTTATGGTCACATAAATAAGAGTAAGACATCACTCAGAACGTCTCGTGGTAGTGTCTGAGTCACGTGTAATACACACCAAAGGACTGGCCTAGGATGAAGTCAGGTGACGCAATGCAGTGCGTAATCAATTCTATAAATAAAACCTGTGCGAGAGCATCACCAGATTCATTGTCTGAAGAAGCCGTGCAGAAGTACTCAAAGTATGGCACCTTGACGCAGTGTCATGTAATGGGAACGACAATATGTCATGTAATGTAATGCAATGGGAACGACAATATCCATGTTGCCATACTGAGAGGATGCCTGCAAACAGGTTGTGGAAAGTTGCAAAACCATTATAGTAAAGGAAGGACTCACCCCGAAAGGACCTGAGCCCCAGAAGCTGAGTCCACATTCACACTTTAAAACCTGGTGAAAGTGTATGGGGAAGACCAGTCTGTCACAGCACAAACATTCCCCAAAGAAGCACCTTTTGCTAGCGCCTTCGAGGCAGCAACACCATGGGCTGAACCAATAAATTTTTACCCACTGAAATTCTATCTATCTGGTTGTGGCAAGGCAAAATAGTGGCCACATAAACCTTAAGAGTTGTGGGGGTCAGCCCAGCTGACAGACGCTCCTGAAGGAACAGTACTGAAGCAACCAGGCAGTCAACTGGGTTCATATGGTGTTGCTTACACCATGACGAAAAATAAATGCCATGTAAGAGCGTACAGCTTTCTAGTAGAAGGAGCTCTAGCTTTGAGAATGGTATTGCTAACTTCAGTAGAGAGACCAGAATCTATAAACTGGTACCCCTGAGGAGCCAGACCCATTGTTTCCAAATCTCCAGGTGGGGGTGAAAGATTGTTCCCTGAGGTTGGGACAGAAGGTCCCTCCTTGGCGGACTCTCCCAAGGAGAGCCTTCCAGGAGAGACACAAGGTCCTCGAACCATACTTGGGCAGGCCAGAATGGGGCTACCAATGTTAAGCGAAGCCCCTCCTGATGGACCCTCGCCAAGACTCCCGGGAGCAGAGTGATCAGCCACGTCTGTACCATGGCATCCTGCCCCAGAGAAGCTGGAGGATGGAGAGAAAACCAGAGGGGACAGTGGCTTGACTCCTCGGACTCCACTACTGGAGGGTGGAGTCGTCAATCTCCAAGCCTCATCCACTGCCTCCACAGGACGTCTGCCCCCAGATTGAGGTGTCCCGGGATGAAAACTTCCCTCAGGGAGAGCAGTTTGCCATCCACCCAAAGCAGGAACTGCTGTACCAGCCTGAACAGGGTGTGCGAACGTGATTCATGATTTACGCTCATGGTTGAATCTGCGTCATGGTTGAATCCAAAACCAGCCTGAGAAATATAGTTCTCTGACATGGTGACAGATTGTTCTTTATTAGATTTAGTCTCAAACCTAAATTCTCAATATGAGCAAGAATGACACCTCGATGTCGAACCGCCAACTCTCGCGATCTGGCTAAAATGAGCCTGTTGTCTATGTAGTTTAGAACCCGGATTGCCCTGGAGTCGCAGTGCATATGGTAAAGGTTCAAGGAGACAAGTGGCGCTTTCCCACTGCATGGTACGGCTCGGTTTGGCTCGGTACGGTTCGACTCGGCGTGGAACGGTTCGGCTCGCTTCGCTTTTCCACTGCGTGGTACGACACAACTCGTTAAGGCACGGTTTGGCTCGCTTTAGCTCGTTTGCTTTTCCACTGCAGTTAGTACCGCTTCAAAGTGGGTGGGACTGATCGTTATATAGTTGCCGTCTCTACCATGACATCATATTAAATGCGAATTTTTCATTCCGTGTTTCCCCATCCACTCCTCGGCAACTGACGAGAGGAACGTCTGCACCTCGTCCACTGACCACGATTCAGCCATTTCTTTTTTTGAAGCAAATACTTTTAAAACAGGTTGGCTGTTGTCTGGCTATTTAAATCTAGCGGGTTTAGTGTCTCGTGTTGTAAATACAATGACGCTGGTAGAGATGATTCTGTCTGACCAATCAGTGATCTGCAGAGTTTTCACTTCACATTTTAGTATCGGTACGGTACGCTTGGAACCTCAACAGAGGTGGTACCATTTAAAGCGAGCCGAAGCGAGCCGTACCGTACCGTACCGTACCATGCAATGGAAATGCACCATAAGTGAGCCGTACTGAACCGAGCCGTACCGTACCATGCAGTGGAAATGCGCCAAAGCGTGCCGTACCGAACCGAGCCGTACCGTACCATGCAGTGAAAAAGCGCCAAAGGCTAGGCCAAATGGAAGAACCCGATATTGGTATGCCCCCCCCCCCCATCTCACACAAAAAGGTTCCAAAACAAAACAACCTAACCCTAACCCTAGAGCAGCAAATTTCAAGGCTCAAATAGACCATGCAAAAGTCCACAAAGCACTGAAGATGAGTATTAAGGTCAAGAAAGACCATATAAGTGGACTGGCAGCTGAAGCAGAACTGGCAACACAGTCATTGAGCACAACCTGCTGTCTGCTAGCAAACTGTAATTAATTAATAAGGATGTTTAATTTATACAGTGAAGACTATGCAGTGTTATTTTACATGTGCTTGCTTGTCACAGTGTCTGGTTTGTGTTCCCTGGTTACCACTAGATGTCCTCCTTCCCCCACGGTGTCTGTCACATTAGGAACTGCATTCCCCACAATCCTTGTCTGCTCTCATCACTGTTCATTGCACCCAGCTGTTCCCCATCAGGATCGTTAGTTTCTGTGTTTAAATACCCTGCCTGTTTAGTGTCTGTCACAGAGTCCTTGTTGTATGTCACTGACACTTAGCAAGTCTGTTCCTCGTCTGTTCCTCGTCTGTTCCTCGTCTGTTCCTCGTCTGTTCCTCGTCTGTTCCTCGTCTGTTCCTCGTCTGTTCCTCGTCTGTTCCTCGTCTGTTTATTTTGTATCTTTGGACTGCTAATATGGATTTTGACCCCTGCATGGATGACGACGAACTGGATTGCCCTAATAATAAAATTGCTGTTTTTGGATCCACCTGTTTCTCTCCCTTTCCTGTATGTGTGGATCGTGACAGAAGGACTCCGTCACACAATGGATCCAGCAGCATGAACATTTTTCAGGGCCTGGCTTTATGGGCCCGCCAGACTGAAGAGGCCATGGCGCTGAATTTCCCTAAGCACCCTTCGCCACTGATTCTGCCCAGCTCAGAACCTGCACATTGCCATAGGAAACAGAGGAGGAGAAGGAAGACCTCCTCCGTGACTGTTCCAGTGGTCCCGATTCCGGTGGTCCCTGTTCCAGTGGTCCCTGTTCCGGTGGTCCCGGTTCCGGTGGTCCCAGTTCCGGTGGTCCCGAAACGGAGGAGGAGAAGGAAGACTTCCTCCATGCCTGTTCTAGTGGTTCCTGTTCCGGTGGTCCCGAGTCCGGTGGTCCCGAGTCCGGTGGTCCCAGTTCCGGTGGTCCCAAGTCCGGTGGTCCCGAGTCCGGTGGTCCCAGTTCCGGTGGTCCCAGTTCCGGTGGTCCCGAGTCCGGTGGTCCCAGTTCCGGTGGTCCCGAGTCCGGTGGTCCCAGTTCCGGTGGTCCCTGAACTCTCCATCATCAGTCCTGCCATGGCCAGGAAGGCCGTGTTTCTCTTCTATGCAGTGGCGGTACTGCATGCGTGGAGGAGACAGAGCACGTCTGCCGATCCAGTGTCTGCGGACAAGATGGATGCCACAGAGACTGTTCATGTCACGTCTGCCGAGCCTGTGTCTTCGGACAAGAGGGCCGCCGCCGAGCCTGTGTCTTCGGACAAGAGGGCCGCCGCCAAGCCTGTGTCTTCGGACAAGATGGCCGCCGCCGAGCCTGTTCACGTCACGCCTGCCGAGCCTGTGTCTTCAGACAAGATGGTCCAGCCCGAGTTGTTCCCGAGCCGGTGTCTGTTCCTGTTCCCGAGCCGGTGTCTGTTTCTGTTCCTGAGCTGGTGGTGTCTGTTCCTGTTCCCGAGCCGATGGTGTTTGTTCCTGTTCCCGAGCCGGTGGTGTCTGTTCCAGTTCCCGAGTCGGTGGTGTTTGTTCTAGTTCCTGAGCCGGTGGTGTCTCCTGAGCCGGTGGTGTCTGTTCCAGTTCCTGAGCCGGTGGTGTCTGTTCCAGTTCCTGAGTCGGTGGTGTCTGTTCCAGTTCCTGAGCCGGTGGTGTCTGTTCCAGTTCCTGAGCCGGTGGTGTCTGTTCCAGTTCCTGAACCGGGGTCTGTCCCGGTCCATAACCCCATAGCTGCCCCCAAGAAAAGTTTGGGGGGGGGGGGCAGTAGGTCCCCTGATGGGTCCGCCAACTATCTGGTCCGCCCTGGCCACCTGAAAGGTTCTCTTCTCCCTGGCCGCCTGCACTGCCTGCTCTGCTGTGGCCGCCCTAAGGGGTCGTCTCCACCCTGGCCACCCGAGGGGTCGTCTCCGCCCTGGCCGCCCGAGGGAGGGTCTCCGCCCTGGCCGCCCAATGGACTGTCGTTTCAGCCCTGGCCGCTTGCACGTCCTACTCCGCCCTGGCCGCCCGATGGGTCATCTGCTTCACCCTGGTCGTCCGATGGACTGTCGTCTCCGCCCTGGCCGCCAGATGGACTGTCGTCTCCGCCCTGGTCGCCAGATGATCTGTCACCCCTTGTCCCCGTTTGTATGTCACTGACACCTCGCAAGTCTGTTCCTCGTCTGTTCCTGTTCTGTTCCTTGTTTGTTTATTTTGTATCTTTGGACTGCTAATATGGATTTTGACCCCTGCATGGTTGATGACGAATTGGATTGCCCTACTAATAAAATTGCTGTTTTTGGATCCACCTGTGTCTCTCCCTTTCCTCTATGTGTGGATCGTGACATTGCTTAATTAAATTTCTGTGCCTGAAAACTACTGTTAGACCTACCTGAAAAACCTGAAAAGCACTGTTTATTTCATTTGTATCTCTGTTATGTTGTATTTATCTGTGCTTTTGCTTGTAATTTGATTATTTGTTCTTGTTTTACTACTGATTGTTAATTAGTCTTTAAAGTCCCCCTGTCCCCTGTCTGTAGTCAATCCCTAAAAACTCATCTTTAATCACCAAAATTACATATTTACATATTTTTATTACATATTTCCTTGATAAACATCTTCATGCCTTAAAGTAGCTTGAATGTAACTCTAAACCCTTGCCTTATTTAGTATACGCAGTTCTATGAATATGCAAATGAGTCCCGCCTCCACTCACTCAGCTCAGCGATCCACTCGTTGATGATCACACGTTGATCTGATTAGTTACAAGGTAGTTTGTGACGTCAGAAACACCAGCGATTTTAAATCCAGGGGGAGGAGTCAGATCCAGATCCAACTCCTCCCACCTTACATATACCTAAACCTACCCATCTCCACCCCTTGATCCCTAAACCCACCCCTAAACCTACCAATCTCCAGCCCTTATATCTGGATCCAACTCCGCCACCTGGATCTCGTGTACTGCATTGAGGTGCTACTGTGTTTTTGAGACTGTCTTTGGTTAACTGCAGTTTTTAGGAGAAAATACTCAGTAATGGTTTCGACTGATGAATTTACACATGGTTTGTCTAAAGCATATTAAAAACACCACATAGGAATATACACGACATTAAAAGCTTGATTTTCACCATAGGGGACTTTAATAATGTTTTAAATGTATATTAGTAAGGCTTGAAGTTTTAGCTGTGGTATCGAATTTCCAATAGAGAATTGTGAATTTTCAATGGTATCTACAATTTTGGTGTCAATACTGCCTGTTTTTGCAAAAACGGTGTCATGGCTAGTAAATTTTTAGTCACTGGGCATTGGCAGATGTGCCAAAAAAATAAAAATAATATATATATGTGTGTATATATTTATACACACACAGTGGGGAGAACAAGTATTTGATACACTGCCGATTTTGTAGGTTTTCCCACTTACAAAGCATGTAGAAGTCTGTAATTTTTATCATAGGTACTCTTCAACTGTGAGAGACGGAATCTAAAACAAAAATCCAGAAAATCACAGTGTATGATTTTTAAGTAATTAATTTGCATTTTATTGCATGACATAAGTATTTGATACATCAGAAAGGCAGAACTTAATATTTGGTACAGAAACCTTTGTTTGCAATTACAGAGATCATACGTTTCCTGTAGTTCTTGACCAGGTTTGCACATACTACAGCAGGGATTTCGGCCCACTCCTCCATACAGACCTTCTCCAGATCCTTCAGGTTTCGGGGCTGTCGCTGGGCAATACAGACTTTCAGCTCCCTCCAAAGATTTTCTATTGGGTTCAGGTCTGGAGACTGGCTAGGCCACTCCAGGACCTTGATATGCTTCTTACGGAGCCACTCCTCAGTTGCCCTGGCTGTGTGTTTCGGGTCGTTGTCATGCTGGAAGACCCAGCCATGACCCATCTTCAATGCTCTTACTGAGGGAAGGATGTTGTTGGCCAAGATCTCATGATACATGGCCCCATCCATTCTCCCCTCAATACGGTGCAGTCGTCCTGTCCCCTTTGCAGAAAAGCATCCCCAAAGAATGATGTTTCCACCTCCATGCTTCACAGTTGGGATGGTGTTCTTGGGGTTGTACTCATCCTTCCTCTTCCTCCAAACATGGCGAGTAGAGTTTAGACCAAAAAGCTCTATTTTTGTCTCATCAGACCACATGACCTACTCCCATTCCTCCTCTGGATCATCCAGATGGTCATTGGCAAACATCAGACGGGCCTGGACATGCGCTGGCTTGAGCAGGGGGACCTTGCATGCGCTGCAGGATTTTAAGTGTGTTACTAATGGTTTTCTTTGAGACTGTGGTCCCAGCTCTCTTCAAGTCATTGACCAGGTCCTGCCGTGTAGTTCTGGGCTGATCCCTCACCTTCCTCATGAACATGCATGGTGCCCCAGACCGAGGGAGATTGACCGTCATCTTGAACTTCTTCCATTTTCTAATAATTGCGCCAACAGTTGTGAGAGAGAGAAAGAGAGAGAGAGAGAGAGAGCGCACAATTGAGTACATGAATACAATTTAAGAGGCTTACAAATATGACATCTCTTATTTCCATCAGCGCGAGAGCAGTTACCCACCTGGGACAAGCAGATTCAGTCACTGTGTTTCCAGGTGAACAACCCCTGTCTCTGTGCTGTGGTGCGGTCGGAAACCAGATTGAAAATTGTCAAAGTATCCATTCGAGCATAAGAATTTGTTCAGCTGATTGAAGACAACTTTTTCAATGATCTTGCCTATGAAAGGAAGATGAGAGAGAGAAGTGAAACATTTACCACTTCTAGAAGATCTGGTTCTAAACTGTTTAACACACTTTTGAAAAATGATGTGGGAAGTGTGTCAAGAGCACAGGTTGATGTTTTAAGGTGCTGTACGATAAAAAATCCAAAATTTTGCCATCAATTTCTTTGAAATCAGACATAGTAACTACTTTCTCAGGTGGTCTGATCTGTCTGACCTCAGTGCAACTCAAGGATGTGCTGATCACCTTTCTGATATTATTGATTTTCTCAGAGAAGAAAGAAGCAAACTCACTGCACTTGCTGTCTGAGAGAATTTCACTGGGAATCTGGCTTGGGGGGTTTGTCAGTCTCTCTACAGTAGCAAAAAGTGTGCGTGTGTTGTTTAAATTGCTGTTTATAATATTTGAGAAGAAAGTCTGTCTAGCTTTGCCTAGTTCCATATTGAAAGCATGAAGGCTGTCTTTGTAGATGTTATAATGGACTACAAGTTTTGTCTTCCGCCACATGCGCTCTGCTTTTCTGCATTGTCTTTTCATATTTTGCACTGCTGTTGAGTTTCTCCAAGGTGCTTTTTGTCTGCCACTCTTCTTCCTGACTTTAACAGGAGCAATATCATCAATTACACTTTTAACTTTTGATTTAAAAGAATCAAGGAGAAAATCAACAGAGTCTGCAGATATGCTTGGTGTTAAGGATATAGCCTTCATAAATAGTACACTAGTGTTCTCATTTAAGCATCTCTTCTTGACAGACACAGATCTAGCTTCAGTGGCAGGAGAGATCAATATATCAAAGAAAATACAGAAATGATCAGACAGTGCTACATTCTTAATAACAATCAGTGAAATGTTTAGACCCTTACTGATAAGTAAATCTAGAGTGTGTCCACGGTTGTGTGTGGGTCCATGTACATGCTGAGTCAGATCAAAAGTTTTTAAAACAGTTTTGATTTCTTTTGCCATATTGTTTTTTTCACTATCTATGTGGATGTTAAAATCTCCAGCAATGGCAAAACAGTCAAACTCTGAGGTAATTGTTGATAACACTTCTGTAAAGTATTTTGGAGGCCTGTAAATAATGATAAGTAAAATGCGTGGAGCACCTTTTAACACAATACCCAGATATTCGAAAGAAGGGTAATTCCCAAATGATATTTGCTTACATTGATAGATATCTTTGAAAAGAGCAGCTAGACCCCCACCTCTCTTAACAGCTCTGCAGACACTCATAAAAGTAAAGTTAGGAGGGGCTGCTTCATTGAGGATTGTTGCACTGCAGCTGTCTTCTAGCCAGGTTTCATTTAGAAGCATAAAATCCAGGTTGTTTGTGGTTATTAAGTCGTTGACTAGAAGTGATTTATTTTTAAGTGAACGAATGTTTAAAAGTGCTAACTTAACAGTCTTACTTTTTGTCCCCACATCAATCTTAGTTTGATGTGTAATAGGCACCAGATTAGTTGGGTTTGCTGTACGGCTATTTAAGGCCTTAGACTTTCTATCTTGTAATAGAACAGCAATAGAGAAAGATACAGGCACACTGGGTTCCCGCTTGTTCTGTAAACATTTGAGAAAGTTACTGTTATCATAGCGGGGACCCAACACATATCACTGAGAGCTGGTATCAGTTGTTTTTGGTTCACCTCGAGCAGATGGAGGAGGGTGTGGGCCCTGGCGTTGAGGCAGAGGCCGAAGAGCTCTCACAGGAGGGGAAGGGCGAGCTGGGCCCGCAGGCTTTGGTGGTAGCGGTGCCTGTCGTTTTTTGGTTGGTATCTGGGGGCTTGCAGCAAAAGAGTGGGATAGTTTGGTTCCAGCATACACCAGTTCTTCCATTTTCTGTGAGAAGCACAGAAGTGGCGATGCTGGAGAGAGGGAAAAAGTGTCTGGTGAAAGGGGCTGTTGCTCTGGTGTTACCGGAGGCTGTGATATGCTGTCTTGGCTTCCCTGGCTGTTTTCCAGGAAGTCGTCCTTGGGTGCTGAATCTTCGAGCAGTTCTAATATATCTGTCTGTGGTGAGCTCTGTGGGCAGGGCTCAGCTGAGATTGAGTCCGTGAGCAGAGGTTGTTGTGGCGGAGTGGTGTTATCGTTGTCCTTGTGTGATGTGTAAACCGCATGTCCATTTTGCTGCTGAAGTGAAGTCCCGTGGTCATTCATACTGTGTCCAGGTGTGTGTGTGTCATTCAGATTGAGTGGATTTGCACACACTGCAGAAGGATGATTGAGGGAGAAGTAGATATTGTCCTTTAACACTCTTGAACCAAGTTTATTTGGGGGATGGCCATCCCGATGAAACAGTTGTCTCTGACTCCAGAAAAGATTGAAATTGTCAATGAAGTTTACTCCTTTTATATTGCAGTTTTTTTGCAGCCATGTATTTAGCCCAAGCAACCATGAAAACCTGTTTGTTCCTCTTGCTGGGAGTGGTCCACTGATGAATGTTTGAACTTTCAGTCTTTTAAGTGTTTCAAAAAGTTCATTGAAATCCTTCTTAAGGAGTTCTGACTGCTCTTTATGAATATCATTCTTCCCCACATGAATGATGAGTCGATTTGCAGTCTTATGTTTCATCAGAATGTTCTGAAGTTCCCTGTTTATATCAGAAGTTGTTGCTTGTAGAAGGCAGCACGTAGTTGTATCCCTGCCACTAATGTTTCTGATTATGGAGTCCCCCACTATCAGAGTCCTGGGCTCGGCTGCGCTCTGAGCTGAGTGCCGCTGTCTGCTCGACCTTGAGCGCCAGTTAGCATCAGTGTTAGCTACTGGCCCATTCAGTCTGTGTTCGATCACATTCATCACATTTGGGGATTCCTCCTTTACATTCATTAGTACTTCAAATCTGTTCACAAGATGTATAGGCGGTGGTAGAAGACCAGTGTTTGCAATCCTTGTCAGAGCTGTATCTGGGGTAGAGAATGCTACTGTGGCAATATGTGATGCTCGTGACAATCTGATGTCTCGAGTGCCTTTGGGTCTCGCTCCCTGTTTGTGCCATTGATTTGTAAGTCGATTGGCTTGTTTCTCTACCTGTCGAGGAGCACTAGTTTCATGGGACTCAACGGTATGCTGAGGGTGTTCATGACGAAGCTCTGTTGTGTGCTCCGTCTGGTTTGGTGGTCCCGTAAGTAACTTTGTTTCAAGAACTGCAATCCTTTGTAAAAGTCTGTGGCAGTTAGTGCAGCAAGTAGATTCTTGAACCAGAAGAGGCATTTTCTATTATCCTTGTAGGCAGTTGTGTTTTCCTTTCCCGGAATGTAAGCTGGTCGGGTAAAAGAATTCTGCGTTTTTGTAGTAATCCAAACTTTGTCGTATGAGCACTGTGCTGATTTGCTGAAGTTAAAATGAGGTGATAAAAAGAAAATAAAATATAAAAATATAGGAGATAAAATGGGAGATAAAATATAAAAGCGATAGAGCAAAGCGTAAAAAAAAGTATAAAAATACCCTGTAAGTTTCAAAACTCAAAACTTTCTTGTTATTCCAAAAACTGCTTTTATTGAAACCAAGGCCAGCAAACGACAGGATCTAAAAAGTGGAGACTTGTGACGTCACATGGCAGCTTTGGCCCGGCCCACTGGAGCGTTAGTGAACAGTGACATGAAAACGAGAAACGAGATTGATACAGGATCAATACCATTACCTAGCCTGGCTCCGCCCTTCTGCGTACTTATTAAATTTTATTTCCCTTCAGTACTACGTCTGGGATTGTGGTGTATTCTTTGGTTTTCTCAGTAAGCAAGGGCGTCCGAACAGTAGCTGAGCAGGAAGCAGGAATATCTTAACCAAGTTAAGATATTCCTGTTAAGATATTCCGGCGCTACAAAAGCTGTCACTGGACTGGTACCCTTTAAAAAGGTCCTAATATGTACACTTTTGGTACCAATATGTACCTTTGAGGTACTTATATGCACAAGTGGGGCATACATGACATATTGAATCATCTTGCGCCAAGGAATCAGAGGTAGAAAGAATTTTTTTTCTTTCTTTTTTTTTCTTATGTTTTGCTAATAACTTTTTAACCATAAGTAAAACTTCGCACAGGTGGTGGTGCTAGAGGGATTGAGTTAGAGACTATGGTGAATGTTTGGACTGACCTCTATCTGTGTGCCAAATTTCACAACATTTTACCATATGGTTCTATGGGCTGCCATAGACTCAAGAGCGGAAGAAGAAACGGAAATGGGAGAATAATAATAAGAATGCCAACGGATACAATAGGTGCCTTGGCTCCTAATAAAAAGAACACCAATGGATACAATAGATGCCTACACACTTTCGGTGCTTTGCCACTAATAATAATAATAAGAACACCAACGGATTCAATAGGTGCCTATGCACCTTCAGGGCTTGGCCCCTAATAAAGATGCATGAGGCACATAGAAATACCCTGGGCCCAAAGCCACAAGTCTTAAGAAGTTATGTTTCAAGTTTGAGGATGATTTAAAAAAAAAAAAAAAAAATTATCTGACCACTTGGAGCTCCAAAGTTCCCCTTAGTAATAAAATTACAATAATTAAAAAATCATTAAAATTAAAATAATTATATAATGACACAGTTGACCCTTCCCTTACACCTTAAAGGGGTCAAAGACTGAGAATTCAAATGTTCCTTGATCCTTATACAGTTAAGAGTTTGTTATAATATAAAAATACCCTGTAAGTTTCAAAACTCAAAACTTTCTTGTTATTCCAAAAACTGCTTTTATTGAAACCGAGGCCAGCAAACGACAGGATCTAAAAAGTGGAGACTTGTGACGTCACATGGCAGCTTTGGCCCGGCCCACTGGAGCGTTAGTGAACAGTGACATGAAAACGAGAAAAGATTGATACAGGATCAATACCATTACCTAGCCTGGCTCCGCCCTTCTGCGTACTTATTCAATTTTATTTCCCTTCAGTACTACGTCTGGGATTGTGGTGTATTCTTTGGTTTTCTCCGATAATTTTTTTGGCGGTCCAATCAGCGAACGATGACGCTGATGTTGTGCGTTAGTTTGAGTTGTAGTTCAGTAATGGCAGCGGAGAAAAATGAAAGCGAAGCCATTCGGTCCGTTGTGGTAAAACTGCAGAATATCCAGAAGTTAAAGCCGGAGCAAGAAAAATCTTTGCTGAGTTTTGTTGGTGGCCATGATGTTGTGGCCCTCCTCCTCACGGGGTTCGTCACGACCATACGTTAGCGATTGGTTATGGTAGATCCAGAGTGACTCTGTGCAGATCCAATAGTTTTAAACTTCAACAGAGTACCCGCCTAAAAGGAAGTTAACGCTTGTCAGTGGAGAGAGGCCAAACTCTCTGTACAAATGAAATGTACGAGAGTCTGGTAGAACCAGGCTAACCATTACCATCCAAACAATCCTAATGCTAGTATAGTGGTTTTTTTCCCCCCCAACAATGTGAATGTCTCAGCAGTGCATAATTTTTTTGTATTCAGAGTATTTCACTGTAGCCTGACGTCGTCATAGATTCTAGTCAGAATATAGGCTTGTTTGACTTGAACCGGCGCTGCACAGACCAATAGGTTTATGACATCAAAGTACCACAAGAGCAATTCAAAAACAAACAAAGAGCCGTCTATTCGCTCTCGCGGTACTTTGATGCCATTCACCGATCGGTCTTTGCAGCTCCGGTTCGCAATATTTTTTTCCCAGGATGGTAGGGGAGGACTCATGAATATTCATTAGGGAAGTCTTCCCTGATTGGTCTGATGACCTACCCCTAACCCCGCCCCTAAACCTACCTGTCACTGGGGTTAAGACCAATCAGGGACTTTCCTAATGAATATTCATGAGTGTGGCGAGGGGGGAGTAGTTTTGCGAAGTCTGTAGCAGGAGAGAAAGGAGGGGGCCGATCGGTGAGTAAGTAGGTCAAGTGCAAAATGATGAACACCTGTGTCTGATTGCAGTGATTGGTGTGGAGAGACCGGATATAAGCCAGCATGCGGGAGGAGATGAGAGAGAGAGTTGGACTGGAACCTCACCTGTACGCTATGTTTGAATGGAAGCTGTCCTTGTTATTTGTCCTGTTTTATATTGCTGTGCGTGGCACGGTGAATACGCTACGTGCGCCCTTTTTGTTTGTTTATTTCTTTTGTGAATAAAAGTGAGTGTTTCAGTCACGCCGACCCCTGTCTTATTCCTTCCTTGCAATACAACGTTGAACCTTGTTACACTGGTGCCGAAGCCCGGGAAGGAATAAGATCGCCGCCGCTATGCAGACTCCGCCAGGTACGGATGTCCATTTGCGGACATCATCCAATCGCTCGCTGGTCTTCACCAGGAACAACATCAGCATCTGCTGGCCATAAAGGAGGAGCAGGAGAAACGGTTCGAGGCGCTCCTCCGAGGCCAGCATGAAGACCGCGAGCTGTTCCGGAGCTGGATAGACCGGGAGGTTAGGGCCGTCCCCCCATCACACAGAGACTCGTCCTCGCCGATACCTCTCAATAAGATGGGGCCCCAGGATGACCCAGAGGCATTTTTGGAGCTTTTTGAGAGGTCGGCTGAGGACCGGGGATGGCCCTCGACGGACTGGCCAATGCGGCTGATACCCCTGCTGTCCGGAGAGGCGCAGGTGGCCGCACACCAACTGCCAGTCCAGAATCTCCTGGTCTATCAGGATTTAAAGCAGGCCATTCTCCAGCGGGTTGGCCGGACTCCGGAACAACATCGCCAGAGGTTCAGGACGTTGGACCTCGAGGAGTCTGGCCGACCCTTCATCATGGCCCAACAGCTCCGGGACTCTTGCCGCAAGTGGCTGATGGCCGACGGAAGCGACGTCGAGGAAGTCATAGATCGTGTGGTGCTGGAGCAGTTCGTGGCGCGGTTGCCAACAAAGACCGCGCAGTGGGTCCAGTGCCACCGCCCGACGTCGCTGAACCAGGCCATCCAGCTGGCGGAGGACCAAATGGTGGCGTGCCCGGGGGTCGGCGAACCCCTACCATCTGCTTCTCTCTCTCTCTCTTTCTACCCCCCTTTCTAAGCCCTCTCCCCTTTCCAGGTACGGGGGGAATCTGCCACCGAGGCCGGCTCCAAGGTGAAGGAAAGGGGGTGCCGCGGAGCCGGTATCTTCCCCCAGGCCTCTTCCCCGGGGAGGGGGCCCATCGAGGGGGGGATTCTCTCCCCAAGCTGCACTACCTCTCTCTCTACGCCAATCCCTTGACCCGCTTCCTACCACCGGAGCGGCGGGGAGGCCCGGGCCGGCTTGTTGGCGCTGCGGGGACCCGAGTCATTTTATCGATCGGTGTCCGGTGATGGAGGTGGGGACACTGATCCGGGTCCCCGATGCGCCGCAAGCTGCCCCCGTTCAAGCTGGCCTGTACCAAATACCCGTGAGTATAAAGGGGGTACTTTTCAGGCTCTGGTGGATTCAGGCTGTAACCAAACCTCTATACACCAAAGCCTGATTCAACCTAAGGCATTAGATAATGGCCACATGGTTAAAGGGATAGTTCACTTTGAAAATAAATTTTGGTATGTTTTAGCTTACCTCAAGGGCATCCAAGATGTAGGTGTCTTTTTTCCCGCAGTAGTTTCAATTTGGATATTTTTAGGTCAAACCGTTCTTGTCTGTCAGTCATATAATGCAGGTCGATGGTCACTGTATCAAAACACAAGCACAGAGTCCAAATTAAAACAATTCCCCATCGTCCAAATTAAACAATTCCCCATCGTAAGTACACATTGATGGCCTAAGACACGAAATCTCGCGGGCGGGCGGGTATAGATATATACACTAGATGTCGCTTGGCTACGGTTTCGATCCAATGAACTGCGTAGCCAAGGCGACATCTATGTATATACATCTATACCCGCCCGCGCCGTCAGATCATTTAGACGTGTGCTGTTTTCAAGAGATAACAACGATATAAATACTGTTCGTTTTCTCACACAAACCGCTCGTTTCGTGTCTTAGGCCGTCAATGTGTACTTACGATGGGGAATTGTTTAATTTGGACGATGGGGAATTGTTTTAATTTGGACTCTGTGCTTGTGTTTTGAGACATTGTCCATCGACCTGCATTATATGACTGACAGACAAGAACGGTTTGACCTAAAAATATCAAAATTGAAACTACTGCGGAAACAAAGACACCTACATCTTGGATGCCCTTGAGGTAAGCTAAAACATATCAAAAATTAATTTCAAAGTGAACTATCCCTTTAAGGTACGGTGTGTGCACGGGGAAGTGGTGAATAATCCGTTAATGCCTGTGGATATTCAATTTAGGGGACAAAAGCATAGTGTGGAGGTGGCGATTAACCCGCACCTCCGGCATCCTCTGATTTTGGGGACAGATTGGCCAGCGTTTAATGAATTATTGGGCCATTTATGTGCGGATGCTTCTTGGGTAGAAAAGGATAAAAGGAAGGTGGCAATTGCTCAGTTGGGAGAAGCTGATCCGGAACCTCTGGGTACTGGTTCAGGGGAACAGAGCGCACTGGAGAGAACCATCCTCACAGAGCGCGATGATTTTCCCCTGGAACAGTCCCAGGATGACACGCTGAAACATGCCTTTGATCAGGTTCGCTCTATCGACGGCCAGCTTCTCCACCCTGACCAACCGCTCACCTATCCATATTTTACAATTATAAAAGATAAGTTGTATCGGGTGACCCAAGATGCCCAATCAAAGCAGGATACAACTCAGTTGTTGGTACCCAAAAGCCGTCGAGAAATGCTTTCCCAGACGGCTCATTCTAATCCAATGGCCGGGCATTTAGGACAAACAGCGACCCTAAACCGTCTCATGGCCCGATTCTTTTGGCCGGGCATTCACGAGAATGTACGCAAGTGGTGTGCGTCTTGTCGTGAATGTCAGCTGGTGAATCCACCGGCCAACCCAAAAGCACTATTGTGCCCTATTCCGTTGATGAAGGTCCCCTTCGAACGAATTGGTATGGACCTCATCGGGCCATTAGAACGGTCAGCACGGGGACATCGCTTTGCTTTAGTCCTGGTGGACTACGCAACGCGATATCCTGAAGCAGTCCCGCTTCGCAATATTTCCGCAAATAGCGTGGCGAGCGCTCTGTTTCAACTTATCTCCCGGGTGGGAATCCCGAAAGAGATTCTCACCGATCAAGGCACGGCGTTTATGTCACGAACGATACGCGAACTTTACAAATTATTGGGCATTAAATCGATCCGGACCAGTGTCTATCACCCACAAACGCACGGGCTGGTCGAACGATTTTACCGCACTTTGAAATCCATGATTCGAAAGTTTTTACAAGAAGACGCCAAAAATTGGGATTGGTGGTTAGAACCCCTCTTGTTCGCTGTACGGGAGGTCCCTCAAGCCTCCACGGGGTTTTCTCCCTTCGAGCTTCTCTATGGGCGTCAGCCCCGCGGGGTGTTAGACGCCCTTAGGGAGACTTGGGAGGACGGACCTTCAGCTAGTAAAAATGAAATTCAGTATGTCCTGGACCTGAGAACAAAACTCCACACTTTAGGGTGGCTGTCACGGGAGAATTTGTTACAGGCTCAGGACAAGCAAAGTCGGCTATACAACAGGGGTCTAGACTACGTCAATTCACACCGGGAGAGAAAGTGCTTGTATTACTTCCTACCTCTAGCTCAAAATTACTCGCAAAGTGGCAAGGACCTTTTGAGGTTACACGGCGAATTGGAGATCTTAACTATGAGGTAATACGAACAGATAGGGGCGGAGCACATCAAATTAACCATCTCAACCTGCTTAAAAAATGGTCTGAGGTGGAATCAGTGATGCTGGCGATGGTGGTGAGTGGAGAGGAGGATCTCGGTCCAGAGGCGAATGTCAAATCAAAATTTCTCGCCCTGGCCGCTGGGGGAGACCACCTCTCACCATCCCAACTCACTGATGTGCATAATTTACAAGCAGATTTTGCTGATGTGTTCTCGCCCCTGCCTGGTCGGACGGACCTCATTCAACACCACGTTGAGACAGAGCCGGGCGTGGTGGTTCGCAGCCGGCCGTATCGACTGCCAGAGCACAAAAAGAAAGTTGTGCAAAGCGAATTAGAGGCGATGCTAGAGTTGGGAGTAATAGAAGAATCTAACAGTGACTGGGCGAGCCCGATAGTTTTAGTTCCTAAAACGGACGGCTCGGTCCGGTTCTGCGTAGATTACAGGAAGGTGAATGCTGTGTCGAAGTTCGACGCTTATCCAATGCCAAGGGTTGACGAATTGCTTGATCGGCTGGGTATTGCTCGTTTTTATTCGACATTGGACTTAACCAAGGGATATTGGCAGATCCCCTTATCTCCCTTATCCAAAGAAAAAACAGCTTTCACCACGCCGTTTGGGTTACACCAATTTGTCACTCTTCCTTTTGGGTTGTTCGGGGCTCCGGCAACGTTTCAGCGTCTGATGGACAGGATTCTCCGACCGCACGCTGCATATGCCGCTGCCTATTTGGATGATATCATCATCTATAGTGGTGACTGGCAGCGTCATATGCAGCAGGTGCGGGCTGTCCTGAAGACGTTGAGACGGGCTGGGCTCACGGCCAACCCAAAGAAGTGTGCAATTGGGCGGGTGGAAGTTAGGTATCTGGGCTTCCACTTGGGTCATGGACAAGTGCGTCCCCAAATTGATAAGACGGCAGCGGTTGCGACTTGTCCGAGACCCAAGACCAAAAAGGAGGTTAGACAGTTCCTGGGGCTGGCGGGTTATTACAGAAGGTTTGTGCCTAATTATTCAGACCTCGCCAGCCCGCTGACTGATCTAACTAAAAAGGAGGTACCAGATACGGTTCAATGGACGGAGCAGTGTCAGCGGGCTTTTACCCAGATAAAGGCTGCTTTATGTGGTGGACCGCTTTTGCATGCCCCTGACTTTTCTCTCCATTTCATCCTACAGACCAACGCGTCGGACAGGGGGATGGGCGCGGTCCTGTCCCAGGAGGTGGAGGGTGAGAAGCGGCCGGTGCTGTACATCAGTCGAAAGCTCTCTAAGAGAGAGACGGTGTACAGCACCATAGAAAAGGAGTGTTTGGCCATCAGATGGGCCGTTCTCACCCTCCGCTATTACCTCCTGGGACGGGAGTTCACCCTCTGTTTGGACCACGCTCCCCTGCAGTGGCTCCACCGCATGAAGGATACCAACGCGCGGATCACTCGTTGGTATCTCGCTTTACAGCCATTTAAGTTCCAGGTGATCCACAGGTCGGGTGTACAGATGGCTGTGGCTGACTTCCTCTCCAGGAGGAGGGGGGGGGGGGAGGCTGCAGGCCGGATGGCTCCCCGGCCTGAGTCGGGCGGTGGGGGTATGTGGCGAGGGGGGCGTGGTTTTGCGAAGTCTGTAGCAGGAGAGAAAGGAGGGGGCCGATCGGTGAGTAAGTAGGTCAAGTGCAAAATGATGAACACCTCTGTCTGATTGCAGTGATTGGTGTGGAGAGACCGGATATAAGCCATCATGCGGGAGGAGATGAGAGAGAGAGTTGGACTGGAACCTCACCTGTACGCTGTGTTTGAATGGAAGCTGTCCTTGTTATTTGTCCTGTTTTATATTGCTGTGCGTGGCACGGTGAATGCGCTACGTGCGCCCTTTTTGTTTGTTTATTTCTTTTGTGAATAAAAGTGAGTGTTTCAGTCACGCCGACCCCTGTCTTATTCCTTCCTTGCAATACAACGTTGAACCTTGTTACAATGAGTTTTCAAAATAAGGTTCAAAATAAAAAAATAAGTAGCCTATAGAATAAACAAATTATATAGTGGCGTTCATTACAAACAACTTTATTTGAAAGCCTAAACTAATTTATTTAAAACAAAACTGAAACTGGTGTTGCAAACATGCACAATTTAAAAAAAAATTTTTTTTTTTGGGGGGGGGGGGGATAACAGTGCGACAGTAAGGCGGCGGTTATGTCGCCCTGAGTTTTAATTGACAGTTTAAAAGCAGATAAATATTGCGTAACTGTCACGGATTGGCCAGGTTCATCCACCACTATCACCCAGCGATCACAGTCACCTGAATATTAGTCACACCTGCACCCCTTCAATCACCACTGCTTCATAAGCACACCTCACGCACTCCTCATTGTTCGGGCTTGTTAATCGAAGCGGACACTAGTGCTTCTCTCTGCGAGTTTCACTACTAACCTTACCTGTGTTTACTTACCAGTTCTCTACGAAGTTTCCAGTCTGTTCCAGTCTGTCCAGATCTCATCTCGAGTGGTGTACTAGCCGTAAGCCCGACTGTGTCATCCCATGGTGCGTGAGTGTGTGCTGTCACCTGTCATCGTCTTCATCCTTCGACAAATAACGTTAATACCGTAAATGTTTTAAATTGGGAGCACGGAGAAAACTTAGTACGACTATCAGTTCGTCTCACATCGTCTCATCCATCGTCATTGTTAACGTGGCCAGAGACCCTTCACTTTAAAAAGTCATGTGATCATCCAAGATGGCTGCTGTGAGTGATGTTTGTGAAGTATGAGAGGAGAAAAATAGATCTAACTTCAAATCCAGCAGGTTTTGGGGAGCGTATTGTGACTGGAATTAAAAACTGACTGTCACGGGTTGTGGCACTTCAGCGGAATGGGCCCAAAAAAGAACACGCAGACAGAGGAAGTCGATGACATTAAAAAGTCTCTCGACTTCCTAACTGAGGAGATGATTACAGTGAAGACGCAGCAGAGCCATCTTCTGGAAGTATTAGAGGAGGTTAAACAGCTGCGCCTTCAAAACATTGAAAAGGACAAACGGATCGTGGAGCTTGAACGGAGGGTGGACGATCTGGAGCAGTACTCCCGGCTGAACGACTTGCTCATCACTGGTATTCCTATCAAACCACGCTCGTACGCGCGCGCGGTAGCCGCGGACAGCGGAGATGAGCAGAGGGAGAGGGAAGTGCGCTCAGTGGAGCAACAAGTAGCAACCTTTCTCCAGAGCAAAGGAGTAGAGCTGGACCTGGATTGCATTGAAGCATGCCACCCTCTAACGAGAAGGATCAACAACGATAGACCAGCAGTCATTTTGAGATTTGTCAACAGGAAAAACAAGATGGCCCTGTTAAAACAAGGCCGCAAACTCAAAGGGACAAATGTATATATAAATGAACACTTAACAAAAAAGAATGCAGACATAGCCAGAAAAGCAAGACACCTCAAGAAACAAGAAAAAATTCAACACACATGGGTAACAAACGGTAAAATCTTCATCAAGTTAAATGGGTCTCCAGAGGAGGCCAAAATTCTCATAGTAAGAAACATGGAGGAGTTGGACAAGTATCAGTGATCATAATGCACATCAGCCATCTAATTAAGGTAACATCTGACTTACACTATCACAATGAATACTGAGCCACACACGGGTGGTCAAAATGACAATTATATAGAGACAGACTTTTTGCAGAGAATTGAACAACTACGTCAATTGGATCTGGGTGCAACTGAATATACTGAATATACTGAGTATAATATGCATGATGTAGAGACTGATATTGATCCTGACAACAATTTCCTTTCTATTATTAACAACAACTGTAACTACTATACAAATGAACAATACAGCAATAATTGCATTACTGAGGATAAATTGACTATTATTCATTTTAACAGCAGAAGTTTGTATACAAATTTGAATGCAATAAGTGAATATCTACAAAATTTTGTTTATCCCTTCAGTGTGATAGCGATTTCTGAAACCTGGTTCAATCAAGAGAAAGGAATTGACTTTGAAATGGATGATTATGATCTGCATTACGTGAATAGACAGAATAAAACTGGAGGTGAGGTCGCGCTATATGTGCACAAAACTATAAAATATTCACTTCTAAGTAATATGTCATTTGTAGTTGATAATTTAATGGAATGTATAACAATAGAAATCAATAATGGAAAGAAAAAAAACATTATTATAAGTTGTGTTTATAGATCACCAGGGTCAAGTATTGATACTTTCAATGAAGAGATGGAGAATCTGTTTTCAACAGTTAATAATAAGTCCTTATTTATTTGTGGGGACTTTAACATTGACCTCTTAAATCCAAACAAACATAAACTGACTGATGAATTCATTGAAAGAATTTACTCCATGTCCTTATTCCCAACAATAACAAAACCCAGTAGAATTACATCACACAGTGCAACCTTAATCGATAATATCTTTACAAATAACTTGACAAATAACATATTTAATGGTTTGCTTATTTGTGATATTACGGACCATTTACCTGTTTTTGTTGTATATGACTGTAATGTTTCAAAAACAAAAGAAATTTGTAATGTAAGCTGCAAAAGATTACTAACTCAAGAAGCAATTAATGCATTTAATGATGACCTGAGAGTACAAGACTGGAGTTCTGTTCATGGAGAGACCGACACAGACAGAGCCTATAATAATTTTTTAGAAATATTCACATATTCATATGATAAGTATTGCCCCATTTCAGTTTACAGTAAACACAATAAATATTTAAAATGTCCCTGGATGACTAAAGGTTTACAAAATAATATAAATTATTCATTAAACTGAAAACAAAAGAAGCGGAGAATAGATATAAGTTGTATAAAAATAAGTTAACTGATGTAATAAGAATAGCCAAGAAATTTTATTATAAGAAATTATTGATTGATAATAAATCTAATATAAACCCAGTGTAAACATCGGCCGTGACTTGGCATCAAGAATCCCTGATGAACAAATAGAGCACAATATTGATAAAATTGAGAATATTTCACACAACATCTTCCTTTCAGCAGTCAGTGAGCAAGAAGTAATGGATATTGTCCAAAAGTCCAAAAATAGCTACTCTATGGACTGTTATTCCATCAATATGGCAATACTAAAAAAAGTTATAAATAACATCAAATCACCTCTAACGCACATCTGTAATCAGTCACTTCTAAATGGTTGTGTTCCCAAGAAAATGAAAATTGCTAAAGTTATTCCACTATTCAAAAATGGAAATAAACATAATTTTACCAATTATAGACCAATCTCATTGCTTCCTCAGTTTTCAAAAATTCTAGAAAAAATATTCAATACTCGATTAGAAAAATTTGTTGAAAAATATAAACTGATAAATGAAAGTCAATATGGATTTAGAAGCAAAAGATCTACATCTATGGCTATAATTGATGCTACAGAAGAATTATCAAATGCATTGGACAATAAAAAATTTACTATTGGAATATTTATTGATTTGAAAAAAGCCTTCGACACTATCAATCATGTAATATTACTTAAGAAACTAGAAAGGTATGGGATACGAGGGGTGGCTGGAAACTGGGTAAAAAGCTATTTGAGTGACAGAATGCAATATGTGCAGATGGGTGAGTCCTCATCTGATTGTCGTGTAACTTCTTGTGGTGTCCCTCAAGGGTCAGTATTGGGCCCTAAACTATTCAACCTGTACATCAATGATATATTTCATGTTTCTAAATTACTCAAGTGTGTTTTGTTTGCAGATGATACCAACATTTTCTATTGTGATGACAACTATGATAAGGTTATTAATGTTGTAAATACGGAACTAAAGAATATAAAAAAATGGATGGATAGTAATAAATTATCCTTAAATTTAGATAAAACTAAAGCTATATTATTTGGTAATTATAAGAAAAAAACAGATAAGATGATTGAGATAGATGGGATACAAATTGAAAATGTCTCTGAAATAAAATTTTTAGGAATTACAATAGACAATAAACTAACTTGGAAAACTCACATCAGACACATAAAAACCAAAGTCTCCAAAAGCCTTGCGATAATAAATAAAGCCAAACAGGTACTTGATGAGAATTCACTCCGTATTTTGTATTGTTCCCTGATTCTACCATACGTAACTTACTGTGTTGAAGTATGGGGAAATAATTATAATAACTTAATACAATCACTATTTATTTTACAAAAAAGGGCTTTACGTACCATACACAAGGCTGAATATCTGGAACACACAAATCCATTATTTCTTAAATCGAAATTATTAAAAATACAGGACCTAGTAGAATTTAATACAGCACAATTTTTATTTAAAGCATTTCATAATCTATTACCTGCAAACATACAAAAAGTATTCACACAGAGAGAGCAGTTGTACAGTTTGAGGAGTTATGGGAACTTTTTAATACCAACGATCAGAACTACTAGGAGGAGTTTCTGTGTGTCTGTATGTGGGGTTAAACTATGGAATAGTCTGGGGCTGGAACTCAAACAAAGTCAAAGCATTCATCAATTTAAAGTACTCTATAAAAAGAAGGTCTTGTCACATTACAAGGAGGGCATGGTTTAATTATGTGGTGTTGTATTCATGTATTCATAATCTGTCTTATTTTACCTTGTAGGTATTCTGATTACCATTGTTGGTATTACTATAATAGTATTGATGTATAGTCTGTCTTATTTTACCTTGTAGGTATTTGATTACCATTGTTGGTATTATTATAACTGTTACCTGCGGAAATATATGGTGTGTATTTAAGATATGTTTGTGTTTGTTTTTGTCTGTTTTTTTTGTCATTTTTTTTTTTGTCATTTTCTTTTTCATGTTTTTTCTCAGACGTCTTTATATATACATTTAACTGAGTGTCATGATAATGTTAATAATTAAGAAAGCAATTGCCTTGTTTTTGTTTTTCCTGTTAATTGTAACCGGGGTGGGTTTAAATAAGTTTGACTTCTACCCACTCCGTTTCGAGCAATAGATGGAATTATGTTGTTAAAGTATGATGAATTTAACTTGTTGCAGGCACGTGCACACATAGACATCAAAGGGGGCTTGAGCACCTGCCCTTTTTATTCCTGGAGAGAAAGTGCCCTTTTTTCTGGGGTGCTTTTTTTCTATTTTTGAAAAATAATATATATTCCTGTTTGCGCACAGCTTCCCTGTCAAACAAATATATTTATTGAATTAATTAATAATAATTTAGCCGTAAATAAAATGACCCACATGATGACCTTTCACCTCATTCCTCACGCTGCACGCACATTTTTTTTTTTATTTCGCGCGGCTATGCGCACTACCAGAGGATGTCTTCAAATCTGCGGCTGCTGGTAAGTGGCGTTTCATTCTCAGCGAAGTGATTTTGATGTTCGTTTACTTATTATTATTTTACAAGGACAACGTGAAGAGAGCATGCAGAGATGTTGTTTATATTGCTGTGTGTAACGTTAGGCTATAGAAGTAACTGTTTTCCTGAATGCCATCAAGATTGAAACCGAGACTGATTTCATAACAGGTCAATAAACAAATAGTTAAAATTAAGTCACTTACATTTTAGACGCAATGACTATTTTTGTTCTGTTTCAGCAGCGAAAATAGTTCCAAACAAAGATCACTGCAGAAGCGCATCTCACAGCAACACTTGTTGCATTACTGAATGATTCAGCATTTTGAACGAATCGGTTGAGTCAAAGATTCAATTACCCATTCATAAACTGCCTCATTCTGAATAAATAAGCCGTTTGAATGAATCGTTTGAATGAATGACTCAATGACTCGCTCATTAAGACGGTCGCCTGCCGCCTCCTACTGGCGGTTTAGTTTCATAAAGTATCATTCTTTTCAACATTCCTTATTTGTATATTCAAAAATATTAAAAATAATCCAAATTAATAGTTATAATTTTTCAATGTTAATTATTTAATTTGATTGGTAACAGCCTAGTGTCTTATTATTTTAATTGAATATATTGATCAAATTTGAGAATTTGAAATGAAAGATGGAGCATACATTTAATAAAATTAGTGGAAAAATGCCCTTTTTAAAAGGTACAAAAAATTAGTGTTTTCAAAGTGATGTAATGAAACATTGACAATTTAAGTTTGAAGGGAGAAAAGCCTCTGTTTAGGCTATTAAGGAAATGTAATTTTGCCAAAAGAAGAACTTTTATTTTAAATAAATGTTCGTTTTAAATCAGCCTACTTCAGTGTGATATGTTGCCATATTATCATGCTTAACACTGAGAATTTGAATAATTGTAATGTGATGATCAGATGCAGATATCTAAATCAGAGAATATGGGCGGTTTTGCGGGTGGATTATTTATTTTTAACAGTGGATTCGGGTGACTCAAAGTGCACCAAATTAATGAATTTATCTTTAAAATGTAAAAAAAATTCTTCCGGGGGGGCATGCCCCCGGACCCCCCTAGAGGTACCAAGCTCCACCAACAAAAATAATGTGGGAAACACATTAGGCTATATGATGATCTACAAAAAAATACTAATTTAATTATCTTATTATTAAAATACATTATTAGGATTTTTACCACCTCCGCCTCATTTTGAGGCTGTAAAAACCCTGTTACTGTATTTTGATCACAGCCCTATTTAAAGCCTTGTTCCATGTGCCCCCTTTTATACTTTGAGCACCTGCCCCTCCAGAGGTCTCTGCACGGCCCTGACTTGTTGTATAGATGAATCAAAATGCTTCTTTATTGCCTTTGTTAGATGTCATTATATATTGCTCGAAATAAATGAATAAATTCAATAAATTCAAAAATCCTAAGTTCATCTCCACTCTGAAGTCTCATCCTGCCGTTCCTGCAAAGATACTACTATCAGTCATCGCGATTTACATTCCAGAACTCTCAACCTCTGAACTCTGATACTCACCTATATCCAGCTCGTTGATCCTTCTTGACATTCAGTTGTTCAAATAAACATTTCTGCTTCACTTACCTTGTTGTCCGTCTGCTTCCGTAACAGTAACAGTTACACTAATTGGCACAGCCTACATACAGTATTACATATTACATATAATACAGTATTACATACTCTATTACAAAACAGACAATTTAAATCGAGCTGAATACCTTTTTCTATGTTTTGTTGTAACAGTTTTACAGTTACATTTGTCCCATTAACTTTCTATATGTGCTTTCTTTGTGGATTATAAAGTGGGTAGAACTCTTTGCTCTACGGCCTGCAAAAACTCATCTCATAACCAACGAAGAGGTAGGCATGGTAGGAAGGATGTGTTAACCACATGGAGAAGCTTTCTCACGAATGCTGTCGTGTTTTTGCCCTGATTTGAGGAACCTGAGGTTTCTAAACTCAGATGTAAGTACTTTTGTATGTATGTATAATGTTATGTAAGGTTCCTGTAAATATGGGATGGGTAAATGTGTTAACGGTGGCACTAAGTTTATCTGTTTGTTTGATGCACAGGGTTCAACGTGCAGGCATGAGGAGGCAGCTCAACTATAGATAGGACATTGATTAAAAAGGGATTAATGTGTCTCTGCATTGCAATCAACTTGGGTCTTTAAAGCTATGGTTACTTCAAGTGGTTTGTTAGTTGCAAAATGGCCTTCTCGCAAAGAGAGACAGAGGGTGATGTTCCTTTAAGCCCAGACTATTCTTCAGAAACTTTATGTGTCGTGAGCCTGTCCGAGACCTTATTCATTCTCTCAGTAATTTATATCTGGAAAATTAACAGGAATATGTAGAACAAGAAGGTGATTTTGATGACTATCTGTTATCTCCTCCTTCCTTCAGATGAGGAAGATGAAAGTTTGTTAACTATGATAATTGCCTCAAAAATGCATAAAATTGAATGTGGTTTTGGAAAATTCCCCTGATATTCATTTTAAAGATATGCAACACCAGTTGAATGTGCAAAGTAATCAGATAACGGCCATTGGAAGTCAGCTGTAAAATCTGCATAAGGACCATCACACAGAGATACAGCATTTAGAAAACTCACTTTCCACCAAACTTGAGGCTGGATGCGTGAGAACTTGAGGAGTCAGAGCTGTACTCTCTTGTCATGCTGAATTAATGGCATACTGGAATTCTGGTAAAGTAGTCGATTGCCGAGTTCACGCGCATAGGTTTATCACGCGCGTGAACTTGGCAATCGACTACTTTGGACTTCAACCGAAAAACAGGATGTAAACAGGTATTTGCGCTGGCTTAAATAACATCATTTTTATACATTTCTTTCACATCTACTGCAGTCAGATCCACTCGTGTTCACTCAGAAGGAATCACTCACATTTTCTGTGCACTTGTAATGACACATCAAGGATGTTAAGAGGCTAAAAGCAGGTTTAGTACTTGCCCCATTGAAGTCAACAGGGTGCAAATTTTAAAAATAGAATAACTCGGTGTAGGCAACACCGATTTTTGTAGTTGTTCTCTGTATTGACAGCACTCCAAATGTACAATAAAATGAGCTCAATGTTAAAATTGACCGGAGTTCTCCTTTAAGAGTTGTGGGGGTCAGCCCAGCTGACAGACGCTCCTGAAGGAACAGTACTGAACCAACCAGGCAGTCAACTGGGTTCATATTGTGTTGCTTACACCATGACGAAAAATAAATGCCATGTAAGAGCGTACAGCTTTCTAGTAGAAGGAGCCCTAGCACTGAGAATGGTATTGCTAACTTCAGTAGAGAGACCAGAATCTATAAACTGGTACCCCTGAGGGGCCAGACCCATTGTTTCCAAATCTCCAGGCGGGCGTGAAAGATTGTTCCTTGAGCTTGGGACAGAAGGTCCCTCCTTGGCGGACTCTCCCAAGGAGAGCCTTCCAGGAGAGACACAAGGTCCTCGAACCAAACTTGGGCCGGCCAGAATGGGGCTGCCATTATTAAGCGAAGCCCCTCCTGATGGACCCTCGCCAAGACTCCCGGAAGCAGAGCGATCGGCCACATCTGTACCATGGCATCCAGCCCCAGAAAAGCTGGAGGATGGAGAGAAAACTAGAGGCGACAGTGGCTTGACTCCTCGGACTCCACTACTGGAGGGTGGAGTCGTCAATCTCCAAGCCTCAGCCACTGCCACCACAAGACGTCTGCCCCCAGATTGAGGTGTCCCAGGATGAAAACTTCCCTCAGGGAGAGCAGTTTGCCATCCGCCCAGAGTGAACGTGATTTATGATTTACGCCCTGGTGATTTATATAAAAACCTTCCAATTTGTTGTCCGTCCACACCAACACATGGTAGCCCCACAGGTCTGGGAGGAAGTGATGTAGTGCCAAGAACACAGACCTCATCTCTAGGCAGTTGATGTACCAAGACAGATGAGGGCCCTCCCAAAGATCTTGAGCTGGATGGCCTTCCATGATTGCTCCCCAGTCTGAGTTGTCCATCGTGATGATCTTGAGATGGAAACATGCTCCTAGAGAGGGACCCAAAGTGAGAAACCGGGGACTCCTTCAGACAGAAAGGGCACAAAGCGCTCAGCACATGACCCTACCATAAACACGGGTTTTAATAAGGGATGAAACCCACTGCTTTTGAGCCACCAGTGGAAGGACCTCATATGCAGCAAGCCCATCGGAATCACATTGGCGGCTGCAACCATAAGACCTGTCAGAACCTGGCACTGATGGACGGAAAGCTCCTGGCCTAACCTCAGACTGCCTACCATGGTGAGAACAGAATCCACCCGAGCCAGGGATAATTCTGCCCGCATCGTGGTTGAATCCAAAACCACCCCGAAAATATAGTTCTCTGACATGGTGACAGATTACTCTTAGATTTAGTCTCAAACCTAAATTCTCAATATGAGCAAGAATGACACCTCGATGTCGATCTGCCAACTCTCGCGATCTGGCTAAAATTAGCCTGTTGTCTATGTAGTTTATAACCCGGATTGCCCTGGAGTCGCAGAGGAGTCAGACCCTTGAGCAGCCAATTTCAAGGCTCAAATAGACTATGCAGAAGTCCACAAAGCAGTGAAGAGGAGTATTAAGAATGATAAGAAAGACTATGTAAGTGGACTGGCAGCTGAAGCAGAACTGGCATCACACAGTGGCAATATGAAACAAATGCATGACATCACCAAGTGACTGTCTGGAAGGTTCAGTTAGCTAGGGCGGCCTGTTAAGGACAAACAGAGAAAGTCCATCAAAGGCATAGAGCAGCAGCTAAAACAGGTGGGCCAAGCTCTTTAGAGAACTCTTCAATAGACCAGCGTCACCAAATCCACCAGAGGTCGCAGACATACTTATAGAGTCATCCATGGATGGCAGCTCACCAACAGTTTACAGGTGAAAACAGGAGTTAGACAAGAATGCCTGTTGTCACCCTTCCTGTTTCTTTTTGCCATTTACTGGATTATGAAGGAATCCACTAGAGAGGGAAGGAACAGAATCCAGTGGACCTCATGGATCCAGCTCAAGGACCTGGACTTTTCTGATGACCTTGTAGTTCTCTCACAATAAACAGCATATGCAAGAGAAGGCTGATGTAGTGACAACTGTTTCATCTCAGATTGACCTCAACATTAACAGAGAGAAGACTATGATCCTCAAGATAATATACACAAGCAACCAACAGGGTGGAACAGATGCAGATGTCAAGGCAAGGACTGGCAAAGCAAGAGTGGCCTTCATTCACCTCAAGAACATCTGGAGCTCCAGAGACATGTCCTCGGCAACAAAGATCCGCTTATTAAACTCTAACGTGAAGTCAGTGTTCCTCTATGGAGATAAAACCTGGAAGATGATCAAGATGACCATCAGGAACGTCCAAACCTTCATCAACAGTGGTCTTGGAAGGATTCTCTAGATCTGCTGGCCTGACACAATCAGCAATACAAACCTTTGGGAAAGGACATACCAACTCCCTGCTGAAGAAGAAATCAGGAAGAGAAGATGGAACTGGATAGGGAACATCATTCTTAAACCACCAACTAAACAGACAGGCATTGCAGTGGAACCCCCAAGCGGAGAAGAGGCCACCAAGAAACACCTGGCAACGTGACCTTGAGGCTGATGTCACCATGATGGGCTTCACCTGGAACCAGTTAGAAAGAATGGCCAAGGACTGAGGACTCTGGAGATCTGGGGATTGGTAGCCCATGACCAGGCAAGGGTGACGGACATAAGTAAGTAAGTTTGTTTTTGTCAGGGATGTCATTTTTTGTGTAAATTTTCTGTTCAGTATATGACTTTACATGTAAGATGTGTAAAATGGACAAGCAACTATGAACTTTCAGTTTACATGTAACCTATTTCTACAAAAATAAATATGCTGTATAAATACAAATGTGTACTACAGTATTGACTGTTACATGTAAATTTGTACCTTCTGTTGAAATCTGTATCTAAAGTTCAGTGTGATACACAAGGGCATTCAGCTATAAAAAACAGATATGATTTTATAATAAGCAGTCAGTGTCAACAAAAAAAAGTAGAAAAAACAGGAAATCTGTATAAAACAAACATTTTCTTGATTGACTGCCATGGAAAACACATCTAACAATTTTAACCAGCAAGGCTTACACGATGACAAAAACACTTCTGTTTTTTGTTGCATGGACCAATTTGCTGACACAATTAGTAGGTTTTGAAGCAAGAATTAAATGTTTTGGGTGAGCTAATACATTTTGTTGACATTAACAATTCGTTAACAGGGAGGGATTTACGATGCTGGGCCCTAAGATTCAGTCTGTTCTTGTTCCTCCATTTCTCAGACAGGAAATGTCAGTAGATGAGATGAAACTGTGGTACTGTTTTGTGATATTGTAGAAAGAGAGAGTGTTTTATGTTTAAACCCAACCCTCATGTCATCTAATTAAAGTTGACACAGCGCAACCTGGACTTGAGTTTGGAAGACATGAGCTGAAGTAGATCTGTGCAATATGAAGAACATTGTTCTGGGCTTCATGCTGAAATTGAAGCAATGATGTAGCCAAAAACATTCACAACTGTATTTCTGAAAAAATTCTAAAAGACAAGAAAGCAATTATTTTCTAAATGTATTTTATTTGTTACACTGGAATGATTTATGAAACGTTTTGAGTAACTTTACTATAGTAAGGCATTTACAGATCATATAGACTAATGTATGACAATAACATTACACTATATTTACAACTTGATGCTTTTTCTTATAATCTAGTGATCACCAAGAAAATGTATGTGGATGTAACTGTCCTAAGACTATACATTACAGTAAATCTAACTGTATTAAAATAACATTTTCTCAGAAATTATACAATTTAATTATCAAAATAACACAACTATATTCTCCTAAGGATGGACTCTTAACTTACAGTCACTCATAGTTTCACACCACAACCAACATGGCATAATCTGTTAAAGTGCAAGCAAGCCATTGTGCAATTCCCATTTTGAGAGACATGATGTCTGATGCCAGCAACAGCCTGTACTTTCATACTTTCAATGTCATAAAGTTTGATTAGTTCCCAGTAATTAAGGACTATATGGTAGTATGCTGTAGATAGCATTTTTCTCTGTTGCCTTTTGAAAACAATTATGTTCACTGCTTTTGTTTCGTTTAAGAAAGTTTCCTCAGAATTCTCCAGTGCTCTTCCTAATTTTAATGTCTCTCTTCAGCTGGCAAGCTGCACAAGGCATGCAGAAGTAACCGACACAAAAGTCATAACACATGGATCCCTGGAGAGCAAAAACAATACATATTTATATTAATTTGCGATAGATAGATAGATAGATAGATAGATAGATAGATAAATACTAACTTGTATGTTGTATTTAGTTCGGTATACACTTCGCATCGGCATTCCTAAACCGCATAAGCAGCACTCATTCATGTCGCTAGCAATGGAGCAGCCCAAACACGGGAGGCAGAAATAGCCACAACAGCCTAATAAAAATATATGATTGATGCTAAAATCACATTATGACTACTTAAGACTTTATAGATCATGGAATTTGTAATCACTTACATACGCTCATGTCTTCACAGCAGCCCATTAAGCTTGTGTGAAAGTCTCTGGGTGCGAAAGCAGCAGGTTGAGATGTGACCTCCATGATCTAGGACAGGTAAAGATAAGTGAGGCATCAAAAACACTAAAACATTTTTCCAAACTGTTACAAACATATTTAGTTCACCTGACACCTAAGTAAAGCATTCATTTATATACACAAGTTTCAAAAAGTTGATCAAAAAGATTACATTTAAATGTACCTTTCTTGCCGTTGAATCAGGAAAACTCCTCTACACACTCAAACTGGCACAGGACGTCTTTATATACAGTTGGAAAGTCACAAATTCAGACACACCCTTCAAATCTACAGTAAATACCAATAAAAACTTTATACTGACAGTTGTGAATTGTTGAAATTTATATTGCACCTCCTTTATGTCCAAAGTCCTAAATAGTTAAAAGGCACACGTTCCGTTTTCTGTCACACCTTCCAGTGATGACATTTGCTGCCACATCACCCAGCATTTCATTATAGTCAAACTAATTAAATGAATTGAATCATCAGCATAAAACAATGGACGTGTTTTACAACATTTATAATTTTTTTATAATATTATAAAAATAATATTATTATTCTTTTGCTAAATGTTAGTTAAATAAAAATACACTGTTCATGTTAGTTCACAATGCATTAACAAAAGTTAACAAATACAACTTTTTATTTTTTAAATGTTTAAAATGTTGAAATTATCATTGATTAAAATGAATAAATGCTGTAGAAGTATTGGTTCATTTCAACTAATGTAGTTAACTAATGTTAACAAATTAAACCTTATTGTAAATTGTTACAGATTCTTTTTTAAACGTTTTTTGAAAGTTTCTTCTGCTCACCACGGCTGCTTTTACTTGATCAAAAATATATAAAACAGAAATATTATTACAACTTAAAATAACTGTTTTCAATGTGAATATATGTTAAAATGTAATTTATACATACACATAACATAAAAATGTTTATAGCTTTACTGACTGACTGAAAGAGAAATGAGGTCAGTACAAAAAAAAACCAATTACACAGTTTAGAGATGATCTATAAATAGATGTAGTATTTTCTTGTTCACAACCTCACTTTGCCTAGGGCGTTCACCATACTCAAATAAAACATAAATTGCCTCTTGTCTTTTTGATTTTCGATTCAGTTTACAGATGTGGAGAAGTGTTACCCAATGGAAATCGTGTTGCCCATCATGTTGGCCATCCCAGACATCCCCCCCCCCAGAAAGGAAATAATAAAAGTAAAAGATGACAGAAAACATAACACACACTAACACATGTACACCTTCCTGGAAGTTATTGTAGCCCACATGGAAACAGATAAGAGCAGTAATGAAGATGGCAGAAATACAGAGGATAAGGGGTCAATGACATAGAAGTGTAACACATTTTCTGGCAAAGATTAGAGATGTGGATCTATTCTGAGTCGTCACTTCCTGTTTGTTGCTGCCATGTGGTTTGAGTTTGGAGGTCCATCAAGTTGATTCTTAATCGTCCCTTTTTTTCTTATAATCAAATTTATAACTTATTCTTTGCTGTTAGATCAGGTGAACATATCCCCAATTTTAGATACTCATAAATACTTGGCTGGGGTAATTGACAATAATTTGAGTTTTCAACCCAATGTATCGGCTGTCTGTAAAAGGGTTCTACAAAGATCGTTCTTCAAAATAATTTAGTGTGTATAGAATGATGAAACAATGTATTGAATCTGTTCTCTCCTTCTGTATTTTGGCATGATATGGTATCTTAAAGGGGGGGTGAAATGCTCATTTTCACTCAATCTCCTGTTAATCTTGAGTACCTATAGAGTAATATTGCATCCTTCATATCTCCAAAAAGTCTTTTGTTTTATTATATTTTTAATTGAAAGATTGGCTGTACCGAGTGTTTCCGGAAAAAAACGAGCGGCTGGGGGCGGGCCGTGTGGGCGAAGCTAAAGCTGTGCTAACGCACCGAGCTAGTAACAACACACAGAGACATTTGTTCAACAGTTTTACTCACCGTCCGGTTCCAACGACCGCGAACCTTTATCATTGTGTGACTGTTCGATCCTTAAGCATTAGACGATCTGAGCTTTGTTTATAAAACAATCATCGTCGAAATGCAGGGAACAACAGTCTATCACAACTCCGTTTATGCTCAGGAAAACAAACTCCATCCACGGGTGCCTTAACGCCGGGTTCTTTGGGAATCTGTGCAGGGTTGTCTTGCCCTGGCAACCAAAAACTGTCATGATTCTGCCTTCGTGTCCTAGATTTTTCTTGTTTTGAGGCAGAATCATGACAGACCCATGTTTTATGTGTAAGCACATGGCCTTTTGTTTGGCCATGTGCTTGCGTTGTCTCGTCATGTAACCCCGCCCCCTTGTTACCCTTGTTTAGTCATTATTGCTTTACCCATTATCACCTGTGTCCCTCATTAGTTTCTCCCTATTTAATCCCCTTGTGTTTGCTGTCCGGTGCCGGTTCATTGTTAATCAATGTGTGATTCTCAATGTGTGTTAACCAACCTGTGAGTACCTTGTGAAGAACTTTGTCTTGTTAAGTCCTGATCTTGTTGCTGCTGTTAGTTATTTGTCTAGTTTTCTGTCAAGTCTTAGTCTAGTGTAGTTGTTCTTTGTTTTTGCCCTCCAGCCTTGTTTTACCCCATCGTGGGTTTTGTTTTCCGTTTTGTCTCAATAAATCTGTGTGTATTGCATACCGTCTGCGATTGGGTTCATCTCTCCTACAACCACATAACAGAATGAACCGGCCAATACTGAACCCAGCAGACAGTATGTCCTTTCCTGCCAAGCGACAATCTTTTGAAGGGACCCGGTTGGTTGTTTCGCGGGATCCGTGGAGGCCGCAGTAGAGGAGGTGATCGAGAGGGTTCTACAAGGTCTTCTTCTTCCGCTTCGCTACCTGTGATCCCAGAGGGTCGCGTCCTGGCCGTTGTTGCCCATGGTGATAAGGCTGGTTCCACTTCTCCTGAGGCCCCTTCTGCTCCCATTGTTCTCCATGGTAAACGAGGGAGACGAGTTTCCTGGGATTCCCCGTCTGAGTCTTCCTCCACCGAGTCAACGCTGCCTGAGACTTCCCTGCCAGCACCAGTTACTGTCTCCGCAGAGCATCTCCAACTGGTCGCTAGTCCAGTTACAGATTCGGCTTCGCGTTCAAGGAGAAAGAAGAGGAGAAAGGGAGCCTCTCGCTCTTCATCTCTAGTTCCTGCAAGCGCTGATCCAGAGCCCGCTCCTGCAAGCGCTGTTCCAGAGCCCGCTCCTGCAAGCGCTGTTCCAGAGCCCGCTCCTGCAAGCGCTGTTCCAGAGCCCGCTCCTGCAAGCGCTGTTCCAGAGCCCGCTCCTGCAAGCGCTGTTCCAGAGCCCGCTCCTGCAAGCGCTGTTCCAGAGCCCGCTCCTGCAAGCGCTGTTCCAGAGCCCGCTCCTGCAAGCGCTGTTCCAGAGCCCGCTCCTGCAAGCGCTGTTCCAGAGCCCGCTCCTGCAAGCGCTGTTCCAGAGCCCGCTCCTGCAAGCGCTGTTCCAGAGCCCGCTCCTGCAAGCGCTGTTCCAGAGCCCGCTCCTGCAAGCGCTGTTCCAGAGCCCGCTCCTGCAAGCGCTGTTCCAGAGCCCGCTCCTGCAAGCGCTGTTCCAGAGCCCGCTCCTGCAAGCGCTGTTCCAGAGCCCGCTCCTGCAAGCGCTGTTCCAGAGCCCGCTCCTGCAAGCGCTGTTCCAGAGCCCGCTCCTGCAAGCGCTGTTCCAGAGCCCGCTCCTGCAAGCGCTGTTCCAGAGCCCGCTCCTGCAAGCGCTGTTCCAGAGCCCGCTCCTGCAAGCGCTGTTCCAGAGCCCGCTCCTGCAAGCGCTGTTCCAGAGCCCGCTCCTGCAAGCGCTGTTCCAGAGCCCGCTCCTGCAAGCGCTGTTCCAGAGCCCGCTCCTGCAAGCGCTGTTCCAGAGCCCGCTCCTGCAAGCGCTGTTCCAGAGCCCGCTCCTGCAAGCGCTGTTCCAGAGCCCGCTCCTGCAAGCGCTGTTCCAGAGCCCGCTCCTGCAAGCGCTGTTCCAGAGCCCGCTCCTGCAAGCGCTGTTCCAGAGCCCGCTCCTGCAAGCGCTGTTCCAGAGCCCGCTCCTGCAAGCGCTGTTCCAGAGCCCGCTCCTGCAAGCGCTGTTCCAGAGCCCGCTCCTGCAAGCGCTGTTCCAGAGCCCGCTCCTGCAAGCGCTGTTCCAGAGCCCGCTCCTGCAAGCGCTGTTCCAGAGCCCGCTCCTGCAAGCGCTGTTCCAGAGCCCGCAGTCGTGAGTGCTGCAGAGAGAGCAGCGGCCGATTCAGCTTCTCAAAAGATGCCTGTCCTCGTTGTTGCCGATGCATTGTCTCAATACTTAAAACGTCTTGTCCAAATCCTTGAAGTCCCCGCCATGTCTTGTCCTGAGTCTGTGAGCGCCGTACCCCAGTCAGCTGCAGCCAGTGTTGATCTGAGGCCAGCCACTCAGAGTGCGGTTCCTAAGTCAGCCACCGCTTGTCCTGTCCCAGCAGATGTGTCCAGTCCTGTCCCAGCTGACAGGAGGATGTCTGTGTCCAGCCCTGTCCCAACTAATGTGTCCAGCCCTGTCCCAGCAGACTGGAGGATGTCTGTGTCCAGCCCTGTCCCAACTAATGTGTCCAGCCCTGTCCCAGCTGTCACCCGACCTCTGTTTGTTTCCCCGGACACCCCTGTCACCACTTCACCCCGGTCTGTTTCCCCTAAGACTGTTCCTCGTGTTTCCCCATCCAAGTCTGCCCGGACCCCTCGTCCTCAGCCATCGTCCTGTTCACCCAAGACCACAGTCCCACCCACCCATCCTGGACAATACCCCATGAACTTTGTTGTCCCTCCGCCCCCCCTCCCGTGTTTGTTATTTTTATTGTTTCATCCCAACCCGGTTGTCGTGTTTTCTTGTCTGCCTTTGTTAGTTTTTGTCATGTATTGTTGGTTTGTGTCCATGTCACAGTCGGTCTTGTCCCGTGTTTCATGTTCCCTCTAGGGAGCGTCTGGTAGCCGCTCCTTGGAGGGAGGGTTCTGTCATGATTCTGCCTTCGTGTCCTAGATTTTTCTTGTTGAGGCAGAATCATGACAGACCCATGTTTTATGTGTAAGCACATGGCCATTTGTTTGGCCATGTGCTTGCGTTGTCTCGTCATGTAACCCCGCCCCCTTGTTACCCTTGTTTAGTCATTATTGCTTTACCCATTATCACCTGTGTCCCTCATTAGTTTCTCCCTATTTAATCCCCTTGTGTTTGCTGTCCGGTGCCGGTTCATTGTTAATCAATGTGTGATTCTCAGTGTGTTAACCAACCTGTGAGTACCTTGTGAAGAACTTTGTCTTGTTAAGTCCTGATCTTGTTGCTGCTGTTAGTTATTTGTCTAGTTTTCTGTCAAGTCTTAGTCTAGTGTAGTTGTTCTTTGTTTTTGCCCTCCAGCCTTGTTTTACCCCATCGTGGGTTTTGTTTTCCCTGTTTTGTCTCAATAAATCTGTGTGTATTGCATACCGTCTGCGATTGGGTTCATCTCTCCTACAACCACATAACAAAAACACACTTCTTTGGTGACACTGACTTCCCAAAAGCCGGGCAGGGCGCTTTGATGGCGAACTGCTTTCACTCTCTTGCTCTTTTACGAGTGCGCGCGCGCCCGCGATCTTACCGGAGAAGTGCCCTTAGGACCCATATAAGGAAATTCCGCTCTATCTTACGTCAGACAGAGCCATACTCGAGAAAAACTTTCCGAAACTTGTGACAAACCGGAAGGACAATTTTTGGAACAAAAATACTCCTTCATTCAAACGTACAACTTAACTTTTGAAACTTTGACCATGTTTAGCATGGGAATCCAACTCTTTAACAGTGTAAAAAACTCAGTATGCATGAAACAGTAATTTACCCCCCCTTTAAGCTTGACTAATAAAAATAGGTTGAGTAGCCTTGTGAAGATAGCAAGGGAAATTATCTGTGAAGATCAGACTGGTCCTACTGATTTTCTTTTATAATTATGTTTTTAAGAAGGCTCAGGTTATTCTTTGTACTGAGTCCACCCATTACAATCTGAGTTTTAGAGTAGCTCTAAGCAGGCCAAAAATAACTAAACATTCATTTGTCTGTGGCTATTAAGCTACCAAACTGTTCTGGGCCTGATGAAAGTTTACTTTTGTATGTAATAGTTTATCTTATATGAATAAAATGGATTAGTGTTCTGGCACCCTTATGCAGTCTTTCCCTAAGCGGGACAATAAAGATAAGACTGAGTACTATTTTAGATAAAAACAATCAGAACATTTTGATATCACTAGTTTTTATCCCACTTCCAGAACATATACGCTTCTAGCTAATAGCCTGCAATCAAAATTGTATAGCTGTCTACTGCCAGTCTTGTTTATAATTCTCCTAACTCTGTTGTCATTCATCACTGTTTATACTGCCGATTGTTTCAGATGTGTGTCTAGCTTTGAGTGCAGGTGAGGAGGACACATTCGAGCTACACTATGCAGTTGGAGCTGGAGGCCATGGAGAAAAAGATCCACAACCCATTGAAGCAGCAGGCTGTGAGAGCGCAGAGCCATGATGTAAACAATCCAGACTGATGTTGGTAACAAGTCTGAGGTAAGTTTAAAGCATTATGCAAATAGTACCGTCTCCACCACCCCTGTCTTCGAGATCTCCACCAGGAACCTCTTCACCCCTCTTCACGAGACTGAACCCAACACTGTGATCATCTGAGGTTTTATTGTCCAGCATGTCTTCTCCTCATCAACTAAATTTAAGGTGCACTGTGCTTGTGTTCTCGATGTTGTTGTGCAGGAACCCCGATTCTGAAGGAAAAAAATAACAATGATACAGTGACAAGATTAACAAATACTCAGACGTCGCCCAGACTGTGTATTCCAACACAGTTTAGTAGTAAAGACTTTAAGGATGACCTAAGGATGAAGGACCATGGTGGAGCCAGGGGGTCAAAGAGCTGTGGTGGAGCAGAGGGATCATAGGGCAGACATGGAGAGTCATAACTCTAAGCCAGAGGTCACAACTTTGAAGACCATGGTGTATCATCTGGCAGGCTGGTCGAAGTGGAGGGCTGAGGAGAGCAGGCAGAGATGAGGATGAGGAGGAATCAGAGGAGCCAAGATAAACCAGTTGAGGAGGAAGGGCCAAGAACTGAATGGAACTATAGAGGCTAATATTCTTGACCGGACCGGTGGAGAAGGAAGGAATGTAGTGTTGGGTGTAAGGATGAGGGCTTAGATCCATGACTGACCAGTTAGGGTATCTCAAAAACTCATAAAAACTCACGTGTATGGTCCTCGAGGGAGCGATCACCCTGGCTGATGAGGAGGATTCTTACAGCCGCTGCTAGATCCATAATTCATATTTTCCTTCAGAAGACATTGATTCGTCAACTGTGGTCTTGTGGATTACTGCTGCGTTAACTTGTGTGGTTTTTGATGCATCAAATTTAGAGGTCCCGTACACTTGCATTACTCTATATAGAATCAAAGAGAGGTATTGTTTTTCTAAAAATCTTTCTTTTTGTTCATCTGAAAAAATAAGGTAATATACATCTGGGACAGCATGAGGGTAAGTTAACAGTATCCCTTTAAAGGTGCAATGTGCACTCTAAAAAATTCTGGGTTGTTTTAACCCAATTTTGCGTCAAATATGGACAAACCCAGCCATTGGGTTAAATTTTTAAATTACATTTTTAACCCAATATTTGGGTTTGTCCATATTTGACCCAAAATTGGGTTAAAACAACCCAGCATTTTTTAGAGTGTGTGATATTTCTGAGGATCTATTGACAGAAATGCAATATAAGATCCATAACTATGTTTTCAGTGGTGTATAAAGACCTTACTTAATGAACCGTTATGTTATTATTACCTTAGAATGAGTCATTTATATCTACATAACCGCGGCCACCCCCTTCTATGAAGGTCGACATATCGTGACGTCATGTTTCTACCGTAGCCGACAGCGAACAAACAGCGCTACAGAGTGCGTTTCGTCACTAACCTGAATGAGGAGCAGCAGAAAAAGACGCAGCAGAATACTCAGGTTGTCCCTGAAGCCGCTTGTCCACCAGCGTCCGATCAATTTTTGTTCCGACGCGACGCCTGTGACGTTTACGCTGCTTGGGGCCGGGGTTTGTGTGTACTTTAAATATGAAACCATAGCAACGGCCATACACAAATTCTCGCCGCCGAGTTTCCATTGGCTGCTGCCCCGCGTTTTGACGCTCTCATTTGCATAAAGTATCCACCCAGATACTTTTTTGCAGCGCCGCTGTTGACCAAATTGACGCGACGCGACCATCATGCTTTGCGGGGGCGTTTTTGCAGCCTGACGTAGTTCCATAGGAAATGAATGGGCTTTGGCGTCGCATCAGAAATCGAGACGCTGGTGGACAAGCGGCTTGACTCTGCAAGCGTGGAGAAAAACATGCTGTCTGAACGACGCCTCGGACATCGTAACGTTACGGCGCTGATCCACTTGTCCGACACGACTGTCGCGTGGTGTCGCGACGCCTCCCCATTGGTACGTTGAGGGCGTTTACCGCTATGGGCGTGGTTCTGACCGAGCGGGAAATGTAGCGTATTAGAACAGAGGACCAGCGAGAGACTTCCCTCCGTCTCCATATGCTGTTCTTCTATTGGATAGACGCGCCGCATTTAACGGAATTCATTTGCATAAAGATGGCCATCGGCCAGCTTTTTGACGCGCAGCACTTTTTCAAATGAAACGCCGCCTTTCCGGAATGCTTTGCTAACAGTATCCCTTTAAATACTGTAAATACTGACTTGACGTCACCCATAGGAATATAGTGGAGCGCGGTGCGACAGAAGTGTCGCACGGACAAGTGGATCAGCGCCGTTAGCTATTTCCCCTTACCTAGCTGCTTTGATGCTCTTATCCATAGCTCTTATCTTATACTAACTAGCATGAAAACAGGCAAAGTCAGTGAATAAAAGACTAACACAATGATGAACAAGTAAAAAAAAATCGCAATAACATGTGGTTTTACTGAATAATTAAGTAAATATAATATAATTTAATAAAAAATATAATATAAAGAAACCTCATTGCTTGACTTGCTACTCTCTGCTGACTCAGACTCAGACGACGACATCTTCCGATCCTACGTCGGCCACCGTAGCTTCTCATCTCCTTCGAGTTTGCAATTTGAGGGATGGGCCGTGAGTGACTGCTTGTTTGCAATTCGCAAATCTCACCACTAGATGCCGCTAAAAATCACACACTGCACCTTTAAGATATGCATATGCTATATTATGACATATGATATAATTTCCTGTTTTTGTCTTGTTTTCTCAGTGAAGTTTAATTCATTGTAACTCTACTTCCTTAAATTCAAACACAACTTTGTCAGCCACAGATATCAACAGAGAGCCCACAATCCTTTAGTTTACTTTTAAAGGTGATGTGTGTAACTTCCGAACCATTCTTCCAACCAAATGGAACTGGTTGAGTTGACATTTTGGTCCATTGAAATAAACCACATTGTTTTTTTTTGTTTTTTTTACGACAGGGCCACAGAGTTTACAGTCTCGGGAAGTCCACCTATGAACGCAATACATCAGCGCAATAAACTAGGACAGGAGAAAATATTTTAACACTGAACCTGTTGATAACATTGATAGCTGTTTGGCTGAAGACTCCAAAACAGGACTGCCATTGCTTCCATCAAAGCTGCCCACCTTCACATGGAGCAAACACTAAATCACTGATTAGGAGAATATGTATTTATTTATAAGATTGGAAGGGTTTGTGAAAAGAATAGTTGTTATGATAAAATGTTAACGGATATTGTTTTCAGACATATGGAAACATGTTAACACTATAGTACTTACATGATCTTGCTGAAAATGTGTCTGAAGTAGAGATAAAGGAAATCAATATAGTTGTAACTTTACAAAGAATAGGGTTTGCAATTATTGTACCTGTAATGAATGAACACTTGCAAATGGCAGAATTCGGCTACTGTAGAATTATACTGAGGGACCATATACATCCTTTATTGTATATGGACCCAGTGGGAGGTTTTTGATAGTGTCGACATCAATGAACATGTTGAAATAGTTACTGATTATATTATTTATATTATTATGATGTGTGTATAAATTCCAGTGTGGACACTGTTATTCCTACTAAGATCTTTAAGGTTTATGACTACATCTCCTGCTGGTTTTCATATGAATGAAATAGTGGTTCGTCAGATCTTTAAGAAATGTAATCCCTGTAAAAGCCCAGGTCCAGATAAGATATGCGGTAATGTTTTAAAACACTGTGCGGTTCAGTTAGCGACAGTTTTTACCGTGATTTTTAAAGTATCTTATAATTCTGGTATTGTCCCTGCTTTATGGAAAACTTCTACAATAGTTCCCGTGGCAAAAGTTTCTAGACCTTTAGGATTACATGAATTTCGACCAATAGCACTAACATCTCTAGTGATGAAATGTTTTGAGCGTTTAGTAAAAAAGTACATTGTATCTGAAACAGAGCATCTCATAGACATATCTCCTCATCTCATAGCATGCTATGAGATGAGGAGATATGCATTTCAGTCCTCTAGGGGGCTAGAGGATGCCATTTTAACTGTATTGCATATGCTGTATTCACATTTAGAGAAACCAAAGACTTTGTGGATTTCTCATCTGCTTTTAACTGTATTTCCCCAAGTACGTTAATACCCTAGCAAAATAATTCTCATTCGACAGTAGGTTGCTTACATGGGTGATGGATTTCCTTAACTTTACAATCTCGCAGGTTAAGTCAGGAGCGTCTCTTTCAGATAAAATGATTACTTCAGTCGGATCACCTCAAGGATGTGTCTTATCTCTAAGACACAGTGTAATTCCTGTTCTAGTTCTTTTAAATTTTGAATTTAATCAAATATGCAGATGCTGTAGTGAGCCGTCTACCGATGTGGAGGAAGAGCGTGGACCTGTTTTGGATTTCTTTTTAAAGTGGTGTGAGAAATCAAATCTCCTCTTAAATGCCTCCAAAACTAAGGAGATGGTTATTGATTTTAGAGTGAGAGAGCAGTATATAACCCATCCTACATAAATGAATGGGGAACAAATTCAATTAGTAACAAATTCTAAATACCTCAGTATTTTGGATCATGAACTCAAATGCGATGTGTGGACTGATTATATAAGTAAGAAGACACATCAGATGTTGTATTTATTAAAGAAATTATATCTTTTAATGTCCATAGCAGAGTGCTTTTGATGTTTTATTAGGCTTTAATTGAAAGCGTTATGACATTCTGTTTGAGTTGCTTCAGAGGCTCAGAAGGAATAACTAAGAAAAATAGTAACAATGACAAGCAAACTGTTGGGAATTAAGTTAACAAGTATAGAGAGTATATATAAAGAGAGAGTGCAGAATAAAGCTTAGAGGCATCCCTTATCTTAGGCTTTTGAATTACTTCCATCTGACTGACGGTACTGTGTTCCCCGATGCATGAAAAACAGGTCCAAACTATCTTTTATCCCCCAAGCAATTAGATTTTTAAATGTTTCTTCTTGTGTTGATTGATGGTCAGCTGGTCTGGTTATCCTAAATAAGATTTATTTGCTTTAAATGATTGGAGTTCACTTTATTTTGATGGCCCCTTTAACACATTCTGTTGACTTAATGTTGCACCTACATGTCGACTAACTCTCATTCGGATTTTAGTAGAGTAATAGTAGACTGGTAGGGTTCGGGTTAGAATAAGTTGACATGTAGTTGCAAAGTTACTTATAGTCAGTATAATGTCTGTTGAGGAGCATCACAATAAAGAGTTAGCAGATATTAAGCAGACAGTCTACTAATACTCTAATGAGAGTTAGTTGACATGTAGTTGCAAAGTTACTTATAGTCAACAGACCAATTGTTACCAGGTATTGTTTGTATATGCTAACTGATTTTTTAAATGTCTGTGTGAGCTTACTGCAAACTACTTTTCCTATGAGGATAAATACTACTACTAAATAAACTTATTATTATTATTATGCTCTTTGACTCTATACATAGGAATTCATATGTTTCACAACACAAACCACAGGCTACACTGACAATATACTAATATCACATAATGTGCTGGTACACCACTGGACCTTTTCTGAGCTACATTTTATGATAACATAAATGCGTTTTGCCCATTGAGGCTTAATTAAACTTATGATACACTCTTAAAAATCAAGGTTCTTTATTGGCAATGATGGTTCCATGAAGAGCCTTTAACATCCATTGAACATTTACATTGCAGAAAAAGTTATTTACAGTGGAAAAAATGTTCTAGATTATTAAAATGTTCTTCACAAAAAAACATGGTTCTTATAAGAACAGTTCACTGAAAGCTTCTTTGGGGAACCAAAAAATGGTTCTTCTATAGCATCGCTGCAACAACAAAAAACCTTTAGGAGCCTTCATATTTAAGACATTGTCATTACGTATTGAATGATTAACTCCTTCAACTTTCTTTGATCTTTAGTTTCCAAGAGCAGTGCATGAGGAGTCGTTGGTAGACGGCTAGATAGCAGAACTCTGAAACTCCGAAACTCTTTCGGTCCTTATGGTTTCAGTGTTCCAGTACTCTTCCTGATGTTGATGTCTCTCTTCAGCTGGCAGGCTGCACACGAGAAGCAGCAGTACACGGTGAGCCAGTCATTACACATCGAACCCTGGAGACAAAACCAAAAGCAATTCAATCAAAACTAAACTAAACAATAGGCCATAGATAGATAGATAGATATAGATAGATAGATAGATACTGACTTGTATGTTGTATTTAGTTCGGTATACACTTCGCATCGGCATTCCTAAACCGCATAAGCAGCACTCATTCATGTCCCTAGCAATGGAGCAGCCCAAACACGGGAGGCAGAAGAGGCCACAACAGCCTAATAAAAATATAAAAAACTGATTTAGAAGTAAATCACATCAGCAGGATAGATGTATAGCTCACAATTTACTTGCAATATTTTGTGTTTAGTGCCATTGGAATCACTTACATACGCCCACGTCATCACAGCAGCTCATTAAGCTTGTGTGAAACTCTCTGGGTTCAAATGCAGCAGGTTGAGATGTGACCTCCATGATCTAGGACAGGTAAAGACATTTAGGGCATGAAGTTTCTTTTGAATTGTTTTTTTCTTTTCCCAAAGCATTTTTTTTTTACATTTAAATGTAGAATTTACTAAGTTTACCAAAAGTTTGGTAATATTTAATAGTAGCTTTACCTGATTTTTTTTCCTTTGCAGTTGAGTCAGGATATTCATGCACTGTAACATGCGCAGTATGCCGATTATATATGGTTTGAAAAGTCACATGTTTGGGCGCGCCCTTGGAAATGCATGAAAAAGGGTTGAAACGTAGGAGGCCTACTTTGTTATCAAAATAGTTATTGCCCTTCCTATAGGTTCAAAGTCCTGCAGCAATAGTTGTAGCATAGATAATGGTTATAAATATCCACTAATGTGTTTTCCAATAATTTGCTATTAGTTGCTATTTGATTTCACACCTTGATGTAATGTGTGCTGCCACACCTCTCATGTCTGTCAGAGGAGCGAAAAATACAATATCATTATATAAACTGAATCGACAGACTATGATGATTGAACTAATAATTAGCTATTTTGGAATAATATTCTGAATATAAATAAAAGCTATTCTTATAAGACTAGGCAGATAAGGTCATTAAACATGGATATCGCTATTTCTTTTATTAGAAAATTAAAGTGACAGACAATGGGCTTATGCTACGTGACTTGTGACATTGTGGATTCTGTTTACTCAGTAATTTGAAGCTCAGAACTGATTTATTGATAGCTAACTAAAACACTGTTGCCATGAGTATAGTAACGACATACATTTTTTATGACTTTAAAGGGGGGGGGGGGGGGGTAACTATCCCTTAATTGAAATAAAGCTAAAATAAAATATAAATATTAGTTAAAAAACTAGGAACCTTATGGTGAGTTCTGAGAAACAGTTTTTCTTCTTCATTGCATTTTTACACCGTACACTCATAAAAACGTTATTCGTGACTGCAGTGATGACATTAGAATAAGATAAAAAGTTAAAATCCTTTAAAATGGCTGTAGAATCGATTTGCCAATTTTTTTCCATGTTTTTAATAAAATTAATGACTTAAAAAATGAAGTCAATTAAAGGAGAACTCCGGTCAATTTTAACATTGAGCTCATTTTATTGTACATTTGGAGTGCTGTCAATACAGAGAACAACGACAAAAATCGGTGTTGCCTACACCGTGTTATCCTCTTTTTAAAATTTGCACCCTGTTGACTTCAATGGGGCAAGTTTTAAACCAGCTTTTAGCCTCTTAACATCCTTGATGTGTCATTACAAGTGCACAGATAATGTGAGTGATTCCTTCAGAGTGATCACGAGTGAATCTGACTGCAGTAGATGTGAAAGATATGAATAAAAATGATGTTATTTCAGCCAGCGCACATACCTGTGTTTTCTTCCTGTTTTCGTTCGAAGCCCAAAGTAATCGATTGTCGAGTTCACGCGCGTGATCATAGGTACTAAACCAATGCGTGTGAACTCGACAATCGACTACTTTGGCCTTCGAACGAAAACAGGAAGTAAATACAGGTATGTGCGCTGGCTGAAATAACATAATTTTTATTAATATCTTTCACATCTACTGCAGTCAGATTCACCCGTGTTCACTCCCAAGGAATCACGACCTGTGCACTTGTAATGACACATCAAGGATGTTAAGAGCCTAAAAGCAGGTTTAGTACTTGCCCCATTGAAGTCAACAGGGTGCAAATTTTAAAAAGAGGATAACTCGGTGTAGGCAACACCGATTTTTGTCGTTGTTCTCTGTATTGACAGCACTCCAAATGTACAAAAAATGAGCTCAATGTTAAAATTGACCGGAGTTCTCCTTTAAAAAGTAAATTATTTTACTCACACCATACACTCACAAAATCATTTTTCAAACATATTTTGCGAGGTAATTTTACAACTTTTTAAACAATTATTTAATTAATAGCTAAATTAAAGATAAATAGGTTATCTCACAATAACTTTGATTTAGAGGAAAGGTTTTTCAAATATTTTAAAATATACCTGCTTTACTGGAACACTTTACATATTGAATGTTATGTAATATCTGTTATTATTTGTTATATTACGTAGACTTCTTTTATCATTATCTCAGGACATAAACTCTAGACATCAATCAAAAGATTTGATTTGATTTTTTCCATTAATCTCCTAGAAAATTCTGAACAGGGTGAGTCAGTATTGGAAAGAGTTTTGTCATCGGTGTTCAAGGGTCATTTCCTTCCCTTCCCCTGACAAAGTCTAAAGAGGCTGGACTCAAATGCATGTCTGCCCCACCCTCAGAATAAAGGATAATAAAGCATTTAAAGCAGAGGAAAATATGAATGTGAGCTATTTAGACCAGCTTAACCTTCTGTTTGGGTTATTTATATCACTTCTAGATATGAGCAGAAAATGTTAACTAGATACTCGAAGATAACCAGAGGAAAACGTGAGGTCACATAGAGATAACATTATTATTTATTGGCTTTCTGGAATACTTGATCCTGCTTGGTCATTGGTCATGAAATATTTTGTATAATGACTGCTAAACTGTATAATATAACTGCTAAAATGTATAATATAAGTGCCAGTCACCACTCTGACACGTTATTTTTCGATTAAGAGTAAAAAAAAAAAAAGAACAAGAAAAAACAATTGCCCATGACCCTTTATTGTTGGATAAATGTGTCATAATTTCAGCAGTTTTAGTAAAGCATTATAAAAACACAAGTGTGGTAAAAGGATTCACCCAAAACGATTTTGGGTTGTTTTCATTTCATTTATATACAAAATACAGAAACACCACAAAAAAAAAAGACCATCAATCAGAGGTGTCTGTTGCAGAATTATGTACAAATGGCTCTGTAGAAGGTGTTTTATAGCTTCACAATAGTTTTTTTTGCTTGGCTGTGATTGTGTGGTCCTGTAACTGATTCAAACTAATGACCTTATTCGGCTTCAATCTGTGTTTGAAGATTCAGTAGAGCTGTCGGAGGAGGACGACCCTGTGTCTTTCTTTTTCTGTTTTTTCTTGTGTTTCTTTTCTTTTTCCCTTTTCTCCTTTTTCCCTTTCTTCTTGTGGCTCTTGTGCTTCTTCTTCTTCTTGTTCACTTCCTCCTCCTCATCACTTGATGAGTGAGACCTGAGGTTATGAAAGCATACACATACGATCAAACCCCTGTTAATAATGACATACAACATTTATAAAAATGTGATTTCACTATTCTAAAGATGAAAACAGAAAAATTTATCATATGTTAAAATGTTTTGAAATCTATGTATGTACATATTTATGAAGCACTACGAGCGCCAGATATCAATTCTATTTTTTTTTGTTTGTTTTTTTGGATTTTTCTACACGAAAAACAATAGACAGACAACAAACCCATCATTATTAAGAATAAAGCAAATAAAAAGTAAAAACACATTGACTGATTTGAGTTTAAATGGTTGATTGTAATCGTAACAAACAATATGTTGATAAAACATTTTTAAATGCAACAGCTAAAATGCATTTATAAATTTTTTTTAATCCAATAATTCCAAAGAAGTGCTGTGATTTATCAAATATGTACCTCTTTTTGGTCTTTTGATGGGATCTGTCCTTGCTTTTCTTTTTATGCTTTTCTTTTCTGGTATCTTCATGAGAACCTGTGTGCAAAGTTTCCAATCAATCACAGAATCATTCAGTGACAAATGATCACTGCTAAATCATGAGAACTGACAGTAATCCGAGGCCTTGTACACACTAATACATTTTCATTTTAAAACGCATCTTTCTCTCTCCGTTTTGGCCTTCCGTCCACACCGAGATGGCATTTTTGTCCTGCGAACGTTTTTGGAAACGCTCTCCCAAGTGGGTAAATTTGGCATTGTAGTGTGGACTGTGAAAACTGAGGTATTTGAAAACAATGACGTGCTGTTATGTGCTATTCACTTTCACACAGTTGATAAAATATGTTCACAGTCCTGCAAAGATGACAGAAAATATACTCGCAATTGCTGTCCTGTGTCAAAAAATAAGTTTTAGACCAAACATATAATGGTGGATGAGAAACTTTTGTAAAACGCTAGTGTGGACGGAGAGCGTTTTGAAATGGAAACACTGTTTTTAAATGTATCTGGATTAATGTAGACGTAGCCTCAGTAGTGAAATTCTTAATATAATGTGAAAAAAAGACCCACGACAGGAGTGGAAGTAAAAAGCATTTCAGTCTAAACAGTGAAGGGACCTTTTGATTGGCTGGTGCCGAAGATCTTTTCTTTACTGACAGCTTCCTGTTCCTCCTCCGTGTCACTCTCCTCAGTGCTAGTGCTGCTCACATCCAGAACAATGTCCTTCCTCGGATCCACGCGAACAAAATTACGACATTCAAAAGTAAGGTGTCCGGCTGATGAAAACATTGGATGACACAAAAGAGATACACTATGAATATGGTGAAGCTGAACATTAATTAACATACAGACAAATATACACACAAGACAAAATACAATTCAAACTAAACTGAAAATTATATGTATGTTTATGTGACAGACAGACAGACAGACAGACAGACCAAAAGACAGACAGACAGACAGATAGATAGATAGATGATATATAGACAGATAGATAGATAGATGACATATAGACAGATAGATAGATAGATGATATATAGACAGATAGATAGATGACAGACATATAAATAGATAGATGGATAGACAGACAGACACAGAGAGACAGAGACAGACAGATAGGAAGGCAAATAGATATAGTCTCTATCTATCTATACATCTAAATAGACAGACAGACAGATAAATAGAGATAGATAGATAGATAGATAGATAGATAGATAGATAGATAGATAGATAGATAGATAGATAGATAGATAGACAAAACTGTTTAAACTGTATGTATATGCATGTTTTTATCTGTAGAAGACAGACAGGTACCAAAACACAATTCAAATAATATGTATGTTTTGTAGATAGATAGATAGATAGATAGATAGATAGATAGATAGATAGATATCCACTCACGATATCCACATCTTTTACAACCAGCTCTGATGTTGTCTTTGTTTGGACCTGTTGGTAGGGAATTCAATGATTATATCACCTCAAGACTTCAATTCATGAACACATTATTACAAAACCAACCCCAGCTAGAAGAAAACGTATTTGCGTAAGATATTTAATGAAAGCGTCCTTATCTAACGAGATTTCAGGATTGATCTGGCTCACCGTTTATAAAACATCGAGCAGTCTGCATTAACGTATATCAAAACAACATGTTTACATTAATTCGTACAAATCGTCAGTTAACAGTAACGTTAACCCTCAACTGATGTAAAATATGAAGTATGACATGCAAAGATATGCGCTTGATGTGAATCGACAGCTCATATGAAGACAATAATGAAGTGAAGTGAAGTTATGCTTTATAGAACAATCCAGAAGCATATCGACTAACGTTACAATGACTAAAACTAGCGGACAATCCATTAATATCTGCAAATGCATACCTTGGGCAGCCATTATCTACGTTACTCTACTGTTTATTGGTCTTAAGTATAACAGAGCAATTTAAAAATAAGAAACTCGTTGTTTTGGTTCCGCCGCTTTTCAAAGAATGAAATCAATCCGTCTAGTAAAAGGCTCCGGCTGGACACACCCGGTACACACTGTGGTTCCACTTACAGACCGTTAAATCCCTCTCATGTGTTTGACAAATATTATACATTCAAAATGTAAGCACAATAGAAATAAAGATAACAACTAAAGAGCACAATGTCACAAGATATTAATTACTGTCATATGGACAGAGTTTTAAGGGGAGCTCGAAACCTGCCATGAGACGCATTCAAATCTGAAAATCTAAAATTCTGTCTGTTTTGTTTTATTTTTGACATTTACATCCTAAAGATAGTAAATACTATTATTTATTTACAAATAAATCAAAGAGACTAAAGAAAATGTTTTTACTTTGTAATCAAATGGATGTGATTGATGGTCCATCTTGACAGCGCGGAGAAAAGTACTATGGACCACAGACGACTGCAAGAATTTACACTTGTATAATACCCAGGTTTAACCATAGACAGTAAAAAAAGGGTTTTACACACAGAAGATGAGATAGCGTTTACTATCATTCATGTGAATTCTAGTCTTTGACAGGATAAATGAACATTTCCTCCGTGACGATAGGGGGCGATACGGTAGAAGAAGAGCGAGTGATCGAGACTGCCTGGCGGCATGACAGGATGCGCTTGTAAACATCACAGGAGAGAATAGTTCATATTTGTCAGACGTGCTTATGTTCTTCTAATATCTCCGTATATTTTTTACTTTTTCTATCAACCAATGAAACAGTTTTGAGAGAAATATACCCTAATAATAACACGCGTTAAAGATGAGCAACATATATATTCAAGAGCCACCCACTAATGGAAAGGTGAGTTTTAACATCATCTCAAACTCATATTCATATAAAATAATGAATACAATGATACGTTCTGTGTCTAACTTCTCTTTTAGTTGTTCATATAAGCAATTATCAAGCAACGAATCAATATTCCATGGAAACAAATAAGTAGTTTATTTAAATTTATTTATTTACTTATTTGATCATTTTTGTTTATTATTTGAATCACATTGATACATCAGGCATGATACATACAGTATGATACAGGAGAATATGCATGCAGCTCATACTAAAAACACCTCAGCTTTATTCAGAGGCCCAAACTGAGGAAAAAAATATAAATTTATAAGACCAAGAAGTAAGACGGAATTCAGAATATTATGTAAAATATCAATAGATATTCAGATGATAGAAAACATGCAGTAGAATTTGTACAGCAGGAGTTCCAGTAAAGTTTTGATCATGCTGATAATTTATAAACAATTCTATCTATCCATCCATCCATCCATCCATCCGTCTATGTCTATCCATCCATATCTATATATCCATCCATCCATCCATCCGTCCGTCCAGGTGTTGCTGAAGACCACGGCAGGTGACATTGATATAGAGCTGTGGTCTAAGGAAGCACCGAAGGCATGTAGGAACTTCACTCAGCTCTGTATGGAGGGTAAGTGGTGTCATATGCTAAAATATGCACATATGAAATGTAAGGAATTTGTCAAGATGCCCGTTTTTTAATCAAATACTTGGACTGTTCTTCATAAACATTGCTTCTGTTTTTAGGTTACTATGATGGCACAGTCTTTCATCGCGTGGTGCCAGAATTCATTGTTCAAGGAGGGGATCCGACGGGCTCAGGAACAGGAGGGGAGTCCATCTACGGGCGCCCTTTCAAGGTTGGTCTTGACTTTTGCGACGAGTTGGTTATTTTCAAGATGAAATTCATGATGTTTAATATTAACATACAATTAGAGACCTATGTTTGTGTAATGCCCGGTACACATTGTACGATTTTGGGCCATGCCAGACAAAAGATGAGCAATCGTGGCGATTTCTGTGGTCGTGGCTCCTAATAAACATCGGACAGTGAGAGAGGTTCAAAGACGGACGTTGACACAGTCTACATACATGTCGTTCCCAAGTTTATTAGATCCATGTCGGACAGTGTGATTTGTAATGATCTTATAGGATTGTGCAGGAGGGGAAAGCATTGTAAATGTTACTGTATTTTAAACAGTTTATCTTTTCCAATGCAGGATGAATTTCACTCCAGATTACGCTTCAACCGGAGAGGTTTGGTTGCTATGGCAAACGCTGGACCTCATGATAATGGGAGCCAGTTCTTCTTCACTCTTGGACGGGCTGATGAACTTAACAACAAACACACCATTTTTGGAAAGGTGATGTTTCACATAGTGTTCAAGATTTGTTCTTACAGTTTACGCCTTTATGACCCATTTGAAGGGAAAGTTCACTCAAAAATGAAAACAGACTAGGACTTTCTGCAAAATACACTACCGTTCAAATGTTTGGGGTTAGGATGATTTTTTTTTTGTTGTTGTTGAAAGAAATGTAAAATATTTATTTAGCAAGGGTTCATTAAATTTATCAAAAGTAACAGTAAAGACATTTATAATGTTACACAAGATTTCTATTTCAAATATATGCTGTTCTTTTGAAAGAATCCTGAAAAACAAATTATCACTGTTTTCACAAATATAAAAATATGAAGCAGCACAACTGTTTTCAACATTGATTAGAAAACGTCCTAAAATCTTACCGACCCTACACGTTTGAACGGTAGCGTACAGTAAAAGACATTGTATTTTTGGGTGAACTATATCTTTAAGTCTCACTCATTTATCACTTAATATTGATCAGTGTTTTATTCTGTTAAATGCCCTCTTGAATTCCCTCTTTGTCACGTGTGTGAGTTTGTCTGTTGTGATTTTGGCTGCAGGTCACAGGAGATACTGTGTATAACATGCTCAGGTTAGCAGATGTGGAGTGTAACAATGATGAACGGCCACTCAATCCACACAAAATCCGAACCGCAGAGGTTTGTCTCTGTCCCCTGAGTTGGCTTTACCATTTTAATTGGACCTTTCTTTCCATATGCATTCCTTGACTGGTCTTACATTCTTACACAGGTCTTGCACTCGGCCTTTGAGGACATCATTCCGCGTGAAATGAAAGTCAAAAAAGTAAAAAACAAAGAAGAAGGGAAGAAATCACAGTCCAAAGCAACCAAGTATGTCACACTTACACCTTTCTTTCTTTCTTTCTTTCTTTCTTTCTTTCTTTCTTTCTTTCTTTCTTTCTTTCTTTCTTTCTTTCTTTCTTTCTTTCTTTCTTTCTTTCTTTCTTTCTGAAGTTTCAAGAACTATATGTCCTTCAATAAAACCAATAGCTATAGGGAGTAAAAAAGAAAGAAATATGCATCTAAAAATCAGTATTACATCCATTGTTATTTTAGTATTATTTATATACTATTATTATTTATTCAGATTTTAAATTAGCTTTTATTTTTATATTTTCAGTTTTCTTTTTACTTAAAATTTTTTATAGTAATTTTGCTGTGTGCTTTTGCCGTTTTTTGTTTTTTAATATTTCTATATATTTGTAATTTTATTTTTATTTTCATTATAACATTACAGCATTTCAACTCATTTTATTTCCATTAGATGCAAAGACAAAAAAAAATATTTTATATATATATCTTATCAAAAACAATCAGACTTCAAAAACAAGGATGTTAAAAATCCCATATATTTACAGAAAGTAAAGGGTCCATCATTATTATATGTTCTGTTTTTTTTTTTAAACTTATGATTAGCTTTTTTGTTTTGTTTTAATTTTGTATTTTGATGCTGTACAATGACGTTTCCACAATGTAGTGTTAACCAGGAAAGTTTTATTGTAGGAACTTCAGTTTATTGTCGTTTGGAGAGGAGGCCGAGGAAGAGGAGGAGATGGTCAATCAAGTCAGCCAGGTAGCCCTGTATTCCTCTATGGAGGTGAATATTCATGTGTGGGAAAACGAGCAGTAGGTGCTTTCAACATGTCCTTTCTTGCAGACGATGAAAGGGAAAAGCAAAAGCAGTCATGACCTGCTGAAGGATGATCCCAAGTTAAGCTCTGTTCCAGTCGTTGACAGGTCAGGAAAATGTCTTCACATGAATAATAATGTCATGATATATTGATGATACATTATCGATTGTCGAGTTCACGCGCGTGATCATAGGTAACTAAACCTATGCGTGTGAACTCGACAATCGATTACTCTGGACTTCGACCGAAAACAGGAAGAAAATACAGGTATGTGCGCTGGCTGAATAAACATCATTTTTATTAATATCTTGCACATCTACTGCAGTCAGATTCACCCGTGATCACTCTGAAGGAATCACTCACATTAGCTGTGCACTTGTAATGACACATCAAGGATGTTAAGAGGCTAAAAGCAGGTTTAAAACTTGCCCCATTGAAGTCAACAGGGTGCAAATTTTAAAAAGAGGATAACACGGTGTAGGCAACACCGATTTTTGTCGTTGTTCTCTGTATTGACAGCACTCCAAATGTACAAAAAAATGAGCTCAATGTTAAAATTGACCGGAGTTCTCCTTTAATGCCTTATTCTGCATGACCATATTCTACATCCCTTGATCATACCCAATTTTAGTTAACAGTAATAACCCTAGTATGAATGCTATATATATATATATATATATATATATATATATATATAAATATAATATTTGTATTTTTTATTTATTTTTTGTATGTAAAGGAACCAAAGTGGCGGAGATGATGCAGACGATGATGTGGAGGACGACAGCGATCGTGAACTGGAGAGAGAGAAGGTCAGAGAGAACATTGCAAAGAAACTGAAGAAAGAAAAGACGGATGAGGAGAAGACCAATCAAGACATGGTGAAGAAGACCTCTCGCAGGTAATGCCATTCGTCTTACCATGAGTTCTCTTCTGATGATGTCCTTTCCTCTTATTGCACAGTTGACATTCATTATTTAATAATACTTGTGAATTGTACTTCTGAAACGAAATAGCGTCATAGTCCAGCTAAAGTAAGTTCAGTGATCTGATGGTTCAATTTGGTTATAAAAAAGTTATTTAGTTCATATATATATATATATATATATATAAAGTTGTCTCTGAAGGAAACAGTGATGTCATCGTCCGGCTCAGTTCAGTTCTCATGTAATGGTGTCAATTTCACAATATTCCTCATTTAAATAATTCCCGCCCAAGGCATAGGCAGAATAAAGGGGCGGGGTCTGGTTGAGTTAATTAGTAGTGTGTTGAAATTCATGGTGGAAGCAGTTGACCAATCACAGCACACGGATCCAGCTGACCAATCAGGGGCCGGTTGCATAAACCTAGCCATTATGTTAAGACAGTGTCTAAAGTCCCCCTGTGGTGAAAATCAAGCTTTTAATGTTGTTTATATGTCTATGTGGTGTTTTTAAAATGCTTTAAGACACACCATGTACAAATTCACAAATCAACATAATTTTCTGAGTATTTTCTCCTTAAAACTACAGTGAACCAAAGATGGTCACAAAAACACGGTTTGAAATCGTTGGTGTTTCTGACATCACAAACTACCTTGTAAGGTCAACGTGTGATCGTCAACGAGTGGATCTCTGAGCTGGTGCGAGTGAGTGGAGGCGGGGCTAATTTGCATATTTATAGAACTGCATATACTAAATGAGGCAAGGGTGTAGAGTTACATTCAAGCTATTTTAAGGCATGAAGAAATCATTTTTCAAAGAAAAAACTTTTAAATATGTAATTTTTGTGATCAAAGATGAGTTTTAAGGGATAAAATGATTGACTACAGAGGGACTTTAAGTTCTAGTATGACCCACTAGCAGTTGATTTAAAAAAAAGCCATGAACAGTCTTAAAGAAAAAATTGGATAGGTATAGGATAAAGCATAAACCTGTGCCAAAAGTCTCTATAGTGAGCTTGAAGCAGTCCCTGGTGTACTAGCAACAGTGTTCTGGGGGTTTTCAATTCAGTTACCTTTGTACATCCTGGAGGACCAACGGCCTGAAGAGTTTAGCTCCAACACACCTGAACCAACTATTAAGGACTTCGGGATCAATAGACTCTATCAGGCAGGAGTGTTGGAGCTAAACTCTGCTGGATGCTTGTCCTCCAGGAGCAGGAGCAGCTGCTGAATGTGCTGTGGATAGAGCATTTAAAGTGTGTCCAGCAGAAGGCACTGTTGGTCTGTAGGATCAGACGCACATTCTCTCCAGGGATGCGGATGAGTTCCTTTGGCTTTAGTGTCACAAAATGTTTTATGTGTTCTTTGTGTTCTCCTAAACTGGGCTGAAGCCCTGAACCTCTGTATTTTTTTTATAGAATTTCCCTTTCCATGTTAATATGACAACTTTAAGTAATCTAACACTTAAATTTTTTGACTTATTTTATAAATTGAACCATTATTAACGTTTTATTAGTTTCTACATGGCCAGTAAATAGGAAACTGATTGGTTGACTGATTTTAAACACTCATGATCAATCCCTACTTTGAAATGCATAGTCTTTTTCCAGTCAGCATTGTGTCTGACAACCAGAAAGAGACTTTTGCACTTAATATGCACAGTTAATAAAAGATAAAAAATAAAAATAAAAAGATTTGGTACTTTAGTGATATTGGACACTAGTGTAGTGTTTATATTATGATATTTAAATGCGTGTTTACCAAAACCAGTTATTATGTGCATGCATTAAGGATGTGGAAGATAACTCTTTTATTTTAGAAACTGATTAAAATGCTTGAACATCTGAACTGTTTGTCGACAAGTCCGTTTTAAGGAAGTGCGGATTCGAACAGAACACGTTTCTAAAAGTTTAACTATTTTAACTTTACACATCATCTTAAGAACTCAAAGCTCATATGAGAGACCCCTACAAAGTGATGTCATACCGTGACACGTTCAATGATTGTGAGCAGCATTTACGTGCGGGATAGGAATGTTGGCTAGCAAACTAGTGTTCATTTGAAATCATGGCTTATCTCTTGAAAAGAAACTGCAAAAAAAAAAAAAAAAAAAGATGTGTGTGGAGCAAGTGGTGGTTTGTTGTTGTCTCACTAATTATCATCAGGTTCTTTGCTCCTATTGGTTTTTGATTTGACGGTCGCCATAAGAAAAGCCACATTGTAGGACTGTGCCTCAACTTCTGACACTGCCAGAATTTCATCAGAGGTAAGATCTGATCGCAGCGGTCATTAATTGGCTGTCAGTGAACATGTCAAACTAGCGATCAAAGACTTCAGATCCTGGCCAAGGATCAGAGGAATCTTTTAGGATTAGGATTCACAAAATTTGTCTCAGACGTCCATATCGTAGCCAGAATCGAACAAAACAACTTTTGTTAGGAACGTGTTTATAGTATTCTTGTTCAGTTAGCAAAAAATAAACGGACTCCTCTTGCTAAAAACATCTTTGTTTTGCATTAGAAGAAGAACTTTTTGCAGATTTAACGCCTGTCTAGATTTATTTTTGTGATGATTGAATCCAAGAATAAGCAGCATTTTCTCAGATATGTATTTAGGAAATAAACAGGCAAAATATCAATAACCTTTGATTGCACAAAACTATAGTAGTTAGTAATTTACTAGTATATGTTATTGAGTAAATGTAACAGAAATTGCTTTAGAGGTTTAAAGGGAGTTAAACTTCTTGTAGCATGTTTTAGCTGTCTAATTGGCTATTACTAGTATTGGTAACTGCAAATTTATTTTTGGCGCTATCCACAAAGCAAAAATACATAGAGTCCACAATAATAGTTGAATATACCGAGGTTTTCTTTTTTGTCAGTCAGCTCATTGTGATCTCAGCGTGTTGCTGGTTGACCAGACGTCTGACTCCTGAAGGTTCTAAAGAGCAGTGGCACCTGCAGTGGACCAGAACTGTGGCACAGTTGCTCCTCGTCCTCACTGGATCCGCTTCAGTGGACACAGCCAGGTCCCTCAAGGTGAAGGAGATTTCTGACTCAAAAATCAAATTACTCTGCCACAGTAGGGGAAAAACGGCTCCCTCCTGCCAACCTGGCAACCCCAGCACTGCTGCTCCTGAGAGACCGTGTCTTACATTAGAGAAATTCATTTTGAACGTGCTTCTGGAGTATTTCTCTTTCTGTGAAAACTGTTTGAACGTCTCTGTCGATGCAGTGCTTTCTTGGAGAGCTATTGTTGACTTTTCTCTGTGCTCAAAGATGCTTCATTTCATCCTTGCATTTATTTTGCTCAAAGACCCTGCTCAGGGTTGGTTGGAAAATTCTGAAACAAATGAGGTTGATGAATCCCTGAAAAAGAGTATTTCTATGGTACTACAAATAATGGCTTAAAGGTATAAGCTGTCTAATCAGTGAAGGGCTAGTTCTTTTTCATATTTCATAATGTGCAAAGTAGTACTGACTGAGATTTTTATTGTTTGCAATGATGTTAGGGTGCTGTGAATGGTTGTTAGGACGTTGCTATGGGGTTACTAGTGTATTCTGGGTAGTTGAAATGTCGTTACTTATAAAAAAAAAAATCCACCTCCAAGTCCCAATTTGATGTGCTTGTTGAGCCAATAATTAATTTTCATGTTGTGGCTGATAACTGATAAATCATCTATATTAAGGATACGTTACACAACAATAATGTTAAAAAAACTGATACGTTTTTCCTTTGCATTTATGAAAAGTTTTGCGTACATGTGACAACAGTGTTAAATGGTCCCCGTTCACATGGATCCCCAAAAGCGACTAAAATGCTGTATTATTCATGCCAGGCCAGTAGATGGCGATGTCACTTCGTAAAGAAACTCTATAGACTGAACACGCAATACGCATGCGCACGACATCATAGTTTTCACAAATTCAAGTTTTTGTAGTTTACACAGAGATGATAACGGTATCATTTTCAAAAACGTGCACTTTGAAACCCGTTTTCAGGCCCCCAAAACGCTGTTGTCGCGTAAATGTTCTGTAATCTGTAATATCGGCCACTAATCAGTACGGATATGTTGTGAATGACTAAAATGCATTTGTTGAAAATTATCATATATAAATTAAATCTCACTAAGTAATACAGCTTATACTGACACAAAATATTTGTCCCTGTGTTTTTTTTAAGCTGGTAACTTAAGTGTATAGTAAATTCACTTTTGTAGCAAAAACAGTGCAGGACAAGTTACGTGCCAAAGTTTACTATTTTAGTTGAGGAGTTTGATTGAATCCCAACGGAAGCCCTTTTCTCGTGATCTTGACTTAACAAAAGTTTTCACATGATCACGACATCATAAAAGTTTTCTTATTATCACAACTTAATTTTCCTGTGATCAAAAGTTGTTCTTTTTACAATGATTGTTTGATACTGAAACAGGATTTTTTGTGTGATTTTTATTCGTCATATAGGATAGGCTATGACTGATATCATGTGCGTTACACTGGCTTCCGCCTTCTAGCCATGCTCTTCCATTAAAAGAGGTGCTAAATATACAGATTTCCAAAAACAGTGACACAGTGAACTAATGACACAGTTACTAAGACTGCGCTGATTAAAATGGCGTCATAAAGATGGGTGCAAACTGAATACTATACAGTGATATCAACTTTAGTTTTAATGTAGAATCACACCGAATGCTATTGCGGAAATGAAACTGTGCCGAGTCATGCATCTAGCAGTTAACGTAATGATAACGGATAGGCCTACACTTTCAGGCAAAATATTCAAATTGTTTCAAGCATTCAACACTTTTAAGTTAATGACTTGTTAGTAACGCACACAATACTGCACAAATTATAGCGATCTCGAAGTAAGGTCTTCACTCTCTCTGTCCCAAACGCGTACAATCTGGGCCAGTGTGAACTAACACAGTAAGGTGGATATATACCACACCACCCCATCAGTTACATTCAGTCCTATACTGCCACCTGTTCACGAGAAAATTAAGTTGTGATAACGAGAAAACAAGAAAGAAAAAAATAAAATAATCCATGGCCTCATCTGGCTTCCGTAAATCCCTGGGCATGACCAAAAGTTAAAATATAATGCTGCTGAAACTCTCAGAAATGCCTTATTTCTGTGGGATAGTCAAAGTGCAAGATGCAAAAACTACTTGATCCCATTTTGTTTCATCTTTAAAACCCATTTTCAAAGCCTCTCATATCAGACCCATTGTCACAGTTTCATCTCTTTCATGTGATCCTTGAAATCAGCGTGTGACCTTTGAAAATGTGGGGATTAAGGGATTCATAACCTCACTGACTGAGGCGCTAAAGGCGGAGAACCCTTCCATCACGCCCCCTTTTCTGGAAGCACACCTGCCTTATCTCACCATCGGCCATTATGTGTCGGGATAATTTTCCGATCATAATAAACATGCTCTCTTCTTTTTCTACATAATGAAGTAATGGCCAAACCCACCGAGTCTCGCAGCTTTGATTGACAGGAAGCAAAATGCAGAAAGACTGTAGTATATTAAACACAAGCGTGGTGTTTGGCTACAAGAACTGTAACCCAACACAGTGGTTTGTCTTGGCTTGCAATCAAAGAGTTGGCTGGTAGGTAGAGTGTTGGTGCAAGACAAAGGGAGCATTGTTGCAGCCCAGAGCTCTTTCCCACTCAGGCTTACAGGAGCTTTTAGGTGAAGAGAGAAGCTTTGGTTGCCAGTCACCTGGAAGGAAGCACAGGCTGTAGGAAGGATCTGATGTTGGTTGGAATAAGTCTATGAGGCTCGAGCTGAAATCTAGCTCCTCCGGATCCATGTCTACTGCTTAAGATAGTATTTCATTTCCTGGTTGGCTATCTGTGTGTTTTGGCATGGTTCATGGCATGCTTCTGGTATTCTTGCTAATGAAAATCGTAATTTTTTTTGGGGTTCTACAATCATACCATTTTCTTTAGCCGTATATTTATAGTGACCGTGATATTGATTACCTTTTATTTAACAAAAATGTATAAACACTTACCGCTGTCCATATCTTTGGTGGCATTAATGAATAAAACAGCATGCTTATGGGAGTCCCGACATCACGACATATGGTAGCCGCCACTTACACTAAACCCGACAGACAGGGCATAACTAAGGATACAAAGTGCTTCCATATGGCTCTTGGATATAGCCATACGCTCTTAATATTTTCATTTAAACCTGAGTGATATACTACAGCCACAATTCAAAAGAGAAAACTATGAAACCTTGGGCAAAAGAACAAGCAAACAAGTACTTGGCACTTTCTTTGCAACGTTATCTATCTGACATTTTGTATGCTGTATTTATTAAATTTATAATAAAATGTTATGTATTTTAATAAACGTTTATTTATTATTAGTATTAGAAGTATTAGTATTATATAGTAAACTGGCCCGTTTCACAGACTAAAAATGAGAGTTTGAGCTGTTTTTAACTGAAAGCATCTATCTATCGTCATTATTTGTAATATATATATATATTATATATATATATATATATATATATATATATATATATATATATATATATATATATATATATATATATATATATAGATAAAAATTTATATTTTATTCAAATTTTCTAGTTATGACAACTTCGATTGAAATTGTTCAACCAACAAACTATATTGAGTTAGATTAACTTAATTTATAACATTAAAAAGAAAATGTATAACATTATTATAACATTTATAACATTAAACTCCAACTACTCGAGTTGTAACCCTGGACCCAGTTAATCTTATTTCAGTTAAAATCCATAGCTATCATACCACATACTAATGTATCTTATTGAACATGTATATTTAATGAACAAGATATTACTTGTCACTGGCATTAGCTAGTCATTGCTTATAGCATCAATCGAGTGTTTACCTTCATGTTGGTTACTCTTACTCACAGTGGTAACCACAGAAATTCAACATAACAGAAACTCTTTAATGGCAAACATGGTCTTTCCCTTTCCCTAAAATCACACTTAATTTCAAAATTTATTCTACTTATTCTGTTCTATGCAAAGCATTCTGGGAACTATAATTCCACTGCCCAATTTCCAAAGTTAACAAAACATTTTCATTAAGTTACAACAGCTTCATAAAAAAAAAAGTAAAGTAGAAATTTGAGTTTAAATTACACGTAATATGAAGTTAATGCAATGATCAACATTATTATTTTAATTGAACTCAAAATGATGTTTGCAACTTAAAAGGTTTAATTAAATCACTCAAATTGATTTTTTAAATTGCAACCATGCACTTAAATTATGGCAATAGATCCCCTGAATTAAACGTATTAATAGATTTAAAATGCACTTATGTATTATTTTCTCTTTTACATACTGTGTAAACACCTGCTACGGATACTTTCAAGATTAATTTCAGCATGTTTTCCGCAGCTGAGAGAGAGCTAGAGAAGCATCTGAGCATCTCTGCATTTGCTCAAATTAACGAGTCCAAATTACTTGCTCAAGTATTGAAAAATGTTTTCCTTCACATTAACATTTTGTCCAGACAATAGACTGTAAAAAAAAAAAAAAAAGATGGACAGCGCATTGCTGCTTCCTTCCACTGTAAAAAAATGAAGCCAAATATCCCAGAAACAGTCATTGCCGATTACGTCGCTCGGAGCCCGAGTCTGCGCGGTGGTGATCCTGAGGTGGATTATTTGGCAGTGAAGAGCAACAGGACTTACAACAGAAGCATGGATCGGCAGCCATCTGAATCCTCCAACCACTGAATACTCTTATGTGGTCTCGTCATTATCTGCTTTTCAAGCTCCTCTGGACCATAATGCAAGATTTTACTAGGTTTGTCTGCACAATGGAAATGTCTTTTAAGAGAGTCCAAATAGCAATTATGCACCAAAGATGATGACTTTTGTGTGCAGTGTCACTGTTTCTAAATGGCACCTGTCAGTTGTCATCCGTCATAATCCGATGCTCTATCAGCCTCTCAGGGAAAGGTCATACGGATCAGAAAAGCACTGGCCCTTTTTGTGTGGAGGCCAGAAGGGATCATCTAATTCTTGGCAGCTGTGCCTCGGATCTGCAGGTTCCTGGACCTCCAGCCCGCTGAGCATGTGTGCCCTGTTTGGGGCAGTCTGACAGAACGACTCCAGACTTCAGCATGTGAGGCTCTATTGACGTTCAGCAGAGCAGAGCTAAGAAGTGGCGGAGCATCTCTGTATTTGTTCACCGTTGTAAATTAACGAACCAGAAATAACCATGCTTTGTTTATTACTTGTACCTTCACATGACTCTTTCTTAAAACGGTCATGAAAACTAGTTTTTTCCATGACCTTTTGAGATTAAAATATCTTAATACACTATGGAAATTATATGTTATAGCATTTATTGAAATGATTTGTTCTTGGATTTAATTTATATTTAAAATAGTTTCATTTTAATCCTGTCGGTCAATATTTTTCTTTATCTCGGTTGTTTTTTCATACGTTATGCTGCCATATTACTCCATTAATTGTTACTAGAAACATATTACTCCATTAATTGATACTATATACACTTATGAAATCCGCATGCTCTGCCGCAATGTATTCATTGCTTGCTTGATCAGTAACAGTCTCTCTACGTAGCAGTTTAAAGACGGCTGACATTTTGTTTATTTCCTTATCGGCAAGAGCTACTTATGTCAGAGAGAGTTTCTGGTGGTCAATAAAGAAGTATATGGAATATTAACATTGTTTCTGTATAATTACAATTCCATCGTGGTGGAGAAAATTAATCGTAAATGGAGGTAAATTGTAGAGAAAACAATCTTTCATATTATTAGCAAAATGATCAGTATACTCTGCATTGTAAGTTGTAGGTAAGTGTGTTTTAGAATCTCAGATGCGTACCAATGAACTCAACATGTTTGTAACTTTTGCTGAAACACTCATTCTTGCAGTTTGGAGCTTTAGTAAAATGTAATAATTTGTTAGCAAACTAGTGGTTGGAGGATGCAGCATATACGCAGTCTCTGTGTTATGGTTAATTTCTGCACTCCTCGGCTTATGCCATGCGTTTGGACACCGCTTGACTCATCAACTCCATCATTAATATTTATTATGGAACTCTCAGTTATTCAATTATTCAGTCTCCTTTCTCAAAACTTAGGTAGACGTTACATTTGAGTCAGAGGGAGACCTGGAAAACTAATATTCTTCACTATCCTCCTTGAAATGTGATATCATATGATTATTATACACCACCTCTGCTTGAACCATCTGCTTCAAGACCTTGAAAACATTTGCCCTCTCCACGCAACACTGAGATTATACTGCTTGATTATAAAACTCTGAACCATGCGTAAAAGTCAAAATCAGTAGAGAGTGGAGCTTGAGGAACAGTATTTCCACTCCTGCGAAGCGTGAGGAGCTACTCCGCATCCGTTTTGGAAAAACAGATCAAAACCGACCCGGTCTCAAGAAGTTTTTTGACTGCGACAGCAGGCTGGTGGGGGGCGAGGGTTAAATGTTGAAGTCTCGATTCACGAGAAAGATTGGTCTGTGGCCAGTCACTTTGTGTGCTTTCTTTATGAAAAGTAAATCATCCAGAGCTCCCCGGGTTTCGCTTATTTGAATTGTCTGAATGAGCGACAATTGCTGGCTGGTCTGGAGAGCCGTGAGTGACGACAAAGTCTTTCCCCCACTCCTCAGACATTAAATGTGTGCGTCAGGTCTCGTCCAGCACTTCATCACCAATCCCTCTCTCTCTCGTCTGATTTGTGAAATGACGGTCTCTTCCCTGCTGGCGGCCCGAGAGGGTTTGGTGAATGGCTGTCATTGTGCTGGCTGGTTGGGGGGGGATGTGTGTGCCCTCTGGCTGATGAGGCCGCAAGACAGTGGGCACACTTTGGCTCCTCTTCAAAGAGCTCACTCGTTAATAAACTCTCATCCCCTCCTCCTTTTATCACAAGGACACTTTATCACACTGTTCTTTTCTTTTCTTGAGTTAACAAATACCTTTTTATCTCGCTCTGCTGTCTAACAAGGGCATATCTCACAGCTCTGCTATTTTAAACAGCCCATCACTCTTCAGCGCAGTGCTGTTTATTAATAGCTGTGCTATTTCAGTCAAATTGCCTAATTTTCTAAATGCCAGGATCACAATTACTTTTTCTGTTTGTACAAATGGCTTTCTGCGGATTGTTTGGCTGTTGTTTTGTCTTTTACTTGATTCTTTACATTGGCCCTACTTTTTTGTACTTGTTATGGACATTTCCTTGATGCACAAAATAACTTTCATTGTTTGCCTTTTACTTTTCCTGAGTATTAATTCAGTTGCTTTAGGCCCAAAACATACTCTACACAGGTACATGAACGCAAACGCTTCTAGCTACACAAGATTGATTTCTACTGCCATGGTAGAAATGAATCTTTTTTTAAACAGTTGGTAAAAATGCGTTAGTGTCTACCTGAATAATAACACATCTCATTGTGATATCTTCACAAACATGGTCAATATGGTGGAGATGGACTCGACCTGAAGAACAAAAGGATATTCTGAGGAATTTGTTGAGCCCTGAGGAGTAAATTAAAAGGTGTTCCTGTCTCTGCATTTTTGTCAGCTTTCTCCACTCTTACTGGCAATCTGGCTGAGAGACCCATTGTGTTGCTGTTGCCTAGGATATGCCGCTCTTGTTTGGTAAATGGTAGCATGTCCAGGCAAGCAAAATTATCACTTAGTCGGAGGTGTTTCCCTATATGGCCTGCTCATTTCCGACCAAGGGTCAATGTAGGCCTCTAATAGATAACTCTTCACCCTTGTGGAATCTTCACGTCTTCTCTTGTTTTCCTGCCAAAATGTGCATTTGTTCATTCCAACACAATGGAAGCTATTAAAGGAACACAATTTTTCCTTTCTGTACAATTAAAGCGTATTAGAGCAGTAGGCCAACTATTAATTTTTAGTCATGTTTCTGAACCCTATCCATGACTAGTCAGAACGTTGTGGTAAAGTTAGTTGACTAGTCGTGCAAGTTACCAGAGCTTCAAAAAGGACAAAAACCCACTATAAAAACACCATAATAGTGGTCAGAGTACCATACTATTCCAGATCTTGTAAAGCCATCCGAGAGTTTTATGTGAGAGACACCCTCCACCCTAGCCAGGTTTGAAGTCAGTGAACTGCTAAGCACCTGAACCAGCGTTGATAACCTGACCTGTACTCTAACTCTCTGTTACCTTATTGGTCCTTCTATGAACTAACAAAACATGTGCAGGAAATGAGAATGTCAGCTTTAACCAAGACGAGGGCTTTGTAATCATCCGGCTACCAAGATCTCCAGCAGTGGATGGATGTTGAGTGGCTCCACTGAAGGTGATGCACTCTTTTCAGGATTGGTGACCTAAAGAGGAGAACAAACGAATGCCAGTGTCCAAGAGGTTCCCCTTTACCTAAGCTCCCAAACACTAGAAGAGGTCCTCTACAAGGTCAGCCTTTAAAACGTCCACAGTCGCACACGTTTGCCCCTTGAGAACCTAGAAACTAGAAACCTGGCGCTTGGGGACCCGAGGTTCAACAGGAGTAACAGAAGAGAGCTGCCGGAGAGAACGTGTGTCAGCTGAGAGGAGCAGATGGATGGAACAAAGGCAGTCATTGTTACGGGCTTGAATGGCTCACGTGTTTTTGGGCTGGAGGCCCAGGCTCTGCAGCTTACCTGTGCTTTGTAGCCATGTAAGAACCTGGCCTCAAAACTTAGCTGTCAAGTCCTATGAAAATATTATTATACCCCAATAGAAGATGCTGTCTTGGGAGCTGCCAGAAGGGTTGGTTCTCTAGAAGGCAGCTGTGGGTGGGGGCAGTGTTTGCACATGGAAGCAACTTCCTCTCATCGAGGCAAGCTTGGCAGTTCATCAATGAGGACCTCACACCTTGGAAGTGTGTGTCTGCCTGGGCCTGTCCTTATCAGCTGTCCTGTGACATCTGCCTCTATTGTCTGAATAAGAGCACTGGCTATAAGATCCTTTTTTTGGAGGGTTAGATTACCTCAGGTGTTAGACCAGTTCAAACAAATTTGATTATCACTTGCTCGGTTGGACATCAGTGACAATGGTTTTCTTTTTCTTTTTGTTAGCTACCATGGAGCAGGAGACAGCAGGATGTCATCTTGTTCTAGTTGCTCCATTTTGGGTTCATACCTTTAAACCTCATGAAGCAACTAGAGGTAAAGTGCCTTGCTCAATGGCAAAATTTAGTTTAGCCAAGATTGCCCCTGTCTGGTATGCAATCTTTTATTTTATATGTCAGTTGGCTCATGTGATTTATGTTTCGGCTTCAGAACTTCCGTTAAGGGAACACAGAGAGCATCGAGGCTCCCTGGTTTCACGGTGCATTGTGGGACTTTTTACGGAGTGAGCGTAGGATTTTGTGATTGAGACAGCCCTTAAAATAGCAGACTCCCTGACTACTGAACTAGGGAGCTGATTGAGACACACCCATTGTCAAGCCTACTCCTCATGGTTGAACTTGGTATTCTTAAGAGTAAAACTTTTCTTAACTACTATTAACTTGTTATTTTCTGACTTAAGAAGTTCAGAATATTTTGTCACCTTAAATAACCTCTTAAAGTTAGAATAACCTCCAACTTTCAATAAATTCATTAAGCATTACAACAAAACATTAGCTACATATGATGCATATTACTAGATATGTGCATGAGTACTCTGAAGTGACAACATGATCGGTAACTTAAATAATGATTGGTCATGACTATGCTGAATTCTTCATTCAGTAACAACTCTACAAAGAATAGTCAAATTAGTCAAAAGAGTCAAACCTCGCTTCAATTTTCGGCAACATTCAGTTGCGATTAAATAGTTCTTAAGAAATTTAAATAGTATCTTAGGAAGTTCCTTAACTTCTTAAGAAGATTTTCATGAATGCGGCCCCATGTCCTTTTCTTTTCTTCTTCTTTTTTTTTCGGTCTTTATCTTTAGCATTGGAGCTAGGTAAGGACAGAGTCAATATGATAGTTTATTTAGCCGAGCTGCTTGCAGGACATCAGTGTCACTTGCTATAAATCGGATGATCATCAACAGCAGTTTACGTCCACAAATTGAGCCAAATTGCTTTCATACTAATTTTTACCAGCTCTGGAGTCGACATGAATTGATACTCCCCATTTTTCAAGCAGACTTGTGTGCGGTACTTTGATGCCGCAGGGTTTCTGTTGCCAGTTTGAGAGCACAGATTATGTCCACAGCCATGCTAAAGACCATAATGAGAGCTCACTGTTGGAGTTCTGGAGGTGTATCGGTTCAGCCACAACATCCCTTCTTGAGGTGCCAGAACCCTGGACTGTCTGGACACCGCGCTGAACTCTTGATCTAACAAGGCGCCACACGATTTATTAGAGAGTTTTATACTTCTAATGCACATATTTGTTTCTGACACATGTTGGAACACTATGCCTAAGATAATTGTTGGTTTTATTCCCGTTTTATGTGAACACACACAATCCCCTTGTTAATTGTGGAATGAGAAGCTTAATCAGTTGGAAACCCCGGAGCTAAGGAGATGTTCATATCCTGTGTTCTGTTCTGGGGATTGTATTTTCATATCAACCATTTCAAATAAATACATATTAATAAAGAAAGGAGTCCAGCACCCTGCAGACATTCAGAAATGTTCTAGTTTTATCTTTCTTGACTATAGCTACAATCCTGAAATTCGCTCTTGCAAAATCTTATAGATACAGCAACTCAATTGAATTTGTGACAGGATGTCAACAAAAAACTTAAAGAAAGGCTTGTGGAAGTTTTTGCACACATTTGCACTAAACAATAAAAAAGTTCATGAATGCTCTTTCGCTAGTTGTGCAGACCAGACAAATAGTTGCTCGTTTTTTTTAAAAAAGTATATCACTTTGAATAATTTTGTGTCTGCGATGTGTTGGCTACTTTCTAGGGCTTTTTGTTGTAGACTTAAAACATTTATTCATTTAAATTTGTTCTTGAGAACATTTTGAGCATATTTAAGATTTGGTAAGTTTCCATCATGTCACGTCAACTTGTTAAAACGTTTTATTTATTATTTGAATGATTTATCACAGATAGCAGGAACATATCTTCAATTGCTATGCATGAAAAAATGTGCTACATGTTTTTCCTTCCGTAACATGTTTTTCCCTTCTGCATTTTGCAAGACTTATTGGGAAAGTGTTCCTTCCAAGACTGGAAATTAATTCCAGCTTTTGGTTGAATGTCTTTCCACAGTGATGAATTGCGAAAAGAAGCTCGCCAGCTGAAGAAAGAATTACTCGCAATCAAACAGCGAAAAGAAGATGGTGTGAAGAAAGAGGAGGATGTCACTGAGGGTGAGTGTCTCTGCCACGAAATCACAGCTGTTTGTCTTTTTATTGACAGAATTTGAAAAGCTGAAAGCGTGAGTGAAAGCGTAATTTATTTCTCGCACATGGTGTAATGAAAGCATTTTAACCTCTCCCAAAATCAAGTCAGCATGTACTGAGGTCCTCCAAACAACTGAATTGTTCAGTTTTGGAGGTTTGTTTTTGTACATCAGCCCTTGCTTTTTTATACATATGAAAAAAAATCTGAAGCTGCTGTGTTTATGTGTTTTGAAAGCCTGAATGTTGGCTGTGAAGTGAGCGTGTGGATAACATTAAACATTTGGCATTTCAAGCTGTTATTTAGTCATTTTTTTGGACGTGCCTAGTTGATTGCTTACCTTTTGTGAGCATTTTAAAGAGAGCAATGAAACTTTTTTTTCAGTCATCATTCGGTAATCATTTACTCAACCCCATATCATTCCAAATCAATGTGATGTTTGGATTAAAAAAGAAGAATTTTTGCAGAATGTTCTAAAAATGGGCCAATTTACATCATTCCATGGTGTTGATTGGACTGCTGTTTACTTGGGTTTCCCATAGCTATTTGATCAGTAAAAACACACAAAATTACCAAGTTTAAATATACCCAATGAAGCAGCTTTGACCACGGGGTGCCAAGCTCTAAAAACGGTAAAAGCCGCAGTGAAATGCTCCATATGACTTGTGCACTATATTTGTATTTTTCTTTTGAAGCCATTCAATACCTTTGTGTGAGGAGCAGACAAATTCGAGTTATCCCCTTAAAAATGTCAAAATGATAATTTAGTAATAATTTCTATTTTTTCTTCTTCTTTCCTTTTTTAAGCATGAACATAAATAACCATGCCATATTTCAGCCCAAAATCAAAAGGAAAAAAAAGTTATTATATTTTGCTTAAATAAAATTACAATAAATAAATTAAATGGAGGTATTTATGTATCATGCTAGAATTTAATGATTTTTATATTGTTCAATTTATAGTGCTTAAAATTCTTTAAAGATGTTTGGATTACATTTATTACGGTTGTACAGTAAAACAGTTGTGTTGTAGTAATCAGTGACTAGAGAATGTCAGTTACATTCTTTGTACTAATGAAAATGTGGTTGAAGGAATGCTTAATATAAAAAATAATCTAATAATACAAATAAATAAAGTATAAATAATCACAATGCAAAAATGAATGGTTTAAAAAAGCCTTTATTTCCATTATGCAAAATATAATCCCCCCCAATATTGCGCTAATCCCTAAAAAAGTAACTAATTGTGTTACCTACCGTAAAACTTCAAATAATAGCCGAGTCCCAAATAGACGCCTGTCTCTTTTAAACGCCTGGTGTGACGACAGGTTTGGGTAAATAAAGGCCGGTCTCAAATAGAGGCCTGGTCTGTTTTTTAGTATCGGGTTATATGATCTTCTAAAACCAGTCAGATCGTCTGTTCTATGTTTTGAATTAGATTTCACGTGACAGACGCAACCGTTCATGAACGACTCATCACTGTGTGTGTGTGAGGATATAATACATTTCATTAACTTCGGGATGTTATCCTTAGGTATGTGGCCTGACAGTAACTTCTGATGGAAGCGAGGATCACCTTATCCATTGTTTCAAAGAGGGAGAGTCGTGTTTTTTTTTTAAACAATACAAAGTGGCATTTTGGGGTTAGTATTGAAAGGACAGTTACCATGGCGATTGGCGAATACACAATATAAGAACTGTTAATGAAACATGGAAACGCTCCTGGTGAATAGAATGAAAATCACCCCTGCATGCAAATCCTTCTCAGCTAACACACGTACCAGTAACGTGATTTATTGGTATTTTACTTTTATTTCGTGACTTACTAATTTACAATGTAACAACGTTGCATGCTCGTAGTTTCCTTTGCACTTTATACACAGCGCGCGCCGCCGCATTTGCGCGTTTGTAGAGTGTGCGCTATGAACACAGTAACGGCTGACATGACAGGAACGTCCGTTTTTTTGAGGTAAAAGACTTTTTATTTCAGCGTACACATGCGTCGCTGTCTGGTAGTCCATATTGTGCTGGGTTTTCTGAGGTAGTTGTGATTCGCCTCTTATAACATGCTCTAAATGCACATAGTTCAGCCCTCTTACATTAAATGTTTTTGTTAAACACATTCGAATTAATTATAAATAAAACATAATATAATGTGGTAACCTCCTACTGTCATGCTTGAACATCTCAACACTAAATTAAAGGCCTGTCTCTTATAGACGCCTGTCTCAAATACAAGCCGGTGCAGTTCGGCGATTTGGGTAAATAGAAGCCCGGGCTATTATTTGAAGTTTTACGGTAGTTTAGTTACTTTTTATGGATTTTTTACTTTTTCTCATCTGGGCTAGGCTTGCTTGTTTTTAATAACAAAAAATTAAATAAAACAATAAGCGTCAGGCTGAAGGAAATGCAAATTCACGTCTGTTTAGCTCAAACAAACCTTTCAGCTGTGCTGCCATTCTGGATTGCGGAAGAACACAGAACAAGAAAGTTCAACACTCTTACATCAGCAATAAAAACAAAGAAATTAAACTCATATGATGTTTATTTAACGTCATTTTTGGTTATTTGTATGGTTGAATTGAATCATCAAATGTCAGCAGCAAAGACATTGTTTAATAAAGTGAGATTAAATACAAAAAGCGTATTTGAGAGTTATTCATTTGGAATACTGAATCTGTTTTTGTGCAAGTGATATGAGTAAATACTCACATATTTAGTCTAGATCTACAATAATCATGTTCGCACACAACACTTCTTCACTTACTCACGATTTCTCTCAACATGGGGACAGGACAGCTGTCAGTCAATACATGGCAAAACAAAGTAATTTGCTTTTTTGGAAATTTTAAAGTAATGCGTTACTTTACTAGTTACTTAAAGTAATTCGATTACGTAACTCACATTACTTGTAATGCATTACCCCCAACACTGCTGTTTTCACTCAGTCTCCTTAATTTCCTCAAACTTGATATGTTGTGGACAAATCAGATGAGAGAAAGAAGTTATTTGAATATTCTTCTCATTACCAAAGAAGATGTTATCCTCACAGGATTTGAGATAGAGGTTTATCTATTCAGAAGAATGTTTAAGTTTTCTCTTAGAGGGTCCATTCAATCGAACATCCATTGGTAAAGAGACTTAAGAACATTTCATTTCACTGTTTAAAGTGCACACAGAGCTCACACAGACAAGGTCGAAGCCTTTTCTGTTTGTCAGATCCAGAAAGCACTCCTAGCTCTTGGGTTTTCGCTCTACTTCCTGTGAGGATCACTGCATGCTTGAGATTTGCGCAGGCTAACCTTTGACCTTTGCAGAGCTTTGCAATGGCCCTGTTGTATATCACTGTCTTCACGTTGTGTGTTCTCGGGGGCAAAGGTGTGTCCCCTCACCCTTGTCGTTGTCAGTGTCTTTTAACGTTTGGCCTGGAATGTGCTATTTATGCTTAGCAGCCAGTTCATGTTTGAGGCCTACTTGCTTTAGCAAGCAGGACAGTATTTATTATAAAATTAATTACAAAGAGCTGTCTTGGAGAGTTTGTGTGATGGGATGTTCCAGTAAATTAGGAATGAATTGCAATCGTGGTTTTAGTTTCGCCAGTAAAACTAAATACACCCTGATAATCATTAGTTTGAACTTTAGTTTTAGAACTTGTCATGTGTGAAAAATCTGGTTTGTTCAATAGCACATGGAAATGTACAATAGAAGAACTTAAACATTCTCTCATTGGCTCTTCATTTGGCGCTATGACAGTTTCTTGACAAAACGCTTAAACAGTCACTTGTGCCAGTATGGTGTTGACATTATCCACATTTTTGTGGGTAATGTGGAGTGACCAGCCTTTGCGTTTGCAGTAGAATTTAAAAGAAATAAATGAAAAAGTAAGTGTTACAAATCGTAATGCTGACGGAGGTGTAATATATTTTTAAGACTGTCAGCTTTGTTTCGAAGGGCTTTCGTAATGACTGTGAAAGACAAATTTGACCAAACTGTTGAAGACACGTGAAATTCCCAAGTCACTTTGAAAAGTATGCAGATATTTTTGTATTGATTTTATTATTTACGAGAGGAAAATTAGTGTCAGAAATGCGTGTCTGCCCACAGCGACCCATTTGTCAGTCTGTCAGAGGCATGTTTGGGGGCTGTTCACACAGGACACATTTTTGTGCTCTTTATATTCTATTGTCTTTAACTGTTTGTCTGTGTAAATAGACTTTGCATCAGACAGACACATAACAGCCATGCTTTTATAAAGCGGTGTCAAAGTTAAAAAAAAAACATTAAAAACTTTTAAAATAGTACTTTGTGCTTGAATTGCTCGGGTGGGAAGAAAATTCCTTTTAAATCCTTAATAATATTAATATAATAATAGTAATTCCTTAATTTATAATTTTTCTTTTACTACTGCTACACTGTGTAAAAAGTTGACGCAACTAAAAAAAGTGAGGAAACCTGTTGCCATAAAATTAAGTAAATAAACTTCATGTAATTGAAAAAATTAAGTTATGTGAACTTGACATTTCCACATTCCACTTAATTCCTTTTAATTCCACTTAATTTTTTCAAATATGCATGCAATTTATTTACTTAATTTTATTGCAATGGGTTTCCTCACTTTTTTTTTAAGTCAACTGATCACTTTTTACAGTGTACTACTACTTCTAACTAATAAAATATAACTCAATATAATAAAGATGTTGGAATAATATAATATAATTAAATGTATGCTGAATTGTAGTTAATATTAGAAACAAAAAATGTGAAATCAATAGTAGTAATAGCAGTAAAAATTATATAATTGAGATTAATTGAGATATATATACAGTACTGTGCAAAAGTCTTAGGCATGTTAATATCCCCAACATCCCCCTGAAAAAACGGAACTTCAATCATCGCATTTTAAACTAGCTTCACCGATGTTCTGCTTCCATCTTTGTGTCAATATCCAGAAGTTGGCTGTCTTGCCATCGAGACATCTGGCCCCACCCCCTAATCTCAATGTTTGGGTTTGAGTCCGGTTCTCTAGTGTTCATATGTCCACAGAGGCTACTTCCAGCTTTGTATTCAGTCCCAAAAGCAAACACATTCCTCCCCTCTCTCTAATAACAGCAACCCGCTCTCTTGGCATCTGGTATCTTATTTTAGGAAGAAGCCAATTGTCTCCTCCGCAATTCACCAAGCAAACTAGAAGACATTTGTACCTTTTTGAATTATTATTTTCGACAGGCATCACTTTAGTTTTCAAGACATAAATTATAGCATGTTCGTCTAGTCTGGTTTTCTCTTTCTTGGCATGGCTGTCATTTGTAAGAGCCAAAAATAAGAGAGACATGCTAAAAACACTGTCCGTTTTCTACCCACCCTAAATGATGTGGCAACATTCTTTCTACTACTCTGAGTTATTTATACAGGTTATGCCTGTGTGCACAGGGTGTTTCATTTCAATGGAGCCTTGTCAGTCAAACACATTGATGTGTAAGAGAAATTGTCAGAGCATAATCTTACAAAAAGACACTTTAGAAAATGATTTTCTCTCAAAGCATTTCAATGCATTCGTTTCCTTGCACTAGATTTGCCAACCAATAAGTGATTTCTGAAGGATCACGTGACACTGAAGACTGGAGTAATGGTGCTGAAAATAATAAAGCTTTTTAAAATATATTAAAATAAAAAATTATTTTAAATTGTAATCATATTTCATCAATATTACTTTATTTACATATTAATGTATTTTTTTATCAAATAAATGCAGCCTACTGTAGGTGAGCAGAAGAAACTCCTTTTAAAAACATCCAAATCCAAAGTGTTGCCCCAGTTGTATGTGTGTGTGTATATTTTTGTTATAATAATAATAATAACAATAATAACAACAACAATAATAATAATAATAATAATAGTTAGGGATGCACCGAAATAAAAATTCAGGTAGAAACTGAAAATTCTTGATGCACTTGGCCGAAAACCGAAAATAAAAACAATAATGAATTTTTAAAATAATTAAGTTCATATTTCAATTTTATTTTAAATTCTAAATTTTAAAAATACAAGCCAATAAAATAAAAATAACCACACTTTTTTTTTAAGTAACGCCAAAATTGGAGAGAAAACATATTAAAATAATATAAAATATCAATATATTATATTGCATTCAGTTTAATGCAGAATCAGATTTAACAGATTTTTATATATAATTATCAGGGATGCTCCAGAAATTATTGGTCGAAAATGCATTTTTAGTTTTTGGCCGAAAGAGAAAAAAGGCAGAAAATATGAGCCGAAAATATACGTGTTCAGCGTTCAGGTTTAACTCGCATGCAGTGTTTTTTTGTTACTTTGCGAGATGCACAACTTCAAAGCGACTCTGTCAAATTTTTCTTGGTCCTCAAAAGAGTTGTCAGTGTATTCGGGTAGATAATATCCAAGGTTCAGTACAAATTAAGCTCAACCAAAAGAAATTGTGGCATAATGTTAATCAGAAAAATCTGAAATTTGGGTTACGGCAAGGCGCTTACAATGGAAATGAAGGCGACCAATTCATAAGCTTAAATTACCATTTTAATAGTATAGATACAAGATGTAAACAATATGTATAACTAGTATTTAGTGTGCAAAATATTGCTTACTAACATTTTTGTTGTAAAGTTCTATCCAGTTGTACATGTTACAATGGCAATGCAATGCTAAAACCCTAAAATAAATGTAAAAATGGTTGAAAAAGCTTGACAGCTCCAATAATGCAATAATGTAAAGTTTCAGCAGAAGAATGAATGAAGTGGTTTTATAAAATTATAAACTTCACATTTCTCATTTTAAATGCCCCAAAAAATTAAATTAAAGGGGTGGTTGGTTATGATTTCACTTTTTTAACTTTAGTTAGTGTGTAATGTTGCTTTTTGAGCATAAACAACATCTGCAAAGTCACGACACTCAAAGTTCAAAGCAAAGGGAGATATTTTATTTTAAAGAACTTACTTTTTAAGGACTACAACAAAACGGCTGGTAGAGACTACACAACATTCCTCCCGGGTTAGTGACATCACTAACCCTAAAATTTACATAAACCCCGCCCCCGGGAACGATTTTATAGATTTTCATGACAGAATATCAATGACTCGAAGATATCTACACATAAGCAACATAAATTCATCAACTAACCATTCAGAAATGTTGTCTAAATGTTTTCACTTCTTCTTGAGTCTCTTCATCTTTGTCTGACTCCAGTTTGAACATAAAAGGCTAAAAGTTTTTCAGGACACAAGCTGTTGAAGCTCCGCCCTCTGTGCCGGGAGCAGCAGCTCATTTGCATTTAAAGGGACAGACACAAAAACTTTGCGTTTTTGCTCTCCCTCAAAAAGTGACAATTTTAACATGCTATATAAAAATATCTTTGGATATTATACCACCCCTTTAAAGAAAATAAGGGATGTATTGAGTGGCACAATTTCTATTAAGTTAGAAAACAACAAGCAACTCTGCTATTTAATCAGAATATTGCGACCTATCTAGTGGGATCTTCAGGTTTTGACTTACTTTGGATATACTACAGTTGAGACCCACTACCTTCATAAAAACGTAGGCTACCAAAAATACTGGCAAATGCTGATTGTCAAATGCGCACTAGATGAACTAATTCCATTTTGTGTGTTTCTTCTCATTAAGTTCAAACCTTTAGCATTGAACTCTACCGAGTAATTCTCAGCAGAAACTCACGTCCTCCCATGCTGGGCTTCTGAAGATGCAAGCGTCGACTGATGGACCACAGTTAGCTTCGAGAAGCCTTGAATTCATCCACTCGTTCTTGACCAGCGAAAGGGAAATAATCCACCTCCCAAATGATGAGGTGTTTGTCGTCCCCATCAACCCCCTGTTGCTTGATTTGTAGCTCTTTTCGGCCCGAGTGACAGGAGAGGGATGGAATGTTGTTAGAATAGCCGTCAAACTCAAAGACAGTACTTAGCAGCACCAGCTGGAGTAGACGGAGTGTGCTGCTGTTGTGGGCCCTAAGGGTGCCATCATTCAGCAGTCCTGCAGCTGGGCCGAAGCGCGAGCGTTGAGCAAGCCTAGTGGAAGGCATCACTTTTTGCTCACATAAATCACGAAGAAAAGGGTTGTTACCGGCGCTGACTTTTAGAAAAGGTGATTTTGATCACGGCTCTAAATTTGTGGCATTCATGCGTTGAATACCTCTGTAAATGAGTAATTGCATGGTTCGAGTAGCTAATGACAGCCAAATAACCTGTTTCACTCAAACTTTAGTTACTTAATTAAGTTCCACTCTACCTGAACATTACACCTCCAGTTCGTACAGAAATGTTTTCAGGTGAAGGACGAGATGTTTGTCTGTCAGGCATGTAAATTGGATCCAGTTCAAGCTGTGTCGAGGGTTTTTTGAATAATCGACTAATCCAACAATTATTCGAGTGATTATTCTGGGGATTCATTCTGCAGTTATTAAGAACTCTACAATAATTCAGCTTTTGTCTTGACTTAAGAGGTTGTTTTAGAGTTAAAAACAGCAGTCAGTTACTTTCAATGAATGACAGGTAAAAAAAATACTTTATTCACTTAAATTTAATGGAGCTGCTTGATCTCACCTTTTTTTGAAGGGGGAAGGGGCTTTTTGATTGGACTGGATATTGACAATTACCTCGTGTTTCTTTTATATGTCCAATTTAATTAATAATTGAACTTATAATAATTGATGCTTTACATAAATGACCGATGCCAGATTGTGAGCTGCATCTTCCTTTCCTGTCACACAATGGTCTTGGGCTGCAATGCTTTTTTTTATTGCTCAGGCTGCAATAAAAACTTTGTCATTTGAGTTTGAAATGATCTCGTGTTACGTCCTGTGAGATCAAGACTATTAAACAACAAAAATGTTAATATACTAATAGTGTTGTCACAATACTGGAATTTCTAACTTCGCTACAATACCTTGAAAAATATCTATATTTTATACTTTTTTCGATACCACAGGGAAAACTGCCATAAATACCGCCATACAGATAATTTGTTATCATCTCATAATATTTTTAATAATTTGGGTAATTTTGTTGTTATAGCTTACACAGGCTTTATTTTAATTTCTGAACTACATTTACAAAAAAATAGACCAGTAAACAGTCAGTAATAAAATAAGAACAAATAAAGAAATTGCAAAGATAGCACAAATAAATACAATAGAATACAGAGAGATGTGAAATAAACAGCTTTACATTTTTCAGGTGGGTTTAAAGAATATTCAGGTAAGAAATGCTACAGCTAGGCTAATCAAAGGTAAAATAACACTGGATAGTCTTCATTGTAAAAATGAAATACAGATTAATGCTTTCAATTAAAGTTACAAAAGTTATTCAGTCAAGATCAGCGAGTCTTTTGTTCTCTGATTAACATGACAGACGGCAGCAGGTTTATTAGGCTGCTGTCACTTTAAGAGCTTATGCACGGATCCAATATACTGTTACACAACATGCGTTATCTTTCTTAACTATTTACGTTCCAAAACTCACTATATTTACCTGTAAACTCTGCAAGACAGGCACTTTGAGATTATTTTAGATGTATTTGACCATTTAAGCGCAGTAAGCCACATTTGGTACTTTTGGTGCTTGTGAGCTGTTTGAGAGGCGGCTTTATGAGAGCGCCACTTATATAGATCAGTAGTGCGCGCGCTTTTGGTGTGAGTGAGAAACCTGCGGAAAAGATTATGTGCAATACAAGCACTATTTAACCGGAGCGAATGAGACGAGCGAGTGACAGGAGGAGGAGAGAAGAGAGAGCCAGAACGCGCAGCTGGTATTGGTGTATCGATACTGCAGAAAAGGAGTTTTGGAACAGTTTCAATTATTCCAGTATCGATAAATATTGAAATATGGATATTTTTGACAAAACTACATACTAACAGTATCAAATTTTTTTGTACATTCACTGAATCACACTCATTGTACATTCACTGAATCACACTCATTGAATCACTGACATTACTGCCATCCAGGTATTAATAATCTTTTTTTGTTTGGAAAAAGGGGCTTGTTGACATGACATGACAAAAATGGTTGTGCTGCTTAATATTTTTGTGGAAATCATGATACATTTTTTCGGGAGTCTTTAATGAATAGAAGGTTCAATGAACAGCATTTATTTGACAGAAATCTTTTGTAGCATTATAAATGTCTTAACTGTCACTTCTGATCAATTTAATACATCCTTGCTGAAAAAAAAGTAGCATTTTTTTTTCCAGAAAAAGTCTTACCCCCGAACGGTAATTTGAATGGTAGTGTATATAACAGTCCTTACAAAGAAACGTTAAAACTATTGCAGCAATATTTTTTTATGATTTATAGGCCTGTATGCGCAGTATAGACAAGCTACTCAAAGAATGTCATAGTTCTTGTACTTTGTTTTAATACTTGTTTATTTCAGTCCTATCAAGGCTGTATCTTTCACCGTTTAAACTACGGCCACGATAAACATGCTTTCCATCCCATATTGGCAGCCCTGTTTTTTTATAGATTTGAAAAGAGGTAGAGTGTTCAGTTTTCTACACAGTTAATGTGTTTTAATAGTCTTTGGCTCATTACTTTCTTTCTGTCTTTCTAGTTTTCTATTAGCTCATGCCACAGACTAAACATTTTCAAACACAGTCAGTGGCTCTCAGACTAACGCATGGCACGCTCTCTCAGTTGCTGAAAAACAAATTTCCAGCCTCTCTCCAATGCGGTTTTCACTGCAGCATAAATACGAAGAATAAACAAGTGTTCCATTTGTGAGGGGAAAAAGATTTTTCGTTACATGACAGCGCTAACATGAAATAAATCACCCGAATGTTGGAGGCTCCGTCTGATGTAGTTTGTTCCCCTTGAGCTTGTTGTGGAGAAGCATTCAGTCATAGTTGCCATGATGGCAGGTGTAGTCGAAAGAAGCAGTGTACCCGCGGGGCAATCTGTGACATCAGTGCCAGCCGTCTGAGCGGGGGGGCATTAATGCCTGTAGACACCAGTGTCAACAGCCCAGCCTTGATGTTATTGAGTTTTCCAATTCCTGCAATTCTAGCGTGGAATTAATAGAACATACTTTATTTTTAGGCACTTCTCAAATTGGTGGGTATAATTAGTAGAGCATTTTAAAAGACCATTACATTGTCTTTATCCTCTTGCAGTGTTCAGTTTTTTTTTTCTTTTTTCTTTTTTCTTAAATAAGACAGAAAAGTCTATGTAGTAAAACATTCAAATATTCAGCTACAATTTTGGAAAAATACTGTAATGGTAAAATACTGTAAAGTTGCTACAGGTAAAAAACCTGTAAATTGATTAACAGAAAGATTACAGTAAAATACTGTTAATTTTGCAGTTTTTGCAGTCGTCTATTTAAGCCATTAGTCAACTAAATGCACGTTTATATTAATTTAATTACTTAAAATATATACTGGGTGTGGGATACTAAACCATAATGAGCCTTTAAAGTCCGCCTGTAGTCAATAACTTTATAATTAAAACTCATCTTTGATCACCCAAATTACATATTTACACCCTTGCCCCATTTAATATATGTGGTTCTATGAATATGCAAATGAGCCCCGCCTCCACTCACTCACACCAGCTCAGAGATCCACTGGTTGACGATCACACGTTGATCTGATTGTTTAGTTAGTTTGTGACATCAGAAACACCATCGATTTCAAACTGTGTTTTTGAGACTGTCTTTGGTTCACTGCAGTTTTAAGAAAATACTCAGCAATTGTATATATATATATATATTTTTTTTTTTTATTGTTTAAAATTTTACAATTTTGCTTTGACATAATATTGATATCACCTGGAATGTAGAACAATGGGTTTAACATCTAATAAAATATAGCATTAAAATTCTTTTAATTACAGGAAGCTGTATATGATTGACCTTTTATATCAAACTTTTATATCACAAAAATGTTAAGCAGCATGACTGTTTCCTGCGCATCAAATCATCATATTTCTGAAGGATCACTGACACTGAAGACTGGAGTAATGATGCTGAAAATTCAGCTTTGATCACAGGAATAAACTAATTTTTTTTTAATGTCAGAAATTGTTTATTTTAAGTTGTAATATTTCACAATATTCCTGTATTTAATGTATTTTTTCATTAAATAAATGCACCCTTGGTGAGCAGAAGAGATTTCATTCAAAAACAAAAAAAATTAATGTTTCCAAACTTTTGACAAATTGCCACCAAATTTACCTGTTATAATATCATGGAAGAAATGACAGAACTTTTATTTCATTAGATGCTTACATTTGCAATTTCTCCTCCTTTTGTGTCTTTACTCTTTTTTTTTTCTTCATTTTGTAGTGTTTGCTGTGATTATTTTGAAAGATGGGTTGGCCTCAGCGTTACATAAACACATTTTGATATGTTTCCCCATTTCATTTGTGTAATCCTTTCAGTATATATGTCTGTATATCACATGTGTTTCCTTATAATTTGAATAAAATCCATCTCTTTATAGCACAGAAAGTCATTTGGACTGCAAAAGTCATAAATTTTGGCCTTTGCACTGATGAGGTTCTTAGGACCTAAATTTTGGCATTGGCGATACGATTATTCTTGGAAGGAATCGGCCCACAGGAGCTGTCATCTTCATCTAAGTTTATAGCAGTATAAACTTTATGTATAGTTATGTCCATATGATAGTAATAACTTCAGTTCTGGAATTCAGCTGTTTTTCTTTTTCATGCAAATCCTTTCAAGTTAGTCAAGTTTTTATATATATAAAACTAAACTAATAGACAGATTGATTCCTGAGGATAAGTTAATTTCTCTTATCTAGATTGTGATCACTCTTCTTTTCTCTCAAAGTTGTCAGTAACCCGACCAATGAGGCGATGACAGAGTACCTGGAGAGCAGGAAGAAGTATGAGGAAATACGGAAGCAGAAACTAAGGAAGGGTTCTGGTCGAGAGGCTCAGGTGGGTCTTTGCTTTAAGACACTACGGCTATAGTCTTTGCTTTAAGACACTATGGCTGCTTCCGAAATCGCATACTCTTTTGAGTAGGTACTTATTTTAAATAAGTAATAACTTTTCCGACCGCTAAAAAAGTATGTTCTATATAGTATGAGTGTGTGTAGTATGAATGTAATCTGGACGTACTACATTCGCCATGTTGTCATTATCATGTGACCTACCAGCGTCAGTTGCTTTGCTTCACCTCCATTCATAAATCCTGACCCGTGGCCTCATGGGATAGTAAAGCGTCCTTAGAATGCACACTTCAGAATCTCACCGGAAATAGCAGGTAATCTGGGTAATTTTGTATTAGAACTTTGAATTCAAACAAACTTATGTTACTTACTGTTTTTCGCCTACTATAGAGTAGAGAAGTATGTGATTTCGGATGCAGCCTAAGATTTTCTCCTGCTCTTATAATGGTAAAAAAAAAGGTTATGTAATGATTTGAGAAGAGCTGGCTCATTCCTGCTCAAACTAAACGACAAGTTTCTTCTTAAAAGAACTGTTCACTCAAGGATGACGATGCTGCCATCGTTTACTCGTTTACTGTGGAACACAAAAGATGAATCTCTGAAGAATATTGGGGCCACTTTATTACAAGTTCTCCAAAGTCATACTTTTTGTCACAAACAGAGAAATTAGTTAATTATTGATAATGTTCCACCCCAATAGGCTATTAATTGACTACAGATACTCTGTCTATCAAACAAAATGTTACGAGTCGGTTCGCTCACTGATGTACCTGATGATTTTGGAAGTTTTGGAAAATTTGCAAGTTTTGATGTTCGTACGGTCTAAAGCAGAGTCTGACTGAAGGATGTCATGACAGCCTGTTCCAGCTGTTTTTGTCCATACAATTAGTCAATGGGGTCCAAAACAACACTGGACCCTATTGACTTTCATTGATTGGACACTGATAAAAACTTTTTTCAAAATATATCTTTTGTGTTCCATAGAAACTATTACAAAATATAGTGCCTCATACCCATGAATCATTCTTAGGTGTGCTTTTTTTTTTCTTTTTAATCATACAATTTGAAAAGTCAAAATAACGTACTTTCTCTTGCCTCTAAAGACACTTGCCCTTTTGGAAAGCTTCAAAACCAAACTATCATCTGCGATCACGGAGACTCCTAGTGTTCCAGAGGAAAACATGGAGGAACTAGGCGAGGATGACGATAAGGGCTGGTGAGTGGGTTTTACTCAGTTCTGTACGATGCGTTCCCCATTCCTACAGAGGTTTAATGCACTAATGGACTTGCAGTTGTCTGTGATCAAATGCATTCTCAATAACTCGCGCCTCATTGGTTGTCCCAATGCACAGCTACTGTTTCACATTAAGGTAGCAGAGATATTTATTTGGACTAACATAGCACAACGTTCATACCTCTCTCCACATCAGGCACAGCTGCTGGCCTTAAGTGTGCCTGAACCACCTCGCTCTCCAGCCAAGTAATGCGTTTGGCTCTGGAGCGCACTGACACCATTAGAACAGTATGCAGTGTTTGTTTTTGCTGCGCTGCAATAGCCACTTGTGGAGAAGTAGTTTTCTCAGCTGACTTAACTGAGTAAATAACTGCTTCAGCAGACCGAGTGCCCAGATGGAACGTGTCACACCCACCGTACGCCAGACGGTGCACGTCAACCTGCAGTCAGACGCGCGTGCTGTCTTTCTAACAGACGCTCATTACGGGTGCCAGCAGAACGAGCGCTCAGCGATAAACCATTGTTGGAATTTTCCATAACACCACCAGCATATGTTTTGGATATGGGTGTGCTGATGTCCCCAACAGGCTTTTAATCAGCATAATCAATGAGACTTTCTTGGGCTACTAGCCTCAATTTGAAGACCAATTTTTGGTTTGCTTCCCCAGCCAAGTTGTGATGGTCAACAGGATTCAGCTACACCAGCACCAAGCCAGCACTAACCATCTGCCATGTGTCCTCTGATCCCCAGCTCTGAAAATTAATCTTGTCGCTTTGTTACTGCAGATGTTTTTTTTTTGTTCTGTCTATGCTCTCCCCATGACGAGCAGACACATGCTAGTTTGACTTCTGCAACACTATTAAATATATAGCGAAAAGCGGGGGTAAGATGTGGCAGCCCTAAATCAAGAAAACTGTGTTTTTTCTTTATATTTAGAAAGATCCCATCATATCTAGCTGCCAGTGACACACAATTAATTTGTTATGGCAAAAACTTTTCCAGGGCTCAAAATATATATGGTGTTTCTTAGTGAATTTCCACTATTTAAAATCATGTAATTTTTTTGGCTGCATTTTTAACCATGAATTATTGATATATTTTTTTTCTTCCAAAAACCGAACCATGCCAGTGCATGAATATTAAACCCTTTTTCTGGATGGTTTATGAAAATGCACATAATGTGCAGACAAATAGTACTTGGGAATGAGATTGTGCATTTTTGCCAATGGCTCAGCTTACCCCTTGACATGTTTACCCCTAACAAGTTGTGGCACTGTACCACTTTTTTTATATTTTTAGGGCATTGTTATTAATGATTTCCTTTAGCAGACATCTGTCTACAAAATCAAGTATTTGTTTACATTTTCTCCAAGATGAAAGGTGGCACAACTTACCCCGATCTCCCTACTGTTTGTTTTCACGGTATCACTCGCAACTAGGCACTGTGTCGGGCAGTATTATATGTTGTGAGCTGTAACAACTGCCTTAGCTGTCTGTATGTCACTGGAAAATTACAATCCAACAGCATACTATGAGATTATGAAGACAAAAATGAAATAATTACCATGTCACAGCGGTGCTAGATCACTAAATCACACACACCACTCACTGTGCAAATATTAAGTCTGTTCGGTTTTATTTTTGCCCTCCTTTAAATATGAAGACTAAACACAGCTTAGCTTTTCTTTTTGGCATCCTCTAGATTATTATTTTTTGTCCTGATCTGATGGGAACGTTTCCATGTTGGGCCGAGGGTGTTATTGACAGCTGAGTTCTTTGGCCAGGATAACATTTATGATGCTGCAAAATGAATCAGGCTCCAGGGAGCATCCATCTTAATGCTGCATGCGAGGCATAAAGTTATGGCCCTGATTGTGCGCTTAAGTACACAAATAGAATATCAATTAGAGATGTTTCAGTTTGATTCTGTTTTCTCCATAATCTTCCTATCATATGTGATGAAGATGCATGTGTTTGTAAGTACGGCCTCTGAGATGGCGGTAGGTACTTAAAAACTGATTTTGCTCATCCACATTTATGGCTTTCAGTTTGAAAGATGTGTTTTTCTATTTAATGAACTCTCAACGTGATTGGACATTACTGTGATTCATAGATACGCTTTATTTCTGAAGCCCTGCCATGACCAATGCGTCACACGGCACTTCTCGTTTTTCTGAGGATTACGGGAAGCAGACTGGTAAATCATTCTGCTTTTTTGCTCTCAGTTAAAACGTATAGCTTCAGCAGTTTGCTTTTTTTGGGTATTATTTTTTGGATATGCCCAATCCATATATAGATACAGTCCATTGCAAACCCAGGGTAGTTTTCCACTGGAAGTGTTTGAAGCGACTTGGATGCGGCCAGTCTTTGCTTAACTGCTTGGTAGACGTCCACTGCATTTATTTCATGCATTTGCAGGAAAACCGTAAATCACAATCAAATGTAAAGAATGTGGTCGAGTGCATGCCTCTGCGGAGAGTAATGTCTTTATGCTTGATGAATTATCAGTGTTAATGGTGTGCCGCACTGGTGACGTGCTGAGGATAAAGCGAAAAGATCTGTCAGACCGTCGTCCTCCTCCTTCACGCTGCAAGCCACCGCAGGGAAATGAATCGACACGGTGTGTTTTTCTCTCGTATTTGCTTTTCATCAAAGACTTTGAGTCTTTGTCTAAATATATCCACTCAAATGCTCCAACAAATACCACATGTGAGTGCAAAAGGGGCGCCATCATCTGAGCTTGAGTTCCTACGTGTGTCCTATCAGTTACTTTGTCCTCTGGATAGACTGTCATTAATGTCTAAGGACCCCCACGACGCTAGGACGTCTCAGGACTGATTCTGGGGCGGAGGAGGGACGGGAGGCCCCCAGTGCTAGAAAAACAGCAGTGGGAAGTCTGTACCACTTTCTGAACGCCTGGTGCACCCCACGAACGGAACATGGGTTACAACAGGTCAGACACTGGAAGTCAAGTCTGGGCCAGATTGTAAACTATTCCATCTGTGTCTGCGTCTACAAAAGCCCCTTTTCGACCAGGCCTCCTCTCTTGCTTCCCCCCTCTTTCGCAAAAGCGAAAGAAAAATAAATTCAGGAAGAGTCTTCCGAGGGCCTCGGCATCATGGCGGGAGCCCCTCCCTGATAAGAGCCCCAATCAAACGGTGGGATTTTTTGTGCGAGCCATAACTCTAGGCGAGGAGTCCGACGGGCTGTCATCACCGAGACTGCTAGACAAATTATCAGTGCCGACTGCCTTACGCGACGGGAGTCCTGTGGGTCTGCCAGAGTATAGCCATGACATTCTAGATGAGCTGTCACATCTCCTACGGACTTCAAATGGATGCAAGCAAGCACGCACACACTCGGTTTAACACTTAAAAATGGGCTTGCATGCACTCGCAGACTCTTTATGCATCTCTTTGGCCGAATTCAGGGGTTCTGCGATTGCTCAAAAATAGCAGCGTGGAGGATTACTTACCAACGAGAAGGCTCATAATTTAAGAGAAGAGGCCACTTCCATTCTCCATTCCTTAATGTATTCATCTTGACTCGGACAACTAGTTCAATTTAAAAATCTTCCTTCAGCTCCTACAGTAACTGCCTGACACACTTCTGCGAAACCACCAGAAGTTGCACCATATTGAATGACTGCTGGCAGTCGTTGAATTATTGAAAGTTCCGTCACATCTTGTTCTTTCAAACCAGCTCTGGGCTTTGGAGGCGAGCACGTTCATTACGAGACCTGCACCACAGATTTGGATTCTTGAAGGATGAAGTCTTTCCAGAGATTCTGACCTTCACCAGAATAGCTCAAACAGGTGTGGAATATCAGTTCCTTTCAAATCTTTTTTTGTTGTTTAGATGAGACCCCAGAGAGCCATCCAGCCATGTCCATGATGTATAACAATGACCCGTTTCACCCTTCTTGACATTTCTTTGAGGTACTCTCCATGTCTTGATTCAGACAGTTCCTCAGTAGCCATCATCTCAGTGTGAAATGTAGGTCAGCAGAGCAGGGGTGAGATGTGTGGATCTGCTCCTCAACCTAGACTTGCTCCAAAAACAATGCCCTAAATATGACCTCAGACAGAATGAAAGTTCAGCCATCATCTACTCACTCTCGTGTCGTTCCAAACCTGTACACTCAAAAATAAATGTTCCAAAAATAGTTTTTTTTCAGTGATGGAATAGAACTAATTTAATTTCTCCAAATAACTTTTCAGTGAAAAAAGCATTTCAAATAACAAGAACATTTAAAAAATCTAATAAAACTTTTTCCACTGTAAATAACTTTTTGTGGAATGGAAAGGTTCCATGGATGTTAAAGGTTCTTCATGAGCCATCAATGTCAATAAAGAACCCTTCATTTTTAAGAGTGTATGTCTTTATTTTTGCGCATACGGTGCCAAAACAGCATTGGACTCCATTTACTTTGATTGTAAAGACAAAGAAGAAATAAAGCATATTGGCTTGGAGTGACAAAATGATGACAGAATGTTCTATTCCTATAAATATCTTAGCGTGGACTTCTGACATCTTAGAAGGCATTAGTAAAACCACTCCGATATGACAGAACTGTAGTTCTGTGTTCAGAAACCTGTTGGCTTAATGTAAACAGTGTCTTGGATTGGGCTGCGGTCTTCAGGAGTCCTCAGGAAGGGACTTTAGCCAGCTGTGAGCTCTTCTTTCTGATGCTGGCACTCAGGAATGCTCCTGGAATGTTAGTCTGCCTGCCAATCACCTCTCCAGCCGTGCCGTGAAGAGAGAGGGAAAGAGCATTACTGAAGAAATGCAGTGTAGATGAGCATCTGTGCTGGATTATTGAGACCTCCTCTGTCGAGGCAGAAGCTGAAGATCAATCACGCTTCAGAAATATCGTGGGTGGATCTGATTGTGGCAAAGGATGTGCCACCAATGCAAAACTAAGGTTAAGTTTAGAGTTTATGGGGGTTTAGTATTTGTTTCAGTGTAATTGACATGACCTATGAAATCTTTAGAATTAGCCATGCAGCGATATTTGCACTTAATTGGTTTGGAAAACAGCATGTTTGTAAGTAGACGCAAGACAGCTGTACAGTGTTGAAGACACGTCTTAGTAGGATTAATAATTTTGGCTTCCACATACTCAGTCTTGTTGATTCTAGCTAAAGTAGAGAAAACATTTGTTATCGCTTAAAACAAGCAAACATTTATCTTGTTTGTTATTTGAATAATTTACTGTTATATTTTCAATTTAAAATACATTTATTTATTTATTTATTCACTTGGCGGGCACCATTCACAATGGAAGCAAATGACAGAATTTTTCCTTTTTGGATGAGTTATGCCTTTTTAAAGATGCTGTGAAACAGGCTGTTTGCGAACTCGTCAGATTTGGAAGTCCGCTCTGATCTGATCTTTTCCACCGGGAACTTCCCACTCTGATTCTGATGATTTATTTGCCTGTGAGCTGCGCTTTGCTGTTCTTTTGAACTGAACTCTGTTTCCCCTTGTGATTTAGGTTGGCCCATGTTCTGCACTTTGATGAACAAAGCAGAAAGGTAAAAGATGCCAACATGCAGGACGAAGACACATTCGAGATCTATGATCCACGCAACCCTGTCAACAAGAGGAGACGTGAGGAGAGCAAAAAACTCATGAAAGAGAAGAAGGCCAGGAGGTGAGACTACTGCTACACCCCTCGTTCACCCGCTGCCTCAAACTAGCCATCTGGAATGAGTCCGACCATTAGAAATGGCACAACATCAGGGGCAAAAGCATTTCTTCATGAGAGGAATCATATTAACTGATGTTCTGTCGGTATGAATGGGAGATATCTGCAGCCTCTTTATTAAAAAGACATTCATTTCTGCCTGCTAATACTGGAGATACTTGTGAAGATGGCAAGCGTTTATTGTTTTTAACCCATAGAGGAAAAGCAACACCATCTGCTCTGTCCTTAGTGCATTTTTTGGGTCTTCATACAAAAACCTTTTCATGAACGGGTTTAATCATGCCCTCAAAATGAGTGTAAATTGTCATCACAGTAATAAAAGTCTTTATTTCTAATTTTTAGGCTTTGTTGTTCACTTTGAGACCTAACTGATACACTGATTGAATTCACTTAACACACATATTTGGTTTGGGGGGGGGGGATGTGTTTGTAAGTAGATTTAATTCACTGTTTAGCTACATAGACCAATTAATCCTAAAAATGGTAGGAAATCAATCAAAGTCACATAGCCAATGCCAATACAAAGAGAGTAAGGAGACCATTAGTTGATATAACATTTTTGATTCTACACTGAGCATTTATTTCACACTTATTTTTAGACTCCCATTATAACAAAGCAAAATAAATCTGTCTGACAGTGTCTACACTGATTACAATGGGAATGTTGTAGTTTGTTAGACATAATGTTTGGACTGTGACTGGTTACAGTTGGGGCTGTGGAAATACGTGCTTCGATTCATGAAAATAAAAAAAATCAATGCATCCATTAGGCGTTTAAATCGGACGTTTCATCATGATATTACAACATTATTTTACCTTAGCCAGAATATTTGCGATACCTCAAAACATGCCGTGATACAATTGCAGTTTGATTAGATTCAGGAGCCTGTGATCAATATTGCAATATCATGTGCCTGTTTTACACATCCAGTGCCATTTCTTTCATCTCACTATTGACACCAAAAAAATAGCATGGACATTTAATTGAACTCACCGCATATTGCAAATCCTGTATCCCAACTGGCAATTCCACAACAAAAAAATCCTTGGTTTTATACAATATAACTAATCTAACAATATAGTTTAAATACAAAAGTTTTTTGTTAATTAATATGAATAATATAGAAAAATAAATGATTACTTTTTTTTATGTATATTTGTATATGTGTGTATTTTTATTTTTTTGTGTTGCATAAGAAAACATCATATCATTTGTCAGTTGATCGATGCATAATTACACCTAACATCCATAACGTAATTTAATAATCGATTGATTATATTGCCTATAACGGACTATAATAATAATATAATGATCTTGTTTATTTTGTTATATGCCATTAATTGTTTAATAGTTAATAGTTTCTGCTCCTATACTGTACATGACATCAATTTATATTTTGTTTCAGTATATTTTCTGTCACGTTATGCAAATCTATTATGCACATGTAATAGTCTTTTTAACGTCTGTTTGAGATATTTATTTTGCATCTAATTGGTTCAATAACCAGCTCTATGCAGCCGTATTACGCAATAGCAGCGTCTCTTATCTCTACTTCACATCACCGGCCATGACTGCCATCGTAAAAAAAAGAGCTCTTCTGCAGAAGCAGTGAAAATGTGCGAAAGCTAGATCCACTCCACATCTGCCCTAAATCGAGCAAGTACGAAGCTCAGAGTTCAACCTGTCCATTAAATAACAGGAGTAATGCAAGACACACATGACCGTAGTGAAGTAAACCAGAGTTACGCTTGACTCGTCCTGCAGCCGTACTTCCAAAAAATACAGTCTGAATCATAGCTTGATTCTCCCACCAAAAAAATACTCCCATTTGTATAAAACGGTGGCAAGATAATAAACAGTCCCTATCGTTTTTCCTGCCGTTCCTATCGGTCTTGTATTTTGTTACCGAAGAGCCGAGTCCATTGGCGTTCCTGATGATGTCGGCTGACTGTGGTTTGGTCTAAATGATCTACCACGAGTGTGCGCGACCAGCAGCACGGTTTGGCCAGCGCACAACCTTTTACTGCTCCTCTGGGATCACGCTTAAATTTTCATATGGAACAGGAAGGAGAGTTAATGTTACACCATAAGAGCCGCGTGGCCAAAGCCGCTGCAAATTTAAACCAGGTGAGACGCACCAAAGCCAGTGCAGCTTCTAGCGCTCTGACTCGCTCTACTGTGCCTCTGTCACAGGGAGACTTTTATAAAACCACTGGGTCTGCCATTTCAACACATCTCTACACCAAAGACTCGTTCAGAGTTGTTCCTAAACACAACTGGACTGACTGATCTGATAAATTATGGTGGATGTATGGAAAGGGAGTTGCTGTCTATATGCTGTAGGTGGTGTGAGATATCCATCATACAATTATTTATTTATAATACATTTTTTATATTATTTTCAGTGCAAAAGACTTCATAATGATGTCTGTATAATCATAGTCAAATAAATGAATTATATTAGACTAAACAACATTATTTATTTGCGAAAATATTAAATATCTGTTAGTGCTTTGACCAAGTTCCATTGGTGACAATTTATTACTACTATTGGTACAGGGAATACACACTGAAGAGCTTTTTGAGAATTTGTTCCCATGACTCAATTCATTAAATTGAATTGTTCCACCAATTTTCCACCAAATTTTGACTTCCATATCCTTTCACAAAGAACCAGGATGTCACACGTTGGTGCTGAGACTGCGTTGGACCTGTCTGGACCATGATCAAGCATTTTATATTTATCATCATTCATGAGCTCTATTTCAATGTGTTAATTCACATCAGGTCTTTTACGGGTGCCTGGAGAACCCAGAAGTGTCACCACTGAGGATTTCTAGAGTAATTCCACCTATAGTACAGTTTTTACACATACAGTACATTTACTTAAGTTTAAAATTGAACTTAAAATTTTTATTTAAAATTGTAAATAGCACATAAATGCTAGCCTCATAGCTAACATGGGCTAAAAGTGAAAACATTTAGATTTTATTGGCTCCCTGAATGCATTTCATTGACATTGGGTAAGAACAAAGTCCTGTAAGAAGCATTAACAAGCAGGTATCTTGATGTTTAACCAGAGGCTTTCAAAACGCGAGATTTTTGGTAGGAATAATAAAGTAATGCGGCCCCTTTTTGAGTTTTTGGTGTGAAAGACTCTGGGAAGACACATGAATATTGGCTCTTACAGTGGACTTTGAGGTGAGAGAAGACAAGACAATGTCACTCTTGCATAGCAACACTTCACATTCTTGCTGGCCAAGATACAAAATACCCATCATTACTGTTGGTCACATGACTGTGGGAGATTAAATGGACCAGTAATGTCATTATCTTGTTCACTATCTGCCTGTGCCCTTGTGAATGAGTACTATAAATAGATCACTTAATCCTTTTTCCCCTGTACGAGAACAAGACGAAATCCTCTCTGCCTTTAAGCCCCGGAGAAGCCAGGATTGTTCTGTTCCCACTTTCCCCTTTTTCTTTGGCCTCTCTGCTGCAGGAAAATGACTTGTCAGATTGACCTTATTATAGGTTGGGTTTCATTTGAAACTTTTCAACATGATTTGTCCTTTATTTTACGTAGCCTGGTCATTTTCTTTCTGATCACACGGTGGGGTTTTGGAAAACGGGGCGTGTCCGAGTTCTACTTCAGTGGCTTAATCTGGTGGAAATGTTGCTTGATTTCCATCACTACACATATTCATGGCTTTATATTAGGGCTGTCAATTTAATTTGTTCAATTAACCTTGTAAAGCCTGACATGAAATAATAGTCAGAAAAATCTGTTTTAAATGAAATTGAAGATATAATATAATAAATAAAGTTTATTATATATATACACTGCTCAAAAAAATAAAGGGAACACTTAAACAACACAATGTAACTCCAAGTCAATCACACTTCTGTGAAATCAAACTGTCCACTTAGGAAGCAACACTGATTGACAATCAATTTCACATGCTGTTGTGCAAATGGAATAGACAACAGGTGGAAATTATAGGCAATTAGCAAGACACCCCCCAATAAAGGAGTGGTTCTGCAGGTGGTGACCACAGACCACTTCTCAGTTCCTATGCTTCCTGGCTGATGTTTTGGTCACTTTTGAATGCTGGCGGTGCTTTCACTCTAGTGGTAGCATGAGACGGAGTCTACAACCCACACAAGTGGCTCAGGTAGTGCAGCTCATCCAGGATGGCACATCAATGCGAGCTGTGGCAAGAAGGTTTGCTGTGTCTGTCAGCATAGTGTCCAGAGCATGGAGGCGCTACCAGGAGACAGGCCAGTACATCAGGAGACGTGGAGGAGGCCGTAGGAGGGCAACAACCCAGCAGCAGTAGGCCTGTCACGATAATACATTTTGCTGGACGATAAATTGTCCAAGAAATTATCGCGATAAACGATAATATTGTCGTTCTGAGACCATTTTCATTTAATATAATTATAATGGCATAATAATGCAGGTACACCTTTTCAACGATCTATAAACTTTTATTTCTAAAGAATATTAAACATTGAAAACGGAAAACATTTTAAATATCCAAAAAAATTAACAAAACAGCCAAAAACAATGAAAGCAATGGACTCTTAGTGTCTGTTAACAAAATAAATGTCTGTTAATAAATAAAATGAAACAAAATTGCACTTCAAAAAATATTAAACATTAGGCTTTAGACATTATTAAATAGTGATACATTCCATAACAGGCAAAACTGACAGTTAGGACCTTTGTAAACAAATAAAAAAAAGCCTCAACAAGCCATATCGCACAATTTTGCACTGTTACTCCTGTTACTTTGTCCTCCTGTTACTTTGTCAAGTGATTGTGTACTGTCGGGAAGACAGAGACGCACTTTATTGCGTGCATGCTACGCACTGAAAATACTTGGTTAGGATTAGGGGTGAGGAGTGCGTGCGTATTACACGCCATAAAGAGCGTATCATATGCACGCAAAAACTATTTTTGGCTTATAAATGGCACGAGAAATAACATTCGTGGTATAGATACGCATTTTCATGTGATCGGGCTCGCTGTCGCAACTCACAACTAGCGTCTTCTCTCTCTCCCGGCAGTAGCCGCAAACAGTCCCGCCGGCGCTTTCCCACACAAAGACCATGTGACTGACAAGCGCCGCGGCGCCGCCTTCTCACACAAAGACCATGCAACTGACAACAAGAGGGTTCACTCCTCCTATACGCTAAAGAACCGAGCGAGAGTGGTCATCCAGTCTCTTTGGTAGAGAGAGAGAGACGAGGAAAACAAACAAGTCGACTTATCGACTATCGCGACAGGCCTAAGCAGCAGGACCGCTACCTCCGCCTTTGTGCAAGGAGGAACAGGAGGAGCACTGCCAGAGCTCTGTGAAGAGCACAGGGCGCCAGTGGCGAATTTGCCAATCTTGGTGTTCTCTGGCAAATGCCAAACGTCCTGCACGGTGTTGGGCTGTAAGCCCTCATACCACCCTCATGGAGTCTGTTTCTGACCGTTTGAGCAGACACATGCACATTTGTGGCCTGCTGGAGGTCATTTTGCAGGCCTCTGGCAGTGCTCCTCCTGCTCCTCCTTGCACAAAGGCGGAGGTAGTGGTAGGAACTGAGAAGTGGTCTGTGGTCACCACCTGCAGAACCACTCCTTTATTGGGGGTGTCTTGCTAATTGCCTATAATTTCCACCTGTTGTCTATTCCATTTGCACAACAGCATGTGAAATTGATTGTCAATCAGTGTTGCTTCCTAAGTGGACAGTTTGATTTGAGATAGTGTGTAATGTTGCTGTTTGAGCATAAACAACATCTGCAAAGTCACGACACTCAAAGTTCAAAGCAAAGGGAGATATTTTATTTTAAAGAAATTGCTTTTTAAGGACTACAACAAACGGATGGTAGACCCTACACAACATTCCTCCAGGCTTAGTGACATCACAAACCCTAAAATTTACATAAACCCCGCCCCCCAGGAACGTGATTTAAAGATTATCATGATATAATATGCTAATCAATGACTAGAAGATAACTACGCATAAGCTACATCAATTAATCAATTAATCAACTAACCATTCAGAAATGTCCTGTTGCATTCTACATGCTGTCACTTCTTCTTGAGTCTGTTGCCTTTGGCTTGCTCAGTTGGGGATATTTTGGGGATATTTAATTTTACTTTATCAATCAATAAATTCCACTAGAAACAAACCTTGTTGTATTATTTTAATTTAATACTGTGAAGCTGCTTTAAAACAATCTGTATTGTGAAAAGTGCTATACAAATATACTTGACTTGACTCTCCATCATTGTCTGAATCCAGTTTGAACATAAAAGGCTAAAAGTTTTTGAAATTTTCAGTGTATGTCTGTGTGAGGTAAAAGGACACAAGCTGTTGAAGCTCTGCCCTCTGTGCCGGGAGGAGCAGCTCATTTGCATTTAAAGGAACAGACACAAAAACTGTGCGTTTTTGCTCACCCTCAAAAAGTGACAACTAACATGCTATATAAAAATATCTGTGGAGTATTTTGAGCTAAAACTTCACATACACACTCTGGGGACATCAGAGACATATGTCACATCTTGTGAAAAGGGCATTATACCACCCCTTTAAATGCTAAATAGTTGGTCACCAGGTTTGCACACATCTCAGGAAGGATTTTGGTCCACTCCTCTTTACAGATATTCTCAAAATCCTTAAGATTTCTTGGCTGTCACTTGGCAACTCATAGTTTCAGCTCCCTCCACAGATTTTCTATAGGATTATATTGGCTAGGCCACTCCAAGACCTTAATGTGCTTCTTCTTGAGCCATCACTTTGTTGCCTTGGCAGTATGTTTTGGGTCATTGTCATGCTGGAAGACCCATCCACGACCCATCTTCAGTGTTCTGGCTGAAGGAAGGAGGTTCTCGTCCAGGATTTGACGGTACATGGCCCCGTCCATCAGCCCCTCAATGCGGTGAAGTCGTCCTGTACCCTTAGCAGAGAAACAGCCCCAGAGCATGATGTTTCCACCCCCGTGCTTGACTGTAGGGATGGTGTTCATGGGGTTATAGTCAGCATTTTTCTTCCTGGCGAGTTGAGCTGATGCCAAAGAGCTCAATTTTGGTCTTATCTGACCACAGCATTTTCTTCCAAGCCTTCTCTGAATCATTAGATGTTCATTGGCAAACTTCAGATGGGCTTGTACATGTGCCTTCTTGAGCCGGGGGACCTTGCGGGCACTGCAGGATTTCAATCCATTGTGACGTAATGTGTTACCAATGGTTTGCTTGGTGACTGTGGTCCCAACTGCCTTGAGATCATTAACAAGCTCCTCCCGTGTAGTTCTGGGCTGATCCCTCACCTTTCTCATGATCATCCTTACCTCATGAGGCGAGATCTTGGATGGAGCTACAGACCGAGGGCGATTATTATTATTTTTTTTCTTTTGTATTTCTTCCATTTCTGAATAATCACGCCAACAAAAGTCTCCTTCTCACCAAGCTTGCTGATGGTCTTGTAGCCCATTCCACAGGTCTACAATCTGGTCCCTGACGTTTGACAGCTCATGATGGTGGAGAGGTTGGAATAGAAGATACAGATTCTGTGGACAGGTGTCCACTGACAATAGGACATTAGGAGTACTTTCTTAAAGTGACAGGGCTAATCTGGGTTCCACATGGGCACATAACCAATCTGTGGGAGGCAGAATTCTTGCTGCTTGGTAGGGGACCAAATACTTATTTCACTCGATCAAATGCAAATCAATTTACAACCTTTATATAATGTGTTATGTATGTATCCATTGTGTATAATGTATCCATTGTGTTATTGGTAATCTAATGATCTTATTCTGTGAATTACAAAGCATAAAGTGCTAAGAAAAACAGAGACATGAAGGGATTCACTTGTGGAAGCATGAGTGATATAACCCATGAATCATTTGCTCCTGATGGTAATTATGTTAATCTAAACAGGACTACAGTCAAGTCTGTGTCTCTCATCCAACACAGTATGATAACAATCAACTGAGGGGCTGCTAATTGTGTTAAATAGCATGACTGAGGCTTCAGAGAGATGATTTCATCTGTCAAGCACAAAAGGTGGATGTCAGGAGGCCTACGTTTCTGACCGAACCTCAGACAGTGTGTGAAGTAAACTGTCATGTACTATTTAGCACTAGCTTGGCAAATCCACCGTGTTTGTAGTCCACAATTCATATTAACATTTAACGTAATTAAATTTATGCTGTTTCTAGTTGAATCACTTTTAGTTGTTCCTTTTTTATACTGTTGTTCCTTTTAGATTAAGTGTCTTTTGCATAAAATATTGTACAATTTCAAACTGAACTGTTGTTTAGTGTTTGAAGTCAACATGAAGTCAGACCCTGTTTACTTTCTTAATAAATGTTCCCGTGTTGTTATGCATGGTTAATTGATTTTGTGTTCCCAATCTTTTATCAGAAAGTCATATTTCTTATTATGAAGTGACTTTTTTCCTTTTTTGGCTGTCATCACTGAGACCTCTAATTTCCCGCCAACCACCTGACTCCATTCTGGTATAGGTAAACGCCCACTTTTTACAGTCCAATCAGTGTTCCTGATTTATAAAAACCAAGTTCTGTACCCCGTTCCATATATATATATATATATATACATTCCATTTACTTTCACTGAATGGACAAAAACACTCAGATGGTCACTGGTAAAGACATTCAGTGGGCATCTCATTAAGAATCTGTCACTGGAATGAAATCTGTCAGTAGCAGCAGTGGTGATGCCAACCACAGCGTCAGTGAGTGAAATCTTATAGTGTGTAATGACTGAACCATCAACAAAAACACATTCATTTTCCCTCCTATATTTGCCCGACTTTTGGATCCATGGTGCACTGCGTGAAGACCTTGGTACTGGAGGAATTTGACGAGACCGATCTGGAATGAATATTATTTCCCAAAAATTTTAAAGCATAGAAAGGAACCAGTCAAAACAATAAATTAAGCCCAAGTCTTCAACCAAGACCAAGGTTAAACTCTAAAAAGGAAACCTCAAAAATATTTTACCTCGGACTGAACGACATTTTGCATTGAATTACACCCTGGATGGTTGTTATCTAACCTTGCAGTCTGCGACTGGAATAATATTTCCATTTAAGGCCTGCCTGAATGTATACTGTGGGAGACCAGCAAAACTTGGGGGCAAGGAAAAACCCTGAACAAATTATTAACCAATGAAGCAATCTTAATTCTTCAACATGGGTTGAACATTGTGATCAAATGACTTGAACCACAATTATAAACATCAGGATCTTTTTCATGTATTACTCATTAGTTTCTATTAGAAAATCTCTCAAATGTTGGAAATTCTGATGTTATGATGAAGCTCTTAAAGGGTTAGTTCACCCAAAAATGTATTTTCTGTCATTAATTACTCACCCTCATGACGTTCCAAACCCGTAAGACTTTGGTTCATCCTTGGAACGCAAATGAAGATCTTTTAAAGAAATCTGAGAGCTTTCTGTCCCTCAATTGACAGCTACGCAACTGACACTGACGCTTCAAGGAGTTCATAAAAGGATCGTAAATCTAATCCATATGAATTCAGTGGTTTAGTTCAAATTTTCTGAAGAGACACGAACACTTTATATGATGAACAGATTGAATGTAGGCTTTTATTCACATATAATCATTGATCAGCAAACAGAAGCTCAACCGAACCGGCTTGACCCGCAAGAACAAACTTCTTGCAGAAGCTCAAACGTGCTGCGTAACACGAGAATGAACCTCATTGGCTCTTGCTGAAGCTCAAACGTGCTGCGCAACATGAAAATAAACCTCATTGGCTCTTGCACATCAAGCGAACATGCTTTAGCTTTTGTTTACCACAACTGATGTGTGAGTTGAGGAATGTTTCTATGTGAATACAAGCCTAAATTATATCTGTTCATCATATAAAGTGATCGAGTCTCTTCAGAAAATTTGGAATAAATCATTCGATTCATATGGATTCATTTTACAATCTCTTTATGAACTTCTTTTAAGCATCAATGTGTCAGTGCGCAAAGTGTCAGTGCTCCATTTCTGTACCAATGGAGGGACAGAAATCTCTCAGATTTAATCAAAAAGATCTTCATTTGTGTTCTGAAGATGAACAAAAGTCTTATGGATTTGGAACGACATGAGGGTGAGTAATTAATGACAGAATTTTCATTTTTGGGTGAACTATCCCTTTAACGTCTGAGACAATTCAAGAGGCCACGTTCAGGCAGGGTGCAAGACTGCCGGGGAGGAAACGGGATAGTCTGCTTCTTATTTTCATACCTTTTTGAAAAACATATCAGTGTGCTGCCTCGGAGGAGATGTTTGAAGTACAACAGTAATTCACATATTGAACGCTGACATTTTCTTCATAGCTTCGCCAAAGACAGAGAAAGAGTGTTTCATCAGTGTCACCATTCTCACCCAAACCCAGCAGACAGTTAGCTTGACTGTCCAGTTCCTGATGAGGACTTTTGGATATATTAGTTTAAATGGATAGTTCTAAATAATTCTAGATCTAAATTCTGTCATAATTTGCTGACCCTCACATTGTTTCAAATCTTTCTTTCTTTTGTTCCTTTTGTTTTTTATTGTCCATACAATGAAATTCAGAGTTCAATCAATGTTCAATCCCACTTTATATTGAGTGTCTATAACTATTATGTACCAACATTTACATGAATCATTTAATAGTGCACTTAATGTATACATACAGTGTACTTATATTTAACAAAAAACCCAGTCACACTTTATTTTAAGGTGTCTTTGTTACACTGTAAGTATACATTTAAGTACTGAGTAATATTAACAAACTACATGTACTTACTATAGGGTTAGGATTAGGGTTGGGTTTAGTTTATGATTAGTTGAATGTAATAATACACAATTTATAGTTATTACAACTAACGTTACATGTAACATATGTAATGACATGGTAAAACAAAGTGTTACCAAAAATATCTGCATCTAATTACACCTGTGTTTATTTTATAATTACATCTAAATTACACTGTTGACCCATTCCTTAAGGCAGTGACCAAGCCAATGTAAAAAAGAACTAGCGGCGACGAATGCTGAATGTTGTCGCCTCTCAACGGCTGCGTCTCGGCCAAAAAGGACTAAAGGCGACTGTCAATTAGCTTGTGTGTTCTGTGCCTTAGTGTAAGTTAATATCTGTCTATATCAGCAGGTATCATAGTTTATGTTTGTCATTCAGAAAGGGAAACCGAAACTAGGACTCCAGTTATACAAACCGTAAATAAAGCAGAGCTTGCTTACCATTTTCAATATTAATCATGCTGATCACTTTCTTCATTCCAGTCGGCTCATGTTATTATGAAAATATTTGGACATTGGAAAACTCAGGTAATATAATGTAAAATTAGATCAGCCAAAAATAGAGCCAACGGTGCGTAACACAGCTAAAACTAGGCCGACCGTCGACTTGATGTGCCAAGGCCTTTACACCTTAACCATAACACCCAACCTATTTGTAACCTTAACCGTATCTCAGCTCAATAGCAGCACAGGTGTTTTGCAAAACAACATGAACACAATACTGTAAGTACATTGTTAATTTTTTTCTTTGATGTAAGTACATAGTGTGACCCACTGTTCTTTTGGTTCTTCAAAATAATTTGTTTTGTGTTCTGCTGAAGACAGAAAGTCATACACTGATATTGTCTTGACAATGTTGCCCAGATTGCTCCAGATGGACAACTGCACCCTGACTGGTGCTTGTATAAGTACTGGACTCTAGATGTCTCCATAAGCCATCTTTCCATTGAGCTCTAGGGGTCAATCATTAAAAGCAACTAGACTTCTTAGAGGTCTTTGTTTTTGTTTGTTATCAACAAGCTTAGCACTACAGTTTGGTAGCAATGGAACATTGCTTGCTTATTGAGAAATGCCTTTGTTATATTATGCATGAGCTATTTTTCAGCTGTTCTCTTGCTGTGTTATTGTCATTTGGTAGAGATGAGGTCAACACAAATGTTTGACTGGGATACCATGGACACAAACTCAAAGCTGGTAATGCTGTGTCTGGATTGGAGGCTGGTGAAAGGTGTGGATCCTTTATCTTCTCTCACATTGTTTATCTTAATGTCTATCATTGTTTTCCTTTCTCACAACATGCCAGCTGGAATATGCAGTCTAGAATGGCACAATTAATTTGAACACTTTATGAAAGCCACTTTTGTAGATTAATATATAGAGTGCAACTGTGTATTAGAATAAAAGTATTTTCCAAATATATTTTCCTCATAGGGATTTAAAAAAAAATCTTCAATTAAGACTTGAACAAAACTAAGAAGCTCTGAGATGAACCATGACATTACATTTATTTTGAAGTAAAGAACTGAAAATCTGAAAGAAAGACAAAGGTATGTGACTGTATGTAAGTTTTTTTTATCCCATTCAGTGTTATTTCAATATTAATTTCACTATTATAGTATTCATTAATATTTTGAATTAACTGTTATTTTATATTTTTATTTGAATTCTATTTTTAGTCATTTTGTGCTTTTTTTATTAGTTAAACTATATATATTTCTTAATTTTAGTCCTTAAAAGCTAATTTTTTCAGTTAAGTTGCCAAGGCAACATTTCTCAAGTTTAAGTAATTAACAATAACAACACTGATCTCATGAAGCATTGTGAATGATAAACTATTTTGCAAAGTATTGGATATTACTTGTTGATGAAGTACAGTGCTATGCATAAGTTTAGACACCCATGCTAAAGTTGACTAAAAAGAGGAATAAAAAATCATCTTTTGGAAATTGAACTTAATGCCTTAATTTAAAAAATTTGGAAAAATCCAACCTTTAAGGACACCAATTTTCTTTGTGAATGAATAATGTATCGTAAATAAATAAATGTTCTTCCTTAAAATACAGGGTGCATAAGTTTGGACACCCCTATGTTAAATTCCCATAGAGGCAGGCAGATTTTTATTTTTAAAGGCCAGTTACTTCATGGATACTATGCATCCTGATAAAGTTCCCTTGGCCTCTGGAATTAAAATAGCCCCACATCATCACATAGCCTTCACCATACCTAGAGATTGGCATGGGGTACTTTCCATAAGATCATCTCTCAATGCAAATCAAACTAGCTATTAGGCTAACTGAAATAAAACCATGCCAATCTCTAGGTTTGGTGAAGGCTATGTGATGATGTGGGGCTATTTTAATTCCAAAGGCCAAGGGAACTTTATCAGGATGCATAGTATCCTAAAAAAATACTTACAAAAAATACTTAAAAATAAAAATCTGCCTGCCTCTATGGGAATTTAACATAGGGGTGTCCAAACTTATGCACCCTGTATTTTAAGGAAGAACATTTATTTATTTACGATACATTATTCATTCACAAAGAAAATTGGTGTCCTTAAAGGTTGGATTTTTCCTAATTTTTTAAATTAAGGCATTAAGTTCAGTTTCCAAAAGATGATTTTTTATTCCTCTTTTTAGTCAACTTTAGTATGGGTGTCTAAACTTATGCATAGCACTGTATAAAATGTGATATATCAATATATACGGTACTTGAGTGGCCAGTCAAAATTGAGCTCTGTTGCAGCCTTACACATTTCCATGGTAAAGGTAACTTCTGTGATTGATGGTTGTCTCTTCAAGATTATGAGTACTTGGAATTGGGCTATTAAGTATAATTTCTTTTTAAATAAATTTGAAATCACAATACCAGAAATGTTATGGGATTTGACTTCTGAAACTATTATGCAAGGATCTTCGTCAAAGGGTTTCAAGCCCTCATTTGAACCATTTGGCCCACAGTTCTCTGGGGCAGAAAAGCCTCAGCGGTATGTAAGCCTGCGTGCAGTGGACCGAGCCCCGGGTCAAAGAGTGATGGTCAGGAAACAACTGGTTGCTCATCTGCTATTGGCTGTGAAAGAAACACCTTAATTTGTACACTGCCAGCTTCTCTCCACACATTTTTGTTCATGTTCACTCAGGCACATCCAGCCCCCTGCAGTGCTTCTCAACTGTCTTCTCCAGTTCATTGTTTAGTCTAGGGATAGGCACCACCGCTCAACAGCACTTGAATAGCGAGGTTCCTCAGCGACTTCTTTTTTCACAATGGAAGATCAGTTTGTTTTGCAAACTAACACACTATATTTTAGTAATGCAACAAGTATGGTTTGTCAAATGTGTTGGGTCAGATACAGCATTTTGTGACACTGATTCAAATCTTATTCACAAAAAAGAGCTGAGTCATTTGTTTTGCAAACGGACTTCACAATAGATTCAGGGTCTGTTCACACTTGTAGTTCGGTTTGCTTGGTTCAAACATAGGCCTGGTCCGCTTAGCGTTTACATTGGCATTTTAACATCAAACCTAACCATATTTACTCCCACACGGCAGTTTATCTATTTCAGTCAGCTGCTTTCAATGCTTTTTTATTTGTCATTGCCAGATGTGTTTTACTTTCTCCTTTTTTAGTGATGCACCGATCATGATTTTACATGTCGGATTCAGATTTTTTTACAAGCAAATTGGCCAATCCTGATTGCTGCTTTCAATCCTTTTGTTTAAGCAAATTTATTTGTTGTTTATTTGCTCTATAACAGGCAAACTGGCCTTAAACTAAAATATCTGAAGCCATTTGAAATTAGAGACAACCACTGCATTTTAATCACAATCCAAACAAAGATGCTATACACATATGAAGCATGAGCAGTTATTTTTGATTTAAATTAGATTGTGTAATTTCAAGATTCAAAGCAAAAACTGAATGGTCTGACTTTAGGGGCTGTTTACACGACACCGTTTTCAACTAAAAACGGAAAACTTTTTATGTGATAACACGTACAGAATGGCATAGTGTAGCTTAAATGTTTCTCAGAAATCCCCAGTCTACTTTTGAAGAGTTCGAGTAGTAGTGCAAAGGCGTAAGGAGGGCGCAGGACGACAGGTCCTCTTCATCTCATACTGTCCCCGTCTGTTCCATTAGCAGCATGTGCTTAGAGTGGAAGACATTAGGGTCCTTCACCCTCTCCAGGCCTTTTTTACCGTGTGTCTTTCAGGCTAAGTGATTGGTTATTGATTTGCAGTACAGTTAATCTACTTACTTGCACTCTTCTCAAAGTCAGTAAAGCATATCATCAAAAATGAGAGACATCAAGGTGACCTGCTAGTACAGCTGATGGTTCCAATGTACTTTTTTGGATCTCACCATGTTAGGAGGTGTTAACAAGCAGAATGTGTAGGCTGATCTTTTCCATACAATGAAAGTGAGTGGTGAATACAAAAAACGTATTATGAAAATAGTCTATATGTCTGATTTTCTAATTCTGGAATATGAAACTGTTCGTAAACAAAGAAATTGTTTAGTGAAAAGTGCCGTTCACACCAAGGACGATAACTGTAATGATAACAATAAAGATATAGTTCATCACTCTAAATATAGAATGATAATGTAACAGAGAAACAATATCGTACTTTCAGAATGATTTTTACCCAGTTTGATGAACAATAAAAACTGACAGCCAATCAGCATCCATCCTGCTTTAAATAGCTCAAGAATTTAAAGTGGCAGAAAACAAAACTGCAGTGCTTTTAGTATCAACAGAACAATATTTTCCACTGATGAGAACGTTAATATAATGTTGTTATCTTTAAATAATCGTTCTTGGGCCTAAAGGCAAGAACTGTTATTTTCTGTTAATAATGACAAATATTTTGGTGTGTTCTTCACACAAAACAATCTAAACTGTATCTGTATTGTATAAAGTGCTATATAAATAAAGATGACTAAACTAAGGCTTGAAATAAAGTCCACAAGTCGTTTGGGGTTCAAACAGTCACAGTCACCATTTACTTTCACTGAATGGAAAAGAGCAGTCTAGACCTTCCTCTATATGATTCTACTTGCAGCTCTCAAATCAACTTAGGCTCCTTTGCTTGTGCCGTGTCAGATTTTACATAAATGGTCACAAGATGCATTAGAGTCAATCCACCAGTGACGGAAACTAACTTTTCCAATTAGAGGTGATTCGATAGATTTTTGCTTAAATTTTCCTGGGGCATTTTTTAAAGACAATTTTTCTAACCTTATTAAAAGAACCTTTAATAATTGTCAAATTCTTAAACTTAGTTAGTAAATGAAATTAAAATAAGCCCAGAGGTGGCATGAATGCATTTACACTACATTTACAATGAATGTTTCATTATAACATTCTTACTATAAAATATCCACTAGCAAGTGACTGTCTTCATGAATGGGTCATTGAATCATTCACTCAACTGATTTGGTAAAAATGTGGATTCATCTACAAAACACCACTGGGTGCTGTTCAGACGTGCAGCGGTTCTTCTGTGGCTTTGTTGGAGCTTTGTTTACATATGCCAGATTCTATCATTGCCAAATAATTCAAATTCTGACCTCATCAACTATTGGCCTGGCAAACATAATACAGCATTTTTAGAAACCGCATGAAAGGAGTAAAATGGTCTGAATTTTTTATTTTAGGTGAACTATCCCTTTAACTAGAGTGCTGAACTCTTTTGTCCCACTTATGAAATGGAGTTTCCCAGTCTATGTTGAGAAAGCAAGGTAAGAGCATGCTCTGTTAATGTGAAGCAAGACTGATGCTGTCCAGCTTGTCGGCTCAGTAGCCATTTGGCTTTGATCTTCTCTAAAGTGCTGCAATATGGCAGTCAGCTGTGGGAAAAGAGCTGGGATCCGAACCTGGGAGAGCCTCTGGAAGGAGCTCAGCAGATAGCAGTTGCTGATGATATGACCGTCCAACCGCAGGGCAGAATTCCTCCATGACATGCCTCCAGCATGGGTGCTGTGTCTCCAGCAACACCATCTGGGGTGTTGGTGGAAGCTTGTTTGTTCAAACCAAGTTCTGTCAGAACACTTGAGATGCTCTTAATGGGTCTGGGAAACCTGGCTGGCGATTCTTGTTCCTGGCGAAGAGCTGTTTTTCATTTGGCTGTTATTTCCCACACCTCATCATATCAGCTTCTAGTGCATCTGATTCATTAACAGCTGAAGCCTTGTAGATCATGAAGCTACAGTATAGTCTGGGTTTATTTTCCCCCACGTCATATCTTCCCCTGTATCTCTTTACAGAAGCAGACTACATGAGCTCGGGGCTTTTTGGTGCCACAGATCAAAACCAGCCCTGTGTGATTTATCTGGAAAACTGTTGTTCAAGTAGAGCCAAAGTTCTTTGAAGCACGTCTACCGTAATTCTCTAAAAGGGTCCCAGACATGTTCCCGTGTGCCATTTAGTGCTTACAAGTGCACGTGACCCCATGTGGATCTGGATTTGTGGAAGTTATAGCACTGTGTATCTTTCTTGAATAACAGTGCCCGGGTAGCAGACACACTCTGTCAGTTTAAATCTAGACTAAAAACACATCTCTTTGACCTAGTATACACATACTGTAACACATTATAGACTTTTATAATTCATTGTTAGGCTGCATAGATTAGGTCAGCCGGAACCGGGAACACTCCTCATAAATCCTGATGTACTTGTTACATCTTATGAAGGATGGCGTCTACGCTAATATTAGTCTCTCTGTTTATCCCGAGGTTTACCGCAGTCCGCCGGATCCAGATCTGATGAAGGACCTGCGCCTGGACACGATGACAACGCAGTCCTGAAGTGTCAACTAGTCTCTCCCCTTGTGCAGATGAGCGGCCGGAGAGCGTTAAGGGTTTTCTGTTAGAACGGTGTCGTGTAAGCGCCCCCTAAGTTAATAACTAATGATTTTTGCAACGAAAGTGAATCGATCAAAACTGACTTTAGCTGAACAATAACTTTATTCTAGAGCTGCTGTAAAGCCAAAACAATCTCTGTTACTGTAATTCCTATTATCACTGTAAAGCTGCTTTAAAACAATATATATTGTTAAAAGCGCTATATAAATAAAGGTGACTTGACTTGACTTGATTGATATCATCGGGACACCAGCATGATGCCGATAGCATCCGTCGAGCAGAAGGAATATAAGACAGGAGAGCTTAAAGCGATAGTTCACCCAAAAATGAATATTCTGTCATCATTTACATCATTTACCTTCATGGCATTCCTGTTGTATGACTTCCTTTTATGCACTGCAGAACACAAAATTATTTGTTTGAACTATTTTTGTCTATACAGTAAAAAAAGTCAATGGGGTCCAAAGCAAAGCATTTCAACCCTTTTGACTTTTTATTAATGGTTTGGACAAAAAAAATCTGCTTTTGTGTCCCACAGAAGAAAGAAATTCATGTTATATAATATATATAAGGGTGAGTTATATATGAGGGTGAGTAAATGATGACAGTGTCCATTTTTGGGTGAACTCATGCATTTTATATCCCATTATGAATAATGCTAACATATGTTATCAGTCTCTATAATTAACCATCTATTTAAAGAAGAATCCTCATTGGGTTGGTACTTTCTGGTTCTCATTCACACCTTTTTATCAAAACTGCCTATGATGTGCTAATGAGTTCCCACCTCAGTGAAGCCCCTGTTCTTGGAAAGCACTTGTGCTGGTATTTTCTCTCAGCTGGATCAGTAGAATCACAGAAATGATGGTGTGTTGCACCTTTGGCACTGGTTCTGATTCCCTTTTTGAATGACAGAGACAGACTCCTGGCACCTGCTGTTATTTCCTCTCATGCAGGAATATAATGTACGTGTTGATTGGCCGTTGGCTGTAGTTTTTGCGGTGGGTTCAAGCGTAACTTTTTGACTTGGATGCAGATGATGCGAGGCGACAACACAGTCTACTTTTGTCAATGCTAGTTCTTTGTTGGCTTGATGTGTCACACCTTAAACTGACTTTTAATTTGGCGTGCTTAGCAACCTGCATATAATGAAAACCTCACAAATGACTGAATTGGAACTCTTCAAAGGCTGTGACTCCAGGCGTTACGTAAATTTTTTTTTTCCATGTGAAGTGCACAGGAGATTCATTTCAAGTGATTCCAATACAATTAACAAGTTGCTAAGCTAACGACATATACTAATATGCACAAAAATACTTATCACACACAAATTGGGTAAAATATTATTAAATTGGGCCATTTTTATCAATGCTATTGTTTTGAGTAACACAGTATTTGAAAGCAATATGTCAGTTTCAACTTAGCTCATTGCAATGCATTCTGGGATTTTCTTATCTTTGGCCAAAACAAGGTATGGCTGCATCCGAAATCGCATACTTCCCTACTAAATAGTAGGCGAGAAACAGTATGTGATAAAAGTAGTATGTCCGAATTCACAGTACTCATAAAAGAGTCGGCAAAAAGTCCTCGGATGACCTGCTATTTCCGGTGAGATTCTGAATTGTGGATACGATAGTCACTTTACCATCCCATGAGGCCATTGGACAGGATTTATGAATGGCAGTGAAGCTACGTAACTGACGCTGGTAGGTCACATGATAATTACAACATGGCGAATGTAGTACAATTCGGATTACATTCACACTACACACACTCATACTATATAGAACATACTTTTTTAGCAGTCGTGAAGTAGTTACTTATTTAAAATAAGTACCTACTCAGGAGACTATGCAATTTCGGGGTTCAGGGGTAAATCAGGGGTTCTCAACTCTGGCCCTCGAGATCCACTTTTCTTTTTAGCTCCAATCCTGATGGAACTCACCTGCCTATAGAGCTTGCTAATAATCCTGAATGAGTGGATTAGCTTGTTCAGGTGTGTTTGATTAGAGTCAGAGCAAAACTCTTCCGGACTGTGGATCTCGAGGGCTAGAGTTAAGATCCCCTACCTTTAAATTTGGGTAGGCAGCTCACTAGGTTTTTGAACACAGCTATTGTTATTTGTCATTGTTATAGTCTTCAGCACGTGTGCCAGAACTGAAAGCTTGTTTCGTCTGTCTAATCTGTTATAATCCCGATGTACAAATATTATAAGTGTGATACAGAAGGCTGGTTTTGTCTGTCGTCCTCAACACTCTATCATGAAGAAGTGATCAGTGATCATGAATCACTGGCTAATCTACATTAAGACCACATAGGGACAGCATTAAACCATACCCCCCGAGGTCAGGCACTTTCAGGCAAACGCTCAACCACTCCAGAGTAAACAAAGCCTTTGTTCCTCTCTGAGAACCTTCAAAGATAAACATCTGTTTTGGGTAAGTAAAAAACGCGAGTGCAATCTTGCCATCAGCATGTCTTTGATCACCATTGCCTTATGCACATCCCCCTTACGCTAACAGTGAGAACGCTCGGCTCTTGGGGGCGCAAAACCAAATTCTGTTCACAACATGTTGCCATCGACTGAAATGTGTTGACATCCATGTATGCAGTTGTAACATAAAGGCTTCAACTTAACCGTTTTTGGCTTCCATGCATACATAGGGCTGCCCTGTTATGCTATATCATTATTTCTTTTGACATCTCAGCCTGTCCCTTTAGTTTACAAAGAGATAAAGAATGGAATTGTTTCTTGGCAAGTGTCTCTGCTGTCTTGCTTCATCTTTGTTGTGGCTATGCTGAGAGTCGACATGTAAACAGCCGAATTGTAGCTGACAGTTGCAGCCAGCTGCTAAGACGTTCTTAATCTTCTCTCAGTCTCTGTTTCGATCGCTCTCTTTTTCCAAGTAAACGAGACAGAAGCCCAAGCAGTTTTTCAGGAATTCAAAAGAAGTTGATTTAGACAAAACAGAGCTGCTAGTAATTCATAGCATTACGGTAAGTAGGGCATAAGTGTTCAAATAGCGCAATAGTTGGGTTTCAGAAGTAAAAATTCATTCATTTTGTCCATATTGAAACTTTTTACCATAACGTATACTTTCCTAAACCTTTTTGAATAACGTAAAATCAGATGGTAATTCTTGCAATATTGTTTATGAAGTATTACCTCCCTTGTTACATACCCACTTAGCCCCTTTCACACAGAGATTCCGGAAAATACACGGATAAAGTGACCCGGGATTTGACCCGGGTTCGTTTGATTTTGGTTCATTCACACTGCCAATGATTCTCCGGAATCAGAGAATGTGTTCACACACAACCCGTAAAAATCCCGTAAAGACACGTGACATCGATGTGACTTGTAATGTCTCAGCAGTGTCATAAGTTTGCTTATGAGCTGCGATTTCTCTCTCCAGAAATCACGCTGTGCATTTTTTTCTCTTATTCGATCATAAACTTACGCATTAGATACCGTTTCACAGCTGGCTTCAGCATCATCATTACGACATGGCATTATTACGGCTTTTGTTCACACAGCGCGCGTTCCGGGACTGAACACGGCAATGTTACTAGGTCCCCAACCCGGCATCGATGCCTGCATCAATCCCGGGTCGTGTTTGCGTTCACACACAAGGCACTCTGGCAATTTGCCGGCAATTTCCCGGGTTCAAAGCGCTGTGTGAAAGGGGCTAAGTAAATGGATAAATACACTGATATAAAATGTTGATTTAAGATGTTTTATAATTTTACTTTTATATTATATTAAAGCTTCTGCCAAGCAAAAAAAAAAAAATGAAATGTCCATTAGCCTACAATGTACAAAACAATCATCTGAGCAACATGATGAACACTAACAATATTACAAGTAATTTTAATACTCATTTTCACTACAATTTTCACTGAGATGCAAGATGGAGGCATTGTGTTATACTGTATGAAACCAGTAGGAGTCAGCGGAATGATACGAGAGACATAAAAGTTATGCCAGTTTTAGGGTATGTTTACACGACAAGGATATGCTTAAAACTGAGAAGTTTTTCCTTTGAGCTTTCTGCGTACAGACGACACCATTGTCAAAACGATCCCCATTCACACGGATCCGCGAAAAGGACTAAAAGCGCTAATAGGCCATTAGATGGCGATGACACACTATAGACTGAACACATAATACGCATGTGCATGATGTCATCGTCTTCAGAGATTCACGTTTTTGTTGTTTACAATGAGACTGTTTTCAAAAACTTGCACTTTGAAACCCCTTTTCAAAAGTTAGAGTTTTCAGGCACCCAAAACGCCGTTAAAAGGCATAAAAGGTTTTAGTTGAATACGGTGTCATGTAAACAGCCCCTTAGTTATTAATTTAGATTAGATTTTAATAAATGATGATAAATGTTCCTGTTGAGTGTCATGTTTGATTTATTCTGTAGTGTCATATTTGAATTCCCAGTGAAGAACTACACTACCCATGATCCTAACGAGAGAGATCTTCCAACGTGGAAATCGCAGCAGATTACTCAGCAGCAAGCATACAATCCCATAAAGCAATGCAAAGAAAATAATCCAGTCCGTCTCCCTCAGGTGGTCAAGGTTTGGCTTGTTAGCAGGTAGTTGCCGTAACTACATGCTATGCTAACAATAGCAACTTTATCCACAGATAGTTATTCAGAAGTAGACAACTTTAAAGAAAGGTTTAAAGAAAAAAGTCAGTAAAGATTCAGAACACTCTGGACATTCAGCAATATCTTCTTGTGTGTTCGACGGCATAAAGAAAGCAATTAGGGTTTGGAACAACATGAGGGTGAGTAAATGATGGCAGAATTTTCCTTTTTGGGAGAATTATCCCTTTAATGAATGAGCCTGTTGTTCTCCGGCAGTAAACTCATTTAGAATTACTAGGCATTTGTGGGTGACCACAGGAAAGAACATCTAAGCAAACACAACCCTTTTAAAGTCATTTTATTCAGGATCCATTACATGTTGTAGGATTCACCAAGGGTACAAGCCAAAGGACTGAGAATGTTAAAGTTAATATATTTTTTGCTTACCCTTTGACACCATTTACCATTATTTATTATAATTATTATTTTTGTGAGCACTGGCCCTTGAGAAACAGTGCAGTAATACCATACCGACATACGCACACTCAAACTCACTGACTCACACAAAAGCATTCTGACGTATTTTAAGAGCGCCCTAGTAGCAAAAAATACACATTCAAACTCACATTTTACTAAAACAAGATCGTGAAGGGTGTTATTCCACTGCATCGTTTTCACTAGACTAGAGTTTGGTTTGCATGCAGTGAAACATACATAAGACAAGTGACACATGGCAATAAATTAGCATATAATTTACAAATGAAAAAAATTAGTAACAGTGTACCAACATTAATAATACTGAATATAAAATGTAAGCAACTATTCACAAAAATGCAAAACTCTCTTCTATAGGTACAGGTTAAACAATGTGACATTCAAAGACACAAGTTCACAGCGATCAGTACCAGTTTCATTGAGTGTCTTATTGAGAGTCCGTGTCCCAAAGCCAGTAAACTTGTACTTCAAGCCTTAGGATTTTACCAAGCACAATATCTGGATGCTCGGCATGTGTGGCCTACAGTTCCGCTGTTCAAGGTTCACTCTTGAATAATCCCAGTTTAAACATTTCATAACAATACATATCCAATTAATGTTGTTTGTGGCTACAAAAGAGTAGCAGCAGCAAAAGTAAAATGGTTGTATGATTAAAAACATAAAACTGTCCCATAATTCCTCAAAACTTCAATAATCAATTGTGTCCCATAACAAAGGTGAGATCTACGATTGAGGTCCCCCAATGCTCTATAATTTGATGTTCCCTTGGCTAAGAGAGCAGGGTAAAGTCACTCAGTCATGGATGGTGGAAAACTGCAACATGTAGTTGGTGGAATGTTAACTTACGATCTTAAACCAGTGTGAGGTAAAAAACAGAAAGGAAGGAAAGACAGAAAAAATATGCTTAAGCTCTGTTCCAAAACTCAGCGAGCTGCTTTTCACAATGTCTTAGTGAGTCAATGAGAGACGAATTTCAATTGACAGGAAAATCGACCAATCATATAGTCCCTTTTAATGGGTGGGGCTTGTTATCACTGAGTGTATGATGCGTTCCGCCTGCTTTGAGGAACACGATCGAAAAAAAAAACCCACTAATAAAATTGCTGGCGATATTCGCTATACTCTGATGTTTGCTTGTGGCATTTCTTGTCAAAGGTAACATGCAGTATTATAGAAGAGGACACAGTAAGCTAGGATGATTTTAGGCAGAGTTGACTCTTTTCCCGATGAGGGAAGCTGGTGAGAGGGCCAAGGTTCAAGAGTCACGGTTCGCTACTGTGCCACATAAATAGCATTCGTAAAGTGCACAGGAAACTTGATTCACAATTGATTCCAGTAGAGTTTAATGTTAGCATGTTGCTAAGTTAATGCATAATAGTCCAACAAGCATAAAAATGCACAGCACCTGAGTACTGGGTTCAATTGTATTTTTATCTATTTTTCACACTCTTCAGTATTAAGTCACTTAGTCTGCAATCTAGAATGTTTTACATTGAGATCAACACAATGCATTCTGGTATTGCCTTTGCAAAGGAAATATGCTATTCTGCCTAAAAGTGTCATAAAAAGGAACTGCTTACTTTTTGGAACAGTCTTCACATCAGGAATGCACCTATGATGCTTTAAAAAGCTGGTCTAGGTAGGAAGTTCACTAGAATTTGGAACAGAGCTAAAGTATTCTTGGTTTTCTGTCATCTGCTTAGACCGCATACCCAGAATGCATCAAGGTCTTACAGCACCATGGGGCCAGAAGAGCCACCCACTCAAAAGATGAACGGAAGAAGGGCAGTGGAACAAGCAGTCCTCCACTGAGAGAAGAAAAGCACCATTGAGTGTGGAGGGTTTAAGAGTGTGGGCTGGAAGCTCTGCGATCTCAGGGAAGGAGGAAGAGGAGGTGTTTTGGAGGTAGTCGATGGCAAACCGGATCTGGCAGGTTACCCAGGCACTGGCCCTTCGCTTAACTCTACTAATGCATCAGCATCACAGACCAGGAGATATCCAAGCAAGTCATCCCGTGCTGATGAATTGTCTGTGTATACTGCTGATAATGTGGCGGATTGTGGCTGCAGCACGCATTTTATGTGAGAATTATTGCATCTGGAATACGGCGGGCCCCGGAACAGATGCATAGATGTCAGAACCCCAGAATTTAAAGCTAAATACGGATCCATAAAGCAGAATCACGTCAGAATCGCAATTAATGTCTCTCTGGTATCCACAATAATTCTAGAGACACAACAGAAGAAACGTCCCTTTGGAACTAATCTGATTTTCAGGCCTTGTTCGAGTGTCAGACAATGGTGGAATTCTTTTGCCTGTGGTCATGTGATTCAGCTCAGTAAAACAGGTGACTAGCACAACTGAACATCTGGACTCTGAAGCTCTAATTGAGATTTCTCCTGCACAAATTCAGCACCCAATCACACTACCCTGTTTGTCTTTGGCCCTTGGGTCTCAATGTTATTTTAGAAAGTTATTGACAAAAGTGTAACAACCAGGGCTGTCAAGTTTAGAAGCTCCTCAACTAATATAGCCTGCCGCTAACAGCTCCGAGGTCAAGGGTTGTAGTCCTTGAATTCAATGCAAGTCATTCTGGATAAAAGTGTCTGCCAAGTGAGTAAATGTACATAGAAGTTCCAAGTAATTGATTTCAATAAAAACCACATGCATATCTAGTATTGGGTAACTCCATTTAACCACAAAAATAAACAGTTGAGCTGACCAACACAGGCTCTAACCATCTATACCAGGGGTGTCCAATCCTATTCATAGAGGGCCAATGTCCTGCAGAGTTTAGCTCCTACCACAATTAAACATTCCTGAACCAAGTATTTGAAGAATTCAGGATTACTAGAAACTTCCAGACAAGTTTATTGGGCAGGTTGGAGTTAAACTCTGTAGGACAGTGGTCCTCCAGGAGGGAGCAGGATTGGACATTCCTAGTCTATATTTTTTAAATCAAAGGTCAATTCAATCTCTACCAGGGGTAGCCAACCTTGCTTGTTGAAGGCTACCATCCTGCAGAGTTTAGATAAAATTACAGGCAGGTGTGTTGAAACCAAGTCTGCTGAAAGGTAGCACTCCAAGAGCAGGGTTGGCTACCCCTGATCTATACATATTTGTTTTTAGGGGTGGAAAGTATCATTTGAGTGGAAAATGTGAACATATTTATACTCTAAAGAGGCATTCATGTCACCAAGTCGCTGCCCTGTCCATTGTTTGGAAACGTTCCTATCATGTGGCAGATCACGTGAGTGGCAGTGTTCGCACTCCCATTGTTGGTTGTGGTCAGTCTCTGATGCTCATGTTGCTTCAAATCGCCAACTCTTATTTAAAACAAATGACTTCCAATTGCTCTGATGCTGCCAGCATGAGCAATCGTCATCGTTTCAAAGGCCTTTGAATGCAGAGTTGCCAACAGGACCGTGGGAGGAGGGTTTATGTGAGACAAGGGGATATACCAACATCCCAAACTCCTGTAGATGGGCGCCTTGAAGTAAACCTCTGCCATGCTACTTCTGTGAGCGTTGTGTCCAGCACTTTGGATTATAACAACAGAAAGACATTGATAATAATAATAACCTTTAGCAATTATTATTATTATTATTATAAAAATAACAACAATAATGATCATTTTATACATTCCCACTTCACAGAAGTGAAAATAAAACAGGTGTCAGCACAGTGCTGAGCAGTGGTTTGGGTTCCACAGGGCTAAAAGCAGTTATGTGTGTGTTGATGAGCAAGAGAGAGAGGCTTCCTTCTCCATGCCCAGTGTTGACTCGTCCAACACTGGTCTGCTTTTCTCACTGCCAGTTTTCTCTCTCTTTCCTTGTTGCAGCATCTGTCTCTGCTTCTCTCCGCAGGGTCAGTGTCCTTGGCACGTCTTGCAGCACATCTGCCTGAAGTACGCACGGCTGCAGAACTTGAACTTCAGCACCAATGGGCAATATGCCACCTTATTTACGTCTTTGCACTCTAGGGGAAGAGAAAAGGTGGAATAAGAAAGGATACGAGTAAAGTGGTCGATGCTGGGGAACCACAAAGGGGAAACTTTTAGGCTTGTGTTAAAGGGATGATTCACCCCAAAATTAAAAGTCTGTCATTATTTACTCGTTCCAAAATGTCGTTCCAAAACTAGTGGAACATAAAAGATGAAATTGATTTGGGACTGTCAAGCTCCAAAATCAGAATAAAGGTATCTTAAAAGTACTCCATATGAGGACATACTTTTGTGCGCTGTATTCCAGTGCTGTATCCCAAGACTTACAAAGCCATGATATAATGGATTTGTGTGAGAAGCACACTACACTTGAAGTTGCTATTCACTCAAAATCTTTTCAAAGTAGCCAGGATGTACTTCAAGCATTCACCATTTGAGTTCCACGGAAGAAGAAAGACAAATGGGTTTAGAACGACATGGAGGCAAGGTAATAATGACAGACTATTCATTTTGGATTACCTATCGCTTTCAAAACGCCAAGGAATATGGACCTGCCTATCATTTAATGAAAAGCATGTTTGCATTTCCTCTGAGGACAACCTTTTGGGTTCTTAGAATGCAAATCATATATTTAGATGTCTGTGTGAATCCAGGTGGTAATCGGTCCAGGGTTTTAATACACTTGTGAAAGGGAGCGCAAATGGAAAGACTCAGAATTTGTCATCTTCATCACAGGGATGATATTTAGCTGTCTATATAAATCTCACTGTCCCGTCACCGGACGATGGTAAAGTGTCAGAGGGATGTTTTACAACTTGGCCTGTGGTAATGTTCATTTCCTGTCTATTTCAACCTCTTGCTACATTGAGTCCTAATCAGATGAAGCATGATCAATTTCCAGTAAGTATTTTTTGTTGTGCAAGATTCTATCCCTCTAGTACCCCAATAAGTAGTCTCAAAATGTATCAGGTTATAACTATCTAATCCAATTAGCCTTTCCAGATATCATCTTGTAGCAGAAGTAGCTACGAATAGTAAATAGTACAAATAAGTAGTGGTAGTGTAGCAAATTCCATATATACTTAGCTAGAATGATAATGAGTTAATGGTATGCTAAGGTTGCAGGCTAATCTGTTAACAGCAAACTAAGCTAGCAGACTCTGGCCCTGTTTACACCTGGTATTAAGATGTGTTTTGGTTGATCGGATCACAAGTAGACGAGGGAGATGCATCCCTGTTTACACCTGATGTTTTAATCTGTCTCTCTTATACACTTCCCCTTCTGTCCTGATTTCTTCTAGGGGAAGGTCTATGGGCAGGTAAATGTAGAGCTTTTTCAGATTTTTTCGATCAAATGTGCCCGGAGACGCCGGAAAACACACAGAGAGCAGCAGCTTTAGTTTCTGCTCTGACAGACGCAAGGCCAGCCGAACACTGTGAGTGTGTGTTAGAAATCAGGAATGATGAATACGTTTTTCATCTTCAAACCAAACTTGTGTCTTCAGCCGACAAAGTTTAAAGTTCCCATCTGGCTAATACGCTTCCCATAATGTTTACTCATTAGGTCAGTAGGCGGAGAGAAGATGGTCTTTTGTGGCTGTTCGAACCCATTCGACCACATGAGTGTTTACACTAAAAGCAAACCGGTCGAATGATTTTTCAACTACCTCTGGAAGTGGCCAAAAGTGGACAAACTCAAAACGTTTTAGACCCCATTTACACCTGTATTTAGTCGTCCAATTGTGATCCGATCGAACAAAACGCATCTTAATACCAGGTGTAAACAGGGCCTAATAGTAGTTTATAAGATACCAGGCTAATCATTTAGGGCATAATTGATTCCGCCTATGCACAGCTAGTTGGCTAATTGGTTAGTTTGCAGACTGACAGAAAAAAAACTGACAAATGCTTAATTAGTTTAGAGTTTTGATTATATACATTCTACTTACCCTGAATATTAACCAGTGCAAGTTTTTATAGCACATAACTTATTATAAAAGGACATGGTTAAGCACATTGAATTACTGATAAGTTATTCAACATATAAGTGTGTGTGCATTTTATCATAGTACCTGAGGTTGTGTCTGTAACATAAAATAAACATGCTTGAGAACATTATTTGTGTGAATATGAAGGACAGCCGGTTATTCTGCGGGAGGCGGGGCAAAGGCTCCAAGTTTAGCAATAAAATAAAATAAAAATAAGAATAAGTGGCCGTATTTTGAATGGATCTCAATGGAGGAGAGGCTTCACTATGCTGAATTAACTGCTTTTGTTGGAAAACAGCTTCTGTGTAATCTTCAACATGTTTCTCATTAAACATTCATTTTGGATTGACCAATTTTTAGAGCTTATACCTGAAAAAATTGCTGTTTTTAGTAAGTGTCAATTTTGCAACAGGTAGGATTTAGTTTAGGCACTTCTCATTCATTTCTATGGAATCCTCAAACAGTGATTGAATGTCGCACAACTCTGACGGATATTCAATGATGTCAAGGTTGTAATGTAATTGGTCATCAAGGCATACATGATCCAAGTTGACTGTTATAATTTTTCCTTCTGGAAGAGCAGTGGAGGTTGGTATCTCCCAATAATAAGACCATCTCTGGAGGGCAGGATCTTGCATGACCCTCTAGCACTGGAAAACTAATAGACTTCCTTCCATCAAGACCAAAACTCTCCCTTAAAAGAGGCCATGACTCAGGGCCTGGACACAAGCCTCTTAAAGTAATTACAGCGTAAAAGAGAGCGACCTGATTCACAGCGCAGGCAGACGGCCATCTGCATTAGTGTGGCAGCGCACTAACTGGCCCTATCGCAATTATTGTGACTCTTATTAGAGTCTTTAAACTGCCATGGCTGATGACAATGAAAGTAGACATTCCGTCACTGCTGTTGATTAGGATACAACTAATCCCATTAGAGTCCATTAGGAGAGATAATCTAACGCTGCTTCCCCAGTGAAGGAATCTGAATAGGGATCCATCTCGCAAGGGTCATGGAGTTTTTATTGAATCCAGGATTGTCTATATAGTGTCCTGCCTCGATTCCAAACAGAGGTAGTTAATAACGGGCAAGAATAGAACAATATAATCCTTTGTTAATTCAAAATTGAAAACAGAGGCCACAAACTTTGTAAATGTCAACACTATGATCAAAGCCAGATGCAGCTGATACGAAAGTAGTCATCGCCGCTCTTTCATGGGATTAGCAGAAGGGTAACTGACTTACCGTCGCCACTGGAGATGGGTGTAGCGTCACACTTGCTTTCACACTGCTGCATGGTGTTGGGCCGTAGTGAGTCTGGACATTCAGTGGAGGGCTGTCCCGTATACGACAGACACTGAACCGTCCGCATCTGCTGCCCTAGTCCACACTGAGCAGAACACTGTAAAAAAACACGCAATGAGCCGTAAATTCAGCCTGTAATCCATATCTCAGAACCATAAACTGATCATTTATTTTCATGTTATGGCATATTAATTAAAAATAATTAAATCTAATGTTTTAAATGGTACAGTACAACTGAATTTTATTATAGTTGATCACATTATAATGTAATTGATATACACTTCACCACAACTGTAAAAAACTAAAAGTTAGTGTACTTGGTTACTTTAAAGACAGCAGCAACAGTGAAGAGTACATTTGAGATGAAATATAAGGTGTGATATATAAATAACAAGCAAAATTAAGATTAATATCATTTAAGCCACTTTGCCACAACGAGTCAGTTAAGTTAGACTTCAGGAACTGGCCCAAAATTGTAAATAGAACAGGATTTTCAAGACATTAAGTCTTGTCCACTTTCCAGCCAAGAACCATTGAGTTAAAAAGGAAAAGGGATATATGAATGATGTTTCGAGGTAGCAAATCTGAAATCAGATGTAATTCTGAAGTGCTCAAGGGCGCTCTTTTACTTTCTTTAACTCTGATTTCCCTCAAACTCTCAAGAAATGTATCTACTATATCCTTGAAATCATAAAAACCCACTGACTTCTGTAAATGAACTATATGCACGATCACTTCCGCATTTAGCCTCAATGGCCAACACAACTTACGGTGCAGTGAAGTGTATGGAAATATGTGAGAAAAATACACGAATGAAAAAATAAATAAAATGAATCTTGAGGAAGTGTCTCATAACAGGACAAAGCAATATTGATACGATCCACCTTTACGCTGAAGATATTTAAAGCTTCTGGAAATCATTACTAACATGTTACATTGTAATATACTAAAATATTATGATTACCATAGTTACTAATATATATAATATTCTATATTTTAATATAGTTAGGTGTAATCGTCAGTTTGCTATGGGAGAATACTATACCAGAAGCTTCTGTAGTGCTGAGTTTTTAGTGTGCATATAGAAGAAGCCAACCAATTAGACTGGTGTGAGTGATTTTAAGGCATTTTTGTGTGTAGTGTCTGTCAGGCGGTCCGTGGCACGCTTGTGAATTCGGGCCCAAACTCAGTGCTCTGAAACGAAGGACCGAGAGCTACTTGTGGAATGTCATTGTAATAGTTTAATTGAATCTCTGACTACTGTCAGCTGTTCTACATTAGAGCTCTCCACGTTGCTGGAGGGAGTAAATTGCGACTGTCTGAAGTGAAACTGAGATGTATTCCAGTAGTCTCCTACCATGATGTAGCACAGTGATTCAATGGAAAAACTAAAGAGTTGCCTAGCAATCCAATCCAATACACAAATTTAGCTCATTAGTCACTGTGCTACAGCGCCTAGTGCGAATGCCACAGAAACGCTGATGACGCATGCCAAGACAAGGATCTGATGTGGATTTAGTCATAAACACGTGTAAGACCAACAGTGAAGGACACCTCAAGGGACTTGAGTGCAGACATCTCAGATGAGTTTCCAGCAGCCTTCCCATTTCATCCCCTCTGTATTAAACAGACTTTATTAGAGCACGAGTCCCTGACAGACGGGATATGTCAGTGAAGGCCTTAAGTGGGATTTGAACCAGTGACCTTTTGGCCCATGGCTCCCTTCAACAGCCACTCCATTATGAGAGTCTCAGTTCATTGCAGGAATCATGGGATGGCGGGAAACCCGTACAACAGTAGTTGTCACTTCACACGGGAAGATGGTTAAAGCTAGAAGACTTTTGTTATATTTTTCAGATCATTAAATTATTGTTGTTCTTGTAACCTTAATTGTTGCTTATACTGTAGGTGATGTGAGAAAATTTTTCTTTATTATATTATATTATATTATATTATATTATATTATATTATATTATATTATATTATATTATATTATATTATATTATATTATATTATATTACATTACATTACATTATATTATATTATATTATATTATATTATAGGGCTGTTGGATGTTTGAATCTGATTGGCTGACGGACATTCTATCTAAGGTGTGCAATTATTTTCAGGGAAACGAACGGCTTAAGTAGTTCCAGGCAGGTCTTGACCGCATTACAGTTCCATATCAGTTATTCAGTTATTCAGTTAAGGTCTTTACAGATTACAGCAGCAGAAGAACCAAAACCCACAACGACACTAACCAAGCAAATAAATATAGTAAACAATAGGGTAAAACCGACAAATTATTTCCATGTTTTTTTTTTGCCACAAAATTACGTTTTATTATGTATGGAAAGCACATACTCTCTTTCTCCCGCTCAAAATGCACACACACAGTACGGACACAAACTTGCACAGAAACGTGCTGTCAGCGCTGCTCTGACGATTTTATCAGTAAAATAGTTTAGTAACATAAAAGCCACATTACATTTCTCACTGGCGAGGTAATAACGCCGTTGTTCTTGAAGCAGATAAACTTACAGTTTCTCTATTAATTAAGTTCCGAGACGCACAGACTCAGGTAATTCACACAAGCTTCATCTCTCTCTCTCTCTTTCTCTCCCAGACATCAAGATAATGTCGGCCCAGATCCGGCCAGCATCTAGTACACATAGATTCCACATGGTCGGATCTGGGCCGACATTATCTTGCTGTCTGGTCTCTCGGTCTCTCTCTCTCTCTCTCTCTCTCTCTCTCTCTCTCTCTCTCTCTCTCTCTCTCTCTCTCTCTCTCTCACTGCATTAGACTGCTATCAATGGCTCAAGCCTCTGTTACTAGCTCTAAAGTTACGTTTTGGAATTCGCAACGGAGATGAGGGATTAGATGCGTAAGAAATTAGTCCTACACATAAGAGCATTTTAAGGACAAAAACCTGACAAATGTCTTGAAATACAACATCAGAACAATGTCTTGAGATGTGGTTACCGTAGTATAAGCATAATAATTAACTCCAGTCTGTTGAATTATTAGAAAATAATGTAACTATAATTTACTTGTCTTTTAACCTGTTAACCGTTGCCAGAGCGCGGGCGCACTGAAGCGGTTTTTTTTATAAATAGTTCAAAGTTACTATCAGATTTAATGTTATACCTTGACAAACTATACATCATTACAAAGATATAAGACTCAAGTTTCAGAATTTGACCACTATTGTATTCTGAGAAACTTATAGCGACAGTTATTTCTTAATTTGTGTCAGGAGTTATGAAATGAAAAAATGAGTCGATACCTTTGATATGAATTATGCGCGTCAGCCGCTTTCATTCATAAAAAAACTCCCGTGCCGTCGTCATGACAGCGATACACAAAACAACGTCCTTCCGGGCTTTTAGCTAAAAAATGTGCAGATTTGGAGAAATATTGATATATTCTCATAGGTTTACATCAGATTTCTATAGACAGGAATAATATTTATTGAATTTATACCCAAATGCGTCGATGTAATCATTATGAGCGTTTGTATACTCTGTTAATGCGTTTTCAATTCATACCAATAGCATGAGGGCGCCCTCGCCGCCCTGTGCACAGTATTAGAACCAAAGAGTATAGAAGTAACAAGAGGCGAAACTCCGTTGCAGTTTTGACAACAGCCACTAGGTGGCGCTTCGGTAGCGCGGCCGCCATTTTGGACTGAACCAACGGCTTTACCGTTAGCACAACTACTGTACAGCATTAACATTATGTCTGGAAATAATTGGAAACAAAGAAAAAAAAACAGTGTTCTGCCATCAACTGCAACAACTAGTGTACAACCAATCAACTAGCATTTCATAGATTCCCCAAAGATCCAGAGAGGTAAAGTAAAAGGTTTTATTAACTTTAAAGTGAGCTTACGTAAACGATAACAGGTGCTGTAACGTTAATGTAAGCTATCCCATAACCGCAGTAACAGTTTGCTAATGTTATGTATTTGGTCGAAATTGTCAAGACTCGAAATGGGCTTTTTAAATCGCATAACTTACTTTCAGAGATATATGAACACCTAACCTGGCAAATGATCGCTTTATTAATTCATTGTTATCACTAAATTAACCCTTTAACTGTCACCTTTTTTTCGCATAAACATGAAAATCACTATCCAAACTTAAATGGTTGTAACGTTAATTCAAGAATGCTTTGGAATTTAGACCTATGGTTGGTCTTGTTTTAATTTGTCAGATTATTGTTGAAGTGAAATAAATTATGAAAGTGAAACAGAAAAAAGTTATATAAGTTTGAGTTTATTAAAATGTACAAATTTAAAAAAATATAATTATTTATATTTTATATAAAATATATATATATTACAAAATATATTTTACTTTAGAACTGCAAGAAAATGAAAGCAAAAAATCTGAACAAGTTGTGTTCCATATTTTAGGTTGATAAGTTATGTTGATATCTCGCTTCCTCACCCTTTCTGCCGTGTGCTCTCTAGCTAACGTTAACGTTAACGTTACACGGTTTGGAGCTGCGCGCTCTTGCTCGCTCCGGGCATCAGGGAGCCGCTATCAATATGCGGGAGACTCCCGGATCTTCCGGGAGACATGGGATGTCTGCTCTAGAGATATTAAAAACTAGAAACTACTTTTTAGTTCATTTAACCGCTTTTGAATTTGAACCGGTATCGTTCAATCCTATGACAGCTGTGTTGCATTCAGTCCAAGATGGCGGCGCTGCAGCTCTGCTGCGCATGGGGGAGTTTGTTGCAATGGAACGTTCTATTGAGTTTCGCCTCTTGTTACTTCTATACTCTTTGTTAGAACATGAAGAAGTGCCATAATCATGTGACAATCCAGGAAGCCTCGAACACACACACAGCTAACAACAGATCGCGCTGTAACATGGAGAAACAGTCGTTTTGAAGACAATAAACATGTTTGCTATGATATTTGAGTTACCTGTGTTTTTCAATCCATGCCAGGTATTTCCATAATAATAGATTATATTTATAATGTAATGCTAATCTATATAGACTATCATTGTGCAGAACAGTATACAATAGTATATTTTCTGTCTGATTTTTTTATCTGAAGCCAAATTAGATCACAGAAAATTATTTAAAATACTCGATTTGCTTTATAAAGTAAGTTTATAAGCACAAACATGGTTTTAATCTCATAAATTGTCGTGTATTGATGGTGTGCTAAGCTAACATGCTAGCTAGCCCTAGGTGCACCTGCCACCTAGAAGTTATATTTTTATTATTTTTTGAACGCTTACTGAAATGTTTCTTTATTCAAGAAATGCATTTAAAACAGTTTAGAATGTAAGGGTGAACTTTGAGAAAATAAATTAGTGACTGAAACCATATGAATAGCATGTGAATAGCCAGTCGTTAGTAACTAATGCAGACAAAAGAAATGCATATTTAGAGCCATAACCTGGCTGGAGAGGTGTGAATGTGTGCAGGGGGAGACTGAGACTGAATGGGGCTCGTTTGCACCACAAAACAATAAAGACAATATACTGCATAGATGGTAAGAAGATGACACTAAATATCAGTAGCATTTTAGCATCAAATCAAAATAAAGTCACATGACATGGTCTTGAAAAACATTTCACTAAATACAGAGTTTTGGACTTATTATCTTAAGATTTTAAACATAAAATGTTTAGACATGTGGCATTAGCTGTAGTGCATTTCTAGACTGCTCCAGGGCCAACTTCAATTTTATTTTCATGAGGATGTTTCATAAAAAATAATTTCTAATAACTTTACAAAACTTTGAAGCTATTTATAACAATTTTTGTCATTATGACAATAATTAATTCTACATTACAATAAACTGCCAGGTGTCAGCTTTCAAATGAGATCATACTTGTGCTTTTAGTACAAAGGGTTCATGAACTGTATCTGTTTCAGTTTGGGTATGTCATTTCTTGGGATTTTTCAAAAGTGGGGTTGCAGCTTAACAGGTTAAAAGCCGGTTGCTAACAAGTGGCTAAATGGGACTACAGAGGTTGTCTGGGACTGGAAGAGGTAAACTCATCTACTCACTAGTCCACTTTCACAACCTCGTTTATAATCACGCCCTTGCAAATTAATCTTACTTAAACTTTCCAACTTGTAGATTTTAAATAAAGACTGAAAGAGTTGTTGGAACCTTGATGGTGATGTTGAAGTCATGTGACTGTGGTGTAGTTTGTTTATCACCTACACCTACATGGAAGTCCTGGAGGGAGAGGGCCTCCAAGAGCAACCCAAGCCCACTCTAGCTTTTTATTTCTGGTGATTGTATTTAGGCTTCAAAAGTTTTGTTCATTTGTGAAGATTAAAACAATGAACAAAATGTGTAAAAGTTTTGTTGGTCACAGAACTTATGTTCTGCAATAATCCAAAAACCTATTGGGCTTTTGCTGAGGGAACCAGGGTGATGCGAACTTCTATTTTTCAATCTCTCCTTTTCAACTGCCCTACATTTTTTCTCCCCTTTTGGAATACTACGTGTAAAGAGGAAGATATTATTATTATTATTATTTTATTTATACAGCATTTTTAAAAAGATTTACGACAAGACACCACAGTTATCTTGATCGTATCCTTATTTTCAAGAGAGAAACCACAGGGCCGTCTGAGAGTGATATGTTTTGTCTTTTTAAAAACATATTCTTGGCACTGACAGAAAACCTTGTCAACCGCAGAGATAAACTTCAAACAATCTGGATGATATTACCTCCACTTACACACTCTTGGGCTGTTATACTCGCTGTCACTCACGGAAACACACGTCACTGGCTTTCCAGAGGCTCTAGTTTATCATGCGAGTGTAAATTCTGTTGACGTCAACTAAACACATGGTCTTTTTCATGCTGTATTAAAACACTTTACGCATGTATTGCACAGCAATACTCTTTCTTTAGTTGTTCTAAATCTTAATGACACGTGAAATACTTACACAAGGCTGCATTTGCATGTAGTTTACAGTCAACCGCATTGATTCTACTTCCATAATATGAGATGTATATTGGAGTGAAACAATATTCCAAGTAGGATGGTACTTGATTGAATCGAAAAAACTGGGCATTACATACCAGAATGAGGCTAGATGATTGGAGGGGAGGAGTTGAAAAATAAGAGTGCTTATTTTTCAGATTCAGATGTAGAGCATATACACTACCGTTCAAAAGTTTGGGCTCAGTAAGATTTGTATCTTTTATTCAACAAGGATGCATCAACAAGTTGATCAGAAGTGACCGTTAAAAATAAATGCTGTTCTTTTGAACTTTCTATTCATCGAAGAATCCTGAAATAAATCCTCATACCTGTCCCCATTCTCCAGGGATCCAGCGTGGCGGCGGACAGCGACCAAGGCTGCAGCGAATCCGAACCGGAGGTTTGTTATGGTCCGAACAGAGGGCTGGTGGGAAGGTTTTGGTCAGGTCGCTACTTTTACACAGAACAATACGATGCTTGAAGCCAGGGCCACACTTTGGGGTACACTATAAACAAAAACACAACACAACAATATGAAAACAACTTTGCAAGAAGATTATCTGAAGACTTTATAGATGAAGAACACATCAGGTCACCTCAGACCAATCCAGCGTCACCCACTGGGGTGGGCAGGACTGATTGTTGCAGGACTCTTGCTCTATTGGTCGATGGGTCAGACAGTGGCTGTCCTGCAGGGTCTCCTCCTCGGTGGGGTCGATTTTACGTATGCACAAAACAGTGCGTGTTCGGATGCCTCCGTCACAGGTTTTCCCACATTCTGACCAGTCACCAATAAACCACCTGAAAACACACAAAATGGGAATTGGGGTGTGGTTTAGGTTTAGTTGCATGTAATTATGCATTATTTATAGTTATTACAGTAACTACATGTAACGTGTAACAAGGACACTGTAAAATAAAGTGTTACCAAAAACATTTATTTTAAACTGTAATAATACTTCACAGCTTTACTGTTTTCTTACCAACCCCAAACTTCTTTTCACAATAAAATCAATAGATATGTCTTTGCAGTGACTGTCACCTCACAGCTCCGTTTACAATCTCTCAGTGAAACGCAACATTGAAAAATGCATCAAGATCTTGATTTTGATATATTAGTTTCAGGGGCTTAATGCAAATAATGCCTTGCCACATAGTGACCTAAAATTAGCAAGAAAAGAAACATTTGGAATAAATGGGCTGAAACGCCATTGTATTTACTACTCAAAACCATATTAGTACTCTCAATTGGTTTTTGGACTCTGCTAATGCACTTTGTTAAGGTTCAACGCCTGTGAACTCCACACAATGGCAACAACAATTCCAAATTTGCATTCAATTTGTCTTAGTTTTTGGCAAAACTACTCCTACACTTTAGCTGGGCTGTGGAATACAGACATTTTATATAACCGTGTCTTTTTATCATTTGTTACGGCTGAATTAAGTTCTGTGTGGTTTGTTTGCATTCTCTTGGCGATGCTCTGATAAAGCCACGGACTATGTGTCTTATGAAACGCTACAAGTAAAATAAAATTAAAGCTGAACATAAATTAATAATGAAATAAAACCTGTCATAATCTGCAAGATCATTAGAGAGAAATGACCTCCCCAAAAACAACAGGGTGTTCTCAAATGACCATTATGACCCTTTCTGGGCCAGAGAATGCATTCCTCTGACATCAGGTGGAGATGGAAATAGATTTTAGATGAAGTTATTAGCGATGCCCATCTTGGGGTTCAGGTTCACTAAACCCTCCACTGGCAAGATGCAGGAGTGCAGAGGCCAAAACCATTTAATTCCTCCTTCCAATTTAAAATTTGCAGACACAAGTGAACTTTGCTCAGCTGCTCGCCCCATTGAAAATGAGTGTTAAGTGCGTCTGGCCGCCGCACACACGCATACTCCACACACGTTTATGGATATTGTCCCTTGAGGGTTCATAGATTCTGCTAGCCAATACAATTAAACGCAGGTGATCACTCATACTTTTTTGAATGCCTTTAGGATTTTGGCACCAAAATCCAAATGAAAATAGGCAACATATGAAGAAATAAATCATGTTGCTTAGTTTTTAAGCTGTCTTCAAAGAAGCTCTTTATGGTCGGGGGTGCTATGAAGACAAATGAAACATTACGGGTTGTGGGCCTTTGCACTTTTATTGCTAAGCGGCTATGTACTATTATGATAAGACTCATCAAAACAGAATACAATTTCAGTTTTTTAAAATATTTTTTTTCATCCTAGGCTGACAAAGAGAGCAAAACCTTAAGTCTAAGCCGCATTTTTGGAAAGTGATATATATTTATATATAAGGAACATTTTTTTTTTTTAACTAGATTTTTTGCATGATGTAAATAAATGAAGCCTGTTTTTATAACAATTAAGATTTTTAGTTACACTTTATTTCAATGGTCCACTTTAGACATTCTGCAAACTACGGCCCGGTTTCACAGACAGGGTTTAGATTAAGCCAGGATTAGGACATTTAAGTAGCTTTTATAAACGTGCCTTAAAAAATAAAATAAAAAAACATTACTGGTTGCCAGTGCTAGTTGCTTTCAGTTAAAACATGCATTTTAATCTGGGACTAGCTTAAGACTTGTCTGTGAAATCGGGGAAACAAGTAACTTTGCAACTACATGTCAACTAGCTCTCATTGTATTAGTAGACTGTTAAGTTAGGGTTAGGTGTTTGGGTTCGGGTTAAGGCTGGAATACACTACTTTTAAAATCTGAACCCATTTTAAAACACAAGGCATCATACACTTGCCGACTTTGTAAATAGTTACAAAGTAAAATCTGGGCATCATATGCTGTACACTAAACGAAAATCATTACGAACACAACAAACTCACACAGAAACATGACAAATGAAGCCCTTATGTGTTCTAAAATCAGCTCAAAATATTAAACATGTTTGATATCCTCCATATGAATGAAATCAAACTTTGAAGTTTGCTCTCATTGTCATTCCCATGATGCAATAATTAATGATATATTATCTGCATTGTAAAGTACATTTGTAATACGATAATAGTATTCACTTTACTGAATTTAGCTGATACTGTTATAATATTTTTTTTTATAAAAATACAAATTGGCAGAATGATTTTTCATCATTACAATATTGAGATTTTTTTTTTTTTTTTTTTAAGGAAATTGTGCAAATTGTCATAAAAAATGTCCCACTGCAAAAAATAAATAATAATAATAATAATAATAATAGTTTTCCAGTTGTACATGATGTAACGGTTATAAATAGGCTATCCTTTAATTATGCAATTATAATAATTAGGCTGTCAAGCCATTGAAATTGTTTATTTAATTAATTACACGATGTGGCGATTAATTAATCTATTTAATCACAAAGTAATCGCACATCTGTTTGGGCTGAGAAATTACCCCAAAAATATAATTTAAAGTCATTATTGTGTTAAATGAGAAAAGCATCAAATAGACATTATAAAAAGGGGCATTACATTTTTTTTATTTAAATTTAAATTAACACGTTAAATCGACAGCCCTAATACTTATATATCTCTTTCCCCAATCAATACGCCTCAAAGTTGCTATACTCACTCGGGAGGGCAAGGCTCGGTGTTACAGGGCCGCTGGTTCCCTGGCGGTTTGCTGTCCGAGTCACAGTAGCTGTTTTGGACCACGGAGTTGTCATCCAGTCTTTTACACACCACCTCCTGCTTCTGCGAACCTGCAAAAAGACAATAAAACATCACTTCATTCATCTGCCTCACGCTTTCAGCTGCACGATCGTTTTCGGCACTTCAGCAGCTCGTGTGCAAAGCGTTGTGTGGTCGGCATCGGTCCCTGAGGTTAAACTAGCTCTGTGTCTCTTCTCTAGGGGTCCGCTTGCTGACAGAGCACTCTGTGTGGATAGAGGCACGGAGGTGATATCAATTTTCCCTCTGTATTATATCTAGGTGTGTAAATGCCTCGGTTGAAGTGAGTGTCTTAGTGAATGATTTTTACAGAGAAGCCAATCTTTTCTTTGGCTCTTGGTTGTGAAAAGTGAGCATTACCACAGTAATGGCAGAGTAGTGCGCTATGCTTAGCGCTAGAGGCCATTGGACTCTTTGGGGCCCATAAGGAAAGAAATTAGCCTCCAGTTAAGCCGGTTTATGCCAAGCTTGGCTAGCGCGCAAGGCCACCTTGTGAGGTGGATCTAATAGCTGCCAGTACGGCATTCTTGACTGGGTAACCGAAATAACAAACTACTCCGGTGGGAGCTCGATGAACCCTTTCAAGATAAGAGATTTCACAAGTACCGATTTGATTCACTGAAACCAGACCAGGGGGTAAATGTAATATCTCACAACATCATGATGTAAGACCGTTATCTTTGTTGCATATAACGATCAAAACAATAAGACGGCAACATTGAAATTTAATGGGAGTTTGTATAAAAAAAAAAAAAAAGCAGGAATCAAGTCCAAGTGTCTGAATCACAAATCATTTCTAAAAGAATATTGCTGAATTTTATGGCAGTTCGCTTGGTGTTCAAATGCTCCCTGTGTGGCTTGCCAGCAGAACAGCCGGGAGTTGTATTAATAACCTAAAATTTCACAAATGACATAAGTGTTGCCCTGGGGTATTTCCATATAAACTAAAATGTGTTCAAATGAATTGAGCAACGAATGAGGTTGAGTTCGCGGCGCTCTGTGAAAACCCTCAGTGGACTAGCCTGCGATGTTTGCATTTTTTGGTGAAATATAACAAGTGCTTTGAATGTTTTCAATGGCCATAACTGAAAAAAGGAGAGAGGAAAGCTATTTATTGTTGTAAGAAAGCCATTTATTTCGGAGGAGCCTGAACAGTCTGGTCATATTTGAGGTGAGGGCTCACATTTACATGTGGTTACGACATTCAGATGTTGAAATAAGAGGCAGCCTTTCTGCTCCCTGCACAACTTGTCTGTTGGCGGCACAAATTGGTGAACCATAGTCATGTCAGATAAAAATACAAATTTTTATCATTCTGTGGGATTTTTTTTTTTTTTAATAAAGAAATGATGACTCTGAAAACACCAGCATGCATTTCCAATCCAATGCTGTTCATAATAAAAATGTAGCAAAGCAAAATAGAGCTTTCAAGCTTCAAAAAAGACATGAAAGTGCCATAAATGTATCAAAGGCCCTGTTTACACCTAGTATCGTTTTCGTCAATCTGATCACAATTGGACGACAAAATACAGGTGTAAACGGGTCTAAAACGTTTTGAGCTTGACCACTTCCAGAGGTAGTTGAAAACGCATTCGACCGGATTGCTTTTGTAGTGTAAACGCTCATGTGGTCGAATGTGTTCGAACAGCCACAAAAGGATGCGGCTCTTCTCTCCGCCTACTGACCTAATGCGCAAACATTATGGGAAGCGTATTAGCCAGACGGGACCTAAGTTTTATGTTCATACTGTATGTAAATTGCACAAGCTTATTTCGTCCATTAGATTGAAAGATCTGAAAAAGCCCACACATTTACCTGCCCATAGACTCTCTCCTTGAAGAAACCAGGACAGAATTGGTCAAAAGTGGACAAAAGAGACGGATTAAAACACCAGGTGTAAACGGGAATGTGTCTCCCTCGTCTACTTGTGATATGATAGACCAAAACGCATCTTAATACCAGGTGTAAACAGGGCCATAAATACCAAATTTTTAGTACCAAAATACCAAAATTTAAGTTCCTATTTGCTGATAATTATGAAAAAAAAGCAGTCCAATTCACAAATGATTCATTTCAACCAGTTTTGTGAACTGGATAGACTGATTCCTTCAAAAGATCTGTTGTTCAAGAATCAGACTTTGCTACTTCTCTCATGAACTCTCATTTTTTAAGCTTGAAAGCTCAGTTCTTGTTCACTGTAACTGAACGGACAACTAATAGATTATTCAAAATGTATTCTTTCGTGTCCGAGTCATCAGGAAAATCCTTTAAACTTCTTATGAAGCCTACTGGGGACACTATCAAGAACATGTTTTCATCCAGTATGTCTATTTATTTTTCACATTTTCTCATTACAGATCAGCAGGTACAACAAACTTTCTCAATGAGGATGTGCGGAATTGATTGTCGTACCTCCTGCACATGTTGCTGAGCACTCAGACCAGGGCAGATGGTGCCAGGAGAAGCCCACTTCATTGTCCCCACTTCCTGTACGCTGGATGGGCACATTGAACTTGTAGTGGATGCCCAGGTTCTGTTCCTGTAGCAGCACCTGTAACATTTAAAATGGAATAGGGGTTTCTTTTCTGTTGCTAATATACAGGCATAACAAAGAGGTCAGGGTCAAACTGGTTATTTTTGTTCCCGAATTGCAATTATTTATAGTAGATGGGATGTTAGAGTATTTTATGGTGGGACTGTTCACATTCTTGTGGTTGCATCAGCCACTCAGTGTTGTCGTGACGTCATTCCTGACTGGCTCAGACTAGAAAAAATTCACCTGTATGCATCCTTCCAAGGCTGGAAATGCCAGCCGAGCAACTGTCATTGAGATAAATGGGAATTCTCCAGGTATTATAGACCTCCACGATCTTAACCAAGGATTTTGGCAAAGGAAGTTGGTCTTGGATTAGTGACAAAAAGACAAATACTGAGGTCTTAAAAATGTATCGAATAGAGCAATCAAATCATTAGGAAGAGGAGATTTTTTGGATGAGCCCAACCTCAGTTCAACTTGAACGAGCACATATTTAGCATATCACATCAGCTTTATTCCTGAATTACTTAGTCAGAGAGCTATAAATGCATGTGTGTGTGTGTTATAAATTGGAAAGCCCTGTTAACCAGTGTGGGCCACAATGGAATGGCTTGTGGTGCATTGGGCTCTTGTATGTTTTCCAGCGGTGCTGCGACCAGATCCTGGTATTTCCAGCACTTTTTGTCCAGGGAAAAGCGATTGTGGTTGCCGAGACGGGGCTTTTCAGAATGAACACACACACGCGTGCTAAAACATGTGCACATGAGCACTCGCATTTGGCCAGACAGAGGTTTTTAGTGCAAACATATATAACAGTTAACTCTGAAACCGCTAGCTAGAGTTCATGTGAGGTTTGTACACAGATGTGGACTTTATTTAGAAGGAGCCAAACAATTCAAACTGCGCATTCAAAACACAAGCCTGCTCTACAGTATCACTACTGTGACCTTACTACATGAGCTTTTATTGACTGAAAATAACTCAGAGGAAAGGCCACAATTGTTGTAAAATAGCCATATTTTAAAATGATTTTTGTCACTTTTACTGAAAGTAAAGTGGAGAGATAACAGGAAACTACAGGTCCAACAGAGAGGAAAGGGACATGACACAAGCGAGATTGAAATCACATAAGTGCTTCAGTGCGTCTCTGAGCATCTGAACGACCTGCCAGGCCACATCTCTGGCATATACTTCTAAAACACTAGAACTACTGAGACTACTGTGTTCCTTATAGAGAATATATAAGGATCTAGATCTACTCACCATAACCACCAGAATTTCAGTGGTGGCCCCTAGAGCTTCTAGCGACTCGGGTTCATCGGTCGGCCTCTTGTAGTGGAAGGCTGTTCCTGCGATGTCAAATTTGCGGGGCCAGTCGATGGTCCAGGCTCCGTTGATGTAATAGTCATCCCCCTCCGATTTCAAAGCTGTGACAAGTGAGAGAACCAGTTAATAACCCGACACGAGCGAGATGCTGCCAAGCTGAGAGGGTGATGTCATCGCTGTCATTCGTCAACATGACGAGCATCGTCTTACAGAGTGGCTCTGGCTTCCTGATGTCATGGCCAATTTTCACTCGCGCTTTCAGACGCAGTGCAGCTTGTAGATCTAACTTACCAAGTTCAGGTGAAAGTCTGCTTTCCTCACAAATGCCATAACTGCTCAGTTGTCAAAACAAAGATCTCATCTCAGCATAATTGTAGAAAAACATCTTGATTGAGATTGGGCCAAATTGTAGAAAAACAAGGTGTTTTTTACTCACTCCAGCTCAAAAGGACTTTTGCACCATTTATTTTTCCTAAAGGTACACAATGTTTGTTTTGTTGAAGATTTAAACAAAGAAATGAACAGTACTTTTGATAAATCTTTAAACGGATAACACTCACATTGAAGATGAAGACTGTTTTATTCTACATAAGAATGACATGATGGGCAAGTCACTCCATCATGCTGACAAAAATTTTGCCAAATATTAACTTGGTAGTAATATTTGGTTAAAATAGCCAACAATAGCACACCATCAATTGTGAATTAATTGAAACAAAACTGAAAATTTGGCTTTCTATTTTTTTCCGCCATGGAAGAAAAAAAGAGAAATTTAGAAGAATGTTTGAACTGCCCTTTTCCATAAATGAAAGTATAGACTTGCTCCAAAAAGCATCATATATATGCATAGTACATATGATTTGTACACAAGTCTTCAGAAGCAATATGATAGATTTGTGTGAAAACACACTAAAATCCAAATTATTATTAACTAAAAATTCAAGAATTTACATTTTTAAACTTAGTGTGTCAAGACGTGGTGTGACAGGTTACACATCGATCGATGATGCCAAATGCTAATTGGTTCTTGCAGGTCTCATAACTGAAAGTGACATGGCAAGTTTTCATATAAATGCATATGCATTCATTATATAGGAAAGAGTTGCGTACAAATTCTTGAGAACATTTCCTTTTGTATTCCATGGAAGAATAAAAGTCATAAGGGTTTGGAAAGACACAAGGGCGAGCAAATGATGACAAAATGTTATGCTCTCAAACTGCCAGTTATATGATCAAGGGTGTAGATTTGGTTTGAACATTGGGGGGGTTGAAGTTTGGGTTCTGCATATTTTTCATGTGATCATGGTATACATATTGAGGGGGTTGTAATGCATAGATTTAAATATTGGGGGGGTTATCTCCCCCCTAACCCCCCCACAAATTACGCCCCTGTATATGATACTTTGGCTAAAACCAACCAGAGAGATAAGAAGACAGTTGTTTCAGGTACAATTGAAATGAAATGACTGATTTTAAACATCAATGAACCAATTCTGTAGCATGCTTTCATTATTAGCCAAATATTTGTGAGACATTTGAGATCCTCATTTTAAACAGGGCTATGTGTTTGTATTCCACAAACATGCCATGTGACAAAATGTGTTTCACAATTTCCTTAAATGTGTTGCTAATGTCAGCCACTTCTGTGTCAGAACATCAGACAACTTATATTCCTCTCAAACGGCGAGAAAATCCTCCACGTCAACATGATGGACAACAAAACTCAACAAGCTGTCATACACACTAGCTATATTTATGTTTGCACTCAAAACAACTTAATTGGACCCTCTTGTTTGATTGTTTTAATTAGTTACTGGGAACCATGATGGTTTTACTCAGCTTGTGGTTGGGAAAAGACAAAAGACCCATCTTTAGAGAATGAACATGAGAGGGAAGACGGCTGTCAGATTAAACCAGATTTACACTCACAACAAAGCTTAAAACAAACCACTTCACCACTTTTGTACTCAGTAGAGCTGCACGATTATTGATAAATTGAGAATTGTTTCAAACAGAGATGACAATTCTGAGAAAAAAAAAAAAAAAGAAAAAAAATAACACAGCATTTAATAGAGAATCTGACAAAATGTTAACTTATGCAGTATAAAGTAAAAATGTTTGATTAATTCGAATGAATTATTTTTTTAAAAATCACTTGAATGAATGATTCAATGACTCACTTGACTTGACTTCACTTGTTTCATTACTGGATGAATCAGCATTTTTTTGAATGAATCTCTTGAATGAATGATTCAATGATAAATAATTTTTTTAACAATCACTTGTCGCCACCTACTGGTGTAACAATGTAATTAATACAGTCTTTATTTGTAGCATCAGGTTAATTTCAAAAGGTGATTTACTCTGTTTTGATCACTACCGTAGACATTAGTGTTTATATCTGAACTTTTATCCCAGTACTTCTGTGATAATTTGAATATTTGTAACACACAACCATACTGTCATGTTCAAAAGATTGTTTGTGAAGCTGTTTCATACCTACACATGACAACTGCTCTTTCTGGATCAGCAGCAGCGCAAACACAGATTTTAATGTGCCGGTGTGATTTTGTCAAAGGTTTAATAGACAGAGACGAATCATTGTCATTTAGGAATGAGATCGCGTGGGTGTTTGAATCGAGATCGAGATCTTTTAACGATTAATCGTGCAGCTCTAAACAATCATAAACAAAGCTTCAAAAATATAAATACAAACACTCACCAATGTAGTTCTTTGACACGGCCACTTCCCTGATTTCAATATGAACCGATCCTTTAGGTATCTGGACGACCTCCATGTAACCTGCAAAATGTAAACAAAACCTGAATTTTACTTATAGAATGGCGAATGTACATACATTTTTTGGCATCATGATTGCCACAAACCACAATGACATATTTAGGCCATGGCGGTCGCCTAATCGACTTGTCTGCCCAGCATACTGTATGTATTTTGTGTTCATACTTATAGCAACGGTTCTTAAATTAGCATGTTGTGCTTTAATTAGCATTGACATACTGTAAAACTCTCTCTGAAGTTTTTTCTTTGAATTTATCCACAGCTACAGTAGATGTCTTTGCCCTGTGTATCCTCTCTTGTTGTTCTTTTAAGTGTCAAGACTTTTGAAGACATTTTTTGAAAGCTGTGTAGTTTTGCAGATTCCTTAACCGTAATTAAGGAATACATTTTGTTATTGTTGAAAAGTCACTTTTTTTCCTGCGTTTTCACTTTCAAGAACTACTTCATTTTGTCCTTGTTTAAAGCTTTATGGCAAATTCTTAGTTGTATCTAGTGTTTCGTGTAAACTAAACAGACCCGGAGCACACAGTTGTATTTGAATAGAATCCCAGCATGCTCAAAGAAACCTAACTAACTTAGCAACAGCAAATTCATTACAAGAGAAGAATCTACACCGTACCCTTCACTCCCCCTTAAAGTTTCAGATGATTTACCAGCTATACCTTAAAAGGAGAAAACAGTCCCTTACTACAGAGAATACTTTTGGATGCGGCCCGACGATGCGTGCAATATTAGAAGTTTTATTGATTCTCTCACTGGATGATGCAATTAATACTCGTATATTGTGTTACCGCTTCTATTTTGACAACTTGTTTCTTGACCCAAAAACAAAAGCTTTATCATGGTTGTCTGATGAAAAAACCCCACTGCATTTCCATGAAAAATGTCGATCTTGGCCAAAGCACCCCGTTGGCCCCCTGACAGGAGCCACTGCCAAAAAGACAATGCGTTCCTCCACTCGCTTGTGCTGTGCTTTCTTCAAGTGGGATTTCTCTAGTGGAAAGCGATTAAAAACTTGTCGCGTTTGGCAGGCGTGCGGCGCGCTCTGTGGAACGGGATTCTGAGGGGAGAGATCGGTCTGCATCGTGCTCCAGTGGTGATTTCCAGTGGATTTCGCCACAATGTTTTATGCGTCTGAAAGGCTTTATAAACTTCAAATATCCAAAGCAACATGGACACTGACGGCAGGGACAGTTCCCCTAGATCAGGGTTTCCCAAACAGTGGTTTGTGAGAGACAGGCAAGTTCATGATTTGATGAAAAGCTAATAATGAATAATATCCCATGTAAAATGTAAATAACTAAATAGAGCTGCATGATGATCCTGACATAGCTTTGTATGATTATGAAATCAAAGGCTGCGATTTAATTAAATAACTTTAAATGCTGATGCGGCACATATTTTAAAGTTAAGCGCAGCACTGTGTTCATGCGCACAAGCAGCTTGTAATCCAATGCTTTCAGCATTTTAGAGCGACAGTAAATGCATCGAACTCCATCGCTGCATGCATTTGGGAACTCAACCTGCGCTAGGTTTACTTTGCATACACACTTGCAAAATTTCCAATATTTTTGTGGGCAGAAGTTTACAGTTTTGCAAGTGAAGTATTTAAGACATAAATATTAGTTTTGTAACTTAAAGTAAAAATTTTTTTTTTATTATTTATTATCAAATATTCATTTGTATTTTACAGTACAACAGTAATATTTCTGTCTTCATTTTTGTAATTAGAGGTAAAACATAATAATACTAATAATAATTATTATTTTATTTTAATTGAGTTCCTAAAACACTTTTGAGTCCACTTAAAGTCAAGCTACAAAGTCTAAATAAATGTGTACCTAATTTTTTAAATTTTATTTATTTACTTGTCTTTACATGTCATGTTACTATTGCGATGCCAGAGTTTATGGAAAAAGTTGCCAGCCAGCATTTTTTATCAATTTCACAAAACTTTCGTGGTCCTCTGAATGTTTTGTTGTTATATCAGAACATACAATATATCAAAAGAAGGAACAAAGCCTCTGCTTTCAAACCAAAAACATATTTTATTCTAGATTCAAGCATTCTTTTTTTATCAACACTCAAATGTGGGTAAGTTTCAACAAAAATCTGATTTTTTTTTTTTTTTTTTTTTTCTCAAAGATCGGATTCAGAACGATGATCAAAACACAGATGGAGTAGATCAAGTCCATCAACACCCCCAAAGCATCACAGTCCTGTAGCTCATCCTGGGTCGAAAATAACATTCTGCAGTTTTGATTTATATGATGTTTAATGTTGATGATCGCATTATTTTACACTATCACTTGTTTCTGCTTCTATTTCGGCTGTGTTTTGATAAGGAGATTCTGTACTATTTCAGAAGATGTGTAACAGCGCCCCCTACCATATAATCTCGAAAGATTCCGTCAATGGCGGGAAAAAGAGTAAACTGACATCAGAGAACTGTGAACATTGCAAATGTGTCATTAAATTATTGAAACATTAACTTCTATTAGATTCTACTAAAATCTCTGGGGAAGCTTCAAGCAAACACCTACGCAAGGGGTTCATGGTTAGATGCTGCCTGGGGTCAAACCATCCAATATTTGTGTTACACCAACCACCAACCTACTTACCAACTCGATAGACCTAGTAAGTACCTGGTAACACATTATCATGACAATGCATACTGAATATGTGATATTTGTGAGTGTATAATCAGTGACCTCCTGACCTCCTCTGGGTAGCGAATCGTTGAACAATCCTTCGGTGACCTCACACGTGCTGCCGTCCCCGCCGCACACACGGCATCTGTCCTCCTTGGCATCCGAGCCCAGGATGTTATCACAGCCAACATGCTGGAAAGACACACAGGTTTCAGTGCAAGGGAACACAGTCGACGCGTTCTCAGACCGTGACTGTCTGATTCGAAGAATAACATGTCATTCGCACAGCTGTATCGAGTCAGAATATGACATGAAAAGACGAATGGTTCTGGTTTTGCTTCGGGACCATGATTTCACACTGGACATCAATACAGTACCAAAATGATTTACAGCATTGAACGAAATTAAATAAAAATGTCCTTTAAATCAAACAGTGAAATTCGTTGATATGACAGGCTGATTATGAAAATTGACAATTTTGTAAGTGCATAAACAATAGCAGAAGCATGAGTTACAGTATTTATAGTTCAAGTGTTTTGTTTCTAAATGTCTAAATGTCAATTGGATTTTGTTGTTTTTCTGCTCTCAGCAGCCAATAATTCACCACACAAAGCACACTGTGGTCGGCACAAACCATGTTTATCCATGTTGCGTCAAATTTTCTTTCATCTTACATTTTGTTCATGAGGGCATGTCACGCAACCTGTCCATGTTGGCATTTATCTAACTTGACTGGCTTCTACAAAATTACAGGTGAATTTGTGCCAAAATACTAGTCTGACTGGACACGCAAGCTTTAAATAGAAATATGAAATACACTGGTACTATATCAGTCATCAGCCAATTTTATAAATATTAGATTCTTATTTTGATTACCTTTACCTTCAATGCTCACTTTAAGTAAATGTTGTCAATATAACAAAGATTACTGAAATACTATTTCAGTCTTTCTACTTTAAAATGTCACGTTTAATTAATGTGTTATTTGCCATTTCTTTATTATTTGTGAAATTTACTAACAATTTCAGTTAAAATTGTTTTAAAGTAAATCCTATACCAAATGTCTTCCAATGAAAGCACATGGTGTGTTGCAGTTCACTATTTAAATTTAACATGTTTTTCCCTGCTCAGAACTAACATGTGACCAATTTCTTTATGTTGTAACCCAGCAGTTGCGAATCACTGGACTAGACATAAGATTGATTGCTGTTTTATTTTGTTTTGGACATTCCCTGTAAAGCCCCTGTGCAGGCCTTTACTTGCATTATTATTATGGTCCAAAAGGCAATGAGAGGTTGTTGGGTGCAGCACAGATTGATTCCTTAGAGTTTAAAAGAACATTGTGTGGATTTCTTCGCTCCAGATCAGATCAAAGAGGAAACCTTGGGGATCAATTAAAATAGTATCTTAAACCACATAAATCAAGGATGCGGACAACAATGTGTGAGACTAACAAATACCAAACTGCAGACAAAATCTTTTCTACACAGAGTTCAAAATTTTAACCCTAAAATAAACAAAGCGTCGCACTATTACGTCAATTTGGTTTGTTATACAAATGATATTGTAAGCGAATTAAATATAATTCTTGAGCGGTTTACCCGCCTTTTTAAAAACACAATTAGATTCAAAACTGTACTGTCCTGATAAGAGGGCCAGCCCTTTCAACAGCAGCCTTTATTTAGGCTTCATTGTTCTGTGTTAGCGATTGGCTATGTTCTGTAGACTTTTCGTCTGAGACCGTTAGTACAGTATCTGATAAACAAAGATAATGCAACATTTTAGGCCACAAGAGCTGCATGAAAATAGAAATCTACAGTATGAAATACAGTATACTAGGAAAAAGCCACTCTGCACGTTTCTGAAGATTGAGGAATACTGGGAATGTCAATTTACATTTTTCACTGTAAATTATATATTGACTTGTGCTGCATCTGAAATCAAATACTTCCCTACCATACAGTATGTGAAAAACAATACGCCAAAAGACAAGAATGTCTGAATACATAGTATTAAAAAAACAATAGGGGAAAAGACCTACTTCTTCCGGCGGGATTCTGAAGTGCGCATTCGATGGACACTTTACTATCCCATGAGGGCACGGGACAGGATTTGTGAATGGCAGTGAAGCGGCCATAGACAGTAAAAGAAATGGACACAGCGACCCCATCATAGTCAAGCGGGAAGGAAGTCGACCGGAAGTTGAAGTCGGCCGGGTGCCGCCATCTTGAGCGGAACTTCACTTGCGTTAGCAATCCCATTGACTCCCATTCATTTTGGCGTCACTTTGACAGCGAATAACTTTACATCTGAGGCGTTTGAAGACTCCATTTGTCCATTTTTTATTTCTAAAGAAACACGACAATGTATAAAATGCTCCATTACCTTGTAGCTTATGTTATGGCCCCGTAGAAGCAGTTTTTGTAAAAGTAGGCTAACGATTGCGTCATAACCAAGCGACTCTTTGTCGCACATTAGAGAGATTACCGTATGGACAGGAGGAGAAGCTCGCGCGCAATCGGGGGGACGTAATTAATCAGAATACCTAGCAAAAGTTGATCCTGCTCCATGCTCATGGACAATTCCTACTCACACTCTCCGTCTCTGCAAGATTCGGAAGGGAATGATTCAGATTTCTCTTGGCACAGCTACTAGAAGACTGACGGGTTGCTCTCGTGGTCCGTGTAACGCTTTGCTCGGTTTGAGTCTGCGCGTCAGGAAAGGAAGTGCTAAGAAATCGCTAAAAATGGGCTTCACTTGTCTCAATTGAGTTCCAATGGGGTCGCTGTGTCCATTTCTTTTACTGTCTATGATCATAGTGACCCCATAGACTTCGACGGAAGTCAATTAGAAGCACTCTCTTCCTGATGGCTGAGCGTACTGCGCAGACTCAAACTGAGCTTGACGACGTCAATGTGACGTGAGCAACCTGTCTGACAGTTGTAAGTCTTCAAGTAGCTGTGCCAAGAGAAATCTGAATCATTCCCGTCCGAATCTTGCAGAGACGGAGAGCTTGAGTAGGAGCTGTCCATGAGCTAGGAGCAGGAGCAACTTTATGACTATCTATGGGCTTCTCCCTTGACTTTATCGGACTTTATGACTCCACGTCCCCCCGACTGCCCGCGAGCTTCTCCTCCTGTCCATACGGTAATTTCTCTACTGTGCGACAGAGAGTCGCGTGGTTATGACGCAATCATTAGCCTATTTTTACAAAAACGGCTTCTACGGGGCCATAACGTAAGATACAAGGTAATGGAGCCTTTTATACATTGTCTTATTTCTTTAGAAATAAACAATGGACAAATAGAGTCTTTAAACACCTCAGATGTAAAGTTATTCGCTGTCAAAGTGACTCCAAAATGAATGGGAGTCAATGGAATGCTAACAGCAGGTGATGGCTAATTAGCCAATGGATTCCCCCATAGAAGGTACACTTTCCGGATGCTGGATGACGCTGGTAGGTCACATGATAATGACAACATGGCGGATGTAGTACGTCCGGATTACTCATACTCACACACTCATACTATATAGAACATACTTTTTTAAAGGTCATGAAGTAAGTTTAAATTCAAATGTAGTACCTACTCAGACGCACCGTTGTTCTTTTGCACTTCCAAAAACTAAATTTAACAGTATTTTACTGTAAAATTACATTAAATGTAAGATAAGATCCATTACAGTTATTCACCATTAACTTACTGTTAACTAATTGTTAACTCATAGTTGAAGTCTACAGATGCAAAAACAAAGTATGATAAAATAAACACTTAAATGTGTATTTTGGATGTTTTTTGTCCACTATACTAATAGAATAATTATTTTGTAAAATCTCAAAATTGACCAGTGCCTGAAAGAACATTGGTTTTGCCTGTAAATAGTAATTATTTCCTTAAATAGTAGTATTTAGTGTGTACTGCTCAGTATGAAGTATGCTAGTACTCCATTCTGAACACAACCATAGGGTGTTGAAAATATTATGCCAAAGGCCTGGATGATATAATGTTTGTAGTGGATTTTAGAAGTATGCATTCTTGCATTCCAGATTCCGGATCCCAGATTCCGCTTAGACTTTTTAAAAAGACATCCAAGTCTTTTGCTTGAGGCCAGACAGCAACATAGTGTCACCAGATGTGGGCCGGATCTGGGCCGACACTATGTTGCTGACTTGTGGAAAAAAAAAGAGGTATTTTAACTTGTTTGCCGACGGGATATGAGAAGTGTATTATTTTCCAAGCCTGAAATTCTCAGAATAAAGTCTACATGTGTTAACCTAACTTCAAACAGGTCTTTTTGAAATCTGATGCACCATTGATGCAGTAAATGATTAAGTTATTGTATGGACATCGACTTTACACTTTCACATCTCTGAGCGTGGCGCAAAACAAAATTAACTGTGATTAGTTGTTTTACATATCAGTCAGACAGTCCTTGGCCAAGGAATGCTGCTATAGAGAACAGATCTTCTGCCATCATGACAGGGTTGTGTAAAGTATCAAGATGCAATTTACATCTCAAAACTGCTGTTTCTCACTCATGCTTTAAGTGAGTAGAAGTATTCACTAGTATTCACTATAAAATGATATGGTACTTCTCATACACTAAGTTCTCAGACCATTAAAAAAAACTGTGAGTGAGATTTGGGCTGTAGACTCACCTTGCACTCTCCATTGATGCATATGTCCAGCGAGTCGGCCTGGCAGCGCGTGCCGTCGATGACAGCAGGGGAACGTTCGGTGTAGAAGTTGTAGCCCTCAGCCAGACAGTTCAAAGCACACGGTTTCACTCCACCTGAAAAACACGCAGAGTTTATTGTCAAACAGCTCTCGAACACCAATGGGACTTTTTATCAGGTTATTGATTGTTCCCAAGGTCCTCGAGAACTCCTTTACACCCCCAGAAGTGTCTAAGAGGTGGCCACGATTTATGTCATACGATAAACCAAAAATCTATACGGAATAACAGAGCCTCTCGCCTCACCAGTGCATTGATAAGTAATTCGCAGACTGCTTTTCTTGCAACTGTCTCGAGCCAGGGCTCTCAGACGGGGCCCACAGTTTTCTTTTATGCCTTTGTTGATATTAACAATCCAGTCAAAGCACTCAAGCACACGAGAGGCATTACTCATAGTGGAATCTGAATGTTCTGCCTGACATCATTACTGCACAGACACGGGGAGAGATTAACACAGCTGCCAACAAAAATCATGGAGACATCGACAAAGGTTATCGCAGACTTTACAAGTGAAGTTCACCTCCAAAATGAGTTTTAAGAGCCAAACAATTGGTAATGATAATGCTTATTACAGGGCAGTGAGATAAGGAGATGATTGAGTCGACTGTGAACTTCCTGTTAGAATGTTTTGGAAATGCCTCTTGATCTCTCGCAGTTTTTCTTTGTTTATTGGGTTCGGGCCATTTTGTTGTAAACAAGAAATACACCCTTCCCACTGGGTTTCCGGCTGCACTTTTTCAAAGCTGTCAGAAAATGTGTCAGAGAAAAATCCAATGAAACAAAAAAGATTAGGGCGATGACGGTTGAGGTTTGATATTCACTGTTATAAAATGTAATTGTATTACATGCTGGTGAATTAAACAAATAAATCACAATTATTTTGTGAAAAAAGCTCCCAATTGAAGAGCATTCAAAAACATTACATAGGGCAGACAGTTATATTTTTATTATTATTTTACTAATAATTTTTGCAATTAATGTATCTGATAGTTCACCCAAAAATAAAAAAAGATATTTAAATAAAATGTATAAAATAAAAATATATTTACCTATGGAACACCAAATATTTGCCCATACAATAAAAGTCAATGGGGTCCAAAACAACATTAGACCCCATTGATTTTAATTGTATGGATAAAAAAACAAAACATTTACTATCTTCTTTATTGTTCCACAGAAGAAAGTCATAAAGGTTTGGTATGACATGACAGAATCATCCTTTTGAGTGAACTAATTAAATTGATAGGCCTAATCGTCACTCATTCTTTTGTAGATTTGACCTCTCTGAGAGACTTGTGTACGTACACAGTCAAGAAACACACACACACACACACACACACACACACACACACACACACACACACACACACACACACACACACACACACACACACACACACACACACACACACATATACACACACACACACACACACACATACACACACACACACACACACACACACACACACACACACACACACACACACACACACACACACACACACACACAGACGTAATGGTTTTTATACCGTACAAACTGTATATTCTGTCCCCTTACACTAACCCTGCCCCTAAACCTACCCATCACAGGAAACATTCTGCATTTTTACTTTCTCAAAACAACTCATCCTGTGTGATTTATAAGCCTTTTGAAAAGTGGGGACCGCTGGCTGGTCCCCACAATGGAGGTGATCTCAGGTTTTACTATTCTTATGGGGACATTTGGTCCCCACAATGTAATATAAACAAGGGCACACATACACACACACACACACACACCCACACACACACACACACACACACACACACACACACACACACACACACGTAAAAACACACCCACACACACGCACACACACACACACACACACACACACACACACACACACACACACACACACACACACACGTAAAAACACACCCACACACACACACACACACACACACACACACACACACACACACACACGTAAAAACACACACACACACACACACACACACACACACACACACACACACACACACACACACACACACACACACACACAGAGAGAGAGAGAGAGAGAGAGAGAGAGAGAGAGAGAGAGAGAGAGAGAGAGAGAGAGAGAGAGAGAGAGAGAGAGAGAGAGAGAGAGAGAGAGACAGAGAGAGAGAGAGAGAGAGAGAGAGAGAGACTAGCGATACATGGTGTTCTATCTGGAATCTAAAGAATTTTCAGACCATCAAAGAGACTTTCACAGTGTTGGTGTTAGCAGGGTACACACAGCAAGCCAGTATGTATACGGTCACTGGAGCCCAGACTTTGGGAAGGCTGTGGGAGAGAGCGGCTCCCTCTGTAGCCCGTCGTTCTGTGTTGCGGGCTGGGAACTTACCTCCAGTGTATGGCTTCCAGTTGTAGTACTTCCCACGGAAAGGCATGTTGTCAAAATCGGCACACTGCTTCTCCCTAAAGTCACGTGATCCTGCTGGACAAGCCTGCAAATGAATGATCCGTTGAGGCCTTGTAAAAGCATTCAGATGGTACTCTCATTTACTCTCATGTATATTATATTATCTTACAAAGTATTTATAATACTTTAATTTTATTCAATTACAAATCATACACTGAACAACATTAAATAGTGTCAGAGATACTGAAAAGTCCTATAGCATGGTGCTACCACCACTATGTCACCATAGGTATATGATTTTTTTGAGGTGGCTAGAGTTATGTGGGAAATAGAGCCAGCCATATTATCTTTAATTTTGATATAAACCCTTTCTGGTAAACTCCAGACATGGTTGCACAAAAAGGTTCATGGTTAATTTGGAGTAATGGCTATTTATGTCCCACACAGGCCGATGTGCAGAGCTCTTGATATGGTTGACCAGTGTGCCTTTACTCCATTCTCAACTATTCAACCCCTTCAAACTACTCAGTCTCAGTGTGACTTTTTTTCTCACGTCTCATTCTTCTGAGTTTTAATTGACAATATTTCTTAAGAAGTTTCAGAGTGTTTTAATGCAGTTTGAACTTATAACACAACCAACTGTGCTCACTGAAGCATCCAAAAACTTGTTTGAATCCGGTTGAAGACCTGGATTAGGTCCTGGATTAAGGAGGTCTCCACGCTCCTTCGCCTGGAGGAGGGCTGGGTGGAGAATCCTTGGTTTCCTCTTGTTTTTGTTTTGCCATCTTTTCAGAGAAAAAACAGACTCCGCACTTCCTGGGTCACAAAGCCTGCAGACTGGACGTGATGGAGGTGAGCCCCTCACCTCCTAATGTTTGGTCGCAGCACACACAAAACCCCACACAGGTCACTGTGGCGTGTTCAGAGGACGCAAAGCTTCTTCACCCGCCAGTTCCAGTTGGGGTTTGCAGAGCAAGGTAGGTGTTCCAGTATACCTACAGCCACAGAATTGGGACACACAGCTTGGAGGCCAATGCTCTTCTGTGCCGCCCCACCATATGTCAAACACGATTGCTCCTCTGGTGCCACTCGTGCAGAGTTTGGGAGCCTGTCTAAACTTTCCCAACCTGTCACGCTGGCTTATCAGGACAATCATACTCGACTATGCGATTCAGTTTGCCAGATGCCTGCCCCGGTTCAATGGCATCCTCTTTACCTCAGTGGCAGGAAAAGACACTCCTTTCCTGCATGAGGAAATTACAGTCCTATTGGCGAAGGACGCAAAAGAGATCGTCCCTCCAGCTGAGATGGAGAAGGGTTTCTACAGCCCTTACTTCATCGTACCGAAGAAAGGCGGTGGGTTACGACCATTCCTAGACCTGTGAGTTTTGAATCGGGCCTTGTACAGACTCCGGTTAAAGATATTGACTCAGAAACGCATTCTGACGTTGCGTTCACCAACATGATTGGTATGTGGCGATAGACCTGAAGGACGCATACTCTCATGTCTCGACCTTTCCTTGGCACAGACCGTTTCTTCAGTTCGCCTTCTTGGATCAGGCATATCAGTACAAGGTCCTACCTTTTGGGCTGTCCCTGTCTCCTCACGTCTTCCCAAAAGTCCCAGAGGCCGCCCTTGCCTCGTTAAGCGAAGTGGGCATTCTCAATTATCTCGATGACTGGCTGATTCTAGTTCACTCTTGAGATCTACTGTGCACAGACAGGGACCTGGTGCTCAAACACCTCCGTTGATTGGGACTTCAGGTCAACTGAGAAAAGAGTAAGCTCTAGTCAGTGCAGAGCATCTTTTTTCTCGGGATGGAAACAGATGCGTCCAAGATGGGCTGGGCAGCTGAATGCAACAGGTGGGCAGCCTCAAGTTCCTGGACAGGACCTTTTCAATGCTGGCATATCAATTGCCTCAAGTTGCTGGTGGTATTGCTGGCCCTGCCGAGGTTTCAGCCATTGATCCAAGACGAGCACGTGTTGGTCTGGACAGACAACACGCCAACGGTTTCATACAAAACCACCAGGTGAGCTCAATCATGCAGCAGACATTTTTGATGCTCCAAGGAGAGTGGAGCCCCAGGTGGTACAGCTGATCTAGAGTTGATTCAGCGAAGCACAGGTAGATCTGTTCGCTTCCCAGGAATGCTTCAATTGCCCTCTGAGGTATTCCTTGACTGAGGCCTCCCTTGGCACGGACACACTGGCACACAGCTGGCCCCAGGGTCTGTGCAAATATGCATTTCCCCAAGTGAGCCTGCTTGCACAGACGTGCAAAGTCAGGGAGGACAAAGAACAGGTCCTGTTGGTTGCGCCGTACTGGCCTACACGGACTTGGTTCTTGGAGCTCAGGCTCCTGACGACTGCCCCTCCCTGGCAAATTCCCCTGAGGAAGGACGGGCACAATTTGGCACCTGCACCCAGACCTCTGGAACCTCCACATCTGGCCCCTGGACGGGAAGTGGAAAACTTGAGTGGGCTATCACCAACAGTGATAGACACCATCACTCAGGCTAGAGCCCCCTCTACGAGGCAGGCCTATTCTCTGAAGTGGAGTCTATTGGCTAACTGGTGTGCTTCCCAGAAAAGGTCAAGGAAGTCCGGCTGAAGCGACCTATTCTCATTGCAAGTACTGTCCTTCAGTCCCCGATGGGTACAAAAAAACTACACGGCTTACGTGGGGCGCAGGGTAGGTTATGATGTCACGAGTGCACTAGTTACCCAGCACACAGGGGTTTTCCGACCACCTTGTAACTCAGATCAGCAGTTGTGTCGTTTTCTATAACATCTTGGTTACTATTGTAACTTCCGTTCCCTGATTGAGGGAACGAGACGTGTCGTCCCTCTTGCCACAATGCTGAACTACCCTCTGAATGGCCTGGACACACTCTCGGCTCCTAAGCACAAACCTGAATAAGTGAATGCACGCCAACTCCTTTTGTACCCGTATGTACAGGGGAGTGGCACATGCAAATTCCTCTCGCCAATTCTTATTGGCCTTTTCTGAAGTAACAGGGCTCCCAAGTGTGACCCATAGTGTCAGCATTCAACACCACGTCTTGTTCCCTCCATCAGAGAACTGAGGTTACAATAGTAACCGAGACAGTAGTCACAGGAATATAGCACATAATACCATTTAAAACGTATAGGTCAGTAAGATTTGTTTTAAAAGAAATTAATAAGTAAGGATGCATTAAATAGATCAAAAGTGACAGTAAAGACTTTTACATGGATGCAAAATATTTCTATTTCAAATAAATGCTGTTCTTTTAAACTTTCTATTCATCAAAGTATATTGAGTAAAAATAATGTATCACGGATTACACAAAAATGTGAAGCTACACAACTGTTTTCAAAATTTCTGAAGGATCATGTGACACTGAAGACTGGAGTAATGATGCGGAATATTCAGCTTTGATCACAGAAATAAATTACATTTTAAAATATATTAAAATAGAAAACAGTTATTTTAAAGTGTTTTAATATTTCACTATATAAAATATTACTGTTTTACTGTTTTTTTTATCAAACTAATATATCTCTTTGCCTCTTGTAATTACAAAAAAAATCCCCTTTCTAAAAAACAAACAAATAATGTATGTGCATTGTGTAATGAACTCACATTGTTATTTAAACATTATTGCCCTAAAGCCAATTTTAATATGCGACTCGACTTGGCCTCTTTCCATCGCAGCATTGTTATTAACCCTAGTCTCCATGCAAACTGGCGGATCATGGAGTCAGCAGTGAGTGAAGGGATGCGGATTAGCTCATTGTTTTGAAAAGTAGAACAAATGATAGCAGACCTTTGCTTGGTACTGAACAATGGCCGTGGCTGGAACCAGAGCCATAGGGGGGCCGTATCCTCAATGACTTAATAATTTCAAAGCCACAGCCATAATAAATCCAGACGTTGGAATGCCCCACATAAACAGCCAGAGAGTGGTGTTCAACCCTTGGTTGTCTCCTTCAAAAAGATTCATTTGATTCCAGGAGGTCAAAGAACCAATTACAATACATCTGTGATGGGGTTGTTGTTTTATAAGCGCTGAATCAGCGCCGGGCTGCTGTCTAAAGCTCCCCAAATCTGACCCAATGTCACCAATAGTCCATATCCACAACACGTTTGTGTTGGACAAGACCCTTTCATTTTCAGTGCAAGGGAGTGCTGTTTGTTTTCCAAAGTACACATTCGTTGCTTGTGCTTAACTGTTATTTTTAAGATTTGTGGTAGAAAGGATGCCTAACAAGCTCAATTTTCACCTTAAAAACCCCATAAAGTCCTGTAATGACGTTTCCTTTGAATCAGGAAGTCTGAATTGAAAGGCTTGCCCCTTTTTTCCATTTTTGTAAAATAGTCAGTCCTAAAACCATGATTAACTGCTCATTCTAGAGAGCATTTGAAATGAAAATGAAAAGTCCAACATTAGTCACCAGAAGAGAAAAGTCACATATCTGTGAATGGAATGGCATTTTTAGATTTAGACTAGAATCTAGAAAACCTCAAAACTAAAACACATGGGCACTAAAGCTATATATAAAAAAAAAATATGAATAAAACCATTTTTATTTAAGAAAAACACCACCTTGAAATAGATTAAGGGGGTGGGGGGAAGATTTGAATTTTAAAATTTTGCTCACCATAATCCGTTTTTAAAGTAAATTTTTTTATTATTTTTTTTACATGAAAATATATGGATTGTGCAGCTAATACTGGGAAATTCTAAATATTCCAAAAACTAAAACTAAAAAATCCTAAGTATAAATCAAAATCATTCAGATTACAGCCTCACGTCAGTGTTACAAAAACTCACGTCAGTGTTGCACGATCTGTAGCGCTTCCTTTCTCCGAGACAGTACTTCCCTCCGCCTGTCGGCCTGAAAGAGTTTGAATAAAAAAAGACTCATGAGGTACCATCATGAGAGACAAGGAATCAATGTAAAAAATGCATCCACACACCATTCCTATCAACACCGGACAGCATCTGTACTGCATTTGCTTTTACAGAGGAAGGCAAATGGTCCAGTAACCACAATCTCTACATGCAGCACTCACACACAAGCATATTTTTCCAGATTGAAGTTTAGTGTCCTAAAGATCAGAGTGGGTCATCAGATCACACACAAAGCCATATTTCAGATCTGGGTTGACTTTGCTCTTTTGTGCTGATCAGATCAGTTTAAAGATAATGTGTGTCATTTTTTTCAACATTAAAATACTTCCTTCTATCCAAATTCAACGTGCGAAGACAAATTTAAGTAAGTCATTCATAGGTTGACTTCTCATAGGGTGAAAACACTGCTAGGGCAGTAGAAATAGCAGATAAACCTGTTTGAAAACAATCATTTAAAAAAAATTAAATTAGAAACAGCACCGTCATTTCGAATTTTTCAATCATGCCTTTTTAAACTCCCCTGAGGCTGTTTGAGCAATTCATATGAAATTTGGTGTGAAACATCATATAGACCCATCTGACAAAATTTTACCAAAATAATTTTCATTTGTCAAACTATTTGACCCCTACAACAAAATACATTTTTGTGATGTCACCCATAATCACTAATCGACCTGTATATTGTAATAAACATCTGTAGCGCCCCCTTTTGACTGTTGTTGTGTGGTCAATTTTACCTACAGTTACCAAACTCTATACATGTTGTTTTCATCAAGCTGGGGAGCTTTCAAAATTAAAATCATTAGATCTGCCCAACAGGATGTTAGCCATTGTGGATTTAATGTGGATTTTTTTTTTTTTTTTTATCACAGGCTATGAATTTTCAAATACGATTGATTTATTGTGATTTGAACCAAACTAGGTCTATATTGCCACAAATGTTTTATTTAGTTATGTAGCACAATAGTTATGCACTTCACCTTGAAATATATCCAATCCAGACTCTATCGTTTAACTGGATCTTACATGTTACAAAGTAGAATTTCTAGTTTTCTTTTCTTTTCTTTATAGCCATAGTTATTTACATCAGGTTTTAGTTTGCCCCTTGTTTAATTTATTATCTTCTCTCTTGTCTTGCTTTATATTGTTGTGTCTTGTCTTGTTCATTGTGAGTCTTGTGTTCTCTAGACCGGACCGTAGCAGTCTGTTTCTCAAGTGTCAAGCCTCTGGCTCTGTGAGCCTCTGCCTGGCAGCAAGACTGGTGCTACATCGAAGAGATCATCAAGTCTCTGGTTCCTCGTCACCATCATCCAACCTGGTGCTGCCTCACTCTCCTTGCTGTGCCCTGTCTACAGTCTTGTCAATAAAACATCACCGCTGCTCATTCTGCGTCTGGGTCCTCTCTCTCTCTTGCAGAACCGTGACAATTTCAGCCTTACATGGAGTTCCATTGTTCAAGAGCAAGATGCCCCTCAGGCCAGTGATTTCCAATTCTATAAACAATAATCCCCATAATTAATAACCGGGCCCCTAATAAGCCCCTCGAGTATCCGCGTATTCTATCAAGGTTGACTTCAGTTCCATAAATGGAAATTCAGAAAACTCTTCAACCCGCAAGCAAATATGAAAAGCAGTTTCCATTTGTGTTTGTTTGACAGAGAGCTCAAGACATTTGTACTATCTCCAGTGTCTGTTCAGGTTGTTATGACCAGCAGGGCAGTATGCACTTTTTCCTCATTGCCTTATAAATACTTGATATATGCATCCAGGTCTCTCTCAGTGAACAGCTAAGCTGTTTGGCCATTCCTCAGCAGGTTATTTTAACCCTTGAGGGCAGCGTAATGAGGTTTGCCAAGCCTTAGGTGATTCTGGCCATCTTCCTCTGACTCCCTACGTGCCGTCTGGCACCAAGAGCGGCTGGTTGTGCTGTTTTCTCAGGGCCACTCTTAATGAATGCTTTCCAGGGCAGCTTGGCTTGAAGTGCTTGGGTTTCCTTTCTCTCGGGTAGCCAGGTTTTAAGGGCCGATCATCTTACACAGGTGTTACATATTACACCGGCCACACTCCCGCCACTGTCTGCAGCGAGAGTGTGAGGATAGACATTTCCGCAACCGCCGGGAATGAAACCTAAACTCCATCTACAAACAAACCTATTTTGAGCTCCTGTGGCTACCTATGAAAAGTTTGGAGAAACTGGACAAAAAACCCGGCAAAATTCGAAACTAAAAAATCATTTTGGACCAACAATCATCATTACATTTGCTTGACAAATTGAGTAAGGGTTTTCTCAACATTGCAACATTTAATATTTTAGTAAAATATTAAAACAATTTTTAATACAGTGCCTGGGATTGCTACACATATTCTTCAGTTTAAGTACACTACCAGTTATAATCAAAAAGGTTTTATTGTTTTTGAAAGAAGTCGCTTATGCTCTGCATTTATTTGATCAAAAATACTAGAATAGAGTAATAGAGTAAAAATATTGTGTAATATTGTGAAATATTATTACAATTTAAAATAACTGTTTTCTATTTGAATACATTTTAAAATGTAATTTATTTTTGTGATCAAAGCTGAATTTTCAGCATCATTACTCCAGTCTTCAGTGTCACATGATCCTTCAGAAATCATTCTAATATGCTGGTTCTTATAAATTGCATTTTAAATATATTAAAATAGAAAACAGTTCTTTTAAATTGTAATATTTCAAAATATTTTACAGTACTTTGATCAAATAAATGCAACTATTTACATTAAGCAATTAATTAACATTGAGTAATTAATTATTCGAAACTTGACTGGTAGTGTACCTGAAACTGCAACAGTAAACGCTAAAGGTGCGGTCATATTAGCAAAAGTTTTCAGGCAAAAAAGGTCCATTGTTTATTGTCAATAGTCAATAGTTTCCCCCACAATCCAAAAACATGCAGTATAGGTGAATTGAAAACGCTAAATTGCCCGTAGGTGTGAATGCGTGTTTGTGTGAGTCCCAAGCCATGTAATGGGGAGAGTTGGGAAAAATCATTGCCAAGAAAATGCATGGACAGTCTCTCGTGTATGGCAAGAGATGGCCATAGAATCACCAAGAGTCGGATATGACTGAAATGGTAATAGATAGTGTAGTGATATATGAAGCACAAGTCACACAGACATCACTTTCAAATCAAGCAGCTTTCTGTTGGCCAACACAGCGAATTTCCACAACCAACTTTGCAAATCGAAGTCTTTCGCCCTGAAGTAAAATTCAAAATTGTGTGGATTCCTATTAAAATGACTGGATTTCACTTGAATTGAATTGAATTGAATTGTATACATCTTTGTGCAGAAAGGTGAGACAGTAATGAGACTAGTGTGAGCAGTAGTGATGGACCAAATAAGGACCTGTTCAGCTTTGTTCTGGCTTACTTTGCCTACTTACGCTGGGCTGTCACAATGTCGCATGGACGAGGAGACGCCACCACCGCAGGTACGACTGCACTCGCCCCAGGTTGTCCAAGGTCCCCAGCTTCCGTCCACGCTCTGCGGCCATGTCCCAAACGCCACACATTCACCCTGATAACACCACTAACACACAGATATGGAGAAATTAGTTCTTATAAATTTTCCCCTCTGTCATAGCTCTCAAATCTATTGAAACCATAGGCGCCGACTTATGTTTCTGCCAGTGAGTGACCACACCCCATGCCACCCACAACCCCCATCTTTCTTTCTTTTTTTTATTGGAAACTTGCAAGTGCACATACACCAAAAATAAACACATCTTTATTCATTCTTCACTCTCAGCTGTTTCCTATCCTAGCTTGTTGCGACAGAAACTTTTGACTCTCTTTTCCAGCACTTTAGACACAGTTGTTCCTTTGCGCTTAAAGAAGATAAAAGAAAATAGTCCAACGTCGTGGTACAGCGAGCACACTCGGGCCCTTAAGAGAGCAGCCAGAAAAATGGAGCGCAACTAGAGTTTTTTCACATTTCATGGGAAGAGAGCACGATTGCATACAGATTGGCCTTAAAACTGCTAGATCTGCTTATTTTTCAACCCTATTAAAAGAAAATAAACAAAACCCTAGTACTTACTTGAAACAGTGGCTAAATTAACGAAAAATATAGCTTCAACCCGACATTTCCAAGCAGAACAGACTAAAAACACATCTCTTTGACATGCATACACAACACATTATAAACTTCTATAATTCATTGTTAGGCTGCATAGATTATGTCAGCCGGAACCGGGAACACTCCTCATAAATACTGATGTACTTGTTACATCATAAGAAGGATGGCGTCTACGCTAATATTAGTCTCTCTGTTTATCCCGAGGTTTACCGCAGTCTGCCGGATCCAGATCTGATGAAGGACCTGCGCCTGGACACGATGACAACGCAGTCCTGAAGTGTCAACTAGTCTCTCCCCTGTGAAGGCCTCCTTCCCTTCCCTTTACCTCTGTACAGATAAAGCGTTGTCAAAATAGTTTCGGTTCACGTGGCTACGCGGAAGCGATAATTCTGTATTCTACATTTTTAAGGCCAGACAAGTAATTTGTTTAGGTAAATTTGAAAAGAAAGACTACTCGCCAGCGCACATATATATTCAAACGCGCATACCTATAGACTAAACACGTAATACGCATGTGCACGCTGTCAGCGTTTTCACAGGTTTTCGTTTTTAAAGCTTGCACAGAGAATTTTTTTTTTTCCCAAGGCTTGCACATTGTAACTTATTTCAAGTTTTGCATTCTCAAGTCACCAGGCACTGTTGTGCGAATGAGCGGGCCGGAGCGCGTTAAGGGTTTTTTGTTGCAACGGATCAAAACTAACTTTAGCTGGACAATTACTTTATTCTAGAGCTGCTGTAAAGCCAAAACAATCTCTGTTACTTTAATTTCCTATTATCACTGTAAAACTGCTTTTAAACAGTCCGTTAAAAGTATAACTGTGTATAAATGAAGTGTATAATAGTGTATAAATGAAGGTGACTTGACTTGACTAGCCAGGGATACGGGGGAGTACTCTGGGTTCGGGCCAATGACTTAAAATGCAATTTATCATTGTACAAAAAAAAAAAAAAACTGAAAGGACAAGCGTTCCCGAATGTCAGTCAATTTTATAATTGGTTACAATGAGAATATGGAGTATATCTCATGATTTTACACGGGTGGTTGGCCATTTTGGGATCGGTGTCTATGAATTGACACTGCATTTCAACAGAAAAATTCTACAAATTCTACAAATGTCAATACAAAATCTACTGAAATGGCATGTCTGCAAACTGGTATTTCATGATTGATACGACATATGGGTCAAATGACATGATTCTTTTTTTTAAATTGTAATATTTATTTAAAGATAAATGGAAAATGTTATTTTTAATTGATGGTTACACAACATGACATTTTAAAATGTAATAAAACATCATTAACTTTTTTTGAAAATAGAATAAAAATGTTAAAAATCAGATACCAACATGAATACCAAGAGTAGATTTAAAACACACACACACACACACACACACACACACACACACACACACACACACACACACACACACACACACACACACACACACACACACACACACACACACACACAAAAACAAACAAACACATGGCATATGTGTTTTAAGATAGATTTTAAACTAATTTATTTATTGTGGACTCTCTTATGTTATTAACTCCAATGCCATTTGCCATTGTTCATCTGGTGAAATGCATCTTGAAATACAGGTAGTAAATAATGACATTTTTGAGTGAAATATTCTTAAAAAAAAAAAAAAAAAAAACTGGTATTTTTATTAGTACCTATTATTGGTCCATTTCCTCTGACATTATTAATCCATGAGCATTCCCTTGCTCATTACAGTTATGATTGTAATTAGTATGTCCAATAAGTTAACTGCAGCTGTCATTTGAGAGAAATCTCTTGACCAAATCTTGTATCGTGTAAACAGCGCATTCACCTACTGTCCCTAATCTGAATCTACTCCAGAATAAAAACAGACTCAAGGCATTGTAATGCGTCAGGACCACGTGAAATCTTCTCAACACTCTACCTCATAATCCATCCAACCAAGGGGACATGAGGACAAGGATTGGAGACGCTGGAAACTGTCGTCACAGTGCAACTGTGTCAGTAGGTTAAGTTCTGTCTCTTTCTCACTCTCTCCCTCTGTCTGGATGGTTGTTCTTGTTCTCAGACTCTATTTATTTCTTTCGTTCACAGACAGGAAGAACTTGGCAAGGGAAAGGCTGTGTCCTCAGCTACCAGTGTCTGAAATCAGGGTGGTGTGCTAAGACACTAGCAGGCAGGTCCAAAATAACCTCTTAAAGAATGTCTTATCTAACAGACGCTCTGTTCTGAAGCCTAGTGAGCTGCCTCCGTCAGCATCATTTTAAGGTACTGTATCATATGCATGCTTTGAAAGTAAAGTATTTTGAAGTTAAAAATATTTGCTTTGAATTTATAAATTGTTATAATTTGACAAGACTTTCATCAGACTATTGAATGTTTAAAATGTACAAAATAAAATAATTAATTTTGATTCATATTTTAAATTGTATTCATTTAAATATAACCCCTTCACATGTAAAGATCGCCGACGGCCCCAGATTATTGTTGTTCAACATATTTTTATACATTTAAAAATGATATTCTTAATATTTTTATTTTTAATGTTTGAGCTTATATATCTCCATAGTAATAACAGTATGAGTAATTCTGAGTCTTGAACTGTAAACTCTCAAGTGTTGACTTTCTAAATATATGTTGATTATGTGTCTATTCAGAATGACTTGTGAGCAGCAACCTTTTTATTTTGGGTATGTCATTTATGCCACACTTGCCAAAATGGGGGGTGTGCAGTAAGGGGTACATTTTGAATACAGAAATTGTTTATTATAATTTGACATACCGGTCAGCAGATTATGGAACTGATACAAGAGTCACACATTTTTTAATAATCTGCCCAGTGGACATGATTGCTGGCTGATGCAGATAAAATCAAAATGAATGGTTATTGGTTGGTTTATTGGCTTGTAGTCTCAGCCTCAGACTCAACTTCCATTAGACTCAACTCAGAGACAACTTCAGACAGTTGGCTGAACATCTGATGCCTATAGCACATTTAACTGTAAACACTTTTCGATTTTCGTCATCTAGTTGGATGAATGTCTGTGAGACGTGTGTGAGGTTCTTTAATGGTCCGCCTGGAAACTAATGCTGTGATGCCAAACCCCCTCATGGAAGAAGAACACTATAGTGTTTACAACTGTGAGAATGAGCGCTTACTAGGATCAACTAAATGCAAGATTTTCAAAAGTATGTGAAGTTCGCGGCTCCAGTGTTGCAGTAAACTTGCACAATGTTCCTGAATTAATAACTGATTAAATGCACGCCGGTTTATTATCTTGGGCCAGGCCCGGCGCCACGAGGGGGCAAAAGGGGGCATTGCCCCCTCAGATCTGATTTGTGCCCCCTCAGTTTCATTTTTGTATTCATGGTTACAAATGAAATGTTTAACCTTTTGAGTGGTATATGGGATTTTTATTTCAGTGCTGAGAGTACGGTCACACATATGGGATTTAGAATGTTCATTGACGACATAACTGCCAGATTCAAACTGTGCTTTCAAGCGTTGGCTGGCGCTGAGCCAGAGACGGACGCGCGCAGCGCTGTCATATCACAGCGTTTTCAACCTCACAATGTTTATTTTAGGTTTCAGATATTTAAATACACATAAGCACTAGTAAAACAATACATTTGGAGTTTGTAAAATACACACTGATGTATGTGGAAGCAGCAATAATAATCTATTCAAATATAATTTGCCGACGTGTGTTATTCATATCAGACAAACACAGTGGAAGTAATTATGAAGTTTACTCTTCTCACAGTTCACCGACCACTTTTCTCTGCACTTTCTTGCAGAGAATCGGAATATCAGATAGTTGATGACATGGTAAGCAAGTTTGTGAATATTTTGAATAAAAAAGGGAAAAGGAAATAAAAGCGATACATCTGTCAGTGTTATTGTGGTTGCGGTGTGTCACGTGACAAATTATGACGCGTCGCCATGGAAACATTAAGGGGGAACGTTCTAAAATAACAGTCGCCTTGAAAAAACTCACTATGGGAGTCAGTTAGAATATTCAAATTAAGCGTGAAAGGGTTAATATATGCATAATAAATGACGCTGGCTTATTATGTATTAGTATCTTTTTTACTAAGCAAGTTATCAGTGTGTATTGTTCATTGATGGTGTTAAGCCCCCTTAACAATTTCACATGCCCCCTCAGTCATTTCATCCTGCAGCCGGGCCTGTCTTGGGCTGTCCTTGGCCAATGAAAGCTGCGATAGAGTCCAGACCTTCTGTCGTCAGTCTGAAGGTCTGGCTACGCGAGACTAATTGGCTAGTATCTCACTAAAAGTATATTATATATCACTATTACATATATTATTTATTACTAAAAGATTGTGAATTTTTTTTATTTTATAAAAATAATAATAATATGCACTGATAAATTAGGGAATTTATTAAGAAAGCAAGTAGAGTACATTTTTATTTCATGTTGTCACATCACATGACAAAAAAAGGGGAAGAGAGTCCTAAGTAGCAGATCAAGAATGAATTCTGCCTTATAATGGGTGGCTTTTTGGCATTGTGCTTCCTGCAGTGTTCGACAGCCATTCTTTACGATGTGACAAATTCATTATCAGTGCTGATGGTGGAAAGCACATTCAGTAGCATGTGTGGTCATTCCTTTTTCTCTGCCTTTCCATTTCTCGTCTTTCTGGAGCTGGCAGGGCCTCCACTCCATTACACGCTGGGTGAGAAATGGCTGACATTCGTATTACTTTGATGCTGACCCAGCCAGGGGCAGACATAAGTACGCCACCCGCTAAAAAAAAACAGCGGCTCAACCTGGGGCTCGCTGCTTGTCCAAGACAACGCACAAGAGCTTGGCAGTAAATAGATCCATTGAGCGAATGGTAACAAAGATCGACAGCTCGTGGTCCTCTTCCATTCTTCCTCTTGAGCCATCCTACGAGCGAGGACAATGGCCACCCTAATCTTTGTTAAAACTGTCTCTCTAACCTGGCCCGGCAGAAAACTGATGACCCAAACGCTGCTTGCATGAGTGAACACTGGGAATAGGCTTTCTTATTCCCATATCTGGTACAATGAGAGCATGGCCAGATGCCATACCCGGAGCCATGAGGAGTCCGTTTCCCATTACCTGCCATTTCATAACCTTTCCCATTGCATAAAATTTTCCCCCTTATGGCACACTGACTTACCCCCTTTTCAATGGTGCTGGTCTGGCACAGGGTTCCTTCTGCGGCGGGGATACTGTTGGTGACACAGCGATTACTTTTGCTAAGGCACCAGAGCTCTCTACACACTTCCTAGGAAAGAAGGCAAAAGCAAGTTGGTCAGAATATATACATTTCCAAGAGAGAGCAGAAAAAAAATGGAAACAAGATTAGCATTGTGCAGTGGGCTGGCTTCCCCAGCAGGCTTTTTAGAGACCCGATGAAATCGCTTCTTTCTTGCGTTGACATACCTATTGAAACAAGATGTTTGGGTGGGGCATACTGAAAGGATACTCCCCCTTTTAATAGCCAATAGGCTGTAGTTACGTCACTGCTACATGAACATGCTACTTGCTAGTCAGTGGCAGGTGGTTTTCGTGGAGGAGACATACTTATTCTAAAAAGAATTTGATTGGACAAAATCTGATTTGACATGACAAATTATGCGTTATACAGCAAGCAAAAACAGTTCCCTTTCATAGTGGAACTCAACACTGAATCTTGGATTGACACTATGGGGGACGCCATAGCGTGATTGGTGATGGCGTCTGAAGCATGTGCTACGGGTGGAACGGTTCATGAAAAAAATCTGAACTGTTCAATTCACTTGTCACGATTTGAGACACGTGTGTATTGTTTGGGTCCGGCCACGCGCAGCGTAACTTGTTTTTTATCATTTGGCATGGAGGCCAATGTTAGGAGTGTCGAGTGCTGCAGTCCAGCAGGTCAACTTCACCAAGGCACCGACAGTATCGTTTGCACGTGTTGCTTATGCTAATTGAAACACTTCCAATAGGTTAGCTCATCTGTGGAGACATTTACATTTACATTTATGCATTTGGCAGACGCTTTTATCCAAAGCGACTTACATTGCATAATCCTATACATTTATACATAGGTATGTGCAATCCCCTGGGATCAAACCCACAACCTTGCGTTGTTAACGCAATGCTCTTACCACTGAGCTACAGGAAAGCGTCACCCCAGTGTGTCAACTGACAGCAAAAGAAAGAGAAAGTCGGGTAGGAAAGAACAACTTCTACTACCAAAAGCATTTAAACAACACTGTAATAAATGTAGGCACTGACAGTGACAAGAAAGCCGATTCTTTAAATTTGACAATAAGTGTTTTTGTTCTCAGCTACAATTAGTCTAAGGCCAACAGTTGTAAACTTTTTTACAAATAAATGAAAAGCCTTGCTGTATCAGAATCTCACAGATTTAATTATTTAATTATTTAATTATTTTACATAAAAATTATTATTTATGATTGTCAGTGTCACAATAATGTGTCTATTTGTAAAATCAAGCTGCCTCATTCTTTCAGTTTTTTTTATTACATGATCTTGAAAATAACTTATTTTTTAAATATTGTAAATGGTAGATAATAAGGCTATATATTTTATGCTGATGTATGGTATTTCTAAAGTGGTAAAAAGAAAAAAAAAACATTAACAATGTATACCGAATCTAACCGAAAACCGTTCCGAGGATTTTGTGAACCGTTCCACCCCAACATGTGCCATATAGCATCCCTTCTTTTTACTGGGCACCTTATCAAGTGCTGGGAGTCTTTGGATCCTGGACGAGTCCAGGCAGGGTGAGAGCACTTTCCCCAATTGCTTTGGGATAGTGGAGCTGAAGCTCCCCTGTGGTTCCCTAGGGGTTGAGTATTTAGGGTCAAGGATAGTGAGAAACAATATTTCTACCAGTTCACGTATATGCTCCCTCTGGAGGTAGTGGTGGGCCAAGCCAAGGTCGCAGTTTAAAGCGTTCTCCCTAGGCAAGTATTCCCTATGGGCTGTGTCAAATAAAAAGAAATTTACCTAGCTTAACCTTAGTGCTCTGCTCTTAGACCTCATGTGGCTAATGCCTGGCCCGCAAGGAAGGGAGGAAGGTTGTAAAGGCCAGGACTTTCCTTGTCCCGGAGCAGAGAAGCTTGGATAATGGCCAAGGGAATATTACCACTTGACAGACTTGCTTTTACCCATAAATAGAGCTGTCAATAGAGTAAACATTTCAATTGTGATTAATCATACCTTTTTGTTGAAATACAGAAGAGGACCACATGGAGATGGCAAAAAATAAATAAATAATGAATCCAATAACCTGACTACAATACCAACTACAGTACACAGATCCATTCAGAATTACTAAACACAGCAACATACACATGACAAATCAAAACATTAACCTGAATGTGCGTAGAAACAACCTGAATGTAGTGAAATGTGTCTGTGCGTAAATACAATGTGCCATCAGTGCATCGAGAGCGCGCATTCATATAATGGACTCATGGATGCTTACTGTCACCGCAATCATTTTTACCATGATTGCAATCCTCATCCATCAAAACTTTACTAGCAAGACGCTGGTTTGCTTTATCAAGCCGGGAAATGTAGTTTGCACATCATCTGGTCATACAGTTGTGGGATATTTTGACGTTAAATGCGTTATTTGCATAATTTTTTTAACACGTTAAGAATTTTTAGTTAATTGAATGCGTTAATGAATTAACGTTGACAGCCCTACCCATAATTCACTGTATATGACTTAAATTCACAGCATTTACTAATGTAAAGCAGCTTGGTTCGGAAGTGATCAGTAAGCGGTGCTTCATGGACAATGGGCCTTCTTTTGCATGCAAAATTTAGCCAAAGTTTTGCTAATGTAAATATCTAAGCTTTTTTAGAAGACGTTTTGTTGCTCATCAAGTTAAGTTTCAAAATCAGTAGAACTCCCTAAAATTTACATAACGAACTTAGCACATCACAGCTGGAAATGGGTTAAAAAAGTATTGGCATAGTGAGGATGAATTGTGAGAACTCCCTTATTAGTAGCTGACCAAAGGGCTAACTTCCATGTGCTCTGAAGGAACTATGCTGGGGCCTGAAGTTTGAACATAGGAAGATAGTGTAGCTTTGTAGAACCCTGCATTGTATTTCCCAATAAAGTGCACAAAGTCCCTTTAAAGCTTGAACTTCACAGGATTTACAGGACAGAGAAGTGCCCCCATGAAAAAGACTTATGATAGAGAGCACCGCCACTGACCCCAGGTCAGTAAATAAGACTCAGCTGGCCAGCCCATCCAGATTAAATAAAGCAGCAAACTGCCACTCTCAGGTTGCAAAAGCTCCACCTCTGCAGCTGGTTTTAATAAGGTTTCCTGCTGGCTCATTCAAGATGCTCATGCTGAGAGGGTCAGAGGGGTAGGCTTGACCAGCAAGACTCAGGCACTGACGGGCTTAAACTGGGAGTGCAGGGTAGCATAAAAATTGGCCTACTTCACTAAGACCAAAGTAATTACTATCAAACTTTTTTTTAGAGTTTTCAGAGCCACTTCTGGTATGAATTTGACATAGATGGCATTCTAGTAAAACTACTAAATGAGTAAAATTAACTAACATCAATGTATATGACAGCTGAGTCAGGTGCAAGATATAATGTAATATTATGCATATGCTGTGCATATATCTGATTAATCACATATGTGTATGATGTTTGAGTTCATTAACCACCCATGCAAAGAGGTCGAATAGTCAAATAACCAGCTGAAAGTGAACATACCACAAAAACTATACAATTATTTAATGTCTTGAAGTGAGGAAATGTTATGACATCATATGCAAAACATGGGTGACATCAGCATAAAAGTTGTCACAAGTTTACTCATCCATATCCAGCCTCCAGCGTCATGACCCAGTAACTTCGAAATTGCCGAACCCACTTTACCATACTAGGTGCTCTCCACTGCCACTAAATATTTTATGATGTTCTCATATTCCATGGTGATAATCTCCCCATATGCAATGCTAATTAATAGATGGTTAAATAAACAGAAGGATAAAGTCTAATGCCTCCCACATCCTCCCTAGTTACTAGATCCAAACACCACTGATCTGATTAAGAAATAGATTTCCACTGCCTTTGTCCTAAAGACACAATAGGTTCAATGTTTTTTTTTCCACACCATTCAGGATGTGTATGACAGCATTCCAAGAAGGATTGAAGGCAAAAGGTGGTTGTGTACCTTATTAGGTCTTTGATATTAATATATTTTTAGGTTTCGAATTTTTCGTCCACCCCCCTGGGTGTGTGTTTATCTCTCCGTAACAGTTTTTCCAAACCAAATTCAAACCTCTGGTTCGCTGGTGTGGTTATAATTCTCCAAAGGCATGTATAAAACAGATGGTTGGCAGAAAAAAAAAGATTGTCAGAATCCACTAACACTACACGCTGTATTAAACTTGAGCCAAGGGAATGCAAGACTTTTTTTCTTTACATGACCGTCTTCCATGCTGATCTATACCACAGTTATGAGCTTAAGAGAGAAATTACAGGGTTCTCTTTTTGGCATGCGTTCATCCACTGTCGGATATATCTCTCAATGAAACAAAAGAACTCTGTAATCTCGGGTAATTTAATTCTTTTCTGGTGTAGAAAGCAAAGCCGCATATTTGTACTAAGCAGAGCGCCATCTCTTATTGATCATTAATTTTCCTGGCTTGCTTCAAGCTCTTTTTTCCCCCCTGTGTCAGTTTATTTGCTTAAGTTTGTTATTCTTTGGGTAAAATCATTATCATTTCCAAAAGTCTGGGGATTCGGCAGGAAAAGAAACAAACCTCAAGTATGGACTTTCTCTGAAAGATATGTGGCCCGACTTCAAACGGTCCTCGGCAAAGCTCGTTTCAGGTGCTGATAAAACAACAATCTTTAATTTCGACAACATGAATGGCATCATGTGACATACTACAAGAGAGTATCAACTTGGCAGCCTCCCTTCTAGCCCTCAAAGGAAGTGAAAATAATCTCAGCTGATTGCTATCACCTGTGTTTCTTAAAGCTTCCAAAAGTTCTCCACAATCAGGGCAAGTGTTACAAAAACTTAAACTCGATATATTCTTTACAAGTCCAAATGAGACACCACAGCACTCACTCACAGCACGTTTTCCCCCTCACTGCTCTGTACATCAGAGAGCTCTTCTTGTAATGTTGCCTGCTGAACAAATCATGTCCTTTGGCTAGTCTCCTTTGGGTCAGTGGTAAAAATAACTGCTTGACCTCCGGCTTCATGTCTCCTCAGAGCTCTTTAAGTAGCTGTCTTGCTCTTTATGTCCAAACCGCCTTCTGAATCGTCCAGTGTTATTAAAATCAGCTCTTGGATTTAATACATATGCAGCAGGTTCTGACCTCACAGGTAAAGCATCAAGAATGTAGCAAAAATCGGATGTGTTCACATTATATTGCTCTGTGTCCTGGCATTTTCTAGCAAAGCACACTTGGTTAGGACAAAAATTTGCATTTACATTGAATATTTAGCGCTTTTTGCTTCCTTGCATTGGTTGCAGTTAGGCGATGTCTCAGTAACATATTTTAAACATTCTTGAAAGAGCACCTAAAAAAGTAATCCAAACAAAATGCTTTTGGAATGTTTTGAAAACACCTATTTGGTAAATTTCTTTAAATAGACTAAAAATGTCAATATGATGTGTTTTAACGATGAAAACAAAACCAGCTTTTAAATTAAAGCAATCTGTGCATTTGAATGAAGCATTTCAAAGACAGTAAAAATACGAAAATTCATCAAGTCCATAAACTGCTTACAAACAGACTTCACCCATTGTTGGCATCGATTTGGGATATTTACCACAACTACCAAATATTTAACTTAAAGCTGCAGTCCGTAGTTTTTCCTCTTTGTCACCATCTCTGTTTGCAATCTGCAATTGCAGTTATTTGCGCAATTATCAACTTTACGTGGGTTGTGTTTTGAGGAGAATGTGCGACTGTCAGTCAACGCGCCGGTGTGGATACTGTCATTCGGAATCACAGATTCTACTTTTTGGACGTAACATCCACTTTTGTTCTGACAAACTAAGGGGAAAAAAAGCATTGCAGTAAATCACGCAGATTAAATCTAACAATCGCTTATCATATCACGTCAAACCATTCAAATTATACTTTGTTCTCAAATTGTTAATGTTAACAACATCAACATTGCTTGACTACATTTAATGCCCTTCCGATATTTATCCTTGTTTTCGCTTGGGCCCGGTTGCAGTCTCTTTTTTTCTGTAGCCACTCCAAAGTCCAAAGTCTTTTGCATTTTACAATGGGTGAATCTCCAGTTGTCACTGGTGATTGTCGTTTGAACCTTTCTGGATCTGCCATCAAATTGATGTTTATATCAAGTGCTGTGAGAAAAGGCTATAAATCTCCACCTCCAACATCCTCACGCAATATAGCCTACTAGCCGGGACACCTTCTTTATGGGTATAGATGTGACGTAATGACGCAAAGACATGCTCGAATTTCCCACGGAAATCCACCAGTACCACTGGAATTAAAAAACATTATTACAAGCTTACCATTTTGAATCGAGCTAAGGCAAGCATATAGTTTTGAACACTGGCTGGTTATGTACTTACTAACTAAAAAAAGTTACGGAATGCAGCTTTAAGTAATTCTAAAAATGTCAGAACAACATTTCTGCAGTGTTTAAAAAATCCAACATCTACCGCATTGTGTACATAATTCAAAAATCTTCTCAACTTTCTCCTGAATTTTAACCCGGGACGTCATTCACAACCCTCTTCCTCATTTATTTTTTAAAGTTATACATTAACCTTCTTAGTATTCCTCAATAAATTAATTCTAAAAAATATAACAGGAAAAAAAAAGAATACAATTATAAAAGAATGCCCGTTTTCCCATTCATTTTTTGTACAAAACTGTATAGGGTCGCTAACGACCCGAGGTGTGTAACAGTGTATACAAGTATATTTTTTCTGCACAACAATAATTGAATCTTTGATGACTAAATAAGTGGAATTTATCTTTACTCCACAAGCTGGCAGTGTCTGATACACAATGATGAAGTGTTGTTTCACTCACAGTTACCGCAGGCAGAAAACAAAAGAATAGGAAGGATCATCAGCAAAACTTTAAATGGCTCAACAATATTAGTGTCACTGACACTGTATGGTGGATCTGGTGAAGAAGCTGTCAGTGATATATTAATTTTGATGTTTAAGATGTTGGAAATGATAGTTTTGAGAATATGTTTGAGATTGTGAATATTAGCCAGATGCTGAATGTACTGGGAAATGAGCTCTGACGAGGACAGTGATGATGGTAAGGATCTGCTCAAACGGTAACAAATTATGCTTTATTTTACTGTTCTGTAATTGTTAGTCTAATATTAGAAGAGTTTTATACAGATCCATAAAGATCTGGGTCGTTAAAGACCCGAATATGTAATAATGATTGGCGAAACATTTATGGTTTTGAGGGTTAAGCAACTGGGCAATTCCACGCAAAACTGTCACATCCATAACACCAACACAATGCAATGGTATTTAGTTGGCGTTATGGATGTGACATTTTTGCGTGGAATTGCCCAACTACAGAACAATTGTGCTTGCTGCCATGATAGTTCATTTTTGGTTGGATGTTTAGAAAAAAAAGTCTGTAAAAAATGTATTTGTTGCTCCGTCTGTATAAAGACCAGTCCGACACAGCAACATTGTTTCAACCAATGGCATGAGTTTCGGAAACCTGTATGAAAACAGGTATTATTTTTGCAATTCCATTGGTGACAATAGTGGCAAAAACATTTCACACTTACATTAATTTTTTTCTCTTTTAATGAATACTTTATGATTAAAGCCATATTGTTATTTAAAAACAATCCTGGTTTAATCCAAACTGTCTCATTTTCTGACCCCAAAATGCCCAAAATTCTTTGTCTCTGAGCTAATAAAAGTCACCATGTAAGAACGACATTCCCAGAGCATGATAGTGTGTTGCAGCCTTCTTACCCCATATTTGCACTGACGGGAGGAGGCACCGTACTGGAAACGACACTGCTCATCTGCATCGTACACCTGCCCTGGAGCCACAGTGGGGTACAGGAAGTCTCGTTTCAGAGGCTCATTGTCCAGACACGTTCCCCGACCTGAGCTGTCAAAAAAACAAACCTTCAATGGGATTGGCTCCTCTACAGAGGTTTCATTTGTGACCAACAAGAGGAAAAAAAAGTGTCTCATGCCAAAAGCTCAGATGAAACGAAATGGGAAGGTGTATTGTTAATGGGAATTAGCGAGTGAGAAACCTGGAAACTGCAGAAAGCAAAATGAGGGGAGGACATGAATGACAAACAGTGGCTATAAAAGGCTGAGATTTGGACTTATATGGTACTGCGGTGCGCCTATGGAATCCTTTGAAGAGCCAATAAAATGACGAAAGAGACTGAAGGAGCAAAGAAAATGCAGAAGGTACCGGAGGTCACGCGTCCAAGTCAAGAGTTGTGTTTAGTCTGTTTAGTCAGCTAGAAATATGAACGCTCCCAAGAAACACTCAAAAAAAGAGGGCCACTGCTCCGTCTGCAGCGAACAAAGTAAAAAAATAAAGCCCAAGAAGAGGCCAGACAGTGCATGTTTTGCTGGACTGTGTTTATTCTGGGTTCAGAAGTGGATCTTGTTTTATTCTCGGCGTCCCTGTTACGGACGCTTTTCCCCCCTCCCTGGCGTGTGCAAGCGGCTGAGAGACGTGTCCGCCCCACGCTGCTGCTGTCCGCCGGAATAAAACAGCCAATTATTATCCCGCTCGCTTTGCCAGCAGCATGCCGCGGAATACGCTCTCCTTCTCTCTGAGGGAACAGTGGGCTCGCTAACAACATAAACGCTAACATTTCATATGCTGGAGAGCAGGCGGCTCTATTCTAGGTCCTGTCTGGCATTCGCATGATTGCTGCAACTGAACGCGCAACCTAAAGCATGTTAACCAACCACCCCACCGTGCGCTGCTAAAAGCAACATTGCCTCTAAGGAGAGCGAGTTTACATTGCATCAGCCAAGACACACTCGCTCTCTGACGGTATGCCATTACATTTTCAGACACTTTCTACATGGAATACGTGTCTAACTCGCACTTTTATTGGTCTGAAGATGGAAAAATGGAAAGGAGTGGCTTTAAAACTTAAATTATAACTATTTGTTTTCATGTATAGAGGGCCGGAGCTAGTGTGCACTGGGGCTTAAGCTCATTAAAATCCCCTAGTTCTTAAATCAGAATAATTTATGAATTTAGCTTTCTCTAAACTAAAATTGCAACAACATAAATATTTTTTAATCATTTATACCATAAATATATTTACATGTTTTACATGCTGTATTGGTCATTTTTTACATTTGATGGTAAAATAGTTTGATATTTGTGTTACCTTATACACTTTTACTTTTTCGTGAACTATTTTTTAATGTAATGGCAGGTTTCATTTGCCACGTCTCCATTACCAAATTGAAAATACGCCCAATGAAACCACGTCAATTTCGCAAAAACTACGCTCGCATGAGGTGGTTTTTGCGCATTTACAGGTCACCTGGCGTAGATGGTGCTGTGTGTTTGGACAGAAGATGAGACAGAGTTCTTCGTTAAACTCATAAAAGATAAAAGTAATATGGTAAAACTGGATTCTAAACAACAAAGAAATGCCACAATTTATCAAGACATTGAAGCAGATAGGAGGGAGAAACACCTCATATGTGCCGCTCTTAAGTATAAGGGGCTTTCCTTGGCATTAATGCTTGGATAACACGCCTAAATCTTTATGGCTAGTGCGGTAGCTGAGATATACGTAATCCTACTAACATCCATTGCCATGATTTTTGGAATGACTTATCGCGCAAGAAAATAAATTATGATTTAGTCGCATAACATTGGTTAATGGAAGCCCTGATTTCCCCTACTTTAGTGTAAGCTTAATATCATAAAATAGTTAAATAATGTCAATAAAATCATACATTACATTGACAAAAGGCAGTCAAAAATATATCTAGATGTCTAAAAAAACATCCATGGATCTGGTTTCTGAAGTGCATTTTTAGAGGAAGCATTAGGTGAAACAGGGATATCTGGCTTCCCACCACAATACTGGAAGTCTAATCTAATTAAAAACTAAACCAAATACATTGGAAAGGAAAGAAACACATGAGCTCTAGCCTGGGGGTAACCAATGTTGTATTTGGTTTCATTCCCTTAGTTTTCTATTTTTTCCCATGTGTTTTGGAAGAATAATCCCCTCGCTGGGGAGAAAGACAAGTCTGAATATGTCCTCTTGTATTGGAATACACAAACAAAGACAGTTTATTTTTTTTTAGAGAAAGACAAAAATGGTCACTTTAAAAATGGACATGTTTATTTGACATGTCAACAAAACTTCCTTGGGTAAACTCATTACAGTGAGCAGATATGCCAGCAATGAAAGAAAACTTAATGACTAACTATTTACAATATTTCAGCACAAAAACAAATAGTTGAATAGGAAATGACAAAAAAATGGCAATCGTTTTACCTAGTGTTTGATCGATATCGAAAAATGTTAAGCTAGTGATAATATCTATCTTATCACTAGCTTAACATTTTTCGATATCGATCAAACACTAGGTAAAACGATTGCCATTTTTTTGTCATTTCCAATTTGTTTTTGTGCTGAAATATTGTAAATAGTTAGTTCTGGTCCTCTAATCTAATTGGGCAAGCAGCATTCCAAGAGCACTGATATCTAGCATAAAACAGTTTACCGTTTGTATCGTTCAGTTTGACTGTGTTTGTGTATGTTTTTCTTGTTTGATGACACGCAATGGTTGATCCCGCCTTATCTTAATTTGGAATTATTTTCTTTGGCAAAGCAAAAATAGACAAAATAACTGGCCATGTTGTGTCTAAGGCCCTGTTTACACCTGGTTTTAAGATGCGTTTTGGTCGATCGGATCGCAAGTGGACGACACTAAATACAGATGTAAACAGGTCTAAAACGTTTTGAGCTTGTCCACTTTCGGCCACTTCCAGAGGTAGTTGAGAACGTATTTGAGTGGATTGCTTTCATAGTGTAGAAGCTCATGTGGTCAAATGTGTTCAAACAGCCACAAAAGGCGCCCACTTTCCGCCTGCTGACCTAATGAGTAAACATTACGGGAAGTGCGCTAGCCAGACAGGATTTAAACTTTGTTTACTGGAGACCCAAGTTTGGTTTGAAGATGAAAAACACACCAAGCACAATGTTCTCTCACCATTTCTGATTTCTAACACACACTCACTCTGCTGCTCTCTGTATGTTTTCCTGTCATCTCTTCCTGTTCATTAGTAAATTGTGCGAGCTTATTTCGTCCATTAGATCAAAAGATCTGAAAAAGCCCATACATTTACCTGCCCATAGACCTTCCCCTAGAAGAAACCAGGACAGAATTGGTTGAAAGTGGACAAAAGAGACAGATTAAAACACCAGGTGTAAACGAGAATGTGTCTCCCTCGTCTACTTGTGATCCGATCGACCAAAACACATTAATACCAGGTGTAAACGGGGCCTCTAATTTAAGTTAAGGGATATTTACTTGTCCAAGAACATGGTGGCCGATGGTTGAGAAAGTACAGAAATCTAATTAAATGCTTATTTGACACATTTTTTACTCAACATTTTTCATTACAATTATTTAAAATATTTGAGAAATGCAAGTTTATGTTTATTGTATACTTTGGAACTGACATGATTCATTTTCAATTGGCCAAAAAGCATGTTTATTGGCCAATGTCGATCTCAAAATGAGCATATATGTTTGATAGATCAGTCTAACAGTAATAATGACTACTGCAAAGAGTAGGCATTTTTCAAAAGCCTCTTTCTTTATTGAAAGTTCCTACTGTACATGTACAAACAAGTACACTGAAACAAGTCGGAATCTACAGCCAAGCACACCGGTTTCTGGCGAGAAAAGACCCAATCTGCTAGATGGGGATGTTGCGGAAATAGACTAGCATTATCATAGCAAAGCTGTTTTACTGCCAAAGATTACATCAACCTGAGATCTTAGAGAAGGCCCATTATTGATAGAATTGCTCGGTGCTAAGCAAATCCAAAAAAGGAAGGTAAGTATTCAACCTCAATCCGAAATGGTCACAGATGACACGGTGTGATTATACAACAGGGAGTTCATCCCAAACCAACAGAGCAGCGTTTCTTTGTGTTTGTGTGGGAAGTTGGCACACAATGATAAAGCTTCTGATGCCAGTGATGGCTGTGATGTTAATCTTCTTCCATGAGGTCATTCACCAGGAAAACTTTTTGACAGCCATGGCAACCACTATTATTTCCTTTCGTCTTACGTTAGGCTAACAATTCAGAGCCCTGCCTATGACTGCATACTACAGATCAACCACACTCTCGTCTAGCTCTTTCAAATCGAGCACATTTATGTGGTTATAAAAAACAAATTCACAATTTTCCCAATTGTAAAGTGGCATAATGCATTAGTGGGAAAATAAAGAGTAATAATCTATCTGCATACTCTAAACTAGGGATGTGTGATTAGTCATAATTGATTTTCGATTTTTATTTTGGCTTCCAACGATTATAAAAAGATAACCAAGGTTATTAACTGACGGAATCTGCCCTATTACCTTAGCTCCTCCCCTGAGTGATCTGTACACAGTCCGCCATATATATCTGTTACATCACCAACTGTGTTCATGTGAACTTTGTGTGTTTTTGACATAACCTTGTGTGTATTTGACAGTTTAAGTGCAATAAGACGTGAAAGACAAATTAGTTTAATACTCATAGGACGTGCCGTCTGACATCCAGTTTTCTGTGCGTGAGCTTCGCATGTGTGCGCTCAGAAAACCATATATCAAAAGGTTAGACTGATAGGTTTTAAAATGCATGCAGATAATAAACTTTCATGAAGATGATACAATGTCACGTGACCACAACAGCGATAGAGATGATAATTGAAACTAAACAGATGTTTTGTTTTTGGCAGAGTGTCCGAGGCACGAGCTATAAAGGCTCCGTCCTCTTCTGGAAAGTGGGGCGTGGAGCAGCAGTTCATTTGCATTTAAAGATACATGCACGAAAACAAGAATATTTTTCCTTCCACTCAAAAATTGGAATTTACAGGAGACGTAATAATTAGTCTGTGGGGTATTTTGAGCTGAAACTTCACAGACAGATTCTGGGGACACCTGAGACTTATATTGCATCTTGTAAAAAGGGGCATAATAGGTCCCCTTTGATGTTAATATTAAGCAAATCCCAGCATGCATTCTTTTAAATGCATCAGGTATTGAAGATTTGCAGTTTGAATGAAATGCTGCTGCATACACCCGTATCCAGGAGGTTTTGGTAATTTACATATAGAAGCACAAACTGAGAGGCAACAAAGAAGAGGGATAATAACATTGTCATAGAACTTTTTAATATGTATTAATTTGAAATAATAAAACATTGTTGAATGCATGAAAAAAATAATGGAAAGTTGGAATATTTCAAAGGAATTTGGGTATTCTCGGGTCAATTCGGTAAAAGCACATTTATTTAAAGTTGGCATGAAACGGAAGTTGCAATAGTCTTTTCTTCCCTATTGTCAAAGTTTTCAAACCCGCTCAGTTCTCAGGATTTCCGATCAAATTGGACCCTTGAAGACCGCTAAAATTTAGATTATACAATCTTGAGCATTACCGACAAAAGAAGCATACTTCAAATCCTCTTTTCACTTACTCCAAAAAGCTGGTGATATAGTCCTTGCTGCAGGTTGACCAGGAGAAGGGGTTGGTGTTGGCTGTGATATGGGCCGCCATCAGCTTGGCTGTCTCGTGACCTTTGGTCCCGCAGGAGTTCCCGATCCCATCGTGGTTCATGCCGAAACTGCGAGACAAGCGTATCATGAGCTTTGATGGATCATGTCAATCACAAGGCCCACCCCACAAACAAGCAACAAGCTTGGGCAGCTCTGAAAGATCAGGAGCGGAGGACATCTCCTTCAGCTAAGCTGTAAAGAGAGGCTTTTTCTGACTCGGTAACAGCTGTGAGAAGAGGACAGATGGGTCAAAGGCCAGGGGCTGTCTGGAGCTCTGGAGGAGGGCGAAAGTTGTAATCACCACCCTGATCCCAGGCTGTCAATCAATAATTACACGTTTGAGCAGACCTCAATTGGACAGTCATCTCTTAATGAACCTGGCCTGCTTTTTCCCTTCCTCCAAGCTGCTTTCATCTGCTCACGGGCCATCGGTGTACAAGACTGCTGAAGCATTCAGCCACATTCCTTGCCGGCAACTCCACAAATACATCATTTGAGCCATGCAAATTTTGTTCCCTTACATATCTGTCTGGATATTGTATGAAAAAGTTAGATCACCTTACAGCAAGACCTCGAAGCTTTCGTTGCCGGCCGGGGTCTATCCAAAATCCAAAATCAGTCTCTAATGCATATAACAACCCCTCTAACACAATTCCTCTGTGTTTTTTTAAGGCGCACATTTATGACATTTCACTCTACTCTCAATATAAATCAGCACAGGAGAAACCTTCCCCACAAGAAGTAGCGGCTATTTTTACAACTGATCCACAACAGAAGCAGACGCAAGACATAATAGAGGAAATTGCAATCTCGCTGAACTTAGCCGAAAAGCTACGTAGACCAATAGATCATGGTTATTTTTCTAAGCTTTCAGGATAGGGTTCATTTGTTCAGACTGTCATTTGCATAAATATGTGTGTGCAGGCAGTACACGCTTTGCATTTTGACTTGAGGAATATACATAATAATGACCACAATAGAACCAATCCAAACACAAATATCCTATGAGAACTGAAAGCGTCATTTTTAAAATACTGAGTCATTTTTCAACCACAAGGACTCTAATAGAGTCTTGATCATCTCTTTAAACATTCAGGGTTGAATTCACTAAACAATTACAGTTGTATCTCAGCTTATTCACTTGCAACCTGCAATCCAGTTCAACCGGATACTGCTATGAAATAAGTGTCAAAATAAGACAAAGAAAAGAAAAACAATCTTTAAAAAAACACTTTACACCCTGAACTCATTTTAATCATTATTTTTTAAAAAAAGTGTTTACATATATTTTTTAAAGTATAAAAAGTATATATATATTTTTACAAATATCATTACATTTATTCATTTATAAATATCAAGAAATGTTTTTCACACCACATGACCCTTTACAGCCTGAATAAACTGTGCCTTGTCATAGAAAGTAAAATTATCTGACATTTTAAGAGATTTGTTGGCTTTGACACAGTCATGAGGGTCTCCATGTATCTGCATGTTTGCACCACATGACCTTCATTTGGCAAATAAAAGTTTTGTTAAATTAATACTTTTCTTTACCAAGAATAAAAACAGAAGATTACATCAAAATACTTTTAAGGTTTTCTTTTAGAAAATGTCATTATTTGAATTAAAACACTGAGTCGTGGTGCTTATGCAGGAAAAATGAGTTTCAATCTGGCTTGCAACATTCTTGTATATAACTCCCAATTATTTCCTCTCCTAGGTTTTTGATTCTATGGATGAAAACGGCAACAACAACAAAAAAAAGACCACACATGTATAAACTCACTGTAAACAAGATGATTTAAGGTTCAATTACTTCGTGAACAATAGAAACAGATGTTTGCCTTAGCAAACACTACTAATTAACAACAATTAACATTACAATGTATGTCTGGCTGATATTACTGTCACAAATGGTCAGCCAGAACACAGAGACAAATAGAAAGAGAAAATATACTTACTTGTGTCCGATCTCATGTGCAATAGTGAAGGCAGAGCCAAGGCCTATATCTTCATTAATACTACAGCTCCTCTCTGGCTCACACATTCCGGCTACGGACGCCAAACCTGGCCACACACACACACACACACACACACACACACACACACACACACACACACACACACACACACACACACACACACACACACACACACACACACACACACACACACACACACACACACACACACACAGAGAGAGAGAGATGAGGTCAGGTCAAGGTGTAGAAGTGCTACACTGAGTCACCACCATAAAATGAGATTCTTCACATTAACCACGAAACCACTGAACCTGAAGCTGGTGAAAAGTTTATGCGAAAGTTTTTTTAAATCACTAGGGGGTGGGTCAACACTGACGGCTAGACGATTAAATAAAAAAACAACTGATGTTGTAGCTGGAAAATGTCTAGACAAGGGGGTTAGATTTATAAATTCTACATCTGGTAACAAGGGACCACCTAGTAATGCAAGCCAGAGCTCAGAATTCAAGAAAACATTTCACTTTGCGCCCCCCAAAAAATATAGATGTTTTTATTATTCAAGGTTTCAAGAGAGAAAGAAATCATTGTTTTCTTAATCCTGTTAAGTTTGTTTTGTTCCAAATGAGATTTAGTTGACAATTTTTGGATATTAGCACAAAACTGACATAAGCTGAAATTTACTACTGACAGTGTTTTGGTCCCCAGCCTACAGGGACTTGGCTTTCTGAGAGGTTTGTACTTTAAGCGTTATGCTGCACTGTCATTTTCCTTGCCATAAATAAACAGGCCTGTTATTTAATGTGTATGGAATGAAGGAAACATTAAATCTACTCTGTTTTTATGTTGTAACTTTTGTAGCAAGCCACCTCAGTGTGGCAGCACTGGCATAGGGCACTTAATCTCATAAAACTTTCAAGCCTTTCTGTCCACTGACTACATACATGATAACTGAAATGTAACATCATAATTGACTGATTTAAAACACTCTCTCCATAGACAGCAACCTGTAAGTCATTCAAACAACATTATGTGAAGTACACTGGAGACTCGACTCACAATTCATTTAAATAGAGGTTTTGGTTAAGATGTTGATAACCTAAACAACATATTACTCTAGTAAACATAGAAACACACACACATGCACACACACACGCACAAACACACGCACACACACATGCACACACAAAAACTAATTTTGGGTAACATAGTCAATTTTAATTAGATTAAGCAATTTTTAATCTGTATAAATTTTAGATATTTAATATTAAAGAATGAATTTGCTGAAAGTATATTTATGAGTTATTTTTTCTCCTTTAATTTTTTTCCACTGTGTTTGTTCTGGGATTGGCTTCACCACAAAAATCTGGCAGCTTAATTATGATGAAAATACTACAAATACTTAAAATAAAAATACTTTTAGTTCACTCACAATTGAATAATGTAGAAATTCTGAGAAATATTGGTCGCTCTTTTCCACGCAAGTGCAATTATTGGGGCTTTCAAGCTTCAAAAAGAATCCAACCACAAAATCATAACAGTAGGCCATACGACTTGTGCACTATATTCCATATTTTTTAAATAATAAGAATGAACTAATTATTATTTTAATTGTCCTAAAGAAGTCTAAATTTAACATCATGTCTTACAAAACACATCAGATGTTTCTTCCTGACATAGAAGAAGATGGAGCAAAGATTGAGTCTTCAAGTCTCAAAGCCAGCTGCTTCTGTTAAGGGGAGGGGGTTCCCTTGAAGCTATGAAGTGGGGAAATGGGCTTTTGCTAAATCCAGGTGTCTCTTAGTTCTTTTTTCCCCCTCTGCCCAGCCTGGGAGAGAAGAACAATTCTCACCAGATTACATCTGTTGGTGATTGGTGAAAAAAAAAAACACAAAACCCTAAAGGTACTGTAGATGTATGGAGGACCATCCAAGATCCATGTAGCCAGCTCCCGCCTCTGATTGGATCAAACATGTGGTGAGTAGTTTATCTTTGCAAACTGAAATCAGCAAGGAGACCTTGATCCTTTAAAGGTAAAAGTGCCTACTTTTGGGGGCTAATAATATTAAATAGGTTCTGCGCAAGAACTAAAAGAACAAGAAGTAAATGTCAATTTTCATTTTTGTGTCACATCCATTGCGAGACAAGTGAGAACCAATGGTGTTTGGGGTCTTAACACGTCTTGACAGGTCTTGAAGTTTGAAAAAGCACAGGGTCATTTCAAATTTGAGAGCCATGTTGGAAAATTATCTGTGAATAACTTAAATTCCGGTCTGTCCCTCATATATGACTATGGATGTTTACCACAAGTTGTATAGACTCATCTTATGATACTTTTGTGCTGCTTTTTTTTCCTTTTTGTGTTATGGCTTGACACAATGTTTTCATTGTATACGGAAAAGTTTAAAACATGTATGCCATGTTCTTCGACATGCATTCTTTGTAATCCTGTTAGTTTCATATGGTTTTAAGTAAAAAAAAAACATTTTCTTCAGTTTAATGAGTAAACAGTAATAACATATTCTTTACACCTTGCAATACATGTAAGTGTACACATTTTAATCATGATATTCAAAAAAGTATGTTTTACAAGTATAATGAATTCATAAACATCATTAGGTATTGTGGAGTTGAACCACATGGCAATTTACAACCTGAACTAACCGTGCCTTAAATAATAATTCACTGTAAAAATTATATGATCAATACGTTATGACATATGTTTTTACATTGCTTTAACTCATCAAAAAAGGTTTGCAATTTCAAAATATTCAACAATTTCAGATTCAACTAATTTTTTAAGTCAGTTTAATGTAATTTAAGATGAAATGGCTTAAACATCCAAGTTGATTGTACTTTATTTAAGACAGCAAATTTTGTACAGTGTTCATAAAAAAGGTCAAATTATGTAATAATTTAACAGTCTTCAGGGTTATTTTTGGTTACACTTTATTTTAAGGTGTCAGTGTTACAGTGTTATAATACATTTAAGTACAGAGTAATGTTAATTAAATACATGTACTTCATATAGGGTCAGGGTAGGATTAGGATTTGGTTGAGGGTTAGTTGCATGTAATTATGCATAATTTACTGTTATTAGTATGGTAAGTACATGTAACATGTAACAAAGACAAGGTAAATAAAGTGTTACCGTATTTTTTATTTATAATAGTGTTTCCTGCAAGTTGGTTGCAACACATGACATTATTGTTTACACCAAGTGGGCTGTTTAAATATCAATAAGCAGGTTTTGTTTCACTTTATGCTTCTCGATAAATATCAAAAATTAAAATCATGCTATATTAAATATGTATTAAAGAAAGAAAGAAAGAAAGAAAGAAAGACACAGAGAAAAGGTGAACAAAAGAAAGTAATAGAGATTTGGAATGGCATGAGGCATTGAATGGCATGAACTACTCCTTTAAAGTTGACAATATAACAAAAGAGTATTGAAAAGGTCTAAACCTGACCTACCGGTGGGCAAAATATTATTAAAGATATTGAATCCTAATATGGGATACCAAGGGAGGCTTGTGACTGTTTGGGAGCCATCGTTCCAACAAAGCACTTCTGGCCTCTTTATCTTCCTTATCCAGAGGCCCAAACAAGAGCGGACATGCAAATCAAAGGCTAATAAGACACCGACTGGAGGCAAGAAGGGTAAAAAAGGAAAGCGATACAGGATATAGAGGGTTAGTGGGCCCAGGCTGACTCGAAAGCTCACTGGTGGGGATTATTTTCCTAAGCCGAGGGTCGCGTTGGTATTATCCCCACTCTGCGATGACCCCCAGAGGGCAACACGTTGACCCGAGATCATGGTGATGCCTCTGGGTGAGTGGGGGGTGTTGAAGTGGAGATGGAGGTGGAGAAAGAGGAGGGGGGGCAGCAAGGAAGCAGAGCAGATGCCAGGGCAATTAAAGGGACCCGGGGAATGTGACGAATGCGGTCAATCTGTCAAACCACCCCTGGAGTCACAATATTACTTCTAAGATATACGGTTCAGCCCTGGAGGAGGCTGGTTCAGATAAGACAAGGCTTTGACAGACCATTTAGGGTGTTTGCTTTTTCCTCAGTTATCCCGACTTCTTTAAACATGTTAATTCTTCTTTTATCATGTTGTTCTCTGTTATATATTGTATAGTCTAATTTTCTTCACTCCTTTTCTTTTTTGGCTTGCACAGGGGAGGGGTAAACACCTCCGTCCCGTAGCAGACAGAAGTGGGAATGTTAGGAAATGAAACAAGAGACAGCGGTGTCTGTAGAGGCAGGCAGGCATTGAGCCATGTTTGAGCTCAACGTGAGCCAAGCAGCTCAATAAAGAGAGGGCAGTGAAGTCTTTCTCAAAACTCACGCAGAATTATTTGTTACACCATTAAAACAAAGCATGTAGCATTTGGCGTTTATTGGTGTATGTTTAAATCGAAGAATATTTGGTTTTAGGATTCATTTCGGGTACTTACCGAGAGTACCGCAGGGTTTGTTCTTATAGGTGCAGATGTCATACCTAAGAGAGAAAAGAAATCAAAAGTGAGGTCTTTAGATGACAGAAATTCATTGGTTCTCCATGCGGTAACTTTTGAAGAAAACATGAATGGTGTTTGCCCGTGCAAAACTTGCTGGCCAGAAAGTTCGAATGGGGTTGCTAAGGTGTTCTGGGTGATATGATTTGACTTGTATGATATTCTGTTCCCGTAGATATGGCCTGGGACACTTCTATGCCAGGAAGTCCACACATTTTTTCGCAAGTATTAGCACAACGCATTTGCCCATTATGCGATTATGGTTCATGTCCGTAACTAGAGATGCACTGATCGAACGGCCAGGGACCGGAAACGGTAAATATTCCACATGATCGGCCCAGACCGATAACCGGTCGGACAGTCTCACGTCTTACCGATTCCGAGCCGGTCCGTTTTGTTGCCATCGGCACAGGCAATAACGTCAGCTGAGCATTCCCCTCACACACCCACCTCCTGTCACTCACTCAGTTTTCAGTTAAACACAGTCAGTTTTGGAACCTAATTAGTTGAGAAAGATAACGCATGTCGTTTAACAGTACATTGGATCCGTGCATAAACTCTTAAAGTGACAGCAGCCTAATAAACCTGTTGCAGTCTGTCATGTTAATCAGAGAACAAAAGACAAAGAAAATCACTCGCTGCTTTTTAAACTAATTTTAACTTAGTTTTGTAACTAAGCAACTGTAACTTTTGTAAGCATTAATCTGTATTTAATTTTTACAATGAAGACTATCCAGTTTTATTTTACATTTGATTACTTTAATTCCTGTAGTATTTCTTTATTTTATATCACAGACACACAAATTATCACAGAAGTACCACGATAAAAGTTTATAGGGCATATAAGAACAACAATGTTAACATCAATGAAACACGGTCATCCGATGCACGCTGCCATGTTTGTTTTCCTCAGGTGGCTGAAAAAATGTCCTTCAAATTTCAAGTTGGTCACACAATGCCACACTGGTCAACAGAAAGCAGCTCGATCTGAAAGTGTCTTCTGTGTTTGCTGTGCTTTATATATCACTACACTAATGACAACAGACAATGGACATTTTTTGCCTGCAAAATTTTGTTGAAATTTCGCTAATGTGACCGCACCTTAATGCCAAATATTCAAAATCTATTTCCCACATTTTACGGACAGCATCCATTATAACTTAACATCTGTTTGTGATTCTTGCCTTAGTTTTCATTTTTGTGTGTGTTGTTGTTGTTGTTTATTTTGTAACCCAAACCCTTTCTTTTCCCCAATGGGACTTGTCATCAGTCGGCTGACGATTTCGACGGCAGGCCTATATGAAAGAATGCCAAATATTTTCTTATTCCCCAAATGGGGCATTTAACACCTCCTGAAAAATATCACAAGCAGTTTGGGCTGCTGAGTCTTGCCAAAGGCAGGCGGCCAGGCTTTGTTTGACATTGTCCTCAGCGCAGAGGAAAGACGCAGTGCCTGATCTGAATCATATTAAACTATCTTAGAAGCTTTGTGTTTTGCGTCAGGGGCTTGGGTTGGGGGCGCAGACGTTATGCACGTATTCAGTCAGACTGGTAGTTGGAAAGTTCCTATCGGCCTTCTATTTTGGTGTCGATCTGAAGATATCCATGTGCTCTGTTTACTGTGGCAGCTGAAAAGGGTCAGAGGAGCCAAAAGATCTTTGAATCTGGAAAATCATACTGGAATATTGCAGCCAAAAAAATAAATAATCAAAACAAGGGTTTCTTTGTGCTCCTTTGCACAGTTTATAAGCAAGTAATACGCTTCTTAAACAAATTATAAATTGTGAAGAAAAAAAAAAGTAACTTACTGTGAGATCCTGATCATGTAAACTTGATTACAATTTCTTAAAGGTCCCATGACATGCTATTTTTTGTAGGCTTTAATATAGGCCTTAGTGGTCCCTAGTACTGTATCTGAAATCTCTTTTCAAAAATTCAGTCTCAGTGCAGAATTATAGCCACTACAAGCCAGTCCCAGAATGAGCTTCCTTCAGACAGGCCGTTTCGGTGTCTGTAGCTTTAAATGTTAATGAGGAGGAGAAAGGCGGCAAGGTGGAGGGTGGGTGTGGCCTTGACCATCTTGCGCAACGGTACCGGTCCGTGCATGTTAACGTTGGATATAGCAATGGCACGAAGACACGCAGTCGTTCAAGCATTTCAGTTTGACCCAGAATCTGATCCGGATGGAGAAGCAACAACTCAGCGGTTCCAGCAGGACATTTCCGAATGGTTAGTTTAAAATATTATGTCTGGATACGGTACTTTATTCGGATGGTTTACAGTTATTATCATGTAGCTAACGCTAACCTACTGTTGCCTTTTCATGAGAGATCTGTAACATCTGTAATTTATCTTATTACAATTACATCATCAAGCTCTGCGATCTTGCAATGCGGATATCGCGCGCGCCGTATAACCAACAGGAAAACGGTTATCCAAATAACAAAGAAGTGTACAACACTCGCGTTACAGTGTGTGTATTCACACACATAAACTGCATAGCTGCATAGCTAATGTGACAGCCACATTCTACGTGTAACAGTCTAGGCAAACATAAACAGTAAAGCAACACACTTATATATCATTAGTTGACTAACTTACTTGTCCGAGGTGTGTAGCTGAGCCAAAGAGAGTGATCCAGACTTTAGTTTCAGACGTTCAGCAAGCCCAGCTCTGTATTAACCCTTCGGTGTTCATTTGTACATCCAATTATTGAGCAATTGTTATGCTTCGCTCGCTCAAAAGCCATGATATCTCTCGTGGACAAACTAAAATCGCGCGCGCGCGTTCCTACTTCCTATCGCATTTTCTCATGGGCGGAAAATATTCTCTGGGCGGGCAAAGCAGAGACAGGGGAGGTAACATTCCTCCTTATAACGTCACAAGGAGGAGATTCAAGATCAGCGCGATTGAGCGTCCATTTTCTCAAAGGCAGAGAAAGATAGCAAAAGCTCGATTTACACCGATTGAAATTTTTAGAAACTTGGGGACCATATACAGGCTAGGGGAACTCATATTAATGTTAAAAAACCTCAGAAAGTGAAAATTTCATGTCATGGGACCTTTAAGAAAATGTGAGTGGTACTTGCCCATGCAAAACATTCTTGCACAAAACTAAGGTGTTGTGAGTGGTTGCCAGGGCGTTGCTATGCAATTACGAAGGTGTTGTGAGTGGCAGTTGCCGTGCTGTGCAGTTGCTAGGTGGTAACTTACTTAGCCAAGTCAAAAGAGCCCACCCATAAGTCTCTATGATAAGTCTGTCCGCTAGCTAGATATTGCTAAGAACCTTTCTTCAGTGTAAATTTATAGTTTTTTTTCTTTTTCATTTATCATTGTAAGTTCCTCAACAAGCTCTGTGATTTGAAATATCATTTATGTCATAATGCTGTGTAATTTCAACTTGTCCCTCTTGAGGAAACTACAATGGAAGTGAATGGAGCCAATTTGTTAGTGTTTCAATAGTAGAGCCACAATAAAATAATGTGCATCTCTTATTAAATATCTTATTAACTTATTAACCTCTTCTGTGTAAAGTTATATTCAATCTTACAACTTACAATCTAACATCTCAACCTATAAAATGACCGTTTAAATTGGCAAGCTTAAATGCACAAGTTTTAACAGAATAATTAATGTAAGTGACTTCATACAATCATAAGCTTCACATTTCTGCATTTAAACCCTCCATAAAATGGCCCTCTTCACTTCCATTGTAAGTGCATGACTGTAAACTTAATTCTCTTTTTTTTTTTTAAGAAAATGAAAAATGAGTCAAAATTTCTATGGTAATCTAACATTATGCCACAAATACGGTCGACTGAACCCAGAATATTCAGTCCTGTACTCAACCCGCTATAACAGTGTTGTAATGGTGGTACATGCCTGATAATAAACTACATAACATTAGCATGACATCAAATTGCTAAAGCTGTATGTATAACCAATACATTATTAAATTATTAAACTCTTATCTGTAAGTTCAAACAAAACAGCATACTAAACATCAGAGTAAATTAGATGGAAGACTAAATGTGTGTGTGTGTGTGTGTGTGTGTGTGTGTGTGTGTGTGTGTGTGTGTGTGTGTGTGTGTGTGTGTGACTGACCCACTGTTTCGCTTGATGTCTAATTGATGTATTGTACTGATAATTCAATAATAAAAAAAAAGCAATGTCATACACAGCATCCACAAGGAATGATGAACAAGGTCTCTGCCTTGAAGACAGGCTTTTAATGTATTAGAAATCCGAGGACAATGCAAATTCAATTTTAGTGGCTCCCTCCTCACCCCACGACTCCCCGAGCAGAGCAAACTCACCAGCATTAGGTACTGTCTCATGAAGCTGGCCTCATTTGGACATCGATTTATTTTGATTTAGTTACTTTAATTTCCCTCAGCTCTTGCAGTGGATCGTGTTCCAAACAAGCAATATTGCATCTCGCCGTCATGCTCCGGCCAAAAGTCTAGGACTGGAAAAACATCGCCGGAGAGGTCAGAATGGACCGTCCGTCAGGATGATGTGGTCTTTATCCGGCTAATATTTCTTCCTCATGCACCCGCAAGCGGTACTGCAGCAAATGTGGCAAATTACAAACTACTGGAACTTTAGGAAACTTTGTAAACTATGGAAATGAACATGTTTAGTAATTAACTATAAAACTATAATTCTCTTGTAAACTTCATACAAGCTACAAACTTCATAAATGACCAAACTACATAGTGAATATGACAAAGTGCGCTATACGAGGAATGTTGTATGTTGCTGCAATTGTGAAAGTTGCAACTAAAATTGTTGCAAAAGTCATAAAGTTTACAACGTTTGAAATTGTGACAGTTTGCGACATTTATTAAAATTGTAATAGCTACAATAGTTTAGAGATTTACTATAAATAGGATCCTTGCATTTATTAGCAAACTTTTTAAAAGTGTGATAGTTACGGTAATACTAAAATTAAGATAATTTTAAAGCCCCCCTGTGGTGAAAATCAAGCTTTTAAAGTTGTTTATATGTCTATGTAATGTTTTTAATATGCTTTAAGCCAAACTATGTACAAATTCATCAGTCAACACCATTGCTGAGTATTTTCTCCTTAAAACTGCAGTGAACCAAAGACAGTCTCAAAAACACGGTTTGAAATCGCTGGTGTTTCTGACGTCACAAACTACTTTGTAACCAATCAGGGGTGCGTTTCCCGAACAACGACGTAACTCGCCGCTTAACTACCATAGTGCGATGCATTGTTGAAGAAATCAACTAGCTAGTCACGACTGTTTCCCGAAACCATATTGTCGCAAATTGGTCGTTCAACCACGTTGGTTAATGATGTCACGCACGTGGTGAATAACTTATTTTAATGAAACTGTTTGTGTAATGAGTTCGAATTAATGCTAGATGTTTTGATATAAATTACAGACATGGCATTTGAGGACTATTTCTCATTTTTCTCAGTTATTTTGCTTTATTTCCAGGTTCAATCATAGGATCGTTCTTACATAGCAGAGCACGTTCGCACATACGCAGTCTTCAAAAACAGTGCTTTAAATCTCTTGACAAACTAAAAGACGTAAATGACATTTTTGTGTATTTTAAATTAAAGACACAGGTTGTACTGAATGTCAGCTTGCTTATTTGGCTAAGGATTTATTAAGTCCACATGCCATGCAAACTAGAAACTATGCTTCTAAACACAGGTCGAGAGCTGTCGTTCCAACCACACAACTTTGCGATGCTGTTTGCGAATGTTCATTGGAACGATAGTTTCGGGAAACACCGACTCGTTGAACTATGATGATAACGATGGAACTTGCGAACATAGTTGGCCAACGATGCTTTTGGGAAACGCAACCCTGGTCAACATGTGATCGTCTACTAAATGTCTACTGATGTCTACTAAATGAGGCAAGGGTGTAGAGTTACATTCAAGCTATTTTAAGGCATGAAGACTTTTTTTTTTCTAAGGAAACCTTTTAATTTTGATGAGTTTAAGGGATAAAATTGACTACAGCGGGACTTTAACAACTTACAGAGTTACAAAAAATTGCGATAGTTGCAGCAGTTTACAAAGTTTACTTGAAATATGATATTGTGGTTGTTTACATACAGTGATATTTTAGTTAAATATAGTACATTTCATAAACTATTGTAACAATCACAATCATAAACTACAGCAGCATAAACTACCACAATTTTAATAAACTTTATAAACTATTGCAACTTTTCTGTTACGGGTCTGGTTACAGCAATGAGGAAACAGGATCTATATGCAGCAGTCTTTATTAATCATAAACTCAAACTTACAGAAATACTCGAGATACTAGGAAATCTCTCACACGGTACAGAACAACCAGGCCAATACAAAATACAAAACACAGGGCTTAAATACACAGGGACCTAATCAAAGAAACCAGACACAGCTGACAAGGCTAATGAGACAATGACTGATTAAGTCATGGCAAACCATGGCAACTAAGGAGTGGCGGGAAAAGAACAAATGAACACAGGAAGTCCAAACACAAACAGAACATGTAACATTTTGAAATTGTAGTGAACATTGAACAGTAAGTTGCAACTATAATCTTTTTAGTAAAATTCATAAACTATTGTTGCATGACTAGTTAGAACTATAGTAAGCTAGTGTTCCAAGAACACAAGTTGTGATGCTGACTTTAACCAAACATAAACAAATAATCCAAACTGGCTAGAGAGCTAATGAGTAGAGTCATTACGTTGTATGGTATCCTGTGTTTACTTTAACAGGCTTTCGAGGGAACATCACTCTGATTGTTAAGCTCTCCTCCAGGCTATTATTAGTCATATATGAATTCACCCCATATAAATGTCTCCAAATGAAGCTCTGCTATAGTCATAAAATCACATCGCTGCAGGGGTTCTCAATAATAAACTGACCACACAAGTGAATCAGCACATTAGCCTTTGCGTAAATAAGGCTCATAAATCAGATTTGTTTTTCAAATCCATTCTAGGACTGACTACACTGTCCTTTTACAGCTAATGAAATCTGATCTGTTCATTCATACAGTGTAGTTGATGACCGGTGCATGTCAAATGTTATTCTAATAGAACAGTAGCTGACACTGTCTATCATGACACTTCGCTCATATGCATATTTATGCATATAACGGTATGCAGCTGGGTCCAAAAATCACTGACTCAGTCACTCATTCACTATGTAACTACAAGTTAATCTCACATAATCCACAACAGCAAGAATGTAGAGTGATGAAAACATACTTTATTTTAAATAAATAAATGTATTTCTTTAAAGAACTCCAATTTGAACATTCAGACAGACAGATTGCAAACCACATATCAATGTGGTCTGGATCGAGTTTGTAAACAAGTGTTTTTTCTGTTCAGACTAGAAAAAACTAAATAGACTGGAGTTGGAGACAACAAAAAATCTGCATGTCTATATGGGCTAATAAACATTCTCGGCTTTGGATTTAATAGCTATTCACTGTTTCACTTCAACTATTGTTCATTTTCTTGAGTAAAGCCTCAAATAATCAGAACAGACCTCATAAAACAATAGCTGTAGATCCAAAGAATACAATATGAACTTTGGAGTCATTTATATTTAACTGAAGTATGAAATGTCAATTCCTCCACCACATGTAGTATAAGACAACACAAGCCTTTTTTTTCTAAAAGAAAACCTCTGACTAAAGTTTAAAGCTGCACTTAATTCAGAACGAAATCCATTTATAGCGGCGAACCAGTAGCATTTGTTTGCCAGACTCAAAACCAGTCTGCCAGAAATTATCAGGACAACGGCTAGTTGTTTACCGCCCGGCTTACTTTGGCAGATTTCTGTCTGTTCAGAAGAATAAACCTAAAACGAAACTTTCTGTAGACTAGCGTCAGACACACCGCCTGTTTCAGTCAATTCAAAAAGGTGTTTGGCCTCTACGTGTTTAGCAAAACACTACGAAGTTAAACAAATTATATGTATAAATAGAAATATCCAATAACCTCTGCTCAAGGAGTGACGTCTACAGTATCAGCTGACAGCGTCAAGGCTCACACCTGTCCAAACCACATAGTCATGCACCAGTGAACAGCAATTAACAATGACATTAATAACCAGTTTAGTCTCAGTTGTAAATGACCCACCCAATATATGTTTCCAGTACAAACTGTCAAACTTGAATGCCAACATGTCAGCTAGCCATAAAACAAGCCTTTCTTCTCTAATTTGAGCTAAATTGAGAAAGTTAGTAAAAAATGTTAAAATCGCAGAGCTGTCTGCCATTTAACAGATTCATCGCCCACAAACTAATCACTGAAACAAACTACTGTAAGGCGTTTTTGGCTTCTGGATAAACATAATGAATTTAACAACATAGGCTGACTCAAAGGAAAATCCATAGAGGAAGTAAAAAAGACAACCTCCAGTCAACAAAGTCAGTAAAAACAATTTTCAATGAGACGTTAACATGTTTTGTTGGCTGGGGTTTGTGGAAACAACTGTAATGACAATTTAGTTCTTAAATGGGACCTACAATTATGCCCTTTTACAAAGTCTTTGTTTTTGGGCTCTACTAGAATAGATTTTCATGCTTGACTGTTCAAAAAACCTTTATTTTTCACATATTCTCCATTGTTGCAGCACCTCCCTTCCCAGTCTGTCAGTAAGGCTCAGTTTAGTTCCTGTTTCTATGAAGCCCCTCCTCTGAAAAGCACAATGTGCTCTGATTGGCCGGCTGGATCAGTGTGTTGTGATTGGTCATCTGCTACAAGTATGTTCGGGAAAATCCACACCCCTTACCATAATCACAAGTTTCAACACACTACTAACTCAACCAGGCCTCCTCCCTTTAATTTTTCATATGCTGTGGGTGGGAATAATTTAAATGAGTTAATATTGTGACGTGTTCTGGAAGAAAACTCAAGACTACAATGAGGCGTTTCAGGGAGTTCAGAAACAGTGACACTGATATAGAGAATAACTGGCTTTGGAGAGACTTTGTGCTTTATAACTCTGCAGAGCTTTTTCATGCTCAAACAGCAACATTACACACATTCGACGGACATTGAAAATGTAAAAAAGCATAATAGGTCTTCATCAACTTGTTCTGCTTCAGCAAAATACTAAAATCAGGCTGAATATCAAATGTAATGATTTTACCATGTGAAGTATGAAAGTGAAGTATTTGCACTTTCATTAGACAAATAACGTAGTAAAATTCTTTAGGATATACAAACCTAATCTATCAAATATTGGCTAAATGAACGTTTGTCATCAAACATGATTTTAAACAGATGAAGTGTTGGTGTCTTCCATCTGGGCCCTGGAAGAACATTCCTTTCAAACAAACATAGGCCTAACCATATTCCCAACCCCAATCATTAACTACCCCGAATAGTAACCGACCTTGTAATGAGAACAGCATTGTCGTGATGGGCAATCCCATTCTCTGGGATACTGTTTCCATCCCCCTGATGAGAAAGAATGGATTTCTGCCATTTACAGAAGCTGTCTAGAGATTTGTCTGCATGGTGGTTTATCTCCAAGTTGAGCTGCAACATAGAACACCAATGTAACATATCACACTTTGTTTAAGACGACACAATCTGACCCACTGCATTTTGAAATGAAGTCACAATATAACAAAGGATGCTTCAGTTTGCTGAGTTGTTATTTTATATAATATATTATATATATATATATATTATTTGGCTGGTACAATGTGAATTGTAGCTCTAATGACATCATCTTTGTGGTAGTTGGATCTTTTGGTTGGTTTCCCAGTCTGAGAAGAGTTATTTGACTCTTCCGAGAACAAAAAAAACAAAACAAAAAAACATAGTCAAACGCCCTGGCTCTTTCATTAAAGATATTAATGCAAAATCTTTTACAAAGTTTCCCTGTGGGACAATGTCTAGGCATATCTGTTCGAATAACTTTTATGTTTAAAAGTGGTCTGACGATTCATGATTCCATCTGTCTTGTTCAGGCCAATAAAACAGAAGACTACTGTGAGGTGTGTTTCTAAGCTTCTAAAAATACTCTGAGCTCACACTCATTTAATGCTAATGCAGACAAAAGACAAGAACAAGGAATAGTAATGCATGTGCGTGAGACTAGGGAGAAAATGTCACCTAACCTAGTCTTGGGAAGTGCTGCTGAAAAACAATGACCTTTTGCAAAACCAAAATGCAGCTGGAAACTGTTTAAATGGTTTGTTTTTGCAGAACAATGCAAAAAAAGTTAAAGGGATGTTTCACCCCAAAAATTTAAATTTGGTCATCCTCATGTTATTCCAAACCTGTATGACTTTCGTTTTTCTGAAAATAAAATACACAAAAATGAAAATTGTATTGTCGTTTTTTGTCCATACAATGAAAGTCAATGGGGTCCAAAACAACATTAGACCCCATTGATTTTCAGGCAGATGAATGTTCTTCAAAATATCATATTTTGTATTCCAAAAAAGAAAGTAAGTCATACAGGTTTGGAACAAAATGAGGTTGAGTAAACACTGACAGATTTGACATTTTGGGTGAACTATCCCTTTAAGACTTCTGAATCACATTAGCATTAAAACTTCTCCATCACATTAAAAACACTGACCTGATCTTCTGTCAGAACAATCAGTCGGGTTACAATAATGTTCACAACGTTTCCAAGACTGGCATCACGGTAAAGTTTGGCAACCTGACCTCCAGAAAAGAAGAAAAGACACAAAGTCAGCCAAATGCTGTTCGAGTTCTTCCGATGTTCCCTTAAAAAGGCGTTTGAACACGCATTTAAGACAAACACGCATGAGAAAAGCAGGACCAAACTTACAATATTCATTACGGACAGGATGTAGTGCTCGATGTCTTTGCGACCATGGTAGCCAACCATCATTTTGTCCGCCACCACTAGGGTCTCCACAAAGCGCTCAGAACTGACGGACCGGCGCTGGCGATGGCCACCCGTCGAGCTGTCACTGCCCGGGACTGTGTACGGTGGGTTCTCTTCAGGGTTGGTATCGTAGCAGGGTGTCCTGCTTATTGTGAGGTCTGGAGAAAACAAATATGACTCTCATTTTCATAAAAAAATTATTCATTAGCAGTTCAGTTGTTAGTAAAAATGAGGTTCAGCTGAACTTTAGAGTAGATCTTCACTCAACGAGGCTGTTTGCAGAGATTTCCAGCCAAAACCTGAACCACTGACCATCATTTCCTAAACTGCTATCAATAGCTGTTTATGTCACAATGTGGCCAAATGGAGGTTTACCAACCTGAAACACCACAGCTGAACTCCTCGCTTGGCTCTTGTGGAGAGGGAATGGAAGTCTTTTTATAAATAACATGTGGTTGTCCTTCGTGGTTGACATCACTGAAATTTCTGGATATATTTTTTAATGGCTCTATTAAATATTGCTCGTCCTCTGTGGTTATGACACCATGCTTGATAAGAAAAGAGAAAATGATAGGTTACACCAAAAGCACACAGGAAAATCTGTTCATTGACAAGATTTGAAATATTCCATCTGCAATGTCACAGACAAGGTTGTAAAAAAAAAAGCATTTTAATGGCTGCATCACATGCTTATCATCTATACAAATAGTCTCTTTAGATTATACCAGAACGTAGATAATTATAACTCGTATTATTTCAAGTGATTTCATATCATTCAGCATTGCAAGCAAATGCAAAAACATGCCACAATACAAATCAACGAGATAAATCACTCAAAACCACCAATTACATAAAGAACAACACCGTAATTACCTGGACTCGAACCAAAGCACACAGATCTGCGCCCTTGATCACCCCCAATTTAACATAAATTCAAAAAGTGCCTCAGAAATGTGTTTATAGAAAAAGAAGAAGAAAAAAAGCTCTGGCATGTTCTCCAAGTCTGTAAAACTCCACAATGAGACCAATTAAATCTTTACAAAGAAATAGCAAACTCTGCACACGCAAAACAAAAGCACAGTTGATATAAGCCGTATGCTGTGTGATGCACGGCGAAAACTGCTGAGGCATTCAAAGGATTGTTTTTCCATTTTTGGTTTCAATAAAATGACTGAGGCAATGCAGAGATCTCGATTTATTAAGTCAAGTGAGCCAGTACTTTTGGCTGCAACAATAATAATTTAACATCTTAGCATCATTGCAACTGTCTCGTTCTCCATTCTAACTAAAGGGGAATTATGGGGGAAAAGCTAATATTACGAACCTGATAAAGCACAGATGATTGGAATTTCTCAAGGACTACAAGCTAAAACTTTTGTGGATGATTTAATGAAGTGGAACATTAAGTTTGCTTTTACTTTCAGAATGGGTTTTGATCCCAGCCATTGGGAAAGATCAAACTTACATGAGATCAGTTGTGATGCATGATATTAGATTAATTAACTAGTTGTGGTCATATAGGACTCTTTTATGTGGCCAAAAACGTGAAATGGAAAGATGGATGGCTGGTATGTCTTAAAACAATCACTAAACTCTATTGACAGCAGATGTGAATGAACATCATGTTTACAAGTGACTTACAACGGAAGTCTATGGGGCAAGACAATAGACCAGAATAAATGTTAAAATATACACGATTTTGAAAGTTTGTCTACAGACAAAACAAAAGTGTTAGCATAAGACTAGTGCAGAAGTTTTAACCTTTACAAACACAGGGAACTCAGCCAACAGACCACCAATAAAAAAGGAAAAAGAAAGGAAGATTTAACAGCACATCTCTCGGCAATGTCTTTTCTCATAGGCTTTCATATGTGTGCATTACTGTGAACACTTTTTGCTTGTTTTTACTTGTTAGCCTGTTTGCGTCAGCAGATAGCCAATGCTGGTAGATGCTGTAACTACATCATTCTGTTTGCAAATTCTATAGAGCCTAAACGCAGTAACTACACCAACGCTGATTGTGAGAAAAATAGCTTTTTTATATTTTTGATTCCTCGCAAACTAAGTGTAAATGAGCCAAAACAGTCCGTCACAGGAAAGATCATAATCTAAGAGGCCCGATTTTGGTCAATAATTCCTTTCTGACAAAATGTGCTTTGCTTTTGCAAGTCAATTTAGCAGACGTTTAACCAGTACCCATTTTTTGGTCTCTTAAAGGAAGATTAGGCAATGTAGGAAAGGCTAGCAATAGCCAGCTAGCTTTAAGATGCATGAGATGTATGAGATCACACCCTCCCTTCAGAGCGTCTCCAAAGCCACGCCTCCTTCAAAACACATGAACGAACATAGCAGCGTCTGCAAAGCCTCACGAGACGAGAGACAGTGTTAAATTACCTCATGTCTCAAAGCACATAACATTACAATAATGAATGTAAACATCTTAGATCTCTGATGTGTACCATCTGACTGCTGCAGATTTATTTCGGCATTGGTAGTGTTGATATAGAAACGCATAAATCTGAGTCTGAGGACATGAACAGCTCCGGGTAGAACGTCAAGGGTTGCCATCTTGTAATTACGGTTATGACATGGCGTGAACCCAGCATAAGCTCATCGTTTTGGTTCAGGAAGAACTATAAATGCGACTGCTGTTCGTTTGCGGCACTCTGTGACTGACGTTTGTCTACAACTCTGCACAGCCTTATTGAACGCGCTGATGACGTGTGAATGGAAATACATTGGACCAACATTTTTTGGTCCTGAGACTTCCACAGAATACGTATGTAATTTCTTTTATATTTAGGATGTGAAGAGTTTCAACCAGTATAATGAAAAGTCTTTAAAAAATAGCCTACCCTACCTTTAAAGCGTAAAACCGACTTTTATTTTTCAATTTCTACGTCAGATTAGTTACTCCTGAAAGCCTCTGCTTGTTCTTTAGTAGTCAAAAGCTATAAGTGATTTGCCCACAAAATTGGACCAAAACCGAATGCCCATGAGCAGCAAACATGTCAGATGCTTCCCGGGGGTCGTGTGGCAGCCAAACCACTGCCATTGAGATGTTTTTAGCAAACTAAGGAACAGAAAATTATTTGCTGTGGTACTCAACCCTAGGTCAACAAATGCTGCCGAGAGATCCTGAGGTGTATTGAAACTTGTTTAAATCTTTTTTTTTTTTTTTTATCTCTTGTGATATCCAACTCAGGGGTTCAGGTAAAACTCTCTACAGGCTTGGCTAAGTACTGATCTCCTGAAACTATAGGTCTGCAGAGTGGTTTAGGGAGAAGGTTTTGTGTTTGCACGCAGACACAGTGACTGCAGGAAATGCCTCAGGACCAGCAGAGCCACTCTAAATTCTCATAGATTTATGCGAGGGTGCTGCTGATACCAGGGTGGAATCCAATATCGAGGCCTGTCCTCCCACATGAACACACCAGTTTAAGGTAATTGCACAGGGCCGGCTCGCTTGGGAATTTTCCCCTCAGTCTCTTGTCAAGTTTAAGACACAACATGCACAAATATCTAAGTTCCAATGTTGGGGAAGCTACTTTAAAACTGAAGCCTGCCAAGATACAAGCTACTCATAATTTAAAGTATTTAAACTACAGTCAAGCTACCATTTTGGAAAAGCAGATAAAGGTAACTGCGTTAAGGTAGCCGTGTTAAAGCTAAAGTTCACATTTTATTCATGTTATTCCAAACCTATATGACTTTCTTTGGAAAAAGATGATCTTTTTAAAAATGTCTGAATGTTTTTTATTTGTCCATACAATGGAGGTCAATGGGGTTCAATATGAGAGTCAGCTAATTTCACTGTAGACTCATGTAGACTCAATAAATGACACAATGAATTAATCATTTTCTTTTTGAAGTGACCATTCAGAATCCCAATTTATTTATTTTTTTGCCTCTTTTTATTTTTTTATTGCCTGTCTTTTTATTATCTTTATTATTATAACATGCTAAGCTGTTAAGCTGTGTAGCATTAAAAGTATTTTAGTTTCCTACAGAAGTTAGTTGTTGGGGCAATTTGAAATGTCACACTAGTTTATATTAGTCAGAGCCATGATCTAACATTTTAATAATCACATCGCATCACAGGAAGCCACGTTTCACAGCAACCGTGTAGAGTGTGGTTTAGTCAGGCGACGTCAAAGTCCCCTCCAGGTGAAATGCTCAGCGTGAGATAGGAATCAGCTGGCAACGGGCTTGCAGGTGCAAAAGGGATTCAAGCCCAATGCAGAGAGACAGCTAAGCTAATATTTTGCTGTCACTCAGCAGTCACTTTAACAGTGAGCAGAAGCAGCCGTGTACACAGAGACAGGGACATAGATAAGAAATCTGGCAGCAACACAGACATCGTGCTTTAAGCTCTCTCTCTCTCTTGTGTTAGTCAAACATGAGGCATGAGTTTCTTGAAGCTGCCTAAGCTTTATTAATGTGATATAGACACGCTGACTCACTTTGGACGCTGGCCTGAAGCTCTGGAGTTAAACTGCTGAGCAAGACATTGACAGGGACAATGAACTACATTTTTCAATGTTAAAATCCTGTCTCCTATCTGAGCTTAATAGGCTTAATAGACAACAAAGAAGCCATTTGTAGGTTGATCCCCAAGAAAGGGAATCAGCTTCCCTGTATAGCAACTGAACCAATGCCGTGAGGGTTGGGCGGGATTATCGATTTGTCCAACAAACAGCAGAGTGTTCAGGAAACCTGGTTGACAACAACCTTTACTTTTGCAGAAATTACACACTTCGGCTATAACTATATTTTTGCTACGCAGTTATTAAGGTATTCTGAGTCGGTGTAATGCGGTTACTTTTTCTAGGTGTTCTGAGTGCAAAATAAAGCATTTTTGTCAGATGAAGCTCATAAGTTCGATCACTAAAAGTAATAGCACATATTCTCGTGGGTTTAAAAATAACCATTCACAGTAAGGACAGCATATCAGTCACATCAAAAAAAGGCTAAGTCAGCAAATATGGGGCCCTTTGAGGAAGTAAACACTTCAGCTGAAGATCTTTAGATATGTGGGCAATAAAATGCAATGCATATTCCACATGTCATTGGCCAGCATGCTTTCATATCCCTGTGTGAATGTACAATTTCCAATCTGTTCTTTTATGCAGAAAACAGTGTGCCTTTTCCTGAGGTATTTTGGAGAAAAACAGCATACTTACCTTCTCATACAGCCAAAAGCATGAAGATTTTCAAAATCTGCTGTACTCACCAAGCCTTTGCAGTTGCTCAATGCCACTTTTGTAGTGCTATATTGATCCAGTAGATATCCAACATAGTGGCAGTTATCGACCACTGAATGCTGCCAGTCTAGTCCGTCTTTGCCCCAGTACTCTACTGTGAAATGTTTAGAAACCAGATTGGGGTTGAGAGTCAGATTCAGGTGAAAGTGCTTGCCGTAGGCGGAGAGTTTGTAAAAAAGCCTGGTCTCAGTGTGGTCCAGCTCAGCCTGGTCCAGTCCACGTCTCCGCCGACCGGGCCTGTAATGCTTCACAGTGTAACTCATGAACTGGCCCCTCTCATCCACCCGCACTGGGACTGTCAGCTGATAGTGCTCCAGCGTGGACAGGAATTCCGCTTTTGGTTTTGGGTAATAAAGTGAAGCAGATAACAGTGAGCAAAACAAAGTAGGGTAATCATGGGAAACCAAAAATCAACAAGCAATTTCAGCACTGTAAGTGGCGCGTGTGTTCAGAGGAAGGTTTAATTGCTCAGAGGTTGATCTACCACAGCTTCTGTGAGTTTCTAAGTGTAGTTTCTGATGTTTCTCCTACAAATCCTCTAGAGCAGTGTTTCTCAACTGCTAAGTGGGTCGCAAGACCGTTTTGGGTGGGTCGTCAAGTGTGTAGTCAAAGAACCAACAACAAACCGTACTTTTATTTTGAAAGGTGTGCGTGAATGCTGTTGACTCTTCTGCAAAGGCTTCGATTTTCTGTCAGACGGAACACGGTTTTCCATTTGACTGTGCTACTGTTCCATTGTTCCGCACTAGGCGGGGGCGTTTGCCCGTTGTGCTCGTGTCTTTTGCAGTGTCTCGTGCATGACACGGTGTACTCAAAACAAGGTGCTCAAGTTAAGAAAAAAGTTCAACCTTAGAGGTCCACTGAAGTGCATTGGAACGCGCAGCTTTGCATGATGCGTTGACGCAATTTCCACTGAAACAGGAAGCTAAGGCGGGACATATTGAATGGCTCCTCCCCCTTTTAAAATAGCCAGTAGCATTTAGTTTACCTCCCAGACTGCAAGTCGTACTTGACAGCACCATGGAAGCGAATCCGAGCGCTGATGATACGTTGGATTCAGGTGTGAATAAATTCTAGCCATTTCATTCTTAACCAACATACAGTTGGAAAACGGAATAAAACTTGAACATTTGAGCAAACGAACACACATCTCCAACCCATATTGCTCCGTGACGTGTCAACGGTTGCTTTGGCCAGGTGGTATTTATAATATAGGGGGCGGAGCTTTAGATTCTCGAGAGCATTTGATTGGACAGAAGATGTGACGAGAAGCTGAAGTCCACAATGATGTCATAAAAATCTGTGATCCATTTTAGCGGAAGTGAGAGACTGTAGGTTTTGAATGCTTATATCTCCTAAATGCAAATTCTGTCATTGTTTTAGAACACACCAGCTTATGCATAACCTTAAGGCTAACATATTCATATTAAAAGCTAAAAAACTAACATTTTGATTTCAGGGGGCCTTTAAAAAAAAGTCTCTAGACCTTGCAGGTTCTTTTCCGTTCCACTGACCGGCTTCTTGCATTGTCCTGTTTTACTATCTGAAATATGTCAGTGTCTGTATTCTAATGTTATTTTTGTAACTTGTCAGGGCCAATTCACACAGAATGAGTTTTTGCGGTCAAAATTAACAGCATACATTGTCAACTACCAAAATGACCAAAAAGTACCAATTAATTACGTAAGTGGTACATCGTTTGTAAGCTGGGAAGGATTTGTATCCAGGTATGTGCTAAAAAATTGGGTCGTGCCATAATGGCCATGGGAAAATGTGGATCCCAAGGCCAAACCAGTTGAGAACCACTGCTTTAGAGAAATAAAAATAGACATAAATGAATGTGGATATTATAGCTAAAGTCATTTGGTCTTTGAAGAATTTGATGAGAAATGTCTGAATCTCTGAAATTTGATTGCAGACATCTCTTTAATGTCTCAGTTGTTTCTCCTTCACAGCAGTGATATTCAAAGAGACCAAATGGAGACTTTTGTATTTAGATTTCTCTCCCAGTAATCTCACATGTGTCTCGTTTCACATGTCGCCTCTTGTCATTTCAGAGTAGAACAACATTGTCTCAAACTAGGGTAAGATTTGATTAGCTGAAAGTCAGATGTCTCAACTCGTTTTTCATGACATTTCTCTAAAACCTGGTTTCATAGATGGGGTTTAGATTAAGCCAGGATTAAGCCTTAGTTTAATTAGGACATTAAAAAAAAGAGGACATTTAAGTAGCTTTTATAAACATTAAAAACATTACTGGTGTGCATCTTAAGACAAAACCATGGCATTGACATATTTTAAGATATATCAGTGCAAGTTGCTTTCAGTTAAAACAGCTCAAACATGCATTTTAGTCTCAAACTAGGCTTAAGACTTGTCTGTGAAACCGGGAGTAAATGTTTTTCAGGAGCAACACCTGAGATAAAGGTGTTAAGGTGCTAGTTACATCTCCTGATGCTATGCAAGAGCAATACAATTTCCCTCTGGTCTGGCAAATCTGAGCACAGTTTGAGACATTGTTGAGATATCTTTTGATACTCGAGAAGAATAGTGAGATTACTGAGGGGTTTACCCCAAATGGATTACTCCATTTGCTTTCTATTTTGTCTCACTGATGTCTAAGAGAAACAAATGACATATTAAAGAGATATTTTACTAATCTGTTCATATAATAAAGAAATAAATTAGATCTTTTTAATGTCTTATGTGTTTCTACTAGGCATCTCGGCTTCTCTGATTTTTCTCCTGCAGAGTTTTTGGGGAGATCTCAAAAATGTCTCAAAATGAACTCAAATATTGCTCATGAACTTCTTCAAAGATCAAATCATCTGAGTTATTCTACCCACACGTTTGCTGTATGTCAATGATGGTCTCATTTCTCTTCAGGAAGTTTAGGAGAATCACCTGAGACAAGCTTGATACTTTCCATGAAACATAAGTGAGCAATAAAAGTTTCCTCTGGGTAGAGCTTAAAGTATCCTAATGACATCATTGTAAGCAGAAATGAGTTATGGCTTGTCTGGTGAATTTTCAGAGCTGGTATGATATCAGCTGTTACAGCTACAGTCATCACTTTCTGTTAAACTTACCTTGAGAGTTGTATGAAAGGATCTGAGCTTCAGCAGCGACCAAGACCAGGCTAAATATCCAAGTCAGCGTCTTCCAAAAAAGTTCCATAATTTAGGGAAGATCTGACATGGGTGTGGGGGTAGGGGGGTCAGGGCAGGCTACAAGTGGATTAAAGCGATATAATCAATCCAGCTTCGCACCATAACATATCCGTGACAAGCATCCTCGACACATTCGAATCTCAGTTCACACTTAATCCCAGGTTTAAAAGTCTTCCTAAAGGTGAAGTCTCTAGGAAGGACTTGTGCCTGCACTTTTGTCAGCCATGAGCAGGGCAAGAGTCCATAAGAACTCTCTTCATGTTATTCCAGAGCAGCAGATCTATATTAGGAGCTTGTCCCGAACGATCCATTTGTTTGCCTGGAGATGAATGAGAGTGGAAAAAACCTTGTCAGTGGAAAATTGCCAGTTTCTAATCTTACAAAATGAAGAAAAGTTTCAACTGTGTCTCATCAAACATCAAGAGCAGATTGCAATTCCGCAGCTGTAACATCTGGACTTGAACAGGTTTGATCACACACACACACACACACACACATAATGGTGAGCTCATAGGTGTTGAGTGGGATGCCGTAACTTCAGGTTATCATTTTCACACCTGCACTTGACTATTAGCTACCCTGCCTGTTTCCGATTTAAGGCATGAAAACCTGTTACAAATAACATGACTGGATGATCAGACTGAAGTTTCACCAGCCGGTTTGAACTTTGCAACATTTGTTGATGTGTAAATGGGACGCACAAGTATTTATTTAATGTACAAAGTATGAAATAAAGTGTCATCTACACTCGAATGCTGTTAGAGCTTTTAACAGAACTAATTTAAGGTGTCTGAGCGGGGTTTTTTTTTTTTTTTTTTTTGCAGTGTTGCAGTGTTGCAGTACTATCGTCTGGTCTCAAGCTGATTTAGTGGATGTATGAAGCCAGTTCTCAAGTTCACACAGGCGTCCTATCAGAGAAACCACAGGTGCGGAACATGATCCGCTAACTACTGACATCCAGAAAGTGCCAAAATATTTTCATTTTGAACAGCGTTTTTCTAATTTATTATTTATTTTATTTCTTAAATTGTTATTTCTGACACAAAATTACACTTTTTAAAAGTGTGACTTAAAGGGATAGTTCACCCAAAAAAATGTATATTCTGTCAACATTTACTAAGGCTCATGTTGTTCCAAACCTGTATGCATTTTTTAGAAGATATTTTGAAGAATGTTAACCAAACAGTTTACCAACAGAACAAAGAATGAGACATTTCCAAAACAAGAAAGTCATTCAGTTTTGGAACGACATGAGTCTATCTATCTATCTATCTATCTATCTATCTATCTATCTATCTATCTATCTATCTATCTATCTATCTATCTATCTATCTATCTATCTATCTATCTATCTATCTATCTATCTATCTATCTGTCTGTCTGCCTGTCTGTCTATGTATCTGTCTGTCTATGTATCTATCAATCTATCATAATAAGCACAAGCATGACTGTAGTACAGTATTTGCTAGACTCGATGTTTTATAGCTCAATGTGATAACAGTAAAGCAGCTCAAGAAGTAACTCACCGGATGAACATCAAATGCCGGCTTTTCTCTCGAACATCCAGCAGAAGAGTCGTCCAGTTTCAACAGATATATCCTGTATATCACCTCCTTTTGCGTGTATTTCTTACTATCGCAGCAGAAGCGGCAGTTACTGTGCAGACGAACATTCATGAGTTTAATAAAGCGGCTTCCTTCAGACAGCAGCTCGAGTCTAAAACGTGTCTGACCCAGACAGCTGGCAACTGCCCAACACTATTACACTGACCGCTGAAATAAAAACACACAAGCCCAGTCAGAGGACTACAAATGTGCACCAAGGGACTCTATTTGGTTTCTTTTTTATTGCTTGATAAAGTAGTCATTAATGTCGTCGCTTGAGATAAAGCAGTTACAAAGGGTTACTATTAAAAACAGACTCCGTTATATTGACATTTTCTATGCAAACTCCACTGGGAATGCCCAGACTATCCTTCCTGTCTGAAAGACCGTAAGAAATGATAGTTACCGTCTTCATCTTTTTTTTTGTTTGTTGTTGAACACATGCAGACAGTAGAAATCTTCACTTGAATCCACTTCAGTGCATTCTTCAGCAAATCTCTCGTTTCGCTTCAAGCCATTCTCTACCTCTCATGCCAACAAATGTAGTTGTGTCCTTGTACAGCACCAAAAAAAAGCTCTTCATGAACTCACTGCATCAGCAATGCAATGAAAAAAACTCCATGCACTCATCTCCAAAATATGAAAAAGTTGTTGAATAAGTTTGTGTAACTCAGCAAATGTTTAACTGTTCAAGTTTCCAGCGTGTGTGATGGCTTATTGTTTGGTCTCGTGATCTTTGATTCACCAGAGATGAATAATAACAGTAATGCACATTGGACCGGTGCGCATGCAGGAGACTTGCAGTCTTTAATACTGTGTGCGGATCTGAGCCAGCACTCAAACTCAAACTCAAACTCACACACTGGCAGCGCGAGGACGGAGACTGGGAGGTTCGACATGACGTCACTGCAGATGTGCCTGCCCGGTGCGCGCGCGCTCATTCGATAGTCAGGTGAATATAGTGCACGAGAACTTTTCTAATCAGTTAATGATGAACAAACATCTATATGCTTAATATTCAAACCTATCAAGAACACGTCGGAGGAATATAACAAATTTAAGTCAAATTCCGAATCGGAGTCATATGTATTTATTTATTTTGCATTACGACATTATTTTCACAATAAATTACAATCAACCACATTTCAAATTCACACACAAATGTTACTGACACTATAGCATATTCTAATAGTTAGATGTGGGTTAGGTTTGTAAAGTCAAGCCTGGTTCATTTTTGATCGTCGAGGTTGTTTTTATGTAGCTATAGGCTATCGTGATATTTAATTCGCAATGAATGACAATGAAAGCAAAATCATGATTAACTGAAGTGCAGGTGTCTTCTTTTTCCAGACATAGCCTTTAATACAACAGTGGCACACGGAGACATTAAATAAAAAATAAATACATTAATATTATTATCATTATCTATATCTATAATATATAAAAATATAATATAATAAATAAAGTCTAGTGTTCGGAAGAAAAGGACTGGTGTTTCATGTGTATTTACTAGCAGCACCGTTGGATATTTGAACGCTGAACGCTGGAATTGTTGCTTAGTTTGCAGCGACGTCGCGTGGTGACCATGTGACGGTGCAATGCTTTACTGATAATACAGTCTATGGCTAATAATACACAACTATTATATCAAATAATACGAATTTATAGTCTCAGAAAAAAATAGCATACATTTATGGTTGTTACTATTTGGAGTTCACAGATTAATCTTGCATTTACCTGAAAAACTATCTGAATTTCCTTCAACATATCCTTTTTAGAATGTTTTTAATAGGCTTATTTATTTTTAAACTAAACTGAAGTTTCTTTCTTACTTATTTGTCATGTTTGTTATATCATAAATAAGGGAAAGGTTCATTAGTAATGATTCTGCATTATGTGCTCTTTCCACCCCATAGGCCTATATTTTTTTACGGCACTTATTCGATGATAGTTTATTAATCTTATGAAATTAGTAGTCTACTATGCATATAATAAAGCATTGAATTTCACATCACCAATTGTGGATAGAATTTAAGAATTGACACTCAGCGGTTCGAGCTCTACTCTAAAAAACAAAACCAAACATTTAGTGGCTTTGTAAATAGCACAATAATAAATAATACGAATTTCCTAGTTAAAAAAAAAAAAGACCATGAACGCCCTCTCAAGTCGTATTAACCCTGGGAAGTTCGGGGATAATTTTGAAATACCCAATGTTCCCGAGATGGGCAAACATCATTGGGGAGAACGATTGCTGCTGTGACTGCTGTTCTTTACTATTTTTTTCCACAAGCTACATCACCTTGTCTTGACCTTAAAGTACTGCAAGGATAAATATGTAATAATATTGTATGTATTATACACAGCAAAAATTAGCTTTGGGTATTTGACTGAAATTCAATAATCGTGGGCTTTTGCGGGCTTTTTCATCCTCCTCAGAGAGCAGTTCTCATTTCCGCCGAATTGATCCATTTTTACGGTAAAAGACTGGTGTGTGTATGTTTTATTAAATCTATAATATCGGTAGTGTGTCGTTAATCGTTTTATTTTATGCGAAGCAACATAGGAACGTCAGTCACCTAAACGACTGTTGCATCGGCCTTTTCGCGTGATGGAAACGCCTAAGTTAATCCCTTGCGTAAAACAAATAATTTATTTTCCTAAAGACACTGAATATAATTACCTTGGATGTTTAAATATGTTGTCAGAAATGTGCACTGTTTGTTTATGGGCAGGTTGTGAAACGAAGGGCAGCGGCCGAAGTTAGCAGTTCCCCCGCCGAAAGAGACCCAGCACAGTTAACGTTACGGTGGACAAGCCAGGTAACAGACCAGTTAATTAACGTTACAATTGAATTACTTTTAAATGATTTAGTACTTCAAAACGTTAAAGGGTTAGTTCACTAAAAAATTACAATTCTGTCAGTAATTACTCACCCTCATGTTGTTCCAACCGCGTAAGACCTTCGTTCATCTTCGGAACATAAATTAAGATATTTTTGATGAAATCAGAGCTATGTCTCACTCCTCCATAGGCTGCTAGGTGACCGAAACTTGCTGGCCCAGAAAAGTTATTAAAGAGATCGTTAATATAGTCCAAGTGACTACAGTGGCTTAATCTTAAGTATATCAAGCGACGATAATACTATTTGTGCGCAAAAACAAACATAAATAACGACTTTATTCCACTATTCATTTCCTTCTCTCTGGGCCTCTAGTTGGTTCACGTAGTGTTTTTGCGTAGCGCGTCTGTGTTACACGTCACCACAGAGGCTCACAATTGGCAAAGCTGGTCATGTGTGTGATGCGTGTTGACGTGCAACACAGATGCGCAGCGCAAAAACACTACGAGGCCCAGAGAGAAGGAAATGAATAGTGGAATAAAGTCGTTATTTTTGTTTGTTTTTGCGCACAAAAAGTATTCTCGTCGCTTGATATACTTAAGATTAAGCCACTGTAGTCACTTGGACTATATTAACGATCTCTTTAATAACTTTTCTGGGCCAGCACATTTCGGTCACCTAGCAGCCTATGGAGAAGTGATCCAGCTCTCAGATTTAATCAAAAATATCTTAATTTGTGTTCCGAAGATGAACGAAGGTCTTACGCGGTTGGAACAATATGAGGGTGAGTAATTACTGACAGAATTTTCATTTTTGGGTGAACTAAGGACTGTTCTAAAACCTAAATATACAAAGACGGTGCACTCATATTACTATGTATCATAGACTGTAAAAAAAGATGGACGACGTCCCTTCACTGTCTTCCATTGGTGAAAAGTGAAGCCGCCAAAGTCCAACATGGCGCTGATTCGGGACCTGGGTAGGGTTGCACCAGCCGTTCGTAAGTTCTTTCTTAAATTGGAACGTAAAGTCCACACTAAAGGCTAGGGCTGTACTCAACCAAAGAAAATCTTGGTCGACTGAAGTCCTGAAGTTTTCGACTAAAAATCGACTAAAAATGACATTAGAAAAAAAAATGTTAAATTAATTAGCTGCGCACTGTGCGCAGTACTTGGTAGCCTTGTTGTCCGCCTAAATGAATTATAAATAAACATAAAAAACTAGTAGGCTATTTGCAGTATTTGCAGTATCGTTTTTGACGTAATTAATTTGCACTGAAATGAGTCTGACACACGAGTCTGTCGGCTCTGACAGCGCTACATCACGTGCACCTGCGCAATATCATAGCCTATGATTTCCGAAAATAGTACTATGTTGTCAACTAGTGATATCATGACAAGAACTTTTGAGGAATATGCAACATAATTTAGACAATTGTTTCTGTCATATGTATTATAATAACTGACAGACACAATAATTTCAGCCGCTCTGTGCAGCTCGCACAGAGTGAGGCTGAACCTATTTTTTAGTCTATGGGCTGAACATAGGAGCTCAGCTTCGCGGCTGAGACACGAATAGACTATTAACTTAAAGCTTTTACTCTTAAACACAAAATGCACGTCCACTTTAATAAAAAAAATATTTATTAAACAAACCAGATCAAGTAATATTCAGCAAACCTTCTAGTAGCCTACTTTCTTCAATCTGTCCGTCTTCTCCGGTGAGTTGGGCTAATCCAAAAGAAGTGAAAACAAGGGGGGTGTTCTGAAGACAGACTGTTACCTGTGAAACAGGGGTGCTCTGAAAACACCCCCATTAGCAATTAGTGCTTTCCACCTGATGAAATGAACGCGGCAAAACTGATGAAATGAACGCGGCAAAACTGATTACCAGTAAATGAACGCGACAAAACTAATGAAATGAACGCAGCAAAAAATCGACCAATCATAAATTTGGTCAAGCCAGAACGTATCGACCAAATAATCGACTAATCGACTAATCGACTGGGAGAATACAGCCCTAACCCGGAAGTGCGAAAAACTGCAATACATTGAAAATCCGCTAGATGGAGGTCCCAAAAGGGAGCAAATGTCCATAGACCCCATGTTAAAATGTCCGTTTTCACAGCATAAATTCATGTTTTTGCAGGTTGGTCCCATGGACTTTTATTGTATTTTTCGATAGCTTCCGAGTGCCTGACAACTGTAAGAGGGGTGAATTTTTTTCTGACTCGTTAGTTTAGATCGTATTTAGATATAAAATGAATGACAAATAAGGGCGTGGTTAACTTTGATTGACAGCTTGATTGACAGCTTAGGCTGCGCCAAGGAGAATGACAACATAAGAAGCGCCATTTTTTAACACAGTTGAAATATAATACTACTGTTTCTGTATCATGAAATGTAGTTTTAAAGGGCACCTATTATGCAAAATTCACTTTTACATGGTGTTTGAACATAAATGTGTGTTGGCAGTGTGTGAGCAAAACCACCCTAGAATGATAAAAATCCACCCAGTAGTTTTTTTACTATCTCAATAAATCATAAGCACTGTCTCAGAACACCCTGTTCTAGATTTCCCTCACTGTGACGTAGAAATGAGCTAAGCCCCACCGACGTGATTTGATTGACATCTGGTTTTGGCATAGACCCCGCCCTCGGTGATCTGCATCCTCCATTGTTTCAACGACAGCCGGTAATGTCTCCTAAGAAGTGTAGGTGTTCTGTTGTGGGATGTAAGAATGGACATACTAGTCTTCACTGACATCAAAGCCACCGAAAACGCAGCGGATGGATTTTATTTATGAAGAAAAGGCACCACTTAAACTTCCTAAATACGAGATTCATTTTCTGACTGACTGTTTATAGTGAACGAGGGTCAAAGTTAATCCTCAAGTGTGGATCGTTGCCTACAGTTCGCGATCCAACGTCACCTCCAGAAGAAGTAAGTGTATTTTATTATTTTTTGAGCAAATAGTCATTTCAATCGATGTCAGCCAGTTCAACAACAAATGCGTCTAAAGCTATTTATTGTCGTCGTCATAGGATGTCTCAACAAACAACGTCAGACAGTTTTATGTCACGTAGGCATTTTTTTGCAGCATTTACAAATGTAAATAAATCAAGGTCTGCTCTATCTCCATAGACAGTAGGCTATATAAACGTCTATCTCCCTCCCCTTAAGAAATAAATAAATACATTGTTTGTACTTTGTTTCTAGCAAACGTTATCACAGTAGTGTGTGTGTGTGTGTGTGTGTGTACTAGTTTCAAAAAATTGCGCGAACGTTATCACAGTTCGTGTGTGTGTGTGTGTGTGTGTGTGTGTGTGTGTGTGTGTGTGTGTTGCACATCCATAATGGCAAAGGGGACGCGATTAAAACTTTGTAAGTACATAAATGTATGAAATAACCATTCCGAGACGTTTAGTCCATTCTCATTCGTGTTTATTCTGTGCCGGAGTCTCTGTCTTCATCATCTGGGTCCAGCAGCAGGGCGGGGATATGCAGCTCTTTTACATTTAAAGTGGTAGACGCCAAAACAGCTCTTTTTAAAACAGGCCCCAAAAATGACATTTTCAAATGGTTATAATAAATTAACTGTGGGGTATTTTGTGCTGAAACTTCACCAAATGCATTCTGGGGACACCCAAGACCAATATTACATCTTCTAAAAAGGGGCATAATAGGTGCCCTTTAAGAGTTTTTCAGGCGAGAATGTAGTTGTTTAAAGCTCAAATCTGTGGTTTATTTAAAGATTTATGCAAATTTGATCCAGTTGATCCAGCGATGACCGGGCGCTCGGCGCATGTACCCCGCCTGGAACAGCTTTTCCTCGGCTAGTCGTTCTGGCGTTTGCCGCGGACTCTGGCGTTTGCCGCGGACTCTGGCGTCTCTGTAGTGGTTAAACATGAGATATAATTCGTCTTGTCTATATCTAATGGGCAATTTTTGGTCTTGTGAATCTTTAATTTGGTCCCTGGACAATCGTTTTGGGCAACTGTGTGGAAGTTTCATAACTTTTAAGCTATTTAACTTTACCGTTGTATGGTTAGACTAGAGCGCTGACTTTGTATGTTTGACTGAATTGTTTGCTTTATTTGTATAGCTTCTTGTACCTTTTACTTATACTTTTATAATGGCTAATATTGATAAAAGTGAAATGTAACAAAAAGAGACTGGGTTGAGTTTTGTCATTTTAAATTTTAATACAACGAAGATGATCTGTAAAGGTGTTTACTGCAAAATCTGTTGTTTAGTACAAATGCACATATTGCCTGGACCATATTAAAATGTTTAATATTTTTATATTATATTTAAAACGAAAAGAGGCAGGTTTGTGTTTTATATTTAGTTTTTTTATAAATAGGCAAACGTTATGTGCAGTGAATATAATCAATACGCGTTGCCTGAACCACATTTGTGTATTGTTTAAGATTTTTTTAAATGAAAACGAAAAGAGTAGTATGGTGTTTTATAACATATTTCGTTGCCTAAAATATACACAGAGATAAACGGAGTAGCAGAGCGAGCTGAGTGACGCGCGCTGCGTCAGAAGGTGGGTGGGGTTAGGATTTCCCAAGATTTTCCAAGATGGCGCCGCCCATACCCCCCATAAACGGCTTCAAACCCGTTCTTCAGAAAGTCTATGGGTGACGTCACAGACGCTTTGTCCATATTTTTTACAGTCTATGGTTTTTACAGTATAATATGCAAAAGTACAATTTTCTATTAAAAAAATATCTACCTCTCCCTCTCTCACACACACACATCAGATAATCCTAGATAGATAGATAGATAGATAGATAGATACTTTTAATGGTCCCGAGGTAACTATCTATCTAACTTGTATAAAGCACTGTGTAGGTCTTAAATTTCAATCTTCATGGTCTTAAAATGTCTTAAAAAGGTCTTAAATTTGACTTACTGAAACCTGCAGGAACCCTGGATTTAATTTGATCAGCTCTACCTAGGGTAACAACAGCCCTATATTATCTTATTAGGCTATTCTAATTTAATTTATTGATCAAATTAAAAAAATTTAAACGAAAGATGAAGCATACATTTTAAGATTAGGGGGGAAATACTCTTTAAAGGTTCAGATATGACAATATGCAGATTTAAATATATCAGAGCTGATTGAACACAGATGAGAATATTTCTTCAGAATCAATTATATTTACAGCACACACACACTATACACACACAAAAATTCCAGACAGGCAACTTTTTTACTCGGACAAGTGAATGACAGATTTACTTGTCCAAAGGACAAGCACATGAAAAGACTTAATGTCGAGCCCTGATATGTATATATCATAGACTGTAAAAAAATATGGACGTAGTGTCCGTGACGTAGGGGTGGGCGGTACACCGGTGTCATAAGGTGTGTTCGACATCGGCTGCGGCTGGATGCACCCGATCTGCGAGAGTAGCCGCGTGCAGGCGGGGAGGAGCTGCAAACGGAGACGTGAAGTCGGACACTTTCTGGTTCCCGTAGTGACCGCTCACGTGGTGTTTGCATACTTTACCACAGCTGCAGTGAAATAAATGCAATATTTGCCTAATAATGCACAGATGTTTCAGAGACATTTTCATTCAATACTTTATGTACTGCTTCATACAGCGTCTGTTTGAACAAGAATAAAGTTCAACATAAGCAACTATCAATGAAGTGGAGTCTACGTTTTTTAAGCAGTTTTAATTTGATAAACATGACACAATATAGCATGACAACGACATGAAAAGAGTGTTCACTGTTATAATAAACTGATTTGAGAGCTTTTAGAGGAACTAAAGGTGTTCGAAATAAACACGAAACACACGTGATCGTTGTCATGCGGTGAATCCGGCCAATCGTGGAACAGCTGTGTCGTCATCAGCCCTCGTGCAGCCCAGTGCAGCCGCTCTTGAGAAGCTGCGCTGGCTGAGGCTGTGTCCAAATTCAGGGTCTACATCCTCCTTAGGATCCTTCCTACCCGGTTGAAGGAGGAGGGGTCCTCCGACGACCGCAAAGCCCGGAAGTCGGTGTTTGTGAATTTGGACAGCCTACCCTTCTTTCACATATTTTCAGAGGAGAAAGGCCGCGAAATTTAAAAATACTACTGTTACTGTGTCACGAAATGTAGTTTTAAGAGTTTTTCAGTCGACAATGTAGTTGTGTAAAGCTCAAATCTGTGGTTTATTTATAAAGAGAGCGCCATTTTAAAAATGTTTTCTGACGGTTTCGGAGTTGTGAGATCCAGGGATCACCGGGCGCTCAGCGCTCATGTACCCCGCCGAGAACAGCTTTGCCTCGGCTAGAGCTTCTAGACGTTCGCCGCTGTCAGTCTAGTGAGAATAATTCGTCTTGTGTTTATCTAACAGGCGATCTTTGGTTTCATAAATCTATAATTTGTTCCTTGGCAGATTGTTGTGGCTGAGGGCAAAGTGAAGTTTCATAACTTTATATATTTAGGCTTATTTAACTTTAACGGTGTAGCCTGCTGTATGTTTGACTGAATCGTTTACTTTATTTCTTGACTTGTAGCTTCTTATACCTTTTAAAAACCGAAATTTAACAAAAAGAGACAGGGTTGCGTCATTTTATTTTATATAGCCTATGTAATAATATGTTAAAATGTATAAATTTACATTATTTATCATTGTTATTATAATAATATACCACTTGCGATTATCAATCTATTATAGTTATGCTGTTAAATTATTTTACTATTCATAGTAACTAACTATTTAACTTATTATTTTTATTTTCTATTCTGTAATTGATATTTCATATTCTATTGCTATTATTATAGTATTATAAATAAACTATATGCTATTATCAATATATTATTATTATATTAGTACTTATGATATTATATAATTAAACTTTTCATTACTATTTTATTTGCTGTATGTTTGTTTATTTTATTGACTAAACTATTTACTATTAGCCTACCTCTCACTTTATCTTATATTTACTATTTGCATTGCACTGTAGTTGTACCATATCATATGTATTACCATAAAGGATCCCACAATAAGAAAACTTTATTTAATTTAATGTGAAAATTAAATTATATCTCAGTATGGGGGTGTTCACAATTCTTATTCAAGAATGAAAAGTTAAATACATGACAAGCCTGAGCTTTGGCCATTCCTTAAAAAATAAATAAATAAATAAATTAAACCACTGAAAAAAAATATTTTTTTGAAAAGCCAGTTTTTAAAAAACTTAAATCGAAAAGCATACTCCTCTCCCACTCCACTACCGCTCGCTTCGTCCGCCATTACGCTCTGCCGAAAAGAATTATGGGATAGGTAGGACGGGAAAGGATCCACCACACCCATCCTTCCAATTCGGGGAAAAGGAGGACATATTTGTGGGCCGCATTTGAAGGATCCTACGAATTTGGACAGCCTTCGTCGCGGCGCTGTGACGTAACATCCTTCAAATGAGTACTCCGAAGGATGTAGACCCTGAATTTGGACACAGCCTGAGTTCTCCGGCTACTCTCGTATTGCTCTCGCGGTACTTTGATGGCATACGTCACAGTCACGTGGCGTCGGCGCTGTATCAAGTCGGACAAAATTTCTAACCGGCATGCACTGCTTCAAGTCAGCCGCCGATCGGTCTGCGCAGAGCTGCATGAAGTCGAACAAGCCTATAGTCATCACCGGTGTGACATTGCGCCACGACATGGATTTTCTAATACCGTCAATACCGTAATAAATCAATTATGTTCCTTGAACGGCTGCATTTACATCAATAATATCTAATTCTAAATAATAGGGCTGACTTCTAATGGATTCGACGATTCGATTCGGAGAGGTCTGATTCGACTATGAACCTCATAGTCGAATACATGGGCGTCAGTTTGGTTTGAAATGTGCTGGGGACAGAGACGCATTCGCATTTTCAGAAGGGCTGGGTACATTTTTATTTATTTTTTCGCTTTCGCGCAGGTCATGTTTTGAAAGACGATGTCCTGTAGCTTACTAATGTAAATAAATAAAAATGTATTCAAAAATCTGCTTCACATTTTCAGCAGGGCTGCGGAGCGGCTGTGGGTTGACTCCACACGGTTCTCATGTGCGTTAAAAAGCTTTACGTGGTTTAATGTAAACAACGATTACCAAATTTCCCTCTCATATTGCTCCTCATAACCACTGAAAATGGTAAAAAAAATCGAACCCGGAGTCCAATTATTATGGACGTTATCTGATATTAAGCGTTTCTGCTTCACATTTTCAGCAGGGCTGCGGAGCGGCTGTGAGTTGACTCCACGCGGTTCTCATGTGCGAGTTGACTCCACGCGGTTCTCATGTGCGAGTTGACTCCACGCGGTTCTCATGTGCGAGTTGACTCCACGCGGTTCTCATGTGCGTTAAAAAGCTTTACGTGGTTTAATGTACCTAAACAACGATCACCAAATTTCTCTCTCATATTGCTCCTCATGTTTATGAAATATTATAATATATGTGTGATATATGTGTTTTAGCTCTTTTGTTTGAAATGGAAAAAATCTAGCTGCTATCTAAAAAAAAAGAAAAAAAAAAAGGTTCGACTATCAGTCGACTACGGCAAAATCTAACGAATCAGATTCGACTATGAAAATCCTTAGTCGAAAACAGCCCTAGTTATTACACTGCTAATTTTTGTTTTGTTGTACACTGTTAAGTAAGATCTTTAGGTTTTTTGCAAAATAAATGTTGAGAATGCATAATACTCTCCCATGTCTCTTTTTGATAAGGATACCTACCATTTACTTATTATATTATAAAAATATTAACTTTAGAGAGACAGGACAGGCTACTCCTCCCAAAATGTACCAAAAAAAAGTTATACCGTGATATTATACCGTCACCGTTCAAAAGATGAAAAATACCGTGATATTAATTTTAGGTCATATCGCACACCCCTACCGTGACGTCACCCGTAGGGTTCTGAAGACCGTTTTTGAAGCCTAAAGTGGGCGTAGCCGACCATCGCCATCTTGGCAGCGCGTCACTCGAGCTGAGGAGCCTGGATGCTGAAACCACGCCCACCGAGCTCGACGCGAATCACGCGATCAAGTTGTCTGCTTTGGATAGAAGATATTGGCGGTTGATTTTGATTTGAACCAAGCTTACCATTGAAGTAAATTAACCTGAACCTAAACAACAAAACTTTAAATAAATGTATATGTTATTGATATTAAACTACACAAGGTTGAAAACGCTGCAGCACTTTTAATACATGTGGTAACGTTTATTTGCAACACTAGATGACTTGCAGAAAACATTGCAGAAAACATTAACAGTTGTCATGATTCATGAATGAGAATTAACGTTAACAACTTTACTTAAAAACGTACATCTCAAAGAAACTATTTGAAGCAAATCAATTAACCTTAATTTATGAGTGTCTATGTGGATGTCAACTGAATATAACGTTATAAGATAGGTTTAGATTCGTATAGCCAACATAAAATTTTTATTACCATAGGTTATTACCCATTTACATTAGTTAGCGTATTTTTTTTACAAGCTGTTTATTTTTTTTAGTGATCGATTTTGAGGTGATGGCCACCCGTGATGCTGCATCCACCACGTCTGCCAGGGTCCCCGCGCATCCTTAAAAAGTCTTAAAACTTCTTAAATAAAATATACGATTTTTAAGGTCTTAAAATGTATTAAATTTCACTAATTTTTGAAGAGAGGCATTAAATTTGATCTGGGCGGCATTAAATTTCATCTGGCGGAGTTTCTCCTTTTGTCGGGAGAAACTACCGTTCCCTTACGAGAACGTTCTCTCGTACTGCGTTGCAAACGCTATGGGAAAACTCCTTTTCTCGAGAATATTGAAGCCTTTATTTTAAAACGCATTTGCTACAGCACAGGCTAGAGCATCAGACCCACGTGAGTGAGCTGATAGGCTGTGCTGTGGGCAACTGCACGAACCAATGGCGGATAGACAGAAGCGCGCGAGCCAATCAGGGCGCTTGGCGCTCTGTCACTGTCAAGCGCGCGAAACTACACGTGACCATAACATATAAATACAGATAGAATCCGCCATTTGACAGATTTAATCTCCTTCAGCTCGACTCACCTCGTCGCTGATTTTCTCCGGTCGTAAGAAGCCCTCGTCGTGGAAAAGCCGTCCAGCGGAACAGCTTCGCATCCCGGCATCTCGCCAGCTGAGCGTTTCCCTGTGGCATCCGACGAAAAATTATATCCTTTTCATTGCATATTTATCTAAAAGAGCAAACCGCTGTTTTCACAGCGCGGCATAATGCCTCTCTCCATCTGTGAGAGCTGCGGGGTCTCCCTGCATGCATCCGACGGACACACCCAGTGTGCGGCCTGCCTCGGCCCTGATCACGCCGAGGCAGCGCTCATGAAAGGCGGCTGCCAATTCTGCGACGGGATGCCTGTCTTCGTTCTCCGTTCAAGGCTGTCTTCGACGGTGACCGATTCCGCCCACCTTCCGTCTTCGGCGCCCCACGAGCCCCGTAGGAAGAAGCGGCGCGATCAGAGGCGTCCTGAGCGCGGTGAGTTTAGCGAGTGCACGCCGGGCCTTTCTCCTCGTGCCTCGCCCACGCCTTCTTCGCCTGTCCTGTTCTCTCGGAGCGAGCAGCGCCCCTCGTCTGAAGCGGCTGGACTCGTCTCTTTCGGCGCATCTCCGGATGACGTCGATGACGCACTTTCTATGGCGGCATCTGAGAGCGAGGATTGGTCGGTCTCCGCGGACCCCGCCCCCCCCCTCTCAGCTAGAGTTTTCTGATACTCGAGCGAGCATTGACGCCGAACTTCTCCGTGTCATGTCTCGCGCTGTTGACGAGTTGGGACTCGATTGGCTTTCTCCAGCTGAGCCCGCCAGAAGCCGCCTCGATGAATGGTACCTGCCGGGGCGCCAGCAGGCCCCTCGTCAGCGCGCCGCTCCATTTATGCCTGAGGTTCACGAAGAGCTCACAAAATGCTGGCGCGCGCCCTTTTCAGCGCGAACGCGCTCATCCGCCTCGTCTACGCTCTCCACTGTTGACGGCGCTGAAGAGAAAGGATATGTGTCTCTCCCCCCACTGGAGGAAGCGGTCGCTGCACACTTATGCCCCCCCACTGCAGGTAGTTGGAGGTCTAAGACGGTGCACCCTTCTAAGCCGTGCAGAACTACTTCGGCCATTGCCAGCCGCGCATACGCTGCCGCCGGTCAAGCCGCCTCTGCACTTCACGCCATGGCGACGCTTCAAGCCTTCCAGGCCAAACTTCTCCGTTCCATGGATGAGTCAGGCCCGGACCCAGACACATTTAAAGACCTCAGGAGTGCCACGGATCTGGCACTGAGGGCCACGGAGACCACCGCTCAAGCCCTGGGCCGCAATATGGCCAGCCTAGTGGTAATGGAGCGCCACCTCTGGCTAAACTTAACCGAGATCAGGGACGCGGATAAATCTGCCTTCCTCGACTCGCCCGTCACAGCCTCAGGTCTCTTCGGCCCATCTGTCAGCGGCTTCACCGATCGCTTCACTGAAGCTCAGAAGGCTTCCAGCGCCATGAGACACTTTCTACCAAAGCGCTCCAGCTCAGTCCAACGGCGCCCCAAGAGCACGCCGCGACCTGAGAAAGTGGTGTCCCAGGTCCTCCAGCCCCGCCCAGCGGCTGAGACCAGTAAGCACATGAAGCCAGCGAAACGGTTCCCGTTCCCTAAGCGCCAGGGCCCGCGGCCGAAGCTGACGCTCGATCACGAGCCCAAGAAGCCGTCCTAACCGGCACAAAGAGGGGTCACTGTCCCGCTGCGGCCGGACCAGCCCCAAAAATCGCTCGACTACTGCTCACGGCTCCCTCTTCAGTTCAGGCGGCTGCAGCAGTTCTAAATGCAGTTCATGGGCCCGTCACATGTCACGCCCCCCTGCAAACAAACGCTGTTTTAACAGCGACCCACACAAAGCACAAATCGAGCATAATTTCTCACATGCATACATGTCAGTCCGAGCCCCCCACTCTGGGTGTTCCAGATATGATAATGCCTCTAGCTCTGCGGGCTCTAGCTTGGCAAGCTATCCCCGGAGTTTCAGTATGGGTGATGAACATCATAAAGCATGGTTACTCGCTTCAGTTCGCCCGCAGACCACCGCGTTTTCGCACGGTTATACAAACCACGGTAAGGGGCACATTGAGTCATGTCCTCCGCACCGAAGTGTTAAGTCTGCTGGCGAAAGGGGCCATCGAGAAGATCCCCCCTTCTCTGAGCGAGTCAGGTTTTTACAGCCGATACTTTCTTGTTCTAAAGAAAGACGGCGGCCTGAGACCCATTTTAGATCTCAGACATCTGAACAAGGCTCTCATGTCACGGCCGTTCAGAATGCTCACGACCAGACATATCCTGGCGCAGATTCGCCCAGGCGACTGGTTTTTCTCAGTAGATCTGAAAGACGCTTACTTTCACATTCAAGTGAACCCCCACCACAGGCCATTCTTGAGATTCGCCTTCGAGGGGCAGACATACCAGTACACAGTTCTTCCATTTGGACTGGCACTAGCGCCTCGTACATTCACGAAGTGCATGGATGCAGCTCTCTCCCCCCTGAGACAGCGGGGAATGCGCATCCTAAACTACCTCGACGACTGGCTCATACTGACCCAGTCAGAGGCGGAGTCACATACTCACAAAGCCTGGCTCCTCAGCCATCTAGAATGTCTAGGGCTCAGGGTCAATGTTGCAAAGAGTGTTCTGTTGCCCAGCCAACGTATCACGTTCCTGGGAACAGTTCTCGACTCCGTACTTATGAGAGCATGGCCCACACCGGCCCGTGCTCTAACGATTCAGCAGCTCACGGCATCGTTCATAGAGGGCTCTCTTGTACCCCTCAGAACGTTTCAGAGGATCCTTGGCCTGATGGCCTCTGCATCATCAGTACTCCAACTAGGCCTACTGCGTATGCGTCCTCTTCAGCTGTGGCTGGCTCCTCTGGTGCCACCCCACGCCTGGCATTCAGGCCACTTGATTATCAAGGTGGACCAGCGCTGTGTTCAAGCCCTGGCCCCTTGGAAAAACGCAAGCTGGTACCAGCAGGGCGTAAGCATGGGGGTAGTTTCAGAGAGGAGGATGATTTCAACAGACGCCTCCAACTCCGGTTGGGGAGCTCTGTACGAGGGCAGGCCTGCCTCCGGCCTCTGGTCGAGCTCGGAGAAACGCCTACACATAAACTGCCTCGAAATGAGAGCAGTTTTTCTAGCCCTAAAAACATTCCTCCCATACCTGGCGGGACACCACGTGTTGGTACGGACGGACAACATGTCGGTGGTCTCTTACATAAATCGCCAGGGCGGCCTCAGGTCCCGCAACCTGTTTGCCATAGCCTCACAGCTCTTGCTATGGGCTCACACCAATCTGCGCTCACTCAGGGCAGCTCACGGGCCAGGCACGTTGAATACAGGAGCAGACATGCTCTCTCGGGGCAGAGTTCCCCCAGAGGAATGGTCTCTCCACCCTCAGACAGTTCTCCTACTCTGGGAGGTCTTCGGGAAGGCAGAAGTAGATCTTTTCGCCTCAAAAGACAACTGTCAATGCCCAATCTTTTTCTCAAAGAGCAGGGATGCGTTGGCCCACGACTGGCCCAACCTTCCTCTCTATGCGTTCCCCCCGGTCTCGATGCTCCCTCAGGTCATCGAACGGATCAGGAACACGAAAAGCGCAGTGCTATTAGTAGCTCCTCTCTGGCGGACCCAGGTTTGGTTCCCAGAGTTGATGCAGCTGTCTGTAGCAGACCCGTGGCCAATCCCAGTGAGGCGCGACCTCCTGACTCAGGCCAACAGGACAATCTGGCATCCCCGTCCCGACTTATGGGCCCTACATGTATGGCCACTCAACGGGTACCCCAGAACCTCCCAGAGGGCGTCCTGAATACTATAAAGGAAGCTAGAGCTCCGTCTACCAGACGTAAATGGTCAGTGTTTTCCAGCTGGTGTTTAGCTCGAGACCTCGACCCATACACTTGTGAAGTACCAAGAGTACTGTCTTTTCTACAGGAGATGTTGGACGCGGGTCGCTCCCCCTCCACTCTCAAAGTGTACGTGGCAGCCATTGCTGCTTTTCACGTATTGGAAGCCGGGGCCTCCTTAGGAAAAAGCGACCTTATAGTTCGCTTCCTCAGGGGCGCCAGGAGGCTTAACCCGCCTCGGCCACCGTCTGTTCCGGCCTGGGACCTCTCCTTGGTCCTGCGGGCTCTTAAGGGACCTCCCTTTGAACCACTTCAGTCAGCTGATCCTAAGTCTCTCTCTCTGAAAACCGCCCTGCTTCTAGCACTGGCGTCAGTAAAGAGAATAGGGGATTTACAGGCGCTGTCTACCAGCGCTTCCTGTCTGGAGTTTGGTCCTAATGACTCCAAGGTCATTCTTAGGCCAAGACATGGATATGTTCCTAAGGTGCTCTCAACTCCGTTCAGAGCCCAGGTTATTTCTCTGTCAGCTCTCCCCTCCTCCGAGGAGGATAGCGATTCTCTCATGCTTTGCCCAGTCAGAGCTTTGAGAATTTATCTGGAGCGTTCGGCCTCTTTCAGACAGTCTGAACAGCTCTTTGTGTGTTTCGGGGGCCGATCCAAGGGCCTCCCGGTCACTAAAACCACACTGTCCAGATGGATAGTTGACGCCATTGCCCTGGCTTACACCTCACTGGGCCTCTCTTGTCCCATAGGTGTTAGAGCTCATTCCACGAGAGGTGTTGCCTCTTCGTGGGCTTGGTCAAGTGGTATTCCCATTGAAGACATTTGTGCGGCGGCCGGCTGGTCCGCTCCGTCCACATTTGTGAGATTCTATAAGCTGGATGTCCCTGCTCTGCAGACATGCGTTCTTTCTGTCTAGACTCTGGCTCTGTGGATCCAGACTAGTTTTGAACCATGGTCACTTGGGTATTCCCATCTATAGCATATGTGCGGCGGCCGGATATCCGCTCCGTCCACATTGTTGAATTATAGCTTTAATGCCCTTGCTTGTAGCTACAGTTCTTCTGTCTAGACACTGGCTCTGTGACCCAGTCTAGTTGATATTGAACACACGGTTTTCACTTTGTGGGCTAAGTGACTGGCTCTGGCCAGATCCGATGAATTATAACTTTAATGTCCCTGCTTTGCAGTTACAGTCTTTTCAGTCTAGACTCTGGCTCTGCTGACCCAGGCTAGTTTGATATTAAACACACGGCTATCACCTTGTGGGTTAAATGACTGGCTCTGGCCAGTCTTTATTACGGATAATTGATGGGCCCGATGTTCGGTCTCTTTTTATCCTGGCTATTCTGTACTTCCCGGAACTCTGGTGAGTCAGAGCGGCCAAAAGATTAATAGCACGGCGTTTTAAATGGAAACGTTCCCATAGCGTTTGCAACGCAGTACGAGAGAACGTTCTCGTAAGGGAACGTACTGGTTACTTTCGTAACCTCGGTTCCCTTAGAGATAAGGGAACGAGTACTGCGTTGCCTTGCCGTGCTATTTTTCTTATGGCAGGTTTGTCGCTTCAGTCGATTATACCTGTCAAATGGCGGATTCTATCTGTATTTATATGTTATGGTCACGTGTAGTTTCGCGCGCTTGACAGTGACAGAGCGCCAAGCGCCCTGATTGGCTCGGGCGCTTCTGTCTATCCGCCATTGGTTCGTGCAGTTGCCCACAGCACAGCCTATCAGCTCACTCACGTGGGTCTGATGCTCTAGCCTGTGCTGTAGCAAATGCGTTTTAAAATAAAGGCTTCAATATTCTCGAGAAAAGGAGTTTTCCCATAGCGTTTGCAACGCAGTACTCGTTCCCTTATCTCTAAGGGAACCGAGGTTACGAAAGTAACCAGTACGTTTTTTTTTTCCATTTCACCAGCGCACGTCCCTGTCTAAAGACAGTAAAAAGTAGCGTGTGCCTATTAGGGGGCAGTGTTTTCCGTAGGCCTGTCATAGAAACAGACGAAGAAGTGTCTCAGAGTGGCAGATGCGAGCTAAGATCATACTGTCTATGGCTAAGATAGGGAAGTGCAAATTTAATGATAACTGGCTCGATGATGAGAAATATAGCGGCTGGTTACAAAAAAACGACGGTAGGCCTATACGAAATGCGGTGGGCTGCAAAGTCCTTGACGCGCATATGAAAGGGGAGAAGCACAAGCGCGACAGTCAGGCAACTACTGTCCCCATTCAGATGTTTGCAGTATCGGTATCTAACGTTACTTCAAAGTCTAACCATGGGTGTAAATTCCGCGGGGGATTACGCCCCCCCCCCCCACACACACACACTTTTTATAAAATGTAAATTCGTCCCCCGCACTTTCTCATAGGGCAAGTGCATCCACGACGAGCTGAGGTTTTCGCGGGATGCGAGCCTACATCGAGATTTTTAATCCAAAGAGTCAAGGATAGTCTATCTACATACGTGACTCTTACGTTTCCATGGTAATCAGTCACTCGTGCATCACGCCCAAATGCACGCAGCCGCGCCGAATAATTTTCATAGAGGTCGCAATGAGTTCAAAACGGCAAAAAAACTCTTCACTCCTTATTCACGAAAAAGTCAAGCACTGCAAGTAAGTTGTCATCTATAATTCATGTGGTATTCGAATTGTGTTGCACAATACGGATAACTCAGCCTATTTCTCTTGTTGAATAATTAACAAGTTTTGTTGTAAATTTAAAATATTCACTAACTGTTACCCGCTCAAACGTGTGCTATTTTCTTTTTTAGAGAGCAGGTCTTTTTTATTCGTAATATATTTTATTTTCACAGATATATTATCGAAGCCCTTCAAATTAGAATAAACATGGTGATTGTTAAAGCTCCAGTATGTGACTTTGGTATTTGACCACAAGAGGGCGCAGTTTCCAACAATAACAAAGGCGAAGCTTGATGACACTATGAAGGAGGTGACGATGGGAGATGTCGTTTTTAATGCGTTTTCACCATCTAGCGATATATCTACATGGAATTAATGAATCATGATCACGGATGAGGTAATTTATTCGTTTTTGTATTACCTGTATGTCTGATCGTATTATTTTATGTCATCATAATTAATGAACTGCAAGGAACGTGAAATGTTATGCTTTATTATCCCGTTACAACATACAGCTATTTGTCAAATGATTTGTTTGGTTAATGTTGTGCAGTTTTACGTTTTTATGGTTAATGCCGTGTTGTTTAACGTGTTCAAACCAATATCTAAAAGTAAATTTGAACGAACATTTGCAAGTAATGACTAAATATATTTTTTTAACATCATATCCGATTGTATTTAATTGTACTGCCATAATCTCGGTCACCACACGTGATAAAAAGCCTTACCAAAGTACAAAGAGCAATATAACTTTGTTTATAAGTGCTATTATTGACAGTTGCATGTCTTACCTGTCTCAATACACTCGCGAGAGAGTCTCTGTCAAGTCCAAGATAGTCGCGCAGCTCTCTCCATCTCGAAAACGCCTGGCCGATATTTATCCAGGTTTTATTCCTTCGTTTGTCACACAGTCTGTATCAGAATATGGACGCTTTCGTTTTGTTGGCACTTCAATACTCGCCAAAGAGTAATCGTGATCCATAACAGCTATAACCATACAGTCTATGGCTATAACGCTTTAACCACCACTTCCGCATTTGACCATGCGATATTCCGGTGTGGTGGGTCATATTTTTTATTTTATTCTTTTTTTTGTTCTTTGTCAGATGTCTTTATTGTTTATTGTGATAAGAAAAAAACCTCAATAAAGTTGTTGTAAAAAAAAAAAAAAAAAAGATTGCGTCACTGAGGCGCGACATTTCTTTTCCGGGACGGCCAGTTATTTAAAATCGGAATTTCTCTGAAATAAAAAATCTTTGGAGACTTTTGAGATATTGTAAGTACACAACTGGAGGAAATATATCACCCTGTGCAAGTTATTTTTGGAAATTTTATTACAAAATTCCTACATATTGGAGCTTTAATGCTGAATTTGTATTTTCATGCATTAACAGCCACTATCTGCTTGAATCAGGCAGTAACGTTTGGGTAGATGATGTTTACCATAATTTGTTAACACTTTACAATTAGATCAAATTTGTCTACGTTTGTCTAAAAGTTGTCTACAAACTTTAAATCCTCTTGAAAAAGCCTAACTAGAAAGTTTGAAGTAGTTTTAAAAGGTTTGCAATTGGAAAGTTTTAGTAAGACTCTGCTAGGCTATTAAGGAAATGTAATTTTGCCATAGGGCTGAAACGATTAGTCGACGTTGTCGACAACGTCGACAATAAAAAATTGTCGACAAATATCTTTGTTGTCGAGTAGACGTTTGATCTCACGTGACCTAATGTAAGGGCCTGCAATATCGCGATTTGACCGCTACGGCGCTGTAGCGCTAGAGTGTAATGCAGCCGTTATAATGGTATTGCGGTAGAAGAAAACCCGAAAACAGTGCGAATTATGACGGAGTGCAAACGAATCCGAACTAGCAAGGTGTGTGAAAGTTTCACAAAACTTCAAACCAAGAATACTGTCGTGTGCAATACATGCAAGGCGGAACTTGTTTTTCACGGGAGCACAACATGCATGTTAAAGCACTTAAAGAAGAAACACCCCGGCACGAGACGAGCTGGTGAGAGGTGAATGTTCTCCAAGCTGGAGCTAAATAACTAGCAGTAAATCTCTTTTTAGAGAATGCAATACTACTAATAATAGCAATAATATTAACAATAATAATATAATTGCAGTAATGTGATGATTTATTTTTGCATAGAATAAAGCTTGATCGAGCTTAGGAGTCAGGGCTGTTTTTATTATTAGGTATTACGGTCTTATCACTTGCCTGTATTTTGTTCCATATTCATGAAGACTTACAAAAGGAGATGTTATGAAGAATATCATGTCAGTTAATTTTTTATACTGTAAATTAAAAGCTCAATGAGAATGTCTGTCAGCTCAATTGTCATGTCATTTTTTTATTTTTTTTATTATTCTTATAATAATTGTTTGCAGTTTAAGTTTGTCTGTAATGCAGCTGATTATTTTTTTTTCTATTGAAAGAGAACATAATATTTAACCAATGCTTAGAGCATTTGTGTGTGATTTGAGTTGGACAGAAATCTGAAAACTTAAAGAGAATGACCTGTTTAGTAGACTGAAAGATCATTAAAAAAAAAACATTTCAAAAGCTGAAGTGATTTTGTTTTTTTTTATATTATAGTTAGAATATTTATAACTCAGTGTTTTAACTAATTGAAAAAGCTGAATAATCGTTTAAAACTTACTGATTACTAGCCGGCGAAATAATCGATGATTAGTCGATTAATCGTTCTAATAATCGTTAGATTAATCGATTATCAAAATAATCGTTTGTTGCAGCCCTTGCCAAAATAACAACTTTTATTTTAAGTAAATGTTATTTTTAAATCAGCTTAATTCAGTGTGATTTTACCATATTATCATGCTTTAACACTGATCATTTGAATAATTGTAATGCAATGATCAGATGCAGATATCTAAATCAGAGAATATAACGTTTGGTTTGGGCGGTTGGCCGGTGGATTATTTATTTTTAACAGCGGATTCGAGTGACTCAAAGTGCACCAGATTAATGAATTTATCTTTAAAATGTACAAAATTTTCTTTTTATTAGCTTAACTGTTAACTGTCACGGGCCCACCGTGGGCCCAAATTCATTACATATTTAAAACAGTAATATCCTATACTAAACCTAAACTAATCTTGACAAACTATATATCATTTGAAAGCTTACAATCTCTAGTTTTCATATTTGGTGACTGATTTTCAAAATAAATTACAGAGGAGCCGTAATTTATCAATTTGCAACAAGACAATTTTCATATTCCTAAGGCGTGTTCAGACCTTTATTTTGAAATAGCAATGAACATTTTTATGTGATTCTTAGAGGTTGAATTCATATCAAAATCTGCCAAACTTCCCATATTACTTCTGAATAGAATGTCTACTTCATAAATTGTATGAAAATTGTGGAAATAATGGTTCAGATGATCACTCAAACCACATATGGAAATAGAGGCGTCCTTATATGGGCAGTAATGGAGTCTAGTTGTCACCTAGTGAAAATGTTTGGTACTGCGCCCAAACAAAATCTTACTGAAAGCTCATTTTTTGAGATATCAACCTAAATTTTGAAACACAACTTGTTCAGATTTTTGACATTGATTTTTTTGCAGTTTTAGAGTCACCCAGGTTTTAAAAATATATATTTTATATAAAATATGAATAATTAATTTTTTTACATTTTACATTTCCATAAACTCAAACTGCTATAACTTTTTTTCTGTTTCACTTTCTTAATTTATTTCACTTCTACAAAAATCTGCCAAATGTCTTCTTTAAAACAAGACCAATTGTATGTATATACTCCAAAGCATTCTTTAATTACAACCATTTAAGTTCGAAATGTGCATTTTCATGTCTTCTCAAAAAAAGGGGGGTGACAGTTAACAGGTTAATTAGCTTTATTAACTAGTAAAATACATGATCAGGATTTTACCATAAGTATATAAAGTATAAGTGTACTTTTTTATATAAAGTATACGGTATACTGAACATCTGCATTTCTTTCTTTCTGTTGTATTGCTTTAAAAATAAATAGCATTTTAAGCCAATTAAGGAAAAACCTGTCAACAAGTCTGAAAAAAAAAAAGGTAGTTATTCTGTCCCCCTCACTTTTGAAATGATGGCTAGGCTACGCCCCTGAGGCTAACATTACAGCCGCGTTGGTGTCTTTGGGGCCCAGTACAAGTAATGCCTTCGGTACATTCTCCCCAACCAATACACTGAAGGCCAAAATGCTGTTGGTTTTGCACACGGTTAGCCGACATCACTCCTATACATCCAACGAAGACATGAGCACTTCAGGGCAATGTTCCCTGACTAGGAATGTGCAAAAACATTTAGTTGTGGCAGGGACAAAACCTCTTCTCTTACTTGATTTGGACTTGTTCTGTACATAAAAAGGGGACTTGTCATGTTTGACGAAAACATGAATTAGACCACCAAAGGCTATTAAGACTATTTGCACTGTTGCTCAAATACAAATGTGCTTTGTTAACCTGAACACCCTAGAGTGTCATTTTTATATATATATTTTGCCATGGTAATGGTCTTAATTTTTATTCTTGAAGGTTTTAAAAAGGTCTTAAAAGTCATTAAATTTGTTGATCAAAAATGTACAGATACCCTGGTCTGCACATAGCTTAAACTGTAAGTAACATTACTAGTCTTGGCTATTTGACAGCTGATATATTATAATGTCTGTCTTAAAAGGACAACAACAAATTAGATTGTCATCTATATTTTGAGGTGTTGCTCCATTGATCTATGTTCTCCCACATGTATTGTCAACATAAAAAAACTGAGCTACCTTTCATAGTTAAATTCTTAATTTTCATTACCTCAAGCATTTATTAAACTCATTTATTTTCCTTCCATAGACACAGTGTGGATCTTTGGTGACAGCTATGTCAGACGTGGTGCTCAGAGAGCTGCAGAGACCATGGGAAGTAACCTCAGTCTGCCAGGAGTCCGGATATGTTGGTTTGGTTGGACTTCCAACCAAGGACTTCTCCCCTCCTTCTCCCACTCCCTGCGAGGAAGAGCAGCATATATATATATATATATATATATATATATATATATATATATGTGTGTATATGTATTTGTGTGTGCATGTATATTATTTATGAATTAGTCAACACAGGACACAAGGGAGGCATGGTAATTTGAAAATACTACAGGTTTTCTACTGGTTTTTTACTGATACAAAGCTTAATGCTAAATGCTGAAGTATTACTTTAACAGGAAGCTGCTTCATTCTGTCCAGCTGCAGGCCATCAATAAACCACCAGGGGAAGTTCCTCAACATTTTTGTTGGGTATCCTGGGCCTGTGGACGATGCCAGGGTACTGAAGAACAGCCCTGTTTACACTGGTCGCCTGTATCCACCTGGAGGAAAGTGCATGCTCAGAGATGGTGGGTATTCTTGAGTGCGCCCATCTGCCTCATGACTCCATACAGAATCCTGTACAGGTTCGCTTCAACAGTATGCATTCCTGTGCACAGGCCTTCGGGATGCTGAAAACACGCTCAACAACCAATCTTCCCAATGGGCACATTGTTGATGCAGAAGTTGTGGAGGATCATGACATTGACCCATCTGAACCTGGGAACACAGAAGCCAGTGCAGGAGAGGATGTGCGGGACAATCTGGCTGCAGTCTGTGTCCACACCAGACAACTGTGCCTGCTCAACAGGTAAAGACTCTATAAACCAGTTATTGTTCTCAGACTGACATTGTTCAAGCTTGTTTATGTTAGTTATTATGTAAATAGTTAGGTGTGTGTGTGTGTGTGTAAAGTGCAGTAGTAGTAGTTAAAGGGGTGCATGTTTAGGATCTCTGTTCATCCCTCTTGCTTACAGCTTACTGCTGCTGGCTAGCCCCTGCGGTGAAAAAGGAAGCAACTTTTTTGAACTTGAATCCCCTGCCAGCACAAAGCCTCTCCATCACGAAGACTCCTGCCGGGCCTCCTCACGGTTGCACAAGGTAACTGGGGATATTGCAGCCCTAGGCTAATTGACAGGGGATCTGGGAGATGCTGTGGTCCCTAGAGGAGACATCCGCCAACCACTGTTACACAGCCTTAAGGCCCTTTCACACTGGATGCGTAACGAAAAAGCGAATAGTTCGTGTGCGAATAGTTTGCGTCAAAACCCATCACATGAGCCACGTAAACACGGTCTCTATCTCTATCTTTGACGATTAGCTTTCTATCCCAAATGTAGTTTAGCCTGCTAAACTACACAGCACAGGACTATACAACAACTAAAACTATCACACAACATACTCACAGTCGTGATAACCGAGTTGGTTGGCAATGCTACGCCACACAATCATTGTCCTTGTATATATATGATTGGCTGAAGTCTTTTCTGTCGCTGCAAAAGGAAAAAAAAATCGACATCGAAACGAAAAAAAAAAAGTTGTCATATCACAGGTCTTTGAAATTTTAGCTAGATATTACATCAAGTATCACTTGTGGGTTATATTTTTATTAATTATATTTATTTGAGCTTAATTTTCCAAATTACTTACTTTAAATTTGGGTAGGAAAAAATTCAACTGGAAATTAGGGCTGGGCGGTATGACGGTATGTATCGTTACCGCGGTAGTAAATGTCAACCGTAACAGATTTTTTTATTCTGTGTATACCGCGACATGTAAATAAGTGGGCGTGGTTAACTCATTTGCACGTGCGTGCAACTTACAACTTGACGCTCAAATTAACCGATCGCATTTTACTGATGCAAAAGACACGCGTGCACACACACTGAGAGGGAGCGCAGTGTATCAGTGTTCACCGGGCTATGGTAAAATAATGATGCAGTTACAAGGTGTGTATAATTTAAACTACCTAGTCAACACTAACTGTAGCTGCTGTTCGATTTTCATACTGCTGCTCTCCTTCTAGTTACTTCTGAACTTGATGAACTTGACACTTCTGAACTTCTCTTGATTAAAGCTCCTGGTGACGGGTTGCCAGATAACACAAAAAGAGCAAAACAAGCCCCTTAAAAACGCAGTATAATAAGCAGACATGGCAAAAATGTACCGGGGAACTAGTATTACTAATATCCTACAAAATTAAAAGGAAGTAACTAATTTATTATGAATAGAATAGTTCAATTTAAAATAGCCAGATATTATAAACTGATTGATGAAGTAAAACAATAACATGAGATTGAAAAATTATTCAGCAACACTTTATTTAAAGTTTAATTGCGCCTACGAGTTTTATTTAATATCAATCAGTTGGGGGCAGTTCATCTAAAAGTTGATGAGTGTGTTTTGTTTACTATATTTAGCTATCAAAATAGTTTACCAAAGCAATCAGTTACCAAATAAAAGAAAAAGAGGTTAAATCAAACAAGGTTAAGTACTTTTCATTTCTAAAGTATTTGGGTATTCAAAGATTTTTTTACATTTTCTTTTGAGAATAACTATAAATAACTATATCGTGAAATATATCATTGCCATTAAATAAAATTAGTCATACCGTGAAACAGAATTTTAGTCCAAAATTTTAGCCCACCCCTACTGGAAATCCATACATGCTTTGGAAGAAATAAATGTTGCTATTAATTTAAAGTGATGCCCTACAAATGAGAGTGCTAGTATCAAAGTCCCTTTGGATCTATTTGAAACCTGTGAAAGTTACCTTACTGAAGCTTCTGAAGTTAGTTTATTTCCCTCAAGATCACACTAATATTTTTTTTTTTAATACATTTTCTTTTGGTAGTGCTTTAAGCTCAATTACAATTATACTACTTTATGCCAAAGTAATTTGTGTGAAGCTTTGTATTCTGTATCGATTTAGAAGTTAAATAATATACTAATATAAGGCAAATACATTTTTAAGGTATCTGTTAGTGTGAGGGTATTTCTCTAGTGTGGTACTCGTACTCAGACAACATTCAGATATTCCTGCATTTTGCTTGTTTCAAAAACCAGTGCTACAAATGTGCTACAAAATAAGTGTGCACCCAAAACGCTTTAAAAATACTAATAGTTACTCAATGCCACATATTAAGCACTTTACAACTGTCAATCTAGCTAATCCCTGGGAATTGTGTTTTGTAATAAAACTTGCTAGAACAGCATGACACAATTAACTTTATAACATAGTCAAGTCACCTTTATTTATAAAGCGCTTTTTACAATACAGATTCAAAGCAGCTTTACAGTGATAACAGGAAAATAAGACAACGAAGTTTGTTTCTGCAGTACAGTAGATCTAGAATAGCATCATAGTCCATCTTAAGTAAGTTCAGTGATTTCATTTTTGTTGTAAAAAATTTATTAATTTAGTTCATTTATATATATAGCCACTCTGGAGAAAACAGTGATGTCATCGTCCAGTTCAGTTCTCACATAATGGTGTCAATGCAGGCAGACAATATTGTTGAATATTAAATGTCCCCAACTAAGCAAGCCAAAAGCCAAAGGCGACAATGGCAAGGAACCAAAACTCCATCAAGTGAAAAAATGAAGAAAAAAAAAATTCTTCAGTTCGGGGGACCAGTTCTCCTCTGGTCAACGAACGAACAGTGTATGATTACGATCATTACAGGACAGAAGTCAGATCGGATCGGAATATTCAGAATATTTATCCAGTTCCATCTGGTTGAAGATCGGAGTCATCACTGGTTTGTTGAGGATCAGTGCCGATGGTTGTCGAGTCGTTCCTTCACGGGGGAGAGTCTAGTTGACACAATCTCTGCTGCCACTTCAGGGATGCGTTTTGGACGTGTCTAGGCGCAGGTCCTCCATCTGATCTGGATACGGTTAAAGTGTAAATTGCAGGTTAACCACCACAACCAATTAAAGTGCTCAATATGTATATATGTAAAAATTTCTGTCTTAAAATGCATTAAAATAACATTTATTGGGGTTATTTCAAAGGTAGCGTGTTTTTTACAGTGACTGGGTGATGACGTCATAAGAGGCACTCGCAACCCATACTCTGCTAGATTCCTACTGTTTGTGGCTGACTATGGAGAACGACTGGAAGACTGATAACATTAGGGAACAAGCCAAAGTCTTTTCAAAATCTTGCCGTCATGTAGAATAGCAAGGAGGGACAATGACTGAAGACATTATTTACTTACATGGTGTCAGTAGTCCTAATCAGAGCTGTAGAGATGCACACACTGCACAGGCACAATGGCGCTTTGCCGGCATCTGCTGACAGAACGCAATATTGTCAGTGCTAAAACGCAACTCCACTACGACACGGAGCTGTCGCGAGATACGCGCCTTTAACTGGGTTAAGCCGAGGAAAGCCGTTTTGGACGGACCGAGCTCAAGGCGGATGAGCGCAGCCCGCGGGAGGGCAAGTGTGTTTCTGCGGCGGGGCCCAGTTAGCGAAAGATGAACAAAAACCGCAGAGCAACCGAACTCTGAACGCCGTGGAGGTGAATTTTGATGTATTCGTACATCCCGCACAAACACAATAGTTAACCATTTTTGCTAGCTAGGTCTCCAATATAACTACTAAAGTTAGCCTACTTGCCGTTAGAATAACGGTAACTCTAGGCTTGGAGTCCCTCTTATGACGTCACGCCCAGCCTAGTGGAAGGGAGAGGGAGTGCTTAAAACCACTGTAAAAAGTACCAACTTTTCATATTATATTCAGCATTTTGGTATAAAAAAAACATACAAAACAATGGTGGGCGGTTCTTATCTTTATGTTTAATAAGCACATTGCATTATCTTCGTGAAAAATTTAACCTGCAATTTACACTTTAACTACAGACTACAGTAAACCTCAGAATAGACAGAAAGACTAACATTAGCGTAGATGCCATTCTTCTTATGATGTTACGAGTACATCAGGTGTTATAGGAAGTGTCCCTATAACACGAGAGTATTTTTAGTCAAGATTTAAACTGACAGAGTGTGTCTGCTTCTCGAACAATGCTAGGAAGACTATTCCAAAGTTTAGGTGCTAAATAGGAAAAGGATCTACCGCCAGCGGTTGATTTTGATATTCTAGGTATTATCAACTGGCCGGAATTTTGAGATTGCAATAAACAATAAACGCAGTAGACATAAATAAATGGAAAGAGTATGTAATACTTGTTTTCTATATTTATATAATTTTTTTGCAATTATTTCTAAAAGTTTTCTCTCTCTCTATCTCACTTCTAGGTCTCGTCTTTCTTCTCTTTCCCTTAGAAAAGTTTTTATTTTAAACCCCTATTAACTACTGAGCAATATTAATTAACTACATGTAATTACTATAGAGTCACGGTTAGGGTTTGGTTTAAGGGTTAGTTACTTGTAAGTAAGGGATAATGTAAACCCAGCCAGTTGTTTTCCCAGAATAAACCCCGACAGGGTGATCTTGCATCAGTCTGAAGGGGTTTATTCTGCGTTAACAACCAGCTGGATGTACATTATAAATTATCCTACATATTATATGGCTATTGCCACATAAGTAAGTATTTAAACATTAAATATTGATTTGAGTCATAATATTTTATTAGCTCTTTAAACGCAAAGCTTCCACGGAGAAAGCAGTTGCAGCGCGGCAAGTTCAAACTAGACGGACATTTAAGAGATATGGTACAGTCATACCACTTATTACATGGTATTTCACCACATAAATAATAATGGGGATATTGATCTGAGATGAAACTGATATAAAATCGTTCCTGTTTGTTATAATCCATTGCTGTGTGAAACAATAATCACAAAATGGCAGCAGCTGCGTTTGTATGAAACGAGAGAGCGAGGCCACGATAATATTGATTTGACTGAGTTTTAATATTTGATTTTATTTCCACAAGGAAAAAACGTTCCTAGCAAGCGTATAGCACGACTTCAGTAATCCGGATGAGCCTGTGTTATCTGTTTTCAATGGTTGTTATCGAGGAATAACATACCGCTGGATGGCGTGTTTAACCAATCAGAGTCAAGTATTCCAAAGAACCGTGTAATAATTATGCATAATTTACTGTTATAACTATAGTGAGTACATGTAATAACGTGAGCCCATTTCTATATTCAAAATATTATTTTAAAGCATTAATTTTCATAGCTTTTTGATCCAACTGTAATTACAGTAAATGATGCCACCTCTAAGCTGCATTAAACAGTCTGCTGCCCACAACAGGCCTAAAACCAGACAAGGTACCAGCTCAAAAACACTCTCAGCTAAATATTTTCTAATTATTGTTATTGACAAAATCCAAGAAAATATAAAAATAAATCATTTGTGTCAATATAGCCCACCCCTAGTGTACAGTATTTTTTATTTTTATTTCTTCAGGTCTTAGAAATGGCTTAAAATGGCTTAAATTTGACTTTAAAAAATGTGCAGCAACCCTGCATTTAATTAGCTTATTTCTTCACAATGTTTCAATGATTCCAAAGATTTTTCCAGCACCATCCCTTAGGGTTTCAGAGTTATGGTAAAAAAGAGGTCAGATACTAGTAAAAAATGAACACACTGGAGAGATGAAGAAATTGAAGTTGCACTTCTAATTAAAAGTGACACTGACACTCTTTTTTGAGTTTAACACTGTAAAGCTGCTTACTTTAAAGCAATATTGTATAAAATGCTATATAAATAAATGTGACGTGACTTTACTGATTCAAACCTGCTTGCCGAACTGGTACAAACATATCCTCGTCGCTGTGATCAGATGCTTTCTTTCGCAAGGCTCGATATTGCGATCGTTTTGGTCGCATATGCTCCTGAAATTTAATCTGTGCGACCTAAAAATTTATTTGGGAGCATTTGTACCAGAGCAAATAATGGTTGTGGTGCGACCTATTTTCATTTCTCTACAAAACGTTCGCAAATTACTGCACAGTGTGCACCTTATGTGCGCTGATCATAGACTGTAAAAAAATATGGACGTAGTGTCCGTGACGTCACCCGTAGGTTTCTGAAGAGCATTTTTGAAGCCTAAAGTGGGCGGAGCCGGCCGTCGCCATCTTGGCCTTGCGTCACTCCCGGGAAACAGAAAATGGGCAAAGAGGCTGAGAAATCACGCCCAAATAGCTCGACGTGATCGAGTTAGCTCAGGCTGTTAAAGGCTCTGGGTAATGCTGCGACTGCACAGGGCCTCGCGCTAAAGTGACACTTGATGATGTAAAGCCAATTAAAAGTTCCTGTTTTTGCCCTTTGAAATATTATAATAGTTAAAAGACATGGCTACAAGTGAGACTGTGTATCGTGATTCTGTACTATTCTGCTAGTTGAAAATGTATTATGCAGTAACTTAATATTACTCTGAGAGTGTGTGTGAGACAGTGATTTATGTGCATACATGTCAGTCACTCTTTTCAGCGCGGCATCGCTCGTCAAGTTCGTAGAGAGCTTATTGAGTCCGTTTGGCCGCCTCTCAAATGGGTTAAATCATAGATATATTGCCTATGAAGTTCAAGTAAATGCGCTAGAAAATCCGCGCTCATTCATGGATGTGCATTTATTGCATGAACGGAGAAAGCGGCGACGCCTGCATGATTTCATCCCACGGTACATAAGCATATTATAATCCATCTGTTCCGTGAGAGCAGAACGAACGAGCCTTTATTGACGTTTTTAAATCTGAAAACTCCAAAAAGCAACGAAATTGTCAGACATCCATTAGTGCATGTTCACAGAGGAAAACAACTGAAATACAGCGCTGGTTGTTCTCTTGAACGATACTCGACGACAACGACAGAATCCTAAGCCGTGGGCTTTGTACCCAAGTAATGGGTGTATTAAATTGTATGAAATAATCCCGAAAAAAAAGCACAAACACTGCAGAGAAAGCAAGTTCAGCAGCAACATTTGCTGAGGTAAAGTGACGTCTAGTAACAGCAGACAAACGGCTAGCTTTGACATCAGCGACAACCCACCTGTCACTCAAGTGGCCACACCCTTAAATGCAGAAATTTAAATATTAATCAACTTAACGGATGAGTTATAAAAAAATTCACCCCCCTCACAGTTGTTATGAAGGGCAAAATTAGCTGTATAGACCAAAGCCACATAGAGATCCAGGCTGTAGACATGTTTTTTTTCTGCTGTAAAGTTGGTAATTTTAACATGGGGGAGATACAGATTTGACTCACTTCTGCAGCCAGCCCAAGCGCCCAGTCAATGAATTGCAGTTTAACTCACTTCCGTGTTGGTTTCAGGGGAGAGAAGGGGAGGTTGCCGCTTGGCGCTGATACACGGTGGCCGGACCATCATTCTATCCAACGTTACATAACAAATCAAACTTACGTTCTTAACCCTCTAGGCGCCACGGTCGAGTTTACTCGACAAGATGCGGCACTGAATAAAACGGCTGATTTTGTCAAATAGGGTGTCAAATTTCGTTCAACCTCCCCTCCACTAGTTGGCAGACATGTCATACTTCATCCCCGACTCAAAAAAACATCATGTTTCTATACAAAATCTTCGAGCTAGAGCGCATTGAATCAGTGCGAACAAAAGCGGAGCTAGTGTGCGAGTGAGCCATTTTATCAGAGCAATATTGTCAACGTCAGCGAGTATTTGCATATTTGATTATTATTATTATTATTATTATTATCTAATGGCATCAATAAAGCTTACCTGCAATGAAGTGTTGGGTCTTCTATTCGCGGACCCTGATTCTGAAGGGGAATAATGTTATCTGCCTTCAGAAAATGACGGTGATTCTGAAAGTGAAAGTATAGCCCTACACCAAGCACAAACGGTGAATCCTTTGCCCAATATAGATGGTCCTTTGCCCAATGTCAGTGGTGGGAACAATGTTTCCCGGGGTCAGAGTGTTCATCGTGGAGTTAGCAGGTGTGTTAGGGTTGTGGGGAACGAGGCGGCCGCGGGAGATTTTTACCGCGCTAGCCATGGTGACCGTGTACCTCTCCGCAATCGCGGCGAAAGTATTGTGTTGGAGGCTTTGTCTAATGCCACTGGGTATGTTAGACAAGGTCGAAGTATTCATAGGACAGTTATGGGGCAACGTGGAGGCAGGGTGGGGAGTTGCAATGACAGTGACAGTAGTCCGAGCTGTGCACACTCGGCACACGCGCGAGGCAGATCTGGCCGTGCCCGCGCTGCTTGTATCAGGAGCAGAGGCGGTGTGACACGGGGCAGAGGGGCTATTATGCATAGTCTATCGCAAGACCACACCATGAAACACTACAAGAAATGTCACCTGGATGGATAGGGAGTCATTATCTCTACAGCAAAAGCCCTGCAACATAAATTCTTTTTTTTTTTGTCTGCCATTTATTAGTAATGATTTACACTGTTGATTTACTATCTACTTCCCTGACCATTTAGTAGTGTACAGTATGTGTTCTTTTTTGTGTGTTCATGTCCTTGTGATGTGTGCGTCTTTGTCAGCTAAAAAAAAATAAACAAAAAACAACAAAAAAACATACAAAAAAAAATACTAACATTGTCTCTCCTCTTGTCTCGTCATCTCACTCATGATATGTGCCTTGCCGTGGCGAGTGAGCTTTTGAACTAAACAGGTCTTGTCTACTTGTGTTTGTGTGTCATATGAATAATATATATGTGCCCCATACATGGAATCAGAGTGCCAACTGTATGTAGTAAATGGAAAATCTCTACAGCAAAAAGCCAACCGCTACATGCATTCGGTTTGTTTCTACCATTTATTAGTAATAATTTACACAGTTTGTTTACTACTTACTATTTACCTGAGCATTCAGTATTGTGCAATATAGCATACAGAAGGTGAGGGACATTTTTGGGTGAAAGAAGTGCTGCATTTTATCATTTAAACGTGAATTTTCATGAAAATTCTATAATCCAAGATGGCCACCACCATATGACGTCATAATATGCAAATTAGATGGGAAAATGTAATCCCTACATAAACTTTGGGTCATCCTTAATATTTCTCTAATTTACAGAAAGTCTCTATCTTTTATCTCTTTTAAGATATAGCCTTTTGAAATTAAGATGTCAAAATCGAACGTTTTAGAAAAAAACCTCTGGCGCCTAAAGGGTTAACTTTAAAGCAGATTTTAGATTGGTTAATATTAGCTGTCAATCACTCCCACTCCCTTTCATTGCGTTCCATTGTCACGTGACAGGGAGCTGACTACTGTGCGAAATTTAAAATGCTGAATAAGAGAGAAGATGAAACGAACGCTGACAGATTTATTTTGTAAGACGTCACCTAAAGTCACAAATAATCCTGTTGATGATGTGTTAATGGGGATCCACCAGCTGAAAAGAAATCGTACAGCTTTCGGAGAGAGTGGCTAAACATTTCGAGTGACTCCACTATGCTGATGGTTCAGTGCATTGCGTTCACTGTAAAGCCTGTGGGACAGAGTTTGCAGGTAACACAGCGTTCACAACTGAATCAATACATTTTAAGCGCAAAAGCTTGGTTAAACACGGAGAGAGTGACAAGCACAAAAAAAAATGCAGTGTGTGGCAAACAAATCAGGTTCATCAGGTTTGATTATTTAGGCTTTTAATCGCCAGGATGCTGCCGGTCGTTCCGCTCTACTGGCAGGGCTAAACGTCAAATTTAACACCACATACACCAACGACAAAGAGCTTGCCTTCACTAAATGTAAACCTATGTTGCAGCTCATGAAAAAGAACGGAGCTGCGATTAACATGATGTATGCAAATGACAAATCATGTGCCAATATCATCAGGGTGAGATGATATAGAGCCAGAAGACCAAATTTCAAATCCTGGCCACAAGATGTGTAAAGTCCCAGTGATTGTTGGTTGATTGATTGATTGATTGATTGATTGATTGATTGATTGATTGATTGGAATTGTTTTTAAATTAAAGCTCCAATATGTAGGAATTTTGTAATAAAATTTCCAAAAATAACTTGCACAGTGTGATATATTTCCTCCAGTTGTGTACTTACAATATCTCAAAAGTCTCCAAAGATTTTTTATTTCAGAGAAATTCCGATTTTAAATAACTGGCCGTCCCGGAAAAGAAATGTCGCGCCTCAGTGACGCAATATCCCTTTTTTCCGGTGTGGACCATGTGATAGGATATTACGCCACACCGGATTTTTTTTTTTTTTTTTACAACAACTTTATTGAGGTTTTTTTTCTTATCACAATAAACAATAAAGACGTCTGACAAAGAATAAAAAAAGAATAAAATAAAAAATATGACCCACCACACCGGAATATCGCATGGTCAAATGCGGAAGTGGTGGTTAAAGCGTTATAGCCATAGACTGTATGGTTATAGCTGTTATGGATCACGAACTCTTTGGCGAGTATGGAAGTGCCAACAAAACGAAAGCGTCCATATTCGGATACATTCAGACTGTGTGACAAATGGAGGAATAAAACCCAGATAAATATCGGCCAGGCGTTTTCGAGATGGAGAGAGCTGCGCGTCAATCTTGGACTTGACCGAGACTCTCTCGCGAGTGTATTGATAGACAGGTAAGACATGCAACTGTCAATAATAGCACTTATAAACAAAGTTATATTGCTCTTTGTACTTTGGTAAGGCTTTTTATCACGTGTGGTGACCGAGCTTATGGCAGTACAATTAAATACAATCGGATATGATGTTAAAAAAATATATTTAGTCATTACTTGCAAATGTTCGTTCAAATTTACTTTTAGATATTGGTTTGAACACGTTAAACAACACGGCATTAACCATAAAAACGTAAAACTGCACAACATTAACCAAACAAATCATTTGACAAATAGCTGTATGTTGTAACGGGATAGCCTAATATAGCATAACATTTCACGTTCCTTGCAGTTCATTAATTATGATGAAATAAAATAATACGATCAGACATACAGGTAATACAAAAACGAATAAATTACCTCATCCGTGATCATGATTCATTAATTCCATGTAGATATATCGCTAGATGGTGAAAACGCATTAAAAACGACATCTCCCATCGTCACCTCCTTCATAGTGTCATCAAGCTTCGCCTTTGTTATTGTTGAAACTGCGCCCTCTTGTGGTCAAATACAAAAGTCGCATACTGGAGCTTTAAATAAATCTGTTATTATATCATTTGTAGTTGTGGTGCTCCTTAATTTTTGGTGGGTGCTCCTAAATTTTTGGTGGTGCTCCGAACTTTTTGAAGTCGGAAGCACCAGTGCTACCAAGTAAAAAAGTTAATTTCGAGCCCTGTTACCTTCTGTTCACACCACTGTCTTTTTTGTTTTGTTTTTGTTATTTAGAGGAAAGTAATATGTAGCGCATACAGGTATTTACATAAAATTATGTCTGCCTCGATTGTACCTGTACATCAATGCAGGGTGCAGATTGGTGTATGGGGACAGAAGCCAATGAAATGGCAGCATTCTGTGCAAAAAGATGAGAGAGACATCTGATTATTACCTTAAACTTCACACCTGCTCTTTTTGATCAAGAGTCGAATTACTGCATTAACCATGCATTACTGCATGCCTTTTGTTACTTTGTTCTATTCTGAATGGTTGTGAATTAAAATTAGGCCCCATTGCTGTCATAAAAAAAAATTCACCTTGTGACAAGCCATCTTTGTTCCAGAGGTTCTTCTTGGGACAAAAGCCAATGAAATGACAGCATTTTGTGATGAAAGATGGGAGAGACATCTGATTATTACCTTAAACGTAATACCTGCTCTCTTTGAATGCATTTATTCACTAGGGCTGGGTATCGATTCAGATATTACGATTCGATTTCGATTCGCAAGCTCTCAATTCGATTTCGATTCTTGATTCCATTTTCGATTTCAATTCTAAATTAGATTTCGTTTCGACTCAATGAATATATATTTAATACAAATCCTATATTTATATAAAAAAAGAAAAATGAACATAAGTTTACAAGTGGTTAATTTAATAAAAATAAATTAAGAGCTACAAACCTATATATTAAACTCTTTTTATTTTAGGTACACTTGGGTACATTAAAACAGAACCCAACTCTATATTTCATATACATACAATGAATAGACAGGATTTTGATGCAAGATGAAAAATTTATGCTGAAAATTGGACAAGTCAGAACAGTCGCATGCCTTGATCAAATAGGTTAACAATCCTCACATAAACCCATAAAAAAACCTTGCATATCATATTTACTTGTGCCCTTCCTGTCTAACAAGTAGGACATACAGAAATTGAATAAAGTTATCAAACAGTCTGCGCTGCATTAATTATAAATTATATATAGACTAATCCTTATTAAAGTTACAAAAGTTCAAGTCAAGAGCAGTGAGTGTTTTTCTCTTTTCCCTTTGTTCTTTGATTAACTTTAACGACAGAGATAATTAGTGGCTACTGCGTACTGTCCCTTTAAGACCAGCCGCTGCTGACAGACACGCGGATCTCACACGCCCCTCATCCTCTCGCGAGTCACAGCTCTTCACGTTCATCATAAGACTGCTCTTATGTTATGAAGATACTCGACAAAAACACATTTTGGCATAAGTGTGTTATTGTTCGTTCAAGCGCGAAAGAGAACTGTATTCTGGGCTGTCTCTTGTGCACACGCACAATGTCAACACAAGTCTTTCTGTGCATCTGCTCTGGACATTCACAGGCAGCGAGCTCTTTTTAGCGCAATTTTCCAACTGACAAAATTGCGATTGTTAACTCATGATTTCTGTTCTGTCTGTGCGCACCAATCTTCCACTTCTATCTCCTCCTCAACCAGACCACCTAGAGACTTCGGGTTTTCGGCATTATGTTAAGGAAGGTCTAATCTCGGGAACGCACAAAAAAAAAAAAAAAAAAACCATAAGAAGATTTACTATCTCTTAGTGTTGTGATCTAGCCAGACTACTTCCGGCGAATTTTCATTCTCTCTCCAGGATAGTCTGGAGAAGAGCCCATTCAAACTCATTTCTGTGCCGCCGAAATCGCGGCACCAATCAGAAACGTTTGGGGAGGGATTTACATGATGATGACGACAGCGCAGCAACGCTGAAGGAGTTCTCACACAGTGAAAAATACATTGCGGAGCAGAGAGGAGACTGACAACACGCTGGCAGACAGGACAGAGCAGGCTACTTTTCGGTTACGTTTGATATTAAACATATTAAACAAAGTCTCAGCTTTCAAATTTGGTAATTTTTTAAAAGAAATTTAAACAATAAATACCGTTTTGTTGCTCTTTAATGTGCCGTGACAGATCGCTGTGTAGAGCATCAGTTAAAGCTGTTCTTGTGAACCGATCATCTCTTCCTTCTAGTTAATTTATAGCCTCAAATAAACATGAACAAACATAAGAAGGAATGTTGTTTTAACCACGGAAAGGCGTCAGTACACTCCATTTTTCAAGTTCAAATTTATGTTAATCTACTCTCCTGACTGCTTTGTCGGACAAAATGGCGGATGGCGAAGTATGATTGGTCAGATCACCTGTCAATCAAGCTGAGCTACGTCGATTGGTGACGCCCCTTTGGAAATGATTTGTCTACATAGCTTCTCCAGACCCTACACTCAGTTTCAACTGAGAAGGGTCTGGTTTTAACCAAGCTAGTTGTGATCCCATGACGTCAGAAAATTTCGCTAAAACACTCACTGAGTTTTTATTACTTGTTTGTCTTGTCGTGCATGAATGGTTTAAAAACATTTGCGTGAATAAGAGCGGGATCATGTAAGACTAGCCAAAGGATAACAAAAATTAACAGATGCTGCATTAATTGCGTTAACAGCCCAAATTTGTTTATTTCATATAAAATCGCAGCATTTTGCGTCATATAATTGCGTAGGCTTGACATCGCGATTGCGATATGATTAATCGTGCAGCACTAGTTGAGGTTATTTTATGATTAAGATACATTTTATGATAAACAAACATAAAATCTCACAGCATTAGCTATAAAATGGAGTTTGCAAGCCTATGAACAGTGGAGGAAAACTAATACTGGCTTTTGGGTAATAGATGATTACCATAGTGGGAAATATGGAAAAAAATCGATTTGTGGCGTTTGAGAATCGATCTTGAATCGACCACATTTAAAAAAACAGATTAATCGAAAAATCGATTTTTTTGCCCAGCCCTATTATTCACATGACTGTCTTTTGTTACTTTGTTCTCTTTTGTATGATACTTAATTACAGGTAATCTTTGTGGAAATGAAGATTTCACCTTGTGACAAGCCATATTTGGTCCACAGGTTCTTCTTGGGCATCTGTAGGTTGTGACTGTCTGGATAGTTAGGTGTGTGGCGACGGAGTTCTGATGCTGGGGAGGCCCGTCTGGTCCTTGGGTGCTGATGTTTGCTTAGGTAAATTAATCATTAAAGGAATACTCCACCGTCTTTTCATATTAAACTATGTTATTCCCTTAACTAAGACGAGTTGATACATACCTCTCTCGTCTCAGTGCGTGCACTCAATCGCTCTGGCGCGCGGCGAAACTTTGTTCACTCAGTTCATTCAATACGGGCCAAGCAGAGAAGCTACCAAACACCTCCACGGTTTCCCTATTTAAACACAGTTACTCGCGTAGTGTAACTCAACCTAGGACGGTGACACAAAACAAAACGTTGCGCTTTTCTAAGCGTGTAAAATGGATAACTATATTGTATGGCGGAATACCATAGCAAGTGCTTATGAGCACTTCGACTTGGCGGAGTAATATCTTCACTCGTGAAAAATCCTCTCACCGGCCCCCGCTCCCTCCGGTGAAGATATTACTCCGCCAAGACGAAGTGCTTACAAGCACTTGCTATGGTATTCCGCCATACAATATAGTTATCCATTTTACACGCTTAGAAAAGCGCAACGTTTTGTTTTGTGTCACCGTCCTAGGTCGAGTTACACTACGCGAGTAACTGTGTTTAAATAGGGAAACCGTGGAGGTGTTTGGTAGCTTCTCTGCTTGGCCCGTATTGAATGAACTGAGTGAACAAAGTTTCGCCGCGCGCCAGAGCGATTGAGTGCACGCACTGAGACGAGAGAGGTATGTATCAACTCGTCTTAGTTAAGGGAATAACATAGTTTAATATGAAAAGACGGTGGAGTATTCCTTTAAAGTATATAAACCAGTTGTGGAGACTGACATTGTTCAATTCAATCCGCTGCTCTGGGTCAGTTTGCAGGCAAGAGCAAAGTAGTTCGCAGCATTCTGTGTAGAAAGATGGGAGAGATGTCTGATAATTACTTTAACTTGCTTTTAATTTTTTGTTCTCTTTTGTTTGGTTTAGAATTACAAGTTTCCTTTACTGAATGAAGATCTCACCTTGTGACAAGCCATCTTTGGTCCAGATGTTATCATTGAGCTTCTCCAAGTCTTCTGACTCCGGAAATGTCCCGCACAGTAGTGTGAACAAGAGTATCCCGAGTGACCAAACTGTTGCTGGTTCCCCGTGATACTTGCCATTTATATGGTACTCTGGGGGGCAGTACTCTACTGAGCCTGGAAGAAAGACATTTTGTCCTGTTAACGGCCCCTTACTCATCACCAAAGTTTGAGACCCACCTTACAGCTTTGAGAGATAATACATACCACTAAAGGACGTGTATCCCTCGTTGTTAAGGATTTCGCTGCACCCAAAGTCAATCAGTTTGACTTCGAGTGTGTTCAGGTTAACCAGCAGGTTTTCCAGCTTTATGTCACGGTGCAGCACTCCACGTTGGCAGCATGTTTGAGCTGCGAGTGTTGCCTGCTGTATGATAACCGATGCTACGTCCTCTTCAATGGTGCCTCTGTGGCGGTCTAGAAAACTAAACAAGTCCTCACAGGGTGCAGGCCGCTCTAGAACCATAATGTATTGTTCAGGCTCCTCTTCCCAGTCCAGAAGCTGGATGATGTGGGGAACTCTGGGTCCTTTGTTGGCAAGAATTAGCAGACCAATCTCCCGTGGAACAGGTTCAGCACACCCCTCCTAGAAGAAAGACAGTGACAAAGGATGTAGACCAGTCCTAAACTACGGATAATAGCAGTTTATCTTTTGAAAACAATGACTGAGAGGAGAAACAGAGTACTTACAATGTCGAACCATTTTATACCCGTGTTGTCAGCACCTGAGCGCCACCTGATCAGCAATGCCTGATCAACGCCACCTGATCAACAAAACAAAAAATACATTTGTGTTAGTATTATTTACAATTAAGTGTGCAGAGTTTATATAATTTCAGCCATTAACCTTGAACAGACATGTTTGACAAATTTAAGTTCTACGCATGTATGCATGTCCTACAATTTAAACAGGTCTGAGAGGTCAAGTGCTCTAAATAGGGAACATAAGATACACTAAGGAAAAGGAGAAAAGTGTAAGACAGAGCAAGAACAATTTGCTAAAAATATATTTTAAGTAAAATAACTGATACCTTAAGGCCATCTGTCAAGCGAATCCCCGCGTAAACATTTCCAAAGCCTCCCTCACCGAGCTTCCTGAAGATTTCATAGCTGCATGTATTGATGTCTGTTAAAGGAAAAATAGGAGTTGACATGAGTAAAGACAAATATATCAAAAGTTTGTATTATGGTGTGTTGGAGTCATGACAGTCAACTTACCAATAATCTCATAATCGTCCAGTTGACGCTGAGGTGATACAGTATCCTCTGTCAGTCTGACTGATTCATGGCGGATGTCGACTCTACAGTCTGACGAGGCACAGACTAAAACTTGAGAGACATTGCCATTACAGTTGACCACATCAAAGACTGGAACTGATGTGGTACTGACTGGACCTTGAGAGACATCAACTTTACAGTCTGATATTGCATGGACTGGGACTTGGGGGACGTCCAAGCTGCAGTCAGCCACATCACGGACTGGTACTCGAGGAACATTGGCTCTATAGTCGGCCACATCACGGGCCAGAACTTGAGGAACATTGGCTCTATAGTCGGCCACATCACAGGCCAGAACTTGAGGAATATTGGCTCTATAGTAAGCCACATCACGGACTGGTACTCGAGGAACATTGGCTCTATAGTCGGCCACATCACGGACTGGTACTCGAGGAACATTGGCTCTATAGTCGGCCACATCACGGACTGGTACTCGAGGAACATTGGCTCTATAGTCGGCCACATCACGGACTGGTACTCGAGGAACATTGGCTCTATAGTCGGCCACATCACGGGCCAGAACTTGAGGAACATTGGCTCTATAGTCAGCCACATCACGGACCAGAACTTGAGGAACATTGGCTCTATAGTCGGCCACATCACGGACTGGTACTCGAGGAACATTGGCTCTATAGTCGGCCACATCACGGACTGGTACTCGAGGGACATTGGCTCTATAGTCGGCCACATCACGGGCCAGAACTCGAGGAACATTGGCTCTATAGTCGGCCACATCATGGGCCAGAACTCGAGGAACATTGGCTCTATAGTTGGCCACATCATGGGCCAGAACTCTAGGAACATTGGCTCTATAGTTGGCCACATCATGGGCCAGAACTTGAGGAACATTGGTTCTATAGTCAGCCACATCACGGGCCAGAACTCGAGGAACATTGGCTCTATAGTCGGCCACATCATGGACTGGTACTCGAGGAACATTGGCTCTATAGTCGGCCACATCACGGGCCAGAATTTGAGGAACATTGGCTCTATAGTCGGCCACATCACGGGCCAGAACTTGAGGAACATTGGCTCTATAGTCGGCCACATCACAGGCCAGAACTTGAGGAATATTGGCTCTATAGTAAGCCACATCACGGACTGGTACTCGAGGAACATTGGCTCTATAGTCGGCCACATCACGGACTGGTACTCGAGGAACATTGGCTCTATAGTCGGCCACATCACGGACTGGTACTCGAGGAACATTGGCTCTATAGTCGGCCACATCACGGACTGGTACTCGAGGAACATTGGCTCTATAGTCGGCCACATCACGGGCCAGAACTTGAGGAACATTGGCTCTATAGTCAGCCACATCACGGACCAGAACTTGAGGAACATTGGCTCTATAGTCGGCCACATCACGGACTGGTACTCGAGGAACATTGGCTCTATAGTCGGCCACATCACGGACTGGTACTCGAGGGACATTGGCTCTATAGTCGGCCACATCACGGGCCAGAACTCGAGGAACATTGGCTCTATAGTCGGCCACATCATGGGCCAGAACTCGAGGAACATTGGCTCTATAGTTGGCCACATCATGGGCCAGAACTCGAGGAACATTGGCTCTATAGTTGGCCACATCATGGGCCAGAACTTGAGGAACATTGGTTCTATAGTCAGCCACATCACGGGCCAGAACTCGAGGAACATTGGCTCTATAGTCGGCCACATCATGGACTGGTACTCTATAGTCGGATGTAGCAAAGACTGTGCCTTGGGGGATGTCAACACTCAAGTCAGTCGCAACACAGACTGGAGTTTGGAGGGTGTTGTCATTAAAGTTGGAGATGACACTGCTCAAAATGTTGAGGACGTCAGCACTCCATTCGGACAAATCTCCAACTAAATCCTGGAGGACGTCATCACTCAACTCGTCATTGACTTCAGCATGACCAGGTTCCTCTGCAACGGGGAGTAGGGCTGCACGATTAACCTTTATCGCATCGATATTGAGGTTTTAACTCCCGCAATAACCTAACCTCAGGAGTCTGAGGTTTTTTCCCCCGCCTCTGACATTTGAGTGACAAACCTATTAGCCAATCAAAATGGTCGAATCTCGCGTTCCTGGCTTGCTGGCCAATTAGAAATGGCAATGGAAAGTTACAAGGTTGTATGCAGTGCACCGGCTTTCTGTCAGCAGCAAAGCAGCTAACACACAACGTGTACCTCGAATTGTGCCATTGTGAATTTTTGTCACGCCAAAGCCTTATTTGATCGGTGAGTAATGTAGATGAACTGCTGCGCTTGTGAGTGACAGGGCGCATGTTTAACTGAAAGAACGAGCAGAGAGAGAGAGAGAGAGAGCCGGTCGCGCGAACGCATTCTCTCTCTCTCTCTCTCTTCGGAGCCAGGCGAAAGTGTAAATAAGACTTCACCGTCTCCAAACTAAGCGCTGTCTTGCTCTCTCTCCCTCGCACATATTAATCAAAATAAGTCGACACGGTGGTAAAAGGTCGGAAGACCAAAGTTTCATGTGGATCATTCGGAGATTTTTTTTTCCTGAATTACCGCTGGGGGTGAATTGTGCTAAATAAATTGAACTGAAAAGCGTTCCGGACATTTAACTAAAAAAAAAAAAAAACTCTTTAATTAAACGAAAAAAAATATCCAGTGATGAAATGTTTTCTGTGTTGACAGAAATCTTGGATGTCCATGTCCTAACTGCTGGGATAATCACACAACGCGCATGACACGTCCAATTCGCGAACTAATGACTCCTTTGAACCGATTCATTTTAATGAATGGTTAAAACAACTGATCTTTCCAACAGTGAACTCAGGAGACGTCTGAATCGGTGTATAACTATCAGTAACACTTTACAATAAGGTTATATTTACATAAATTACATAAAAAGTACAGTTTGCTTACTCAAGCTTTAAAATAAATAAAACCAAAAAAATCGAAAATCGCACCGCAATCGCAATATTTGTCAGAAAAACCGCAATTAGGTTTTTTCTCAAAATCGTGCAGCCCTAACGGGGAGGACTTCAGGCTCACTGGTGACATGTTGAGAAGTCTGATCTAAAGAGGGAAATGATATCAACCAAAAGATGATATTAATGAAATATTATTAATAAATGATTGCATAACTATATGGGCCCTATTTTGCACCCAGCGCAATTGACTTTGTACACCGATGCATGTATCATTTCTATTTTGTGGTGCAACGTCCTTGGCGTGCTAAGGGTGAATGGCACACTGGAGGAAATTCCTCCTAAAAAAAAAAGAACTATGTCCAAATTATTGTGATACATTTGGAAAACTCAATGCTGTCAGACCTGCTGTCAGGGAGAGTGGCCCGTCCTGAGCCAGATTCGGATTTGTCCGCCACCGCTGGAGCTCCGTCTGGAGCAAAGTCAGTCCTAAAACGGACCTTTGGGTCTTTGTGGAGGAGGGACAAAACTCCGCTCGGACAAGGAACATGGACCAGAGAACCGTGGTGGTCAGACCGGGTGGAGAAACAGCCTGACCCAGCCCAGAGAAAATGCACTTTGTGCGGGCGAGACTTCCAGTAAATAGGGTCTGGTTTGGACACCCAGTCCCTCGGTGCCAGGGCATGCACACCGGTGAATGTGCACCATCCTGGGTGAGCTAGGGGTGAAAGACACACTGAAGGATATTCCTCCTCGTAAAAATGTCCAAAAATATCTTGTATTTGAAGAAGAGCTCCATGCTTGCGGACCTCCCGGGCCGGCCCCAGGGAGGGTGGGTCATCTCTGGTCAAAGTCAGATCCGTACACCTGCTGGCGCTCCTGCTGGAGCAATGACGGTCCAAACAAGGATGCTCGGGGTGTTGTAGAGGAGGAAGACGACACTCTTATCGGACTAGGTAATGGAAAACAGGCGCCTCCGGGTTGCCTGGGGCCCAGAGGAGTGCACCCTCTCATTCGGGCCGTCAGGTTTTCTTCCTGGTGTATTGCCTTGGCATCATGGCTTTTCTACTATGTTTATGACATTAAAAATAAAACATATGTCATGTAATATTACATTAAAATATGTTTAAGACTAAACTTAACTTGTGCCTCATGTCTCACTTTACCCCACAGCATTTGTCTCACTTTACCCCACCGCCACATTTTAGAAAAAAACGATCTCTCTTAGCAATTCGGGCTTATCTTCGGCTAGCATCATCACATGGTTTTATATGTTGGTAGTTCATCAACACGTATGATATAAGTTTTTCTACCTGAATCAATTTGCTTTGGCACAACAGTTGATAAAGTTGACAGCAAGAAAATTTACTTTTACATGCAAAAAAAATATTTTTGTGAAAAAAACATGCTTACTACAGCACCATGAGGTCATTTTCTTCATGGCCAAGGTGAAATGAAAGGGGCATGAAAACATAATGGTCAAATGACCAAAATTGTGTTCCGTTGCTTAGATATAGGGGGTGTCTGACATTACCCGTTCTCCCCTACAGTGGTGTTTTTTATGCTTAATGATGAAGCTTAAAATTATAGTAACTACATATGTATTATTCAAGAGATTTATTATTATTAATGCCAAGGTATCAAAAATATAAGTAGGCTACATAGCAAAAATTTACAAATTTCATACAACGTACTTAATTTCAAGGAAAGCAAATCAGCACATATATACATATACATGGGTTATAGCCTGCACATACACTCGAGAAGAAAAAAAAAACTTTAATGAAATAAATTAAAAGGTTGGAACAAGTTTATTGTCTCAAGAGCTTTAAGATTCTTGGATGATGAAATGCTTTGGATGTACTGTTGGACCTCTCTTCTAAAAACAATGAATAAGGGATTCTGATGAGTTAATTTACACAAAGTTCGCTAAAAAACAAAACAAAAAAAACGTGCCGACATGAAATGTATCTGGACTTGTTTCTGTTTGCAATAGCACTACTGTGCTGTAACGTGGTGTGTAGGCTATAGCCGTGCTGGGCAACGCTGTTAAAATCATGCTATCTCTCGTTCACTGGTCCTCTCCCTGCTCTCTCTGCTCACATGCTCTGATGAAAATAGCTTTGTAGGACTATATTTTGATAATTGGTCAAAAAAATAAAATGATGTTTTTAAAACCAGAAACGCCCTTGCAAATGTATACACAATATTAAATTAGTAATAAGTATTATTAGTTAAATTAGTAATCAAATAAAGAGACTTATTATGCCCCTTTTCACAAGATGTAAAATAAGTCCCCAGAGTGTGTATGTGAAGTTTCAGCTCAAAATACCCAACAGATCATTTTTTACAGCATGTTTAAATTGTCATTTTTTTGGGGCTCAGAAAACCGAGCTGTTTTAGTGTGTGCCCTTTAAATGCAAATGAGCTGCTGCTGGACGACCCAGGGGGCGGAGCTTCATGAGCTCGCGCACAGTCTGTCAGGACAAATTCATCTCACAATGATGATAATATCAGAAACTCTCAGTAACGGTGTTCATTTCGAGTCGGACAATAATGCCTACAGAGTCAGAGTGCTGTATAGAGACGAAACAGGTATAGTTTAGTAGTTTAATTACGGTTATTATAACATATTTGTCATCTGCTTGTATGTATCCATTATTTATTAATAGCCTAACTTACAAGTCTGCTGTCTGAATGATGATCAAACATACTGATGAGTTTAATAAAGTTTATTGTACATCACACAAAATAAAGCGTCAGTTTTACTTCAGAAAATCACCGTAAGAGCTGAGTAAACACAGTAAGTTATTAGAAGTGCGCAAGTACATAAACGAATTTCGGTAGAGTTGAGGGAGCATTCCTGTGGGCGGAGGTTAGTCAAAAAACTGTTCTACTGACATCATTAAAGAAGGAAGTAGAGGGATGTAGTCCAAACGGGCCGTTCAATGTAGGCGACTTCTGTTAAATAAAATATCTTGCTTGGCATTGAACTTTAAGCTTTATAATTTTACAGATATTATTTATACTCTAACAACAACATTACACACTAACTAAAGTTTGAAACATGGGATCACGAAGAACGGGACCTTTAACAATATGTTTAGTAGGAGGAGTAGTGCCAGAGCCCGTCTACCATATTAGACATTCTCTGGTAGTACTATGCTTTGAGGGCAGCCGTAACGCTGAAGACTCTCCGCTCCTGTAGACGGCAGTGTGTGAGAGGAGAGACGTTTGTTACGTTAAAATAGTGGTTCTCAACGGGGGCGTTCAGAGAACAACGGGGGGCGTTAGAAGCAAGATTTTTGAAAGGGGGGCGTTCACGTGTTAATGGGGGGCGTTCACAAATTTTTAAATTTTTTCATTTTAAGCATTTAGTAGTTGTAATAAACACTGTAAGTGGGCTATTTAAAAAGCGTTAGGACTATGTTTTTGTTAAATTATGTTGTAAAACATGCGCATTGCGCAGAGTGTGATATCATATTGTGCGCATCTATGGTGCGCGTGAAAGAATACCTCAGCAGCGCTAAAAAAAAAACAAAAAAACATTCGTCCGCACCCGCTCTGACCGCAAGTCCACCGTCAGTGTAGTAGGTAGGCACTAGGCATGTTTTTTGTGTTCATTTCTATTGCATTACGATTGAAAGCAGTATCAATAATGTAAAAAACATGATGTGCAGTCAAGTTGTGTATATGCTGTGAGTGTTCTCACTGCGCGCGCTTGTTGTGATTCGAGGAGTTATGACGAGTTGTATTTTGACGACTTGATATTATTTCTTATTCAAAAGTTTAGAATGCCTAACATTCTAAAATCTTCCAGTTTTATGCGACATGTAGCCTATCGTTACTTTTGCAACGACTCTATTATTTTTCCAGTCATAGACCAGCGCTCAAGCACTGACTAGAATCCAGCGCTGATAAGAATCAGCATTCACGAGCTCAAAAATGTGTTTGGCGCTGCAACAATCCGGTGGTGCTGAGAATCCAGCACTTACAGTACTAGAATCAAAGGTATGGAAAGTTGACAAGCCATTAAAAAAGTATTGACTTAAGAAACACATATTTTTTCAAATATTTTAAATAAATCATGTTCCCATTCACTCTGGCGACGAATTTTAAAATTAATTAAACTGTATTCTATTTATAAGGTAAAACTTTAAAATTTTTAGGCATTAACTAATTCAAATCCCAAATGCCAAAATGTTTTCTTTGTTCACCAAGTAATTTACTGGTCAGGCATTATTAACTCACATTAAGGAGAAAATTACAATTTGATGGATAATTTAAATATATTCTGCAATCACATTTTAGTAATGTATTCATTCCGCCATCACATCTGAGCAGGAAACACTGCTTGGGTAGTTTCAAGATATACAAATAATTAATAATACAATAATAATGTAATTGTTCATATGTGTTTATTCTTGTTAGAAGATTTTTTTTACTGATTATGAACACAAATTAATCACAACAAACCAAATTAATTGTAATTGTATTAATTATACCAGAAAACAAAACAAGAAAGAAAACAAGCTGATACCATGGTATTTTAGGCCTACAATTCTAACATAATTTTTCATGAAAAATCAAGATTTTATTTATTTATTTTTCGAAAGTAAGGTTAATGTAAGCAGCTTCTTGCAATACTCTTCTAAATGCGTAATAAAACCTAAGTGCAAACATTACCACTTTAATGATCGTCCTTTATTTTTCAGTGCATTTGTTTTACAATATATGGCTATTACTGTCATGGGATTAATTTTATAACTATTATTATGTAGTAGTGTAATGTAGACAGACACAACTAAAAGAGGTTTAAATTTTTCTTTGTACACTGAATATGGGTTGGCACTTTTAATTTTGAACTCTCAAAGTGCACCAGATTGATGAATTTAACATTAAAATGCACAAAATTTTCTTACGGGGGGCATGCCCCCGGACCCCCCTAGAAGGCTTGAGGTCCACTCACCACAGATTTACTAAAATCCTGTGAGAAATACTGGTATTGCTATGCCAATGCAGTTTATAACTTTTTTTGGGGAGGGGGGATGAATCACTGTTGAGTATAGTTCAGTTGTATTAACAAAAGACAATTTTGCACTTATTTCATCTATTAACTCTCACTCATTCCTGCTCGCTCAGTAGTTTGGGGGTGGGGGGCGTTCAGGGACCTGAATATTGGATAGGGGGCGCTGGCCCAAAAAAGGTTGAGAACCACTGCGTTAAAACCACCATCGAGGAAGAAATATAAACTTTAATTTGAAAATGGCGTCGGACGTGAGCCGTGATGGTTCTGAAAATAAACGCAAACTAGAGGAAGATGAAGGCGAATGGGTCGGTCCTCTGCCCAATGAGGCAACACAGACAAAAAAGAAAAAAGGTACGTTAAATGAACTTCTTTTACAAAACACGGAAGCGTCTATCACCGTCCCTAACCCTAGTGAACTGCCCACACAGAGTCCTAGACAGCATTTTTGCCCATTAAAGTCGCCTGTATTATGTCTAGATTAAGTTTTGAGATACAAACTATGCTAGACAGCCGTTTCTATAACAGCTTGTGTTTTCATTGCAGCCACATGGTTTCATTTGACAGTTTTGAGATGTTTTATTAATGGAGCATATGTCTTCTTCTGCAGTTCTTGAGTTTGAAAGATTGTACCTGGACAATTTACCCTCCGCCGCCATGTATGAAAGAAGTTACATGCATAGAGATGTTATAACACACATTGTTTGCTCCAAGTAAGTTTTCTCCAACTTGCCACCACCAGTACATCACTTAATATATTTAGAAACACTGGCACTGGTCAAGCTGGCATCTATTGCTGAGTCCTGGAGCTGACATGTAGATCAACACTCAAGTGCATGTATTTGACTCCAGATATACTGATTATTATCATTTTTATACCATTCTAGAACAGATTTTATCATAACAGCAAGTCAAGATGGGCATGTGAAATTCTGGAAGAAGAAGGAGGATGAGGGAGTGGAGTTTGTCAAGCACTTCCGCAGCCACTTGGGTAGGTGTCTGTTACTACACACCTATCGTCTAGCATTGTGGTAGTGGGTTTCTCCTTCAGAAACTGTAAATAATCTGTCTGTGTTTGTCTCTGGTGCGTAGGTGTGATCGAGAGTATCTCCGTCAGTGCGGAGGGTGCGCTCTTCTGCTCTGTGGGCGATGATCAGGCCATGAAAGTTTTTGATGTCGTCAACTTCGACATGATCAACATGCTCAAACTCGGGTAAACTCGTGTGTGTGTGTGTGTTTAACACTCTGTCAAGTCACCTTTATTTATATAGCAATTAATACAACACAGACAGCTTTACAGTGATAACAGGAAAACGATTCAATGATGCAAAGAGTCCACAGTCGGCTGAACAGCAGCTCTAAAAGAAAATAGCGTCACTGTTCAGCTGAAGATATTTCAGTGTTGTCTCAGTTCCGTTGTAAAGATCATCAATTATTAAATTAGTTCATTTCATCTATAAAGCAGCTCTGTAGAAAACCGTGATGTCATCATCCTGCTCATTTCAGATCTCATACGGGAATGTGTCAGTACAGTCAGATCAGTGATATTGCTGAATATCAAGAGTCCTCAACTAAGCAAGCTAGTGGCGACACGACAGTGGCAAGGAACTCAAACTACATCATGTGATGTGATGGAGAGAAAAATGGGTTATCCTTGGCAGTATATAAAGAAAAAACCCTGAAGTTTGGTGATTTTAAAAAAAGAAAGAAATTAATTTACTATATTTTTTTTTTTAATGTATTTTATGTTTATTCTTTAATATATTGTATTTTGAGGGAATTTCATAGTACTGGACAACTAAATTATGTATTATTTGATATAGAAATAAATTATGCATAATTTAGATGTGAACATTGTCTAGTACCATGTTTATATAGATATTAGAAGAAATATTTCATATTAACCTTATTATTTTCAAATAATACAGTTTAAAAAATATAGCTAAGGTATTTAAATCCAATGTATCAAAGGAGGATTGGTGTCATCTGGTGGAAGAAATAAAGTCATTTGTGTGTGTTTTTAATATATATATATATATATATATATATATATATATATATATATATATATATATATATATATATACACACACACACACACACACACACACACACACACACACACACACACACACACACACACACACACACACACACACACACACACTCAAACACACACAGATACTTCGCTACTGATTTGTAAATTGTTCTAAAAATTGCTCTGTATTATTTGTAGTTCTCATTCATTTCCAAATCTCACAAGTGACTATTTTTTAAGACTATTATTCTTTTAGAATCATGACCACAAGTTTTTTTGTGTGTATTTTTATAGCAAGTTCTACAAAAAATCATATCATTCCAATGAAGTAAAAAATTCAAAACGTAATTTTTGTATTTCAGTTTAAATTGACCAAAGACCACCAGAGAGTTAAGAGATTTGTTTTATTTATTTCTCAGCTTCCATCCAGGCCAGTGCGAGTGGATCTATAATCCGGGCGATGCCATCTCCACCGTAGCCTGCTCTGAGAAATCCACCGGGAAGATTTTTGTATACGACGGGCGTGGAAGTAACCAACCCCTGCACAAGTTTGAAAAGATGCACAGCGCTCCACTGTCTCAGATCCGCCTGAATCCAAAATATCGCGTCATAGTTTCGGCTGATAAAGCGGGAATGTTGGAATACTGGACGGGCCTTCCGAGCGATTTCAAATTCCCACGGCAGGTGGAGTGGGAGTTCAAGACTGACACGGACTTGTACGAGTTTGCCAAATGCAGAACGTATCCCACCAGCCTGATGTTCTCTCAAGACGGCAAGAAAATGGCCACCATCGCCGTTGACCGCAAAGTGAGGATCTTCCGTTTCCTCACTGGGAAGCTGATGAGAGTCTTTGACGAATCATTAACCGTAAGTTACTGTTTGATAATTATAATAATTACATAATCACAGATTTCAAGGGTTAACAAAGGGTTAAGAGTTTGAGTAAGAGTGTGTGGTGTCTGTGCGATGGCAGATGTTCACGGAGCTCCAGCAGATGAGGCAGCAGTTGCCCGATATGGAGTTTGGCCGCAGAATGGCGGTGGAGCGAGAGCTGGAGAAGGTGGACGGCATCCGACTGACCAACGTCATCTTCGATGAGACCGGACACTTTGTGCTCTACGGCACCATGCTGGGCATTAAAGTCATAAACGTGGAGACTAACAGGTAGAGAATACACCGCACACTATCAAATGCATTTCTTCTATGATGAGCATATTTGCCATTTCTGAATCAAAATTAATTTAAGGGCACAACTTTTCAGATATCACGAAGAAGTCCTTCAAAAGAAAAGCTTTAGTAGTTTGTCATTAGTATAATTATCATCCGGTTTAAAATATTTTAGCATATAGAAATGATATCGTAGCGAGGATTTATTTTTTCTCTTAAAATATCAGCTTGACTTATTTATATGGCAATTGTGAATTGTCATGTTGTGCAACTCATCAAAACCTGAATGGTATTTATGAATAATTTAATATTTGTAAAAGAGTTTTTATGTTGAAAAACATTTTAAAGCTTTTTTTAAAAATGTAATATTAAATCAGGATTGTTCAACACTTTTTTTTTTGCAGAAATGCAATAGAATTTTTCTTAGTGTGAAGAACATTTAAAATAATATAAAGAACCTTATGTGCAATGGAAAGGTTCCATGGATGATAAGTAGGGTTGGGCATTGTTTCAATGCAAATATGTTAAAAAATAAATAAATAAAAAAGTCAAACATTTAGATATCAAATATATGTATTCTGTCTTTATGCAAATCATTCTGTCGCAGCTGAATACTGTGAAAAATAATTAGCAGCCTAAAGAACAACTAACTAATAAACTAGACTAACTAATATAAATGTCAAACATTATTAAAGACCAGTATATAGTCAGTAATACAATAAGCACAAGTAAGCAAATTAGCAATAGCACAAATACAACTGAACAAAGCTCAGAAATGAAAATCAAATCTAAAATAACACTGCATAGTTTTCTTTTTATAAATAAAATATAGATTAATCCTTATTAAAGTTACAAAAAAATTATTTCAGTCAAGATCAGTGAGTGATATTCTTTTTCATTTGTTGTTTGATTACCGCTAATTACAGAGTGCAGCAGGAATATTAGGCTGCTGTCACTTTAAGACCTAATGCACAGATCCAATATGCTGATACACATACAGGCGTAATTTGCGGTTGGGACGGGTGGGACTTGTCCCCACCACTATTTTCTAAGGTCGATATTGTCCCCACCACTTTTGAAACATCTCGTGGCACGAATGTACCAATACAAATAAACAAAACATCTCCAGTTAACTAGCAGAGCATTCATTTCGTTCGTTTTTTAAATAAGAGGCGATCTAGCGCTGAAATGTGTCGTTTTTTAAATCAACTGATCAAAGTGCTCGTTGCCGCTGCGATCAGTGGCGCGGATGCTATGTTTGTTTCTGGCTCGCGCACAGTCTTCACTCGGACGCGCGCTTCAATCCGTTGTGGAGAGACTCTCTATCGTTCCGGTGAAATTCGAAAACAAAAAGCACACAAACGTGTCCCTGCCTGATATACAACCACTGAAACACATAATCGGTTTAAAAAAAAACAAAAAACGATATGACTGCGGATTAGAACCCTGAACCTTTGACACGCTTGGCAAAAGTTCTACCCTTGGACCACTTAAATACACGCTTAAAACAGTCGGATCAACATATAATAGGCCTCATTGAACGACCACTTAAACCTAATCAATGTACTATTTAAATCGATTGCTGGACATCGTAATGTTATTGTACATATGTTTTATGATTAAGCATTGTGTTTACACAATGCAATGCTTCTTAAACAAGAAGCAAAAGAGAACTTGATTCAGTATCACACATTATATGAGAGGTGGCTTATTGTGCGTGCGCTCTGGATGTGCCCAGCACAGGAAACAGTGCACGAGTGCCAAATTGAGTTCTTTTGAATGGTTTAAAACCACTTTACAATGTTAAAACCACCTTGCAATCGATAAGCAGAATTAAAATTAATTTTATTAAGTATACGATTTCAGAATTGGAATTTATTTTCGATTCCCAACCCTAACAATAAGAACCTTTTTATTTTTTTGAGTTTTTAGAAAATGTTATTAATAACTTGGCTTGCTTTATTCAGCTACATTTAAAAAATAATAATAATAATAATTATGGTCTTGGATGCTCCTATTTATCATTGACCAAAATATCTTGCTTCATTCTGAAACTTGTCACATTACAGAAGCATAATGTTTTGTTAAAGGAGAACTCCGGTCAATTTTAACATTGAGCTCATTTTTTTGTACATTTGGAGTGCTGTCAATACAGAGAACAACGACAAAAATCGGTGTTGCCTACACCGAGTTATTCTATTTTTAAAATTTGCACCCTATTGACTTCAATAGGGCAAGTACTAAACCTGCTTTTAGGCTCTTAACATCCTTGATGTGTCATTACAAGTGCACAGAAAATGTGAGTGATTCCTTCAGAGTGATCACGGGTGAATCTGACTGCAGTAGATGTGAAAGAAATGTATAAAAATGAAGTTAATTCAGCCAGCGCTCATACCTCTGTTTACATCCTGTTTTCGGTGGAAGGCCATAGTAATTGACTGTCGAGTTCACGCGCATAGGTTTAGTGCCTATGATCACGCGCGTGAACTCGACAATCGATTACTATGGCCTTCCACCGAAAACAGGATGTAAACAGAGGTATGAGCGCTGGCTGAATTAACTTCATTTTTATACATTTCTTTCACATCTACTGCAGTCAGATTCAATGTTAAAATTGACCGGAGTTCTCCTTTAAGATTTCATGTGAAATTAATTTTTGAAAACTTAAGCTAAGATTACAGCATTGGCCTAAATCAAATCAATACATGAGCCATTCTGAAAGTTTTTATTCTGTGTCTATGAACCGTTTTCTCTGTCAAGGTGTGTGCGGATCCTGGGCAAACTGGAGAACATTCGTGTGGCGCAGTTGAGTCTGTTTCAGGGAGTGGCCAAGGCCATGCATGCGGCACCAACCATTGAGATGAAGGCCTCCGACAATCCAGCGCTGCAGAGCTCCAACCCAGACCCCACCATCTTCTGCACCGCCTTCAAGAAGAACCGCTTCTACATGGTGCCATTACAAAAACCCATAGCATTTACAACGCTATCCTGAAGCTTTGCTTTCTGTATATGTTACTCTAATCATTTATTTTTAGGTTACTGTAGTGATTTCTGTATAGGGCTTTCCACACTTAAGTTACCTCTGTTGAGTTAACTCTGGTTCTTTCTAAACCCTGGGTAAACCGTTATCTTGTGCAGTGTTCACGCCATGTTGTAATTGACCATTCGCAAAGACCCGCCCCCTTTTGTTACTAAACCCTGGGTTAGCATCCTCATTTGCATATTTGTCAGTGTCATTGATTGGACGAACGCAGCGCCTACTTGCGTATTTACGTAAAGGCATCCTCGGATTATATATTATGACTATCCTGGATGGACTTTTAATACTATAAGGTTAAGAATTAAACGGTCTATTCTTCACTGCAACTGATGTGTTTTCCATCACCATTTGGCATTCAGGGGTTCAGAACGATGATAACCCGGGGTTAAGCGCAGTGTGAAAAGCCCTTTCCATTGTAGTCCAGGAGAATCTGACACTAGACTCTTAATACTGTATTTTGTTTTTGAACAGTTTACAAAGAGAGAGCCGGAGGACACCAAGAGTGCCGATTCTGACCGCGATGTCTTTAACGAGAAGCCGTCTAAAGAGGAAGTGATGGCAGCCACACAGGCAGAAGGGCCGAAAAGAGTGTCAGACAGCGCCATCATTCACACCACAATGGGCGACATTCACATCAAACTCTTTCCTGTGGAGTACGTGTTTGTCATTTGACAGCAGTTTGGTCTGAGACGGCAGTATGTTAATTTATTTATTTTTGCTTCTCAGGTGCCCCAAAACAGTGGAGAACTTCTGCGTCCACAGCAGGAACAGTTATTACAACGGCCACATATTCCATCGTGTCATCAAGGTATGAGCACCTGTCGAGTGTTTAGATGTGTGCCTAAGGATCTGTGGATGCGAGTGGCTTCTCGTGTGTGTGTATGCAGGGCTTCATGATCCAGACCGGAGACCCGACGGGCACAGGAATGGGTGGAGAAAGCATCTGGGGTGGAGAGTTTGAGGACGAGTTTCATGCCACACTGAGGCACGACAGACCCTACACCCTCAGCATGGCCAACGCAGGCCCGGGGACCAACGGGTCGCAGTTTTTCATCACTGTCGTCCCAACTGTAAGACCATCAGATCAGTTTTTTTTATATATTATACATTTATTTATTATTATTATACATTATAACCCATTTTTGGGTTGTCTTTTTTTTTTTATGAAACCTCAAGATTTCGGATACATTTCTGAATACTTTTCCCAACCCTAATTATTCAATTAAGTCGATGTAGTCATAAACGTCACACTGCTGTCACTTCTTGAATGTCATGTCAGTTACAATGAGGGGAAAATCATCTCAAGTCATTCATTTTGAGCTGCCAGTTTGGCTTATTAATTCAATGAATTGTTTTCTTATTCTCTCTTCATTAGCCCTGGCTGGATAACAAGCACACAGTCTTTGGGAGGACCACTAAAGGTATGGAGGTGGTCCAGCGGATCTCCAACTTAAAAGTCAACCCTAAAACCGACAAGCCATATGAAGACATCAGCATCATAAACATCACTGTCAAATAGATGTGCGGTCTCAGCTCTACTCTTCTGATTTTGTAAAATAAAGTACCCTTTTTTAATAATACTAATTTTCATCAGTGATGCGTCATTCAGCTTTGTTTTTAATAGCGTAACATTATGAATGGTTATACAAAAAGCTGTGGTCAAATCAACAACAAATGAGGGTGAGCAGTGTGCTTCTTGAGAGGCTTCAAAACTCACATTAACAATAACTTCAGATCCTCCTGCAATAGGGGACAGGGAATGTCTTCATACATGCTTTTTATCTAAGTACAGTTATTTAACGTTACATGGCAATGAGGAGCAATGTTTCGAAACAAAGGATGGTTCCTAAACCAAACTAATGCAGATAATGTCAAGTAATGGAGCGTTTACATACGGCCACAGTTGTGTTATGCATGAAGTCTATCAATGAATGAAAATGTAATGTTTTTGCTTTTAAGATGCTAAGAAATACTTGTTCCAACAAATCAAGATATGCCAGGTATTAATAAGCAAAGGACTGATGAACTGGAAGCAGGTTTATACTTTTTTTTTTCTTCTTCATGACAACTACAATTCTCCTTTAAAATATAAATAATCAGTAACATTGTTTTTTGCCACAAACACATCCATCTCTTCATACATGGTGAAAATACACCTACACCCATGCATCAGTCATAAGACCACAAAGGACATTTCAATAAATATTTACAGGCTCATTTAAAGCCCCAAAAAACTCACAACAGCCATTTAAAAAAAAGCTGGAGATGCTAAGAATAATGGTATGCCTTTAGGTGAATCTCACAACAACAACAACAAAGCATGTGTGGGTCACATTTTACCTCCAAAATCAAAATGTTACAGATGTGTTTAAATCCCAGTGATAATTTTAATATTTATTTTAATAAATATCCATAAAGGCAATACTACCATGTCTAAATAGTTAATTGTCTAAAACAATTTCACATTATATTACAGTAATGAGAATATAAAGGTAGAATGTGCTTGATTGTAATGAACAATGCTATAATGCAAACTCAATGTTCCTAGAAAAAGTTTAATTTTAGAAATTAATGTGAAATAAATTTTATATATTAAATGGAAGCATGACCTATACATGTTGTTGACATGTTTTGTGAAATTCACCCAATTACTTGATCAATGGCAATGCATTTGATCACATGACCTGTCCAATGATTTCAGTAACTAAGGTTAATCTGACACAACAGGCACTTCACATTGCAGTAACCATGAATCTGGTGATGGAGCCTCGTTTCATCCTTATCTAAGGGGCTTTACCTACGATTAAAACATTTAATAGATCTATATAAACCTTGTGCTGTTTGCACACATGATCCTACAGGGATTTTATAAGGGTGTCTGTACAAAAATGACCAGTATATTTGGCTCAAGCACATCTAGAAATTTCTCCAGGCATTAGTTACTGTTAGGCGAATGAGCAAACTGACCTTGAAAAGACAAGCATCATAAACCAGAAGTTAATTTCTATGTTTTAACAGAAGGGACAGTAAGTTTAGTTAGTCATGTTCGTTAACTTCTTTTCAAAGGAATAGTTCATGTTAATCAACTTTATGGACAGCATCTGCAAATATATTTTTGTTTACAACACAATTTCAACTCACTTGAAATTATGTTAGGTGATAACCAGCAGGATGTTGCCTTGTATTTAACCTGGAGTCCTAAATGAGCTCCATTTATGAACACCATTGAACCACAAGTGCACACAGCAGCAAGTCTACTAATGTATGATGGTATGACATGGGTAAAACATGAGCAGGGTGACTGTGCAAATGACACGGACAGGCTTGAGTTGTAAGTCACAAGTCTATTGAGAGTGGGTAAGCGTCCCTCAGGCCACATCCAGAACTCCTGCGGCCACCAGCTGGCGTGAGAGCCAGTCCAGGCCCTCGTGAAGCCCCATGCCACTGCGGGCGTCACAGCCCTGGATGTGCCAGCTGCGCCCGCAGCACAGTTTGTGTAAGCTCAGGAGCTCCGTCATCTCCTCCACGGACACCGCGCCGGGGACGTCCTGCAGAGACATGTCAAAGAGTCTTGGTCAAGAGTTAGAGAATCTCCAATAAAACAAGCGATAAAAGCATTGATTATGCACGTTGTCATTGAAAAAACAAGCGATTTTCTCCGCTTTTTCTTCAAAATGTTTTTAAATGTTCAGATTCATACAATAAAATATTCCCGGGGCGGTGACATTTTTGTGAAAATTATCAAAAACACTGGCATTGGTTTAAACTCTAGCAGGGTTAAAGCCTATAAAGTGTAAACCTCAATACAAAAGTGCATTTATTATTTGTAACTACAAAAATAATTAAATATTTTTTTAAAATAATGTCATGTTTAAAACAAAATAACCAGAACAAACATTTGTTCACATCTCTCACCTGTTTGTTGGCGAAGATGAGCAGCAGAGCATCTCTGAGCTCTTTCTCGGTCAGCAGTTTGGCCAGTTCACTGTGAGACTCCATCAGCCGGTCTCGGTGACAGCTGTCAATCACAAACACCACCGCTGGGAGACAGAACAAATGACCAGCTTCAGTCATACACACTCATTAATGAGCAAGAAATGTGATTGTGTGAATTTCATTATGAACAAAGCCACAGTGAAGTGAATTATTAACTCCAGAAGCAGCAACTCTGCGTGTTACCTTGTGTGTTCAGATAGTAGTGTTTCCAGAGTGGGCGGAGTTTATGCTTGCCACCCACATCCCAAATGGTGAATTTCAGGTTTTTGTATTCAACAGTTTCGACATTAAAACCTAAAACAGAAATAGAATATTTTATTATCTAAACACCGTTGCATGTTTGCATTTCTGTACATGTATTTCCGTTGCACAAGGATACCTATGGTCGGTATGGGCTGCATAAACTCATCTTGCTTCAGTTTGAAGAGAATAGTAGTTTTGCCAGCTCCATCTAAGCCCAAGGTCACAACCCGGATCTCCATCTTTGGACCAATGTGCACACGGTTGTCCTGGAAAAAAAGACAGACACAACTGTTTAATTCGGATATCAAACACAACATCACTACACAAAACTCAGCTCAAGTACAGCAGTTCCTTTCTTAGCACGCTAATAACACAACCAGACAAGACAAAGTTAGCTCATGCTGTAAAATGTCATAAAATCATACATCAGTCAGGGTTTTCCATCCAACTATTTTTGATGCACATTTTGAAAATAAAGTTAATGCATATAAATTCTCAGAATCAATTAACACAGAAATGTAATGCACTAGATGCAGATTATCTTGAGTTTTGTGTTTGTTGAATAGTTCACTTCAAAATGAAAGTTCTGGAACACAAAAGAAGATATTTTGAAGAATGTCAGTAACCAGACAGTTGATGGACCCCATTGACTTTCTATACTAAGAAAAAAAATTGATCAGTGGGGTCCATCAACTGTTTTGTTATTGACATTCTTCAAAATATCTTCATTTTTGTGTTCAGCAGAAGAAAGAAACTCATGCAGATTTAGAACAACTTGAGGGTGAGTAAATGATGACAGAATCTTCATTTTGAAGTGAACTATTCCTTTAAGATGATGGAAAGAGTTTATTTGCATTCTGATGACGTGTTGTGACCATTGTGCATGTAAAACACCATGGTATTATGCATTAGGCCCAACAAGAGATCTGACCTTGTTACAGAATTCTTCCAACAAATCCTTGACATTGGTATGGAATTATGAAGTTTAAACTCTAGCCATATCATTTTGCACGCAGACAATGGCCATTAGCGGCTGTTTAAGCCCCCATAAGCCAAAGATAAACATCTAACACTGCATTACAATGTTTGATCTATGTGCAGTACACTGCTGAAGGCATCTGTTTGTTTGACGAAAGGGACGGTCACACTACACTACACTGACTTCCATTCATATGCATGCAAATGCAGGAGACTGGATATGCAAACTCATGGAATGTTTGCTGTGCACCAAAGTTCAAGTTTGGTGAACTCTGATTTGAGAATGAATGTTTACCGCGTCACCAAGGTCAGATAAATCCCATCACATAGAGCCTCTTTCACCTAGCTATCATCATATAGAGACTGTGTCTGTTCCCCGAATTTGGAAATCCAAAAAACGTTTAAACCCATCTAAGGTTAAAAATTTAATTGATGTTCAACAAATAAAAAACAGCTATATTACAGATGAGCAAATGCTAAAGCTTGGGTTGCTGAATATTCGATCGCTTACTTCAAAAGCACTCGTTGTTAAAGATATGATTTCAGATAATAACCTAGATGTGCTGTGTTTGACAGAAACCTGGCTAAAACCAAACGATTACATTACTTTAAATGAATCAACCCCACAAGATTACTGTTATAAACATGAGCCTCGTCTGAAACGCAAAGGGGGTGGTGTTGCTGTAATTTATAGTAATAGTTTCAAAACCACTAAGAAATCAAGTTTTAAATATAATTCTTTTGAAGCATTGGTGCTTAATGTGAAAATATATAGTGTAAACGATAAATCACGTTTGAGATTTGTGCTGGCTTCTGTATACAGGCCACCAGGGCACCATACAGACTTTATCAAAGAATTTGCGGACTTTCTATCAGAATTAATATTGACTGCAGATAAAGTACTAATTGTTGGTGATTTTAATATACACATCGATAATGAAAAAGATGCATTGGGATTGGCATTTAAAGACATTGTAAATTCAATTGGAGTTAGACAACATGTGTCAGGACCCACTCATCGTCGTAATCATACTCTAGATCTAATATTATCAAATGGAATAGATGTTGATGCCGTTGAAATTCTGCAGCAGAGCGATGACATCTCAGATCATTATCTAGTCTCGTGTAATTTGCATTTAGCCAAGGCTGCAAAGCCGACTCCGTGTTACAAATATGTTAGAGCTATCACTTCTGCTACTAAAGATTGCTTTATTAATAATCTTCCTAATCAGTTTCATCATCTCAGCATCTCAGATAGCTTAGAAGAACTAGATATTACAACAGAAACGTTTAACTCTCTCTTTTCCAGCACTTTAGACACAGTTGCTTTGTTGCGCTTAAAGAAGATTAAAGAAAATAGTCCAACGCCGTGGTACAACGAGCACACTCGGGCCCTTAAGAGAGCAGCCAGAAAAATGGAGCGCAACTGGAAGAAAACAAAACTAGAGGTATTTCGCATTTCATGGAAAGAGAGCTCAATTACTTACAGAGAGGCTTTAAAAGCTGCTAGATCTGCTTATTTTTCAACCCTATTAGAAGAAAATAAACATAATCCTAGGTATTTATTTGAAACGGTGGCTACCGTATCTACCTTTTCTGTCAAAGATATTAGAAAAGGCAGTATCCTCACAACTGTGTTCCTTTCTTGAAAGAAATGATATCTGCGAGGATTTCCAGTCAGGATTTAGACCGTACCATAGTACCGAAACAGCTCTCGTTAGAGTCACAAATGATTTGCTCTTATCATCCGATCGTGGTTGTGTCTCTCTATTAGTGTTACTCGATCTTAGTGCTGCATTTGACACCATTGACCACAACGTTCTTTTAAATAGATTAGAACATTATGTTGGCATTACGGGAAATGCACTAGCATGGTTTAAATCATACTTATCTGACCTTTATCAGTTTGTAGCAGTAAATGATGAGATGTCTCATCGATCACAAGTTCAGTATGGCGTACCACAAGGCTCAGTACTAGGACCGTTGCTGTTCACTCTGTACATGCTACCCTTAGGAGATATCATTAGGAAACATGGCATTAGCTTTCACTGTTATGCCGATGATACTCAGCTCTATATTTCTTCAAAACCTAACGAAACTTATCAATTCACAAAATTAACGGAATGCATAGCGGATATAAAAAATTGGATGACTTGTAATTTCCTACTTCTAAATTCTGAAAAAACAGAGTTTCTAATTATTGGACAAAAAACTTCCTCACGTAATAATCTAGAATACTGTCTAACACTCGATGGCTGCTCTGTTAAGTCTTCGTCGTCGGTTATGAACCTGGGTGTGCTCTTTGATACCAATCTTTCATTTGAAAGTCACGTGTCTAGTATCTGTAAAACTGCATTTTTCCATCTTAAAAATATATCTAAATTACGCCATATGCTCTCATTGACAAATGCGGAACAATTAGTTCATGCGTTCATGACCTCAAGGCTAGATTATTGTAATGCTCTACTGGGTGGTTGCCCTGCACGCTTAATAAACAAACTACAGCTGGTTCAAAATGCAGCAGCTCGAGTTCTTACCAGAACCAGGAAGTATGACCATATTAGCCCAGTTCTGTCAAAACTGCATTGGCTCCCTATTAAACATCGCATCAATTTTAAAATATTGCTGATTACTTACAAAGCACTAAATGGTTTAGCTCCGCAGTACTTGAGCGAGCTCTTAACGCATTATAGTCCGTCACGTCCATTGCGATCTCAAAATTCCGGCCAGTTGATAATACCTAGAATATCAAAATCGACTGCTGGCGGTCGATCCTTTTCCTATTTAGCACCAAAACTCTGGAATAGTCTTCCTACCATTGTCCGGGAAGCAGACACACTCTGTCAGTTCAAAGCCAGATTAAAGACACATCTCTTTGACCTAGCTTTCACATAATACATTATAGACTTCTATAATTTAATGTTAGGCTGCATATATTAGGTCAGCCGGAACCGGGAACACTTCCCAAAAATCCTGATGTACTCGTTACATCATGAGAAGAATGGCATCTACGCTAATTTTAGTGTCTGTGTTTATCCCGAGGTTTTCCTGCAGCCTGCCGGATCCAGGCCGTATCCAGATCTGACGAAGGACCTTCGCCTGGACCGATGACAACGCAGTGCTGAAGTGCCAACTAGTCTCTCCCTATGGAGGATCCCACTACCACTCTACAGATAAGGCGTTGTCGGGAAAATCCGTTTCGCGTTCCTACCCCAAAGCAACAAAATAAAATAAAATTCTTTATCAAAATTTATAGGGAAAGACAAGTACTTTGTTTAGGCTTGGCTTGTAGGGAATTCCAAACCTGCATATATTCAAACGCACATAACTATAGAACCCATTCTAAATGCTCATGTGAACGCCATCAGTGTTTCTCACAGGTTCGCATTTAAAGTCTGTAGAGAGAATGGTGTCGTCTTAGCGGCCCCTAATTTAATAACAAATGATCATTGCGACGGAAGCAAATCAATCAAAACTAACTTTAGATGGAAATAACTTAACTCTGCTGTAAAGCCGAAACAATCTCTGTTACCTTAAATTATACGCTTATCTCTGTAAAGCTGCTTTGGAACAATCTACATTGTTAAAAGCGCTATATAAATGAAGATGACTTGACTTGACTTGACTTGACTCCCATATGGAGTGGAGATGTGTGACCAATAGAAGATCGATACATCACGGCATGACCTCTTAAATTAACTCAAAGATCACAAACTTTGCGTTTCTTTGTACGTGTTAAATGTTAAAGGGTTAGTTCACCCAAAACATTTCTGTCATTAATAACTCACCGACATTCACCATGTCGTCATTGACCTTCCACGTCATTCTTCTACGCTGTTGACGTAGTGTAAACCGTGTCGCGCGTCCTGGTTCTACGTCAGAACACCACCTCACTATTGGCTAGCTCCTGCGTCAACATCACACGTGTGTTTACAAGTTGATTGTACTGAAATGTGTGTTGGCAGTGCCTGTACACAACCATCATAAAATGATAAAAATCCATCCAGTGTTTTTTTTTTTATCTTCTTATACGTTTCCTCCCATCTCAAATCAAGCTTTTCGATTTTGTGACGTCACAAAATCGACGCCCCTCCCACTATGGTTGATTGACAGCAGCGTTTCAACACAGACCCGCCCTCGTGAGTGAGCTGTCAATCATAGCACGCGCCGACGCGCGTTCATTGTTGATAGCTGGAGCACTGAGTAGAATGGCGTCGGTCTAAGAGATTGTGGTGTTCTGTTCTTGGGTGTAATAACGAACACAGCATCATACTGATGTTCCTAAATCCGTACAGCTGAAAACGCAGTGGCCGAGTTTGTTTTCGAAAGAAATATTCCCCACGATCAACGTCAATGCTTTCATGTTTGCGCGAATCATTTCACCAGATTGCTTTATAAACGAGGTCAGTATAAAGCTGGCTATTTGCTAAGAAGCTGCTCCTGAAAAAAGGATCGGTACCAACTATTCATGTTCCTGCTGCACCTCCAGAAGAACTGAAGTGAGTGTAACGTTTTATTGACCTTTATATTAATCTTTGTATTAATCTTTGCAAATCGCTAGCACGCTTCACGATGAATGTGGCTATTTTTACACTCAGGGTACATTACGGCATGTTTTCTATATACGACGCTATCAATATAATTAATAATCCCACGTTTATAATGAACGACGCGTTATGGTTATTGTGTTATTGTGTTACAAACGGTGTACGCACAGAACAGAGGGGCGGGGTGAGCAAAGCTCATTATCATTTAAAGACGCATGCACTTAAACGGCGTGCTGAAAACAGAGCTGTTTTTGACCAGGTAAAATGAGTGTTTTCTTACAATACTAATGAGAATTTTTAATTAAAGTATATTACAAACTTTTAATTTAGACCCTAAAGAATCATATTAGCTTGTACAAATATGACATTATATGACCCCTTTAACAATGTCTTTTTTACCTTTCTGGGCCTTGAAAGTGGTTGTTGCATTGCGGCCTATGGAGGGGTCAGAAAGCTCTCGGATTTCATCAAAAATATCTTACTTTGTGTTCCGAAGATGAACGAAGGTCTTATCGGTTTGGAACGACATGTGGTTGAGCAATTAATAACATACATTTCATTTTGGGGTGAACTAACCCTTTAATTTTATGTTTTTCTAAAAGTCATCTCTCATCCATCGCTGTGTCCATACTGTGCAAACAAGGCGATGTAAAGTACCTTCGTGAAAGTCACAGGGATGCCTGCATCCAGCTGAATGTGGTCGGCCAGCTCTGTAAACTGCTGCTGCTGTTTCTGCAGTGTCTCCAGTAGTCGGTTGATCTCCTGTTTCGACAAAACCACCCTGCAATCATCCTAAAAAGACAACAAACCAACTGAAATTCCTGACCTGCTTCTGATCCAGCTGAGTGTGTGACGTGACAGAGTGTGTGTGTGACGTGATGGAGTGTGTACCTGCTGCAGTGTTTTCTCGCAGTGCAGACAGGCAGTGGACACCTGTGACAGCAGGATGGTCATGTCCTCCTGCTGCTGTCGAAGCCAGATCAGCCTCTCTCGCACGTGCGCGTCCACCACGCTCAGGGCCATCTCCTCTTGACGACACAGGGTCTCGTGTAGGTCGGCAAAGTAGGCACGTACGCAAGACCGGGCGCTTTCCGCTGTTCCTGGAACCTGAGAAGAAACCAAGAATCTTACACAGATGCAAAGGCTTTAGGCGATTACAATCACCCAAAAACACACTCATACATGTTCAGTGTGGGCCATGCCCATGCTGTCCTCCACAATCTGCTCTCCTCCTTCAATCTGCTGCACAATGCCCACTAGTTTCCTGGAGTACTCCGACACTTCCTCTGTGAACGTACGGATGCAGTGTGCCATATCCAGGATGGAGCCTCGAATCTGGTTGGCTTCACCCTCTAGTACAGCATGCTGGTAAAACATTTCCATGAAAAGAGATCAGGGAACAAGTGACTGAAAACAGGAACAAAAAATCAGATTTAAATTACCTAGAAATATTTGAATAATCCAATAACAATTCTTACAATACACAATAACCTTTTTAATACATGCTTTGTTTGATTGATGCATTAACATTTTTGCTATACATTATTTGTTGCAGATCTCCCATTCTGCAGTTTCTAATGAACTTCCTCATGACGGAAACTCCCACAGGGTAAGCATTTTTTGGTTGACAGCAAAATGATTTGATTATACATTTATTAATTGTGTATTTGATAAGTAAACTGAGAATTATTAAATTTGATTCAATACAGTAAACAGCAAATCGATTACATAACTCGTAATGAATCTTAGGCAAGTTAAAAAAAAAAACTACATGCAATTTTAAATATAAAAAAGTTCAGCTTTCATTTTAATTTTAGGTAAAGTTCAGTGATTTTTTGGGGGGAGTTTTTTTTTATTTTATTTTTATTTGTATTAGTTGTTTTTGTTTTTTTTTCAATTTGAGTTATTTTAGTACTTCATATGTTCCATTGGTAAGTACATGAAATAATTTTCTGTACATTGTATTTTAATTATAGTTAATGTTTACTTTAAGTAACATGTTTTTAATGGTTTTAGTTTATTTTAGTTATTGATAATAACCCTGCTTCAGACTTTTTATTGCACCAGAACCAACAGCAAAACAAATTATTAATTATTTTAAAGTGAAATATTAAGATATTTCTTGAATATTTCAATTCAGTTGCATCCAAATGACTTTTAAACAATGCATCTAAAAAAAACAATCATTGTTTTAACATAGAAATGTACAAGAATCGAAATGGGATTGAAAGAGAATCAATCCAAGCCAAATTCTATGCCTAAAGATTAACAAGTGGTTTTGAACTGAGTTGCATTGTATTTCTGCACCTTATGCCCTTGGTGCTTTCCGTACTCCTTGCACACGCAGCACATGAGCGGCCCAGGCTGGCAGCCGTCTTCCAGGCACACGAACTCGATGGCGTGCACCTGGTGCTGCGGGCAGAGCATCTTCTCATGGGGCTTGTCTGCCAGGGGCACACGCCGGTGCTTGGCCAGCGTCCGGGTGGAGTGTGTGAGCTGGGAGCACTCGGCACACAGGTGCGTGGCACACACCGTGCAGTACATGGAAGCAGTGTGAGTCTCATCCTCATCACAGCGGATTACACACTAATGGAGAAATGGCAAAAATTCACAATAAAATCACTGTATCACACAGCCTAATTTATTGCTTTGATAAAAATGAGTCAGCAACAATATAAAAGTGTTCAATAAAATGACAAATATTCTTAAGACAAAAATATTATATATTTTAGCTGTAATAATCATAAAAATAAAGAATAATCATAATGATTATTATATGAATTATTATTTATTTTTAATATAAATATAAATACACGATTTAAAACTGAAATCGCATATTTCGAACCTCGCCCATCTCCCGAAGTGAATCCTCTGACATGCCTGACTGATTGGACGCCCCATTCTGTAGCCGTTCAAGCAATTCTAGCAGGGCAAAGTTCTTCTTCAGACCCCACACACCCGAGTCTCCTACAGAGCACAGTGAGAAAATGTTTCTTTCTACTACATAAAGTCTAAATATAGAATTATACTGTTATTATGAAGAACAGAACGGCAATGTTAAGCTCACCCAGCTCGGTGACCTGTCTGTCGAAGGGGCAGCGGACTGCCCTGCCGTGGAGAGGCAGACGGGTCAAGCAGTCGTGACACACCGTGTGTCCGCACAGCAGCAGCCGCGGGACCTTGTCCCCCTGTAGAGAAAACACATCCTCGCACACACCACACTCCAACACCTTCACAATCACATGCATACACATGATTTAAATTTATGATTGACAAATGTTAGCATTTATACACACACATTCATTCATTTATATTTATATATATATATATATATATATATATATATATATATATATATATATATATATATATATATATATATATATATATATATATATATATATATATATAGAGCTGGTAAGTCCCGCCCCTTCCGCAAAACCCCGCTGGACCTCAAAGTTGAAAAACCGTCAATGCAAGTGAATGGGAGAAAATAATTATTTTCTGGTCCCGTTTGAATTGTGCCATGAATGTGAACATATGTTGTCTGTGAATTTTTTATATAACTTTTCGTGTAAAGAATGATAAAAAGCAAAGCGGGTAGAAGTTTGATACGGTTAGACTTTGTGTAAGAGCACTTTGTGGACTACAACTCTCGACGTGTTTGAAACGTCAACACACTAGCACACGGACTAGCTCACGGATCCCGCTAAACATGGCTGTGTCTTTGGTGCACTTCACCGCCTTCTTTCAGGGAGAGGACAAAATCGTTGAAGTTGGTGAAAACCACGGGTAAGTCAACTTTATGGGGTGACGTCACATAGGCGACATGTATTCTTTCTCGTTATGTCTTTTCCACAACTGCTAGCCGAATAATCATACCATATACTGTCAAACTTGTAACATGAAAAGTTATATAAAAAATTCACAGACAACATATGTTCACATTCATGGCACAATTCAAACGGGACCAGAAAATAATTATTTTCTCCCATTCATTTGCATTGACGGTTTTTCAACTTTGAGGTCCAGCGGGGTTTTACGGAAGGGGCGGGACTTACCAGCTCTATACACTCACCTAAAGGATTATTAGGAACACCATACTAATACTGTGTTTGACCCCCTTTCGCCTTCAGAACTGCCTTAATTCTACGTGGCATTGATTCAACAAGGTGCTGAAAGCATTCTTTAGAAATGTTGGCCCATATTAATAGGATAGCATCTTGCAGTTGATGGAGATTTGTGGGATGCACATCCAGGGCACGAAGCTCCCGTTCCACCACATCCCAAAGATGCTCTATTGGGTTGAGATCTGGTGACTGTGGGGGCCATTTTTAGCCTGGCTCCGCCCTCCTACGTACTTCCGCTCAATTTCATTTTCCTTCAGTACTACGTCTGGGACTGCTGTATATTCTTAGGTTTCCAGAAATCAATTTTTTGTAGGACCAATCAGCGAACAGAGGGAGTGGCTGAGAACGATGACGTTGAGATCGTGCGCTAGTTTGAGTTGACATACGTCACGACCAAATGTTAGCGATTGGTTATGGCAGATCCAGAGTGACTCTGGGCAGATCCAATAGTTTTAAACTTCGACAGAGTACCCGCCTACAAGGAAGTTAACGCTTGTCAATGGAGAGAGGCCAGACTCTCTGTACAAATGAAATGTACGAGAGTCTGGTAGAACCAGGCTAGGCCATTTTAGTACAGTGAACTCATTGTCATGTTCAAGAAACCAATTTGAAATGATTCGAGCTTTGTGACATGGTGCATTATCCTGCTGGAAGTAGCCATCAGAGGATGGGTACATGATGGTCATAAAGGGATGGACATGGTCAGAAACAATGCTCAGGTAGGCCGTGGCATTTAAACGATGCCCAATTGGCACTAAGGGGCCTAAAGTGTGCCAAGAAAACATCCCCCACACCATTACACCACCACTACCAGCCTGCACAGTGGTAACAAGGCATGATGGATCCATGTTCTCATTCTGTTTACGCCAAATTCTGACTCTACCATCTGAATGTCTCAACAGAAATCGAGAATCATCAGACCAGGCAACATTTTTCCAGTCTTCAACTGTCCAATTTTGGTGAGCTCGTGCAAATTGTAGCCTCTTTTTCCTATTTGTAGTGGAGATGAGTGGTACCCGGTGGGGTCTTCTGCTGTTGTAGCCCATCCGCCTCAAGGTTGTGTGTGTTGTGGCTTTACAAATGCTTTGCTGCATACCTCGGTTGTAACGAGTGGTTATTTCAGTCAAAGTTGCTCTTCTATCAGCTTGAATCAGTCGGCCCATTCTCCTCTGACCTCTAGCATCAAAAAGGCATTTTCGCCCACAGGACTGCCGCATACGGGATGTTTTCCCTTTTCACACCATTCTTTGTTAACCCTAGAAATGGTTGTGCGTGAAAATCCCAGTAACTGAGTAGATTGTGAAATACTCAGACCGGTGTATTTAAAAGAATAAGCTTCGAGTACAATCCATGTAAACATCCATAACTATATCTTCATCATTTCTCAAATTACCCTATAATTTGAGTATTTTGAGGCACAGTGCCCTTTCTAGTGTTCTGACCGGTTGGTCATTTATCTAGCCAGCTAACGTTACTACTGCTGTCATAACTGTATATTTATCAATATAACACACTACTTCATAACGACTTGTTTTTAATCGATCTCTTACATTAGTGTGCAACTTTGTATTTACTATAAAAACCGCAGTGACAGTATTGAATGATGCTATCATTAGCGTGCTAACGCCCTGCAGAATCTTACTGAACTCCACCGGGACCAAAATAAAATCCATCTCATGGTTTTTATAAGCTAAACATCTAGTGTAGTAGTTATTTATGTCATGTATGTCGTACCTTCACCGCATTTGAAGTGTTTCCGCGGCCGTGTCGTGCACACGGCTCCATCGACGCCTGTTTATTTACACCGACAGCAGCGGCCATCCTCGGACTGAACCATCTGATGACACGTCAATGTGATCATGACATACTGCCTTTGAACAAGTTCAAGTTACTATATAAAAATGTATAGGAAAACTCATTTGTTCACTTATTCCTATTATAATAAAAAAGGTATCAGGTTTGTTTTATGTCTGAATAAAAATACCATTCTTGTCACAAAGGCACCCCTCTATAACAATGGATCAGTCCGTCAGCTGTTTCCGTCGACGAAGTTAAGGAAATTTATTACAATTTAAAGCCTAATTAGTAATTACAATATATAATATACTCTTAAAAACATCTACCTATTTTAGTTAAATGTGACTGTACAAAGTCATTGATTACAAAAATTGACTGTACAAAGTCATTGATTACAAAAATTGACTGTACAAGTCATTTCAAATTAAAAAATGTTTGTTGTCATGACATCATGACTTTTTTTTTTACATGATATTCTTGAGGGACCACTAACATGTCATTATATAGATCAGTGAGAGGGACGCAAAATACAAAATCATCGTTATTTTCATGTAGCCTAAACTATTTATACTGTGTGAGAAAAATTAGCATCAAGACTACAAAATTAAATTTAATGTTTCCAATATTGACATTCTGACTGGCTACTTAAGCAGAACGAAATAGCAATATTATCAAACTTGAAAACTTGAAACATGATTTTTTTTATTATTATTATTAGTGACCCTAAACTTAGTGAATTAGTAAATGTAAAAAACAAACAAAAAAAAAACATGTTAAACATCTTTCTTTAACATCTTTGGAACACATGCTAACTTTCATAGCCCTAAGAATACTTTTCTGAGTTTTAGTGGTACAACTTTGAAAAATACCCCTGGGTGTTCCTATTCTGTGATGCCTGCTCTCGGATAGGTTGATTTGGTGAGTTGACTGAGGACTCACAAAGACTTCTTTCAGCTCCTTTCTTTATTTAGTCTATAGGAGCATTTATTAAGTAAGGAGCATTATGATTGTTATTTTCTTCAAAAGTAGGCTATTCCATTCTCCGAATTGCTCTTAAAATTAAGCAGACACTGATTGGACAAAAGGTGGACAAATGTAACACATTTTCATGTTCTCATTTTCAGGAAACAACATTAAAAAAAATAATGCAACATTAAGAAACTCACTCTACACACAGTGTTGCAGATCAACAAGAAAAGTGTGACAGATGTACCTGTCCAGTCCCTTCCAGATCTGCCATGTCAGACTGCCTGTCAGATCCAAGTGGACTTGTGAAAGAAAGGATTGTTCTCTCAGACCTACCGTTAGTGTCTTTTGTGAGACTTGGTAGGTGCAACATTTCCAAATCAGAAATTCTGAATAAACTGCTCAGCAATTCACAGCAATACACTGATACATTTGTGCACTTCAACATGGGTTGTGGAAAATCAACAAGAAAATATCAAATAGCTTGGTTGAGATTGCACAAAATCTGGGAATATTGGAGGACAAGGATGGTGAAGAATGTCAGTGGGTAAAAAAAAAGTGCAAGAATAGAGGACATAGTGCAGTTCAAGAAGGAGGAGTTGCCCTTGCAAGGAGAGATCTTGATGAAACTGGCCAAGTTAGAGAAGGAGGAATGCCGACTGAAGAAAATGTATGATAATAAGGGCTTGAGCCGACACTGGAGGGGACTCAGGGGCTTGAGCAGACACTGGAGGGACTCAGGGGCTTGAGCTGACACTGGAGGGGACTCAGGGGCTGGAGCAGACACTGGAGGGGACTCAGGATCATTGGAAATGTAGTGCAGAGGTGGCAGGTGAATCGTGAAAACAACACAAATCTTTGCTCCCATTTGCACCATTATCAATAATTTTGCCAGTCAATGTCATCACTAAGGGCGGTGCATGCAGCTTTTACACATAGCTGTGCCTCGACTTTATTTATTTCCACCCTTCTTGCTGATGTCTTGACTGTTCCTTATAAAAAATTATGACAGCCGGCATCTAGAGGGGACTCAGGGGCTTGAGCTGACACTGGAGGGGACTCAGGGGCTTGAGCTGACACTGGAGGGGACTCAGGGGCTTGAGCCGACACTGGAGGGGACTCAGGGGCTTGAGCCGACACTGGAGCGGACTCAGGGGCTTGAGCCGACACTGGAGCGGACTCAAGAGGCTGAAGCCGACACTGGAGGGGACTCAGGGGCTGAGGCCGACACTGGAGGGGACTCAGGGGCTGAGGCCGACACTGGAGGGGACTCAAGAGGCTGAAGCCGACACTGGAGGGGACTCAGGGGCTGAGGCCGACACTGGAGGGGACTCAAGAGGCTGAAGCCGACACTGGAGGGGACTCAGGGGCTGGAGCAGACACTGGAGGGGACTGAGGGGCTTAAGCTGACACTGGAGGGGACTCAGGGGCTTGAGCCGACATTGGAGGGGACTCAGGGGCTGGAGCAGACACTGGAGGGTACTCAGGGGCTGGAGCTGACACTGGAGGGTACTCAGGGGCTGGAGCAGACACTGGAGGGGACTCAGGGGCTGGAGCAGACACTGGAGGGGACTCAGGGGCTTGAGCCGACACTGGAGGGGACTCAGGGGCTTGAGCCGACACTGGAGGGGACTCAGGGGCTTAAGCCGACACTGGAGGGGACTCAGGGGCTTGAGCCGACACTGGAGTTGACTCAAGAGGCTGAAGCCGACACTGGAGGGGACTCAGGGGCTGGAGCTGACACTGGAGTGGACTCAGGGGCTGAGGCCGACACTGGAGGGGACTCAGGGGCTGGAGCAGACACTGGAGGGGACTCAGGGGCTTGAGCCGACACTGGAGTTGACTCAAGAGGCTGAAGCCGACACTGGAGGGGACTCAGGGGCTTGAGCAGACACTGGAGGGGACTCAGGGGCTGGAGCTGACACTGGAGGGGACTCAGGGGCTGTAGCTGACACTGGAGGGGACTCAGGGGCTGAGGCCGACACTGGAGGGGACTCAGGGGCTTAAGCCGACACTGGAGGGGACTCAGGGGCTTGAGCCGACACTGGAGTTGACTCAAGAGGCTGAAGCCGACACTGGAGGGGACTCAGGGGCTGGAGCAGACACTGGAGTGGACTCAGGGCTGAGGCCGACACTGGAGGGGACTCAGGGGCTGGAGCTGACACTGGAGGGGACTCAGGGGCTGGAGCTGACACTGGAGGGGACTCAGGGGCTGAGGCCGACACTGGAGGGGACTCAGGGGCTGGAGCAGACACTGGAGGGGACTCAGGGGCTGGAGCTGACACTGGAGGGGACTCAGGGGCTGGAGCTGACACTGGAGTGGACTCAGGGGCTGAGGCCGACATTGGAGGGGACTCAGGGGCTTAAGCCGACACTGGAGGGGACTCAGGGGCTTGAGCCGACACTGGAGTTGACTCAAGAGGCTGAAGCCGACACTGGAGGGGACTCAGGGGCTGGAGCAGACACTGGAGGGGACTCAGGGGCTGGAGCTGACACTGGAGGGGACTCAGGGGCTGGAGCTGACACTGGAGTGGACTCAGGGGCTGAGGCCGACACTGGAGGGGACTCAGCGGCTGGAGCAGACACTGGAGGGGACTCAGGGGCTGGAGCTGACACTGGAGGGGACTCAGGGGCTGGAGCTGACACTGGAGGGGACTCAGGGGCTGAGGCCAACACTGGAGGGGACTCAAGAGGCTGAAGCCGACATTGGAGGAGACTCAGGGGCTGGAGCAGACACTGGAGGGGACTTAGGGGCTGGAGCTGACACTGGAGTGGACTCAGGGGCTGGAGCTGACACTGGAGGGGACTCAGGGGCTGAGGCCGACACTGGAGGGGACTCAAGAGGCTGAAGCCGACACTGGAGGAGACTCAGGGGCTGGAGCAGACACTGGAGGGGACTCAGGGGCTGGAGCTGACACTGGAGTGGACTCAGGGGCTTGAGCCGACACTGGAGGGGACTCAGGGGCTGGAGCCTACACTGGAGGGGACTCAGGGGCTGGAGCAGACACTGAAGGGGACTCAGGGGCTGGAGCAGACACTGTAGGGGACTCAGGGGCTGAGGCCGACACTGGAGGGGACTCAGGGGCTTGAGCCAACATTGGAGGGGACTCAGGGGCTGGAGCTGACACTGGAGTGGACTCAGGGGCTTGAGCCGACACTGGAGGGGACTCAGGGGCTGGAGCCAACACTGGAGGGGACTCAGGGGCTGGAGCAGACACTGGAGGGGACTCAGGGGCTGGAGCAGACACTGGAGGGGACTCAGGGGCTGGAGCAGACACTGTAGGGTACTCAGGGGCTTGAGCCGACACTGGAGTGGACTCAGGGCTGAGGCCGACACTGGAGGGGACTCAGAGGCTGGAGCTGACACTGGAGGGGACTCAGGGGCTGAGGCCGACACTGGAGGGGACTCAAGAGGCTGAAGCCGACACTGGAGGAGACTCAGGGGCTGGAGCAGACACTGGAGGGGACTCAGGGGCTTGAGCCGACACTGGAGTTGACTCAAGAGGCTGAAGCCGACACTGGAGGGGACTCAGGGGCTGGAGCAGACACTGGAGGGGACTCAGGGGCTGGAGCAGACACTGAAGGGGACTCAGGGGCTGGAGCAGACACTGTAGGGGACTCAGGGGCTGAGGCCGACACTGGAGGGGACTCAGGGGCTTGAGCCAACATTGGAGGGGACTCAGGGGCTGGAGCTGACACTGGAGTGGACTCAGGGGCTTGAGCCGACACTGGAGGGGACTCAGGGGCTGGAGCCAACACTGGAGGGGACTCAGGGGCTGGAGCAGACACTGGAGGGGACTCAGGGGCTGGAGCAGACACTGGAGGGGACTCAGGGGCTGGAGCAGACACTGGAGGGGACTCAGGGGCTGGAGCTGACACTGGAGGGGACTCAGGGGCTGGAGCCAACACTGGAGGGGACTCAGGGGTTGGAGCCAACACTGGAGGGGACTCAGGGGCTGGAGTAGATCTGTGTATGGCCCAGACACACATAAATGACAGAGCCATTATGAATAGTGCAACGCTCTCTGGGTTGAGCTCTGGAATTTCCCTCACTGGAACAGACTCTGAAATTTCTCTCACTGGAATGGACTTGGGAACTTTTCTCACTGTAACGGACTCAGGGATTTCACACTCAGGAACAGACTCGGGAAACTCTCTCACTGGAACAAAACTGTGCTTGGCTGAACTGTCCAGATTAGATGGTAGTTTGGTTCTGATGAAGGTGACCGTTTTGGTGCTGCGCAAGGTAAGGTTCTAATCCAAAACAAATCCATTAGAGCCATTCCAGGGGCCCGTTCTTCGTACGTCGCTAACTCAGTTAGCTGGATTTTATTGTTGGCGATTTGGCATGATCTTGGATTGTTTGGTTCTTCGACGCTCATCCTGGACTTGCTGTCATAGCAACAGGTGCACAAGCTTAAACCTGCTCGGGAGCAGGCTTATTTCATGTTAACAGGATTAGACTGTGGCTTCATAAGCGGAGCTGATACGCGAAGTCCAGCGCAGTGCGATAGTGCACTTTCTGAGATATACATTTTTTCTCGTGACTCGTGAGATTGTCGTTTACGTTATTAATTTGTTGGAAATGCACATTTATTTTCGACTTGTCGGAGTCGGGCTTTAACTACAGCACAAACTGTTTGCATTGCCCTAAGATTATTTGTGAGTTGCTCTTTCCTTTACACTATTGGAAATGCGGAGAACTTGATGGAAAGTGCTGTCTGTCAGGTCATTCGGAGTTTAGGTTTTAGGTTTAAAAAACAGTTTTAGTTTTTTTTGTGGCATTTCCAAGCCACTTAAGGATAAGGATAAGGATAAGGATAAACTTTATTTGTCCCCAAGGGGAAATTTGTCCTGGGCAAGGTGCTACAATACAACACACAACACAATACACAACACTGTATACACAGTACACCAATGTATAAAAAATAAATAAAATACAAAATAAATAAAATACTTAACACATTTAGTTGCTACTGCTAATGTGTAAAGGTGCATTGCTCCGGGTCATATTCAGCAGTTTTACTGAGGCAGGAACAAATGAAAACTTCAGTCTATTATTCCTACATATTGGCATTCTCAGTCTCTTTCCCGATGGCAGCGGCTGGTATTCACTAAAAAGAGGATGTTCAGAGTCAGTACTAATACTCGTTGCTTTCCTCATCATTGCCTCTTCGTATAGAGTCTGTATGGGTTCATATTGTTTTAATCCTATGACTTTCATGGCTGTTTTGTGAATATGGATCAATTTGCTTTTCAATTGAACAGACAAATTTCCGAACCAGACTATAATTCCATAACGAATAAGACTTTCAAGTGTGGCTCGACTTAAGACCCAATGTTGTAAAGCAGTTTTTTTAAAGCAGTTTTTTTTTTTTTAGGCTATCGTAATTTTTTATGAAGATCATGCAATCATGACCATGCCGATTACAGTATATGTCACTCAGGTTTCACTAACGTGATTGGTACCATAGATTATAGGCTAGACCATAGACTGCCATCAAGGCCTCAATGAAGGGGATTATGTGAACAGAAAGGGGGTTCACAATGTAAATGTGCAGCCCAGTTACTATTGTGATTCTTCTTAATATTCTTAATATTAAAAAAGGCAGTTGACTAAAATCTTCCATATCACAAATGTGAAAGCAAAATGGCCAGGATCTGTGCATGACTTAAGAATATTCAAAGATTCACATTTATGCACATTATTTGAAAGTGGTAAGGAAAGTTCCACAATTAAATATCAAGCTCACTGTATTACATACACTTATGCTGATCCTTACAGAACTGCATTTTTTTCATAGGTGATTATGACATGTTCCTGCCTGCAGACAGGTGTTTTATGACCCCATTCCCTGACCCAAACCAGTAACAATGCAGCTCTAGCCAGGACAAGGGCACACAATGAAATGAACTTTGGCTAACTAAAGGGAAGATTTCAGTGTCTGAAAAGTCTGAGGGTTGCACACCTGACAGGGCCTGTGACATTGCTGCATGTGCCATATTACACAACATTGCCAAAAAAACAAACACTTTTCATTAAATGTTTAATAAAAGACACATATGCTTAGTTCCTTGAGTTTTATTTCAATTGTTCTTTGTAAAGAGAAGCCAGTGGTCAAGTGCCTGCAATAAGAGATATTAGACACATGCCTCATGCAACAAATAAAAAGGAAAAGTTGGCTATACACTGCCCACCTGTAGGCCTATGTCTCCTCTGTCTGTGCAGACTCTTCTGTAGGCCTTTCTGTAGATGTGGAATCCTGCAACTTATATTGCAGCCATAAAGCATACAAGTATAAATGAAGTAAAGTTATTTATGCACTTGCAGGTAGGCTAGTTCCTCCATATGACAGTTATCTGAGAGGGTTTATTCACTGTCCAGTGCAATGGAAACAAATGGACATGTATAATTGGATGTGTATAATAATAAATGTGTATAATGTATAATAATTGGATGTGTAATTTGATCTCGGATGTTTTAAGCAACGTACGAAGAACGGACCCCAGGAAATAAGTCCACACTAAGACAAGGGGCACACAAGACAGGAATCATGACAGAAGGATGAGAGAGGACCAGGCCTGGAATATTTTACGTTATGTTTGGTTTATATGTGTGTGGCTGTCATCCGTGAGGGCCTTCCTCTTTAACTTTAGTTTTGTATTTTATGATAAAGTAAGTGTTTAATGGTTCTCCAGTTCCCGTCTTCTCCTTCCCTGAATAACAAACCTTGTTACATTGATCTTATTCTGTTTATTGTTTATTTTATTTAATGAATTTTGTTTTTACGAAACTGTCAGCTGACAATGAATCACATTTAACAAATCTTAATTATCAAATTATTTTTATCCTATTGTAAAATGATGTAATTTGAGTGAACAGGCATTGAGGTCCTCCCTATTTCAACAAGGTCCACTCACTTCACAACGGTCGAACTGAGTGTTGTTAATGCGACAGTCAGTCGCTCTAGCCTTTGAAAGATTTCTCATCAACTACAGTAAAAGCGGCAGTAACGTTTGTACTGGACTTTTTTGAAAGTTATATTCAACTGTCTAAAAAAAAAAAAAAAAAAGGTTCACAACTTGTCTAAATACCTTCACTCTGGTCCATTTTTGTACATAATAAAGAGTATTAAATTCATGGGAATGGACAGTTGGACCAGTCACTGGACAGTTTTCAGTCTCTTTTCATTCATTCATTCATTCATTTAGACATAATGCAAAAGGAGAAGAGTGATCATGAAACTTGAAAACTCTCATTGTGATTGTGCTCTGTGAAGCCAGCTACAACTACTACAACTATACTGAACCAAGCACGTCCTTCGGATGAACATTAAACCGAGATCCTAAATCTCTGTGGTCATTAAAAATCCCATAGCACTTCTCGTAAAAGTAGGGGTGTAACCCCCGCTGTCCTGGCCAAATTCCCTCCATTGGCCATTTCAATCATGGCCTCCTAATAATCCACATCGATCACTCTGTCTTTCTCTCTCTTTCTCTCTCTCTCTCCTCTTCACTCCACATATAGCTGGTGTGTGGTGAGCGCACTGGCGCCATTGTTCTGTGGCTGCCGTCACTTCATCCAAGTGGATTCTGCACACAAGTAGTGTTTGAGGGGAGACTTGTAAAGCGCTTTGGGTGTACCGTATAGTAAAGCGCTATTTAAATGCCTTATTTCATGTTATTTCATTAACTTGAATAAATGTGATGATTTGTAGTTTCATCTGTTCATATTATTTTGAACTCCTTTCGTACTGTACATAAGAAAGATTATTTGGAATATGTTTATATAGGCCCATATCAATGAATAATGTGTAGTAACAAATGATATGTAATATGGATTATGTGGTCAGATTACAAAAACCTGTACTTGTAATTACACTGAAAAAAATGATTTGTTGAATTTAATAAATTTTGTTATGGTAAGTGGTTGCACACAATTGATTTTAGCTACATTTAAACAAATGCATTAAGTTGAACTAAAATTGATTTAGTTCAACTTAATGCATTTGTTTAAATGTAGCTAAAATCAATTGTGTGCAACCACTTACCATAACAAAATTTATTAAATTCAACAAATCATTTTTTTCAGTGTAGATTATATTACATTTTAAAATGCCAATAATCAGATTACAGTTACTTAATAACTGATTACATGTTTGAGTCAATTTAGTTTTATGAATTGTTTTTGTACTCTGGTCAAAAATGTACATCAATGCACTTTTACTTTTGTGATGACGAGCTGTCGGTATAGCTGCAGTCACCAAAGTCTGACTAACGATACCTTTACATGGTATTTTATAGGCATTCAGTGGGCAGTCCTTAAAGGTGCTGACAGTCCTTAAAAGTCTTGACCTTACACACTGCCTTAGAGATGACCACTAAATCTAATCATCTAAAGACAATAGATGTCCTGATCTCATCAGCATAACAGTGCTGATCCAATCAGCCTGACAGTATCACCCATACCTTCACATGATCATAGCTTAACTTGGGACCATGACACTGTTCCGGAGGTGCATACAAATACAAAGGTTAATTTCCGACACCTGGGTTTCTTGAGTTAATCTTCTTTGAAATATCATCATCTATGCCTCACATGCTAAAATCAGTAACCTAAATTAAACATTTAATAAATTTGTAATCCTACACATGAAAACACTTGAATTAGCCTAACTGAACACTGTCTGTGTGTATTAAAACTTCAGAATTATATTTGTATAGACCTGCAACAGTAATAAGGTAAAGAGTGGGCCAGACCAACCTTCCGAACATATGACTTACAGTATACTTAACTAAGAACGTTTCGGGAAACACGTATTAACGATAAGGTACAGCTTAAGGTGTAACTTAAGAACGACGTAGCGTTAAGAAGGTTTCGGGAAACACAGCCCAACTGAAGATCAGAGTGGAGGATGATGGGAAATTGGACAGCTCTCCAAATCTGCATTGTCACTCTGAACTCAGCAAGTTCCTGCAAATCACATGACTGAAAGGAAAAATAAAACTGAAAGGAAAAATGAAACTGAAAGTGGAAAGTCTTCAAAATACTGTTATTGTTCATTTTACAGAAATAGCCTGTATTGCACTTTAATCCTTCACTATTATAGGGACTTATGGGGACATTATGTTCTTCTAATGTAATCTCTTTTTTTAAACTAAGATCACACCACCCTCCCCTGCTCTGTTGTTTGGTACAGTCCAGAGATGGAGATAAAAGAGAGAGGGGCTCCGGCTGGTCCTCCTCATACTCTTCAGGCATCAGAGAAACATTTCAAATTCAGGGTAAGTATCTGTTTCTTTTCAGATGTAGAACTGATTTATATTCATGTCTGCTTGTGATATTCAGTGTTTGGATATTCTGTAAACAATCAGTGGAGAAATGGCATTGTGTGAATTGGGGAAAGAATTAAAGGGATACTCCACTTTAAAATGAAAATTCTGTCATCATATACTCACCCTCATGTAGTATATTTTTTCCTACTATGGAAGTCAATGAGACCAGAAACTGTCTGGTTACTGACATTCTTCTAAATATCTTCCTTTATGTTCAGCAGAAGAAAGAAATTCATACAGGTTTGAAACAACATGAGGGTGAGTATATGATGACAGAATTTTCATTTTAAAGTGGAGTATCCCTTTAAGGACTGATTTGAATGAGACATAATTTTTCAAGTTTCACTGATGAAATTTAAATTAGATCAGGCTAAATAATAAACATGAAGAATGGATTTAAGATTAACTGCTTTTTATCTTCTTTTGTTGTTGTTGTTTTGGTATGTTGTATTTTAGAAGTATATCCTTACATTTAATAGGCTCCAGGAAGAGGGTTGAGAACCACTGAGATAAATCAATTAATCAAGAGTGCATCAATACTTCAATACTTTTTCCCTAAGAATGTCTTCGTTAACAAAAAACAATATATATTTTTACAGAGACGTATACTATGTTGTAGCAACTCATAATGTAATAACTGCACATAATGTGGTATTACATTTATTACATAAATAATTACATCATATCTTACATACATTATTGTAACAAAATATTCATAATGTAATAATTTTATATAAACGTAATAAAATCTTGAGCTCATAATGTAATAATTTTTACATTGAAAAATTTAGTACATAATAAACTCACCAAAAACGTAATTTATTCATAATTGTAGTAGCTTTTAAAACATAAAAAATATTAGTATTCCATTACAGTACATTTCTGTCAGGACCACTATCGTCAAATATGATTGACAGTTAGCATTCAGTTTGGATTGGCGGTTTGGTTCTGTTCTGGGCAAGAACTCCCTGCGCATTCATGCAGCCTAGCATGGATAAGAGCAGGGAGAGCAGTGATATATGCAGTCATATGCAGTGCGCAGCTAAGCAGTGAAAGTACAGTGTGCTTCCTCATTCATGAAAATGATTTCTGCTCCCGTCGTACTGAATTTAGTTGGTTTTGGAGGTGAAGATGACGACTCCCATGAATCCACACTTCTTCACAGGACCATCAAGCTATGATGTTGTTAGTGTTGAATAACAGATCTCTGCGGTGAATGTCCCTACTGTGTATTTTGTACAAGTATGTTACCGATAATATAGATTAGCTTTAGCCACAAGCATGTGCTACTTTAACACTGCATGTTGCAATAATTGGATAGAATCAAGAACAAGCATTTTTCCAATGCAACCAGATAAGCCTAGAACAAGTGCCGTGAATCTCGTGTTCAAGTTCACAAACTGGAATTAATCTGAGGTGAAATCCTTGTGGGGAACGAATTCCTCTCGCTAAATTCACAACTGCACGATTTCTTGTGAGATGAAGCGGTTTGCCTGCCGAATTTCGCCTTTTAATTGGCTCCTGAGAGTTGACCAACGTGAAATGCCAGAACTGATGCTACGCTTAATTTTTAAAAAGTATACAGTATGTGAGAAGTAGAAGTAGAAGTCAAGGCAGGTCAAGGTACTTTTTTATTTTCTCCTGTTGGAGATATTTGTCTTAGATGAGAGAACTGCTGCAACATCAACCCACCAAAAACATCCATCATTCAAACATTAATATTCACTCCACATAAAGCATTCTTCCCTAAACTAAATAAAAACACTATTATTAAATAAAGAAAATAAAAACATAAACACTATTAGTTCATAAATTACCTAAAAAGCATGCAACTCCTGTATTTATATTACCTCTAATCCGCCAACAGTACATGCAGTTATATCACCACTTACTGGAGTTGCTTATTAATCAGTTTTGTCGACAATAGAACAAACGAATGTTCATTTTCACCGTTAGGTCCCCAAACCAAATGATGATTCCGTAGCTGTCACATGCCAGTCCTGTCTTGTGCTGCACATGTGTGTTTTGTTATTTTGGGCCATGTGCTCGTGTCTATTGTCTAGCCCCTCCCATCTTGTTATCTGATTATTGGTTAATTTGTCCCACCTGTCTGTCTCGTTACCCTCCTTTGTTTGTTCCCCTATTTAGCCTCCTTGTGTTTGTAGTCTGGTGCTGGGACTCTGTATTATGTCTAGAGTCAGACATTAGAAAAGCACAGACAAACAAAGAAGTAGTGGTAGCTATCTTCTTTGATGTGGAAAAGGCATATGATATGCTCTGGAAAGAAGGATTATTAATTAAGTTAAAGTCTTTAGGAATTGGTGGTAGAGCATATAACTGGGTTCAGAACTTTTTATTTGACAGAAAAATACAAGTTAAAGTAGGTGAAGAATATTCTAGAATGTATACAGTAGAGAATGGAACACCACAAGGTAGTGTATGCAGCCCATTATTTTTTAACATAATGATTAATGGCATCTTTTTACAAGTTGAACATAACATTGGAAAATCTTTATAAGCAGATGATGGGGCTTTGTGGATTAGAGGTCGCAATATAACATATGTTCATAAAAAAAATGCAAAATGCAATAGAGGAAGTTGAAAAGTGGGCTAATAAATGGGGGTTTAAATTATCTGTATCAAAAACGCAGGTCATTTGTTTTTCAAGGCGGCTCAAAAACATACCCCTCTCTTTGAAATTATATGGGAATTCTCTGGAGCAAGTAAAATTTATAAGGTTTCTTGGAGTTTGGTTCGATGAAAAACTTACATGGAAAATTCATCTGGATAAAATTAAGAACAAGTGCAAAAATATTATTAATATTCTTCTGTGTTTATCAGGACGGGAGTGGGGAGCTAGTAGGTCATCCCTACAAAGTATATACTGGGCACTCATGAGATCTGTGTTTGATTATGGATGCATTGCCTATATGTCAGCAGCAGAAACAAACCTCAAACAATTAGATGTACTGCAAGCACAAGCCCTAAGAATCTGCAGCGGAAATCATTTAAATCATCACCGGTATCAGCTATGCAGGTGGAGATGGGAGAAATACCGTTAGGTATAAGACGAATGAAGTTAATGTTGGCATATTGGGTTAATATCCAGGGACAAAGTGTTTCACATCCTGTAAAAAGTGTACTGACAGACTGTTGGGAACATAATAAAACAAATTTTATGAGTTTTGGGTGGATAGGTGATGCAAAGGCGAGGAATATACACTGTAAAAAAAAATCCCGTAAAAAAACGGTAAATCTCTGGCAGCAAAGTTTCCAGACGGGTTCTGTTAAATTACAGCAAATAACCATTTCACAAAATTACAGGCAAAAACCGTAAAAATACAGAATTGACTTTACGGTCAAAATTAATTAAATTACAGTACTTTACTGTTGATAATGGCTTATTAAACCGTGCAAAAACGGATAAATTATGTCAAATTACATAAAAAGAACATTTAACTTTAAGGTTAAACTGTAAATTTAGGGTTTTATAAAGTTATTTTATAATAATGCTCTTGTCTATCTACAGTAATTATCTTTTAATATATAGTTTTTCTGTGTAAAATAACTATGAAGTTATGTATAAAAATGGAATAAGTACATAAATTCAAATACAAAGTTTGTATATTTACAGTTTTATTTTTTGCAGATCCAGTTTCACAACTTTGACCAATCTCTAATTAAGTACTTAATAATAGCAAATGTACAGTCAATTTCTGTTAAATTAACTAAATGTACAAGTACGGAATACCTGCACATTTACAGTATTACTCATTAAACAAACACTGAACATCAAGATACGTGAATGATAGGAAATACAAGCTTAGTATATAATTTAGAACATGTAAAAATATTCACATTAAAAAAAAATTACTGTATACCTTTATACTCTAATATAACTTATTTTAAACATTTACAATTACATTTTATCCAAAGTGACTTAAAATTAAGAGAACAATAGAAACAACAGGAGCAGTGACAAGTCCCAGTTAGTGTAGCACAGTGCACAATTTTTCTTTTTTTTTATTAAAACAAAAATGTAGTATTATTGGGTCAAGTGTTTATGAAAAGATGGATCTTTAGCAGTTTCTTGAAAATGTGTTGAGTTGGGCAGGTCATCCCACCAGCAGGGAACAGTCCAGGGAAAGGTCAGTGAAAGTGATTTTGTGTCTCTTTGGGATGATGGCACCACAAGGCGCCGTTCACTTGCAGAACACAAGCTTCTGGAGACACATAGATCTGAAGCAGTGAGTTTAGGTCTTGCTGCAGCATCTGGATCAGTTGCAGAGGTTTGACTGATGCTGGAAGAGCTGCCAGGAGAGCATTACAATAGTCCAGTCTGGATAGAACAAGAGCTTAGACAAGGAGTTGTGTGGCTCCGATAGGAAGGGCCGGATCTTTCTGGTGTTGTATAAGGCAAATCAGCAGGATCACACAGCAAGGATGGTTTGGCTGAAACCATAAGCAGTTCTGCCTTGGCAAGGTTGAGTTGAAGGTGAAGGTCATTCATCCAGCAAGAATTTTCCATCAGGTAGGCTGAGATGCGAGCAGCAAACGTCAGATCCTTTAGCTGGAATGAAAGGTAGAGATATGTGTCATTAAGTGATAGGAAAAGTCATGTTTCTAAATGACAGAGCCTAGTTACGCTAAGAAAAAAAAAAAGATGAGTGGAATCTATTCAATCGCGGTCTTACTGTAGTAAAACCAAACCTTGTGCAGCTACAGTGGCCTCACAAGGATCAAATGAATATTCACATGGGAAAATACAGTATAAAACAAATACAATTTTCTGCCACTTTTAGTGCAATCATATGGAATCAGAAGACTCGGCCATTATGATATTTTAAATTACTTCTTCCCATACCTGATTTGCCATGATCATTCTGCTTTCCACTTGACCTGAAATCACAAAAAAATATTTTTTAACAACTCAGTATTACATTTACACATGTAAGAATATGTTCCACTGAGACAATGCAAAACCTCAACTGACTATGATCTGGAAGCTGAGCAGGAAAGGCTAACAGTGAAGTTTTGAGCTGAGACACCTAACGTTAGGGGTGTAACTGTCTGTTCATCTGGATCAATGCAATTTTCATAACCAATGATCAAAAGTATCCTATGAAAAAGTCTACTATGGTGACCCCAGGTCATCCAAAATGTAGATAAGTTAATTTCTTCATCAGAACACAAACATTCTATCAACTTTTATTTTATAAGCCTAATATATGCACATATAGGCTATGCATTCTATAGGCTAGCTGTGTGTTAACAAGCAGATGCAGCCAGAATATGCAATTTATCATGCTGTGTTCATATTCTAGTCTCGTTTTCTTAACAGTCTTGATAGCCACGTTAACCCTTATGAAAATTAACTAACGTTATGGTTTAACCACAAAGAAAAAACAAACAAACAAACAAACATGGTAGGCCTATTTCAAAATATTCCGCCATTTAAGAGATCGATTTAACGTTACTGACAGATAGCCTACTATCGCGTATTAAGGAAGATTTTATACACAATTAAACAGAATTTGATATGTATAACAAGTCTATGAAAGCTTGTTTTAGGTCTTTTGAGATGTGGGTTCAACTGATCTTTCTTAAAACAGATGGAAAATGTAAAGACGCATGCTACATTTTCAGTGTTTTGCCCTCCAGCTCTCGCCAGTTATGACTGAACATAATTTAAGAATGCTAACGTTAGCTTGAAAACTGTAAACGTAACACAAATGTAATATAAAATATCGTTCACATGTTAACTTACTTAGTATAATGAGACTCTTACCTCAGCCGGTGATCGGTTGGCATGATGTCCGCCGTGACGAACAAGGCTCACAGAAAAGGGCGTTATTTCCGTAGAATTCAAACGGACTGACTCTGACAACAGCTCCTGCTCACAACTGCTCTTGACGAATACGATTGCTTTGAACCACTGTTGATCTCACAATCCACTTCACGAGAGTACCGGTAAACTGAATTCAAATCTCCCGCTTGCCCAAACTCGACTGATCAGCTAACGTTAACCGTTGTGGGCGGGAGTAAACAGCGGAAAAGTAATGGCGGCGAATTTGAATCTGCGTCATCGCGCACGCGCACTCACACACACAAAGCCCTGAATGTGCAGCAACGGAGATTTGGAAAAATATTAATAAAATATACATGAAATTATGGGAGAATAAGACAATGAAATAATGATCAAAATGAGTATAAAATAAAATGTGAAATAAAAAATAACTGTAGCATATGTAGGGTACTGTATGTACAAAAACTATTATTTAACCTTTAAAAAGCTCACTTTAACCCCCACATGCTTAATAATCTGTAAGGCAAACATATTGAATAGATGCAGATTTCCGCAGTTATACCTTCTTTTCTTTGTTTTCTAATTTCACAGAAAAAATCTGTAAAATATTACTTATAATTTCTGTAAAATTACACATAACTCTGTAAAAATACAGACAAGTTCCTTTTAAAAAAAGTAAAATTGATGTAAAACCAAAATACAAGCAATTACCTGTAAAATTAACAGTGGACCTTTAAATTACAGAAAATGCCTTTTATTTTACAGATATTTGCTGTATAATGACAAAACGGTAAAATTCTGTAAAAAAATACAGACAATTACCTGTAAAATTACACTTTTTTTTTACAGTGTAGGATTAAGTCAAGTACAGTATAGCAACACGGTCTCAATATCCTCCATCCAACCTGATTCTTATATCATTCGGTTCAGGACTTTTCTACCTTTTCTTTTCTACCATAAGAAAAGTAAACAGACCTTAATATCAATCCGCATGAGCAGCAATCAGGTCAACACTAGTTAAGCTAGCGCTATATAAATGCCGTCTGCCGGAAGCTAGTTATTTTGGTCCATACATTTTTAAATATGGATATTTTTTTACAAGAACACATCGCTTCCCTTTAGAAGGCCTTTATTAACCCCCGTAGAGCCGCATCAAGCACTTTAATCATGAATAGATGCGCTTTTGTGATACTCACCTCATTTGTGTTTCAGTTCGGTAATAAACTGCCGCTCCAGGGATCATCTTCATCTGCTGTTGGGGTGTGTTGTTACAGTTAGCCAGTCGTAACAGTGGCTGTCTCAAATGACACTCGGAACTAATACAAAGCGTTTCAGACAGAAGATCAAAATTAGGGCAGAAAATATTAATTTTATAGAACTGCTTTATGTGCAAAAACTGTACCAACATTATATGTGAACCTCAAGAAACCCATTAAAATCATTTTAAGGCATATTATGGCCCCTTTAATAAGGATCAATGTATACGTAGTTCATACAGTGAAGTCTATAAAGTGTTGTTTTTTTTTTTTACATTTGATTACTTCATTCAGTTTCTGTAATATTTCTCTAAAGCAGTTTATTTCATTTGTATCTTTATTCTCTTGTATTCATTTGACCTATTTCTTTTGATTTGCTTATGTTTTCTAATTTTAATACTCACTGTTTACTTCAATAATTCAATAATCTATTTTGACCATGCTGGCTATCCCATATTCCCATATATCCTGTGTGTGTACTGTACCTCTTATTATGTGCTGCCTGATCTCGATTAGGATGATTTGGTGATTTGTCTGTAAGGGCTGAACATTTTGACTCACCCTCAAGTTGCTCCAAACCTGTATGAGTTTCTTTCTTCTGTTGAACACAAAAGAAGATGTTTCAAAATGTAACTAATTTTCTTCTAATTTACAGAGAACATCATGAAGAAACTCATGGAAAATTTGGGTTTGGCAGAGTATTATGGGAAGAAACTCACTCTACACACAGTGCTACAGATCGACAAGAACAGTGTGACAGATGTGCCTGTCCAGTCCCTTTCAGATCTGCCATGGCTGTTCTTGAAGAGACTGATGTTGCTACAAAGGACAGCGAGGAGTGTTAAGTGTTCCTCTTCAGATGGGGCAGAAGATTCAGAGTGGGATGATGATCAGGATAGTGCTGAATCAGACTGTCCTCAGTCAGTAAACCCTTTAGATGTTTTGACTGCTGTGTTTCTTTGTTCTGACACTTTTCTTCAGCAGGAAATGATCATGAAAATGTCCATGTGTCAGTTTGCGGTTCCTCTGCTGCTTCCAAACAGTGATGACAATCAGATCACGCTTATGCTTTGGGCAATGAGAGATATTGTGAAAAAATACAGACCACACTCCCTGTCAGATCCAAGTGGATTTGTAGAAGAAAGGATTGTTCTCTCAGACCTACCGTTAGTGTCTTTTGTTAGACTTGGCAGGTGCAACATTTCCAAATCAGAAATTCTGAATAAACTGCTCAGCAATTCACAACAATACACTGATACCTTTGTGCACTTCAACATGGATTGTGGAAACATCAACAAGAAAATATCACATGGCTTGGTTGAGATGGCCTGGTATCTTCCTTGTGGAAAAAAAAAACATTGACGTCTTTCCTGAGCCAATAGCGATTGCAAACTTGAGAGGTGACATCCAGGACTTTGAAACACAGTACTCTTTTCTTTGTGAGGCTTCAGCTGCTGTGTTTGTGTTCTTTGAATCACAGTTTTTAGATACACAGTTAATTTCAGTCCCCAGTCAGAAACCTACGCCTCAGCTATTTTTTGTGGGGGACTCCAACAACAACAGCATAAAAGCAACAGTCAAGAAGCTCAATCTGAAGAAAAGCAATTTCATCTTTATAGCCAGCCATAATGATGCAGACTTTGTTAGAAAAATTCAGAGCAAGTTACAAGATGCAATTAAAAACAACAATCACAAAACCTCAGTTGTTAGTTTAGCTGAGATTGCACGAAATCTGGGAATCTTGGTGGATGAGGATGGTGAAGATTGTCAGCGTGCAAAAAAAAGTGCAGATGAACTCACATCAAAAATAGTGGATATAGTGCAGTTCAAGAAGGAGGAGCTGCCCTTGCAAGGAGAGATCTTGATGAAACTGGCCAAGTTAGAAAAGGAGGAATGCCGACTGAAGAAAGTAGGGGATAAGAACATTGATAAGTACAAAAAGGACCTTGAGATGCAGAAAGATAAACTCAGAGAAGAGCAATGTAGCAAAAACATGTCTCCCACTATGAGCTGCTTCATCGGTGCAATATCAACACCAGAAAGGGCCTACTTCTTAAAATGGTTGAGAATCGCTCTAGAGAATCGATCACATGAAGTACTGCCTCAACTCAGAAAACTGTACAAACAGAAATGTCAAGATGTTTGTGGAAACAAGGAAGATATTGCTGAGCTTGATAAAAAGATTTCAAACAGTTCTTTAGGAGTGGAGCACTTCATTCGAGAGATGAGCCAGCTTTACGAGGCTTCAGTCTCGCTTCCAGAAGATGCACTTTACCGAAAACAGCTGGAACACTTACCTAGACTCTGTGCTGAACTACTATTGGATGGATTTTCACTTGAACTAGTGGATGGAGATTCTTCAAATGTCCCTGTGAAATGGCTTTCTAGTGTGTTTTCTGAATTAAACACACTGGTGTAGTCCAAAAACAAGATTATGGTTGTCACAGTTTTGGGCGTCCAGAGTTCAGGTAAGTCAACGCTGTTGAACACCATGTTTGGAGTTCAGTTTGCAGTAAGCAGTGGAAGGTGCACCAGGGGAGCCTTTATGCAGCTTATTAAAGTTGCAGATGATCGCCAAGCAGAACTCAATTATGATTATATAGTGATAATTGACACTGAAGGACTGAAATCCCCTGAGCTCGCACAACTGGACAACAGCCATGAACATGACAATGAGTTGGCAACTCTTGTTGTTGGGCTGAGTGATGTAACAATTGTCAACATTGCCATGGAGAATTCAACAGAGATGAAAGACATTTTACAGATCATTGTTCACGCCTTCATCAGGATGAAAGAGATAGGAAAGAAACACACATGTTTGTTTGTACACCAGAATGTTGCTGATGTCTCGGCTCATGTTTTAAACATGAGAGACCGTAAGTTTCTGTTGGAACAGCTGGATGAAATGACAAAAGCTGCAGCCAAAATGGAGAACAAACTGGAATTCAGCAAATTTACAGATGTGATGAACTATGACACTGAGACGGGTGACCACTACATCCCTGGATTGTGGCATGGAAACCCCCCAATGGCACCAGTGAGTATTGGCTATAGTGAGTCTGTGTATGCTCTCAAAAAGCATATAATGGAGATCTTCAGATGTTATGAGTCCTACAACATCAATGAATTTCTTAAATGGACCAAAGACTTGTGGACTGCTGTGAAATTTGAGAAATTCATCTTCAGTTTCAGAAACAGCCTGGTGGCTGATGCATACATGAAACTGTGCACAGAGTACAACGGATGGGACTGGACACTGAGAAAGCAAATGCACACATGGGCGTTAGAAGCTGGAACCAAGATCTTAAACCATGGAAAATTTTAAAACTCTGAGAAGTGCACCGTTGAAGACGTTCGTTGTCGTTTAATACAGGAAACAGAAGCTAAGCTTTTAAAAGGACAAGATGAAATTAATGACAAGATCAAATCATACTATGAACAAGGAGAAGGTCATGTTGAACTAGTGGAAAATTATCGACAAGACTTTATAAACTCTGCCACGTCTTTGAAGAAGGAACTTTCAAATTCTGTTACAATCAAACTGGATGCAGCTGTTTCACGTCGAAGTGGAATGATCAAAGTGGAAGGAATAAAAAAGACATACATGGACACAATGGAGAATAAAGTGCTGAACTTGCTGAAAGACTGTCGTGAGAACAAGTCAGACATGTCAGACTCCATGCTGGATGAAGCATTTGAAAAAATGTGGCAGGAGACTGTCAGGACACTGGCAGACACAGGGCTCGAACAACAAGATATCAGGACAAAAGTTTTTCATTGTTTGATGATAAATCTTCAATCTAGAGGAAGTTCAATTTCTCAAAACTTAGACAAAGTTGAAGATTTAAACAGTCATGGCCATGGAAACTTTGTTGTCCACAAAAGCTTTCAACAAAAGATTGCATTCTGGAATCAGAAGATCAACAGGGTTCAAGAGATGTCAGACAACCTTATCAGAGATTGTTGGGAATTTGTTAAAGCAAAGGGGGAATGTAATGATGATTATGATGACACATACATCAGGGAAATTCTTCACATGATTGATGATAAACTTAAGGCTCATGAAGATCTTGAGCTAAGGGAGATTTTGAGCTGTCCCTTAAACTGCACATATGCGGTTTTGCAAGCAGAGAATTTCAAGAGATTCACAATCAACTCATCAAGGAAAACAACCCACGAACAGCCTTGGAGAACTTCAAACATACATACCGCTCTGACTTCATTGACCTTTACCATGAACGAGACCAGTGTCAGAGGAAAGCTGATGAATTCATGAGAAATTGCCTAAAACCTGCCTTGGAAAGATATATTTCAGAGAACTTGGGCATGAAAATGGCAGGCGAGATGATGACTGGTGAAAACTCAGCAATTTTTGGATCTAGGACAACATTTCAGATTTCACTCTTGAAAAATCTTCTCGATAAATCTCAATTTGAAACATATTTGCAGTTCATCTCGTCATATGAAACATTTGTTAAAACCTTTATTTTGGACAAAATCAAAAAGCACTTTTCAGCAGAGAACAGAATGTTCACATTGGAGGAGAACCTCGTCAATGAAGTCATCAGTGAAATTAAACAGGCCATTGAAGAGGCAGAGCGAGACCCAAAGATAAATGACATCAAGGGATTTATTGAGAACATTTGTAATAAACTTGTAAAAAGGCTTGTTTTTCCCAAGGACGCAGTGGACAAAATCAGTTCACTGAACAATGCAAATCTAAAAAAATTTGCTGAATGCCTTCAATGTTCTGTAATGGACATGGATAAATCACTGAAAGTAAGTTTCCAAGAAAGACATTTTCAAAGGAAAATAGATTGTCTTCAAACCAAACCACAGGATGTGCTGTTCAAACGAGTGCATGGCTGTGGGAAACGGTGTCCATTCTGTAAAGCACCATGTGAGGCTGGAGGAGACGCTCACACTAAACACTTTGTGTCAATCCACAGACCACAAGGTCTCGGCACCTACAGATGGGATAATGATTCTAAAAAGCTAGTGACCGACATCTGCTCATCACTAGTGCACATCAACACACGCTTTAAGTGCTGTGACACCAACGATCAGTTGCATCCATATAAAGAATACAGCAAAATCTATCCAGACTGGCGAATCGATCCAGACCCCAGCATAGAGGCCTCAGCATACTGGAAATACGTGATGGCACAATTCAATGAGCAGTTTGCACAGGAGTACAATGCAAAGCCTGCAGAAATACCCTGGGGAAAAAATCACAGAAGAAGATGCAGAGAAAAGCCTAAACATCAGTTAACTCCCTCTCTGACCTCTGTTTAAATTAGTTTGGTATGATGGTAAGAAAACTTAACACACCTTAAAATCCAAGTCTCCATGAACCATTAACTATGACAACAAATGAAAATAAAAATAAAAATGAAAAACCCTGCTGGTTTCAATATTAATCATAGCATATCTTGACTAATGCATGAGTGCCATTATACAAAAAATTGCTTGCACTTGCTCTTGCTCTTGCCTTGTATTAAGAAAACATTAAAAAATAATTAAACTAAGCTAAGTGTTTTATATATAAAATAAATATGTGTTTTAGATGTAAACTTGTAGTACTATTTCAAATGTAGTGGTATACTCTCAGTGACAAATCATTATTTTACTTATACATGCATGAATTATTTTGTTTTGTTGACATTCATGACATCTTATTTTAGAACAGATTTTCTTTCAAAGGTTTGAAAGAAAAATTTGAGCTTCAAATCTTAGTCTTTGATTTTTAATCATGTACTATAACTGTGTGGTGTTTTTCTGAGCTATGTTTGTGATTGTGAATTTGATCTGGTTTGTGATTGTGAATGTATCTCTGTTAAGAGTGGTTGTTCTGTGACTCTGTTAAGACATATACAGGCATGTCTGTATTAGTGAGGTCACAACACTGCTGACATCTGCATCAGTTTAATTAACATTTGAAGCATTTGCCAATCACATGAAATCAGTGTAACCTGAATAAATGTTACCGGCAACAGAGTTGTTTTGTAACTTTTATTGTGAATAATATATTGTATGTCTTGCATCTACAATTGAACAAAATCACCATTAAACAATCATCTAAAGATATTGATCAAATATATTAAAAAGCATGGGCATATCAAACTTCTATACACATTTGGGTCTTTTATTAGACCATCTAATGGACTCACAAGGAATTTTAATGTCTTCTGCATGTAGCCTCCGACACCTCCAGTAGTTGTTATTCCTTTTACAATATATGTGGGATAGAGTTGCCTAAAATCTAAATGATTTAGATTTTTAAAGATATCTAAAATGTCCTGCAAATTTTACAACCAAATGTGAATGAACATTAGCAATTACAACTGTTCTTTGTTCCGGCATTTTTTAGAGTGCGTCTTTAAAACTGTCCGGTCAACACTTCATTTTAAATAGACATGTTGTGACAAACAACGTTTTGTAACGCGGTAATGGAAATAACACGAAGATGAAGGAGGATGAAAATAATAGTCTTTAATGACAAAGCTCAGGAACTAGGAGAAAACCACACTAAACATTAATGAGAACGGACGAAGATTGAGGGAGAACACAGGGTATAAATACACAGAGAAAACAAAAGGAACTAAATTAGATAATTAACAGGACACAGGTGAAGGAGATGACTAATTAGACAGACAGGGGAAAACTGGGTCACAGGACTAAACCAAAACCACTATGAAACAAGGGAGACAGACCGTAACACAACACATACAGCAAAAAATGCAAAATATTCAACATAATTTCTAAGTATATTATGAACTTTTGATCTTAAATTATGAACTTTTGTCTTACCATTTTCTTAGTCAGTGATACTCAACTCCACCACTCTGCACATTTTGTATTTCTTCTTCATTTAACACTCCTGATTCAGTCATTCATCATGAGAGCTCTATGAACTGAATTTTGTGTCAGATAAGAGAGACATACAAAATGTGATAAATTAAAAGATAACCTCCTTTTAATCACCTCTACCTGCAAGCAACAGACACTGAATCAAGGAATGCATGCACTGTATATTTATGCCTCACTCATTCCCTCAGTCAGCTGCTGAATTCAGAACACCATCCTTACTCTTACTATTCTCCTATATCTTTCTGTGGCAAAAATAGATTAGGCTGTTAGTATGTGATTCTGAATTCAGTTGTCTGTCTCATATTGAAGGGGTCACATATGTCATTGAAGGTGAAGTAGCCATTGTAAAATTTGCTGTTATTCCATGTTATTAATTTATTTTCTTTATTTATATTTTTAAGCAGATTTTGAAGTTACAATATGTGCATGGCACATATGAAAAACATCACAATCACAACCTACTGTTTTTCTTTTTTAACATCATTTTAACATCTTACTTAACATTTTTAACAAATATACAGAACACTCTACCCATCCCAAATTATCCCACACACAAAAAAAAGAAAACAGAAGAAAAAAAAGGGGGAGAAAATCATCAAATCTCCAATGAAGGTACATAGAAAATGATAGGATTCCACATTTTATAAAATTAGTTAAGTCTCTGATGGAGTGTTTTTCCAGGTGTAGAAAGGACATTAAGTCCTTCGGCGAAGAAACATTGGAAGGGGGGCATGAAGAATTCCAATGCAACAGTATTGCAACAGGTGATCTGAGGGCGCGCGCTTTTACTGGTGTGTGACGTGTGCGCGCGTTCTGGCTTAGTCTGCGCAAGCACCCATCACACACCAGGAAGCGCGCGCCCTCAGATCACTTGGACGTGGTTGTGTACAAGAGGTAAAAACCATATAAATACTGTTCGTTTTCTCACACAAACCGCTCGTTTTGTGTCTTAGCAATGTGTACTTACATTTACGAGTCATTAAATCATGTTTAATTTGGACTTCTCTGTGCATGCTCTTTGAGGTGGTGACCATAGACCTGCATTATATGACTGACAGACAAGAACGGTTTGACTTAAAAATATCAAAATTGAAACTACTGCGGAAACAAAGACACCTAAATCTTGGATGCCCTTGAGGTAAGCTAAAACAAACCAAAATTTAATTTCAAAGTGAACTATCCCGTTAAGAGCCTTTGACAGTGTAGCAAAAAAAAAAAAAAAAAAGACCAGAATGAATACAATTTAGGACAGGTATAAAATGTATGGGTATGATCTGCTGGGGATAGCGAACATTGCACCTGTCATCTTCTGTTAAAGAAAGTTTCTTCAATTTTGCTTTGGTGAAATGAATTCTGTGAACAACTTTAAACGGAATAAGATTCGAGCGAGCACAGATGCAGACAGAGTTTTTAGCTGGAGTATTATTCCACAGCTCCTCATCAAGCTCCTGTCCTAGCTCTCTCTCCCAGGTTCCCTTGAGTGCAAAAAGAGGGGGGAACTGCGAAGAGCGTAACAGGACATACATTGAGGAGATATGGCTATGTGATTTCGGAAGTGACATTATATCTTCAATTAAAGTTTTCTTTGGCTGGTGAGGGAAGGTAGCAAAGTCTGCTTTAGCAAAGTCATGCATTGAAAATAGAGGAATAAATTGGATTTGAATTTTGAATACTCAGTAAATAAATGATGCAAATACATGATCATCAGGAAACAAATCATGAAACAGTACAAGGCCCTTCTCTCTGAGCTGTGCAAAAGTTGGATCCAAAGTAGAAGGTACAAAAAGATGGTTACCACAAATTAGCATTCAGTCTCACAGCCAAGGTGGACAATGTGTTTAATTTAAAATGATGATGAAACTGTTTTCAAAATGAGAGATGAAAGCACAATCGGGTTAGTTCTGTCAGGTCCATTAAGTCAAGAACACAGACAATAAAAATAATTTAAGAATTTTTATTGAATAGATTGCAAACAAGTTGATGTTCCTGAATTGAAATTTGGCGGTATGGCTCTGTTCAGGGAGTCCTCTGACCTTTCATGAGCACCATGAAATAGCAGAGAGTCAGAGGACAGCAGCAGCATTAGGGAACGCTCACAGTTTATGACTGTGACAGCTAAAATATCCCCCCCAAACAAAACCACACCTGGCAATCCTCTGAGATACGGAGGATGATTTAACAATTTATATGCTTAGTAATCTACGAATATACAGATAATTTGCTATGTTATAATCAGATGAGTCCCCTGACCATTCATGAATTAGCAGAAGTCAGGGGACAGCAGCAGTATGAGCAGATAGCAGCCACATATAGGGACAGCATTATCAGCATGAGGGCACTTACGTTATTTTGACTAAATGAGCCATCCCCCCCAAAACAGAAATTGAGTGTCTCGAACGGTGTCGTCTGAGCCGCCCTAATTTAGCGTTTAAAATTATTTTAAATGAATTAATTACTGAAATGACTATTCAAGACCGCAATAGCTAAAACATGCTGTTACCTAGAATTATCTGTCTTTGAACAGTTTTGACGGTCTACAGTGTAAGCGCTGTGAAAAGATAACCAAGCCACCTTCTGAGAAACGAGCTAGATGAAGGAATTAAACAGCTGGTAGCGCATCCAGGGGCGTTAAACTGAGCAGAGCGCGAGCAAAATAATGATCAAATGTGTTGATTAGCGAAACAAATCAGAGACTTGAGCTCATGACTTTCTGGGCGTCAAGAATAGCCCGAAAGTCGGGACGGATAGCTTAATGGTTAAAACCGGAGCGGATTTCTTACCAGCGTATAGATCAGCAGAAGCGAGCAACAAGCGTATGAGCAAACTGAAAGTGCTTTAAATAGGGCGCCTTGTTTGAGCTTGGCCATTGAGCAGCGAGTGGAGCTAACCAGCTAATGCAGCTCAGCTGAAGCAGATCAGCTGACGGGACAGTGTTGTTAGCAAATAGCATTAGCAGCGTCTTGACTACCTGGCCTGCAAGAACTGACGCTGACGCTCAATTGGTGTATTTAGAGGAGCGTCACAATTTGGGATAAAAAACTAATGCCGATAACGAGGATGATAAGCAGGAGTTAGCTTCTATCATACACCAATTAATATTCGGAGAATTACACTATGTATATTTTCTGAATATTAGCTGCCCAATAATAGAAAAGGAAATTTGGAAGAGTGAGACCCTCATATTGAGGGTCACTATTGGCCGACGATGGTCATGTGTGATACGTGGTGACGTGCAACACAGATGCGCTATGCTTAAACACTACGCAAAAAGACCCGAGGCGGCCCAGAGAGAAGGAAATGAAAAGTGGAATAAAGTCGTTATTTTTGTTTGTTTTTGCGCACAAACAGTATTCTCGTCGCTTTATAAACTTAAGATTGAGCCACTGGAGTCACTTGGACTATATTAACGATGTCTTTAATACATTTTCTAGGCCAGCAAGTTTCAGTCCCTTAGAAGCCTATGGAGGAGTTAGACAACTCTCAGATTTAATCAAAAATATCTTAATTTGTGTTCCGAAGATGAACGAAGGTCTTACGGGGTTGGAACAACATGAGGGTGAGTAATTACTGACGGAATTTTCATTTTTGGGTGAACTAACCCTTTAAAGCCTGGCCTCTAGAAAATCAGACATGTGATCATTTTTAATCTCTGTAGTTCATTGCTTATTTAACTATTACTGTGTTTGTTATTTAACCTGCTGCTAAAATGTTCCATGTCCTTTAATCATGGCCAGTCGTCCAGCAGCGTGGCTTGGGTATATGGTATTTTATTTTATGAACAGTCTGGTATGTTATATAGTGCTGTTTTATAACTTATATGCATGTTACCATTTTATTAACCAGTAACCCAGATAGCAAATTGGCTTTGGGCCGGATCTGGCTAAATTTCGGCTGAGATTTTGGCCCACATACCGCATGGAATTACGGTCCAAGGTTGGCCCAAGTGCTGTTTGCCGAAAGTCAACCAGATCAATGCCGGAAGCAGACCAAAACTCACCCAGAGTTTTACAATGTACCCAGATATTATCCAGAACTGGCCCAAAACAACGCCATAATCCCCAGATATTATCCAGAACTGGCCCAAAACAACGCCGTAATCCCCAGATGTCAGCCAGACAAAGGCCAAACTGCCACCAGCTTTACCCCAGAACTCAGCCACAACTTATCCAGAAAACAGCCATAATGGGGCCAATATTATACCAGTCCCCAAAACTGAACCAGAAATTATCCCTGTGTAATACTTATATATTGTGCAAGGAATAATAAAATAATGACACTACACAAATGCAAAGTACAGCATTTTATTGAGAGGGGAAGAAAATCTCAGCCAGATAAGTGGAAAAATAAAAACTACAGGAAAAAGACAAGATAAACCAATACTAGAGTTAGGCAAAACAAAAGCAACACATATTCACAATACAAGAATAATAAAAAGACAGAGCACTAAATTAAAATGTTACAAAAAATAATGCAATTATGCAATTTAATAAAAAGTGTATGTGGCATGCTTAATGAAATACAGAAACAAACCAAAATACGGTGGCCGAGAGATCTCAACACATGCAAAGTGGAAAAAACACCAGCAAACTAAGAAAACATCTTCATCAGTTTGACAACACACATGCTGAAAATACTCAACACAACCAAATACAAAAATGCGCTGCAAATAGCATCTGAATCTGATCTGTGATAAGTCTGTTAGCGCATTAGGTCCAACCCCCTTTGGGCGGGTTTGAAAGGGTGGGAACTATTGCTTGTAGTCTTAACAGAAATCCCCCCCCTTACACTTCCTCCGACAATGACGCAAAATTACGATTTTTGCGTCATTGTAGGAGGAAGTGTAAAGAGGTAAATACGGATTTCTCTCGTCTCAGGGGAAAATGAGAAAATGTTGCACGACCCTTCAATAGTATGACTGGGTTTCTAACATTGCAAAGCTTAATGCAAATGGGTGGAGTGTTCCTTTAAGAAAACAACAGTTTCACAACACATGCTGCAAATACAATACAACCAATAAATAATAATACAAAATAAATAATAAAAAAACACTACTGTAGATATTTGCGTTGTTGGTCTGCCATTTGCAGTACGTTTGTGTATTTGGTTGTGTTTTGCATACTGTCAAACTGATGAAGATGTTTTGTAAATTTGCTTGTGTTTTTTTCTATTTTCATGCATTGTCTTCTGTTGCAGCGTGTTGAACCCTCTCGGCCACTGTCCAAAAAATGCAACAGAAACAAAGCAATAAATTAAATTGATACAGACAAAGCAAAAGTGTCATGCATAAATCATAAAGTACAGAAACAAACTAAAAGCTGGTTATAAAAGACAAATGAAATACATTTTATATTTACAGATGTGCAAAAAAAATTAAAATATAAGTTGCAACAATGCAAAACAGATTCCCTAATAACTTAAAATGTGTGGTTTACATTTTGCAAAGGTGTCCTCCTTTTTTCGCCACCCTCGCGATCACCAGCTAGATGAAACCACCTTTTAATAACTTTTTCGACCTCCAACTCAGATGTCTGTGCACACACAGGATTACTTCTTACAGCCTCTAGAATAGGAGCATACAAATACAGAGTTAAAAAATAATTTTAAATAAAATTAACAATAGACATATAAAGCATTTGTATCAAAAGACACCACCAGTCAAATTATTAAAACTTTCAACATTCATTCATGACATGAGGGAATAGTCATGAAGTTCCAGATAGACTTAGACACAACAAAAATGCACTTACCAATCACAATGTTTTTAGGCTGCAAGCTTTGGAAAGGTGTTTTTCCATATACACTTCTCCAGTTTACCACTTTGAGAACGTCATTTTTGAATGCTTGCCTCATAATCCGCCAGACGTGTCCTTTAAGTCGACTACACCCAACAATCCCAGTTCAAGTACCTGAAATATTTTTAAAACATGCCATCACTATTAAGTCAAAACACTAAAACATGCTAATATCGATATTATATTTACCAAATTAGACAAATATAAATAGTTTTTGTTATTGTTAGATTTTTCATGTTTTAGATTTATCACACACACCATTTAATTACAACAGTAATTACAACCAGACTTGTGAGTGATAACAGCATGCAACTGTGCATTACTGACAGTGTTACCTACCACTTTTTGTCTTGTTACTGGACATGATCGAAGATCACTTTCCAGGGAAGTTAATGACCTTAAGTCTTCAATTGGAAACAGTTTTGGTCTTTGACTTTGGTTCTGTGCCTCCCGAACGTTGTTTGCTTTGAGATCTCGCACCATCCTTACAATGTTCTTCTGCTGCTCCATAAGGATTTCTTGTTTAGATATTATGTCATGGAGAAGTGCTAAAACATTAAACACAGGTATTGAAAGGGTTTAACGTTACCACACCACATCTGCTATGACATGAGCCTTTCGCTAACAGTGAATTATATGATAGGAAAAAAAAAAAAAAAAATCTTACATCTTAATCGGTCATCGCTTGAGAGGCTTGTTCTCTGTGGTGTTTCATGATGCCACAGTGATTGTATTGCTGTTCGGGAGACTGTAAAGTTGTATACTGAATTAATTTATTTTCCCAAAGATTCAAACATCTTGTTGACTCTTTTAATAGCCATTTTTCTCATGTTACCTCGCTCACTGTAAGCCCACATATGTTCATATAATAAGCACTGTAAATGGGGGCTTAATTCTAGACCCTCTAACATAAAAGCAAATAAAATCCAACCACAGAAAACAACCAAAAAAGCCTATCTAGTAACGTTACTGCGCTATAGATTAAAATCTACGTGTTAGTTTAGATATTTTAAAAAGTATCAACTTACCTTGATCATGTATTAAAACTCCAAAAGAAAAAAACAAGATAGCGTGATTGTCGAAGTTAGAACAGAGAATGTCTAATAGGAGACGGGCTCTGGTTAGAACGACAATTTGAATTTCACCGCGAGACTGCGTTGGAAAAATATGAGTTGCTGAATAACTAGGCTTGTTTGAGATGCGCCTTGCCTCGCCTGAAATGTAGGCGAGAGTAGGCGGCTGCAGTGAGGGGAGGAGTGAAAAAAGTGCAGGCAAGCCGGACAGTTCTCTCTTCTCGCAGTGGATCTGACACCTGTGAGATCAAAGATGGATATCGCGGGATTCACGGGATTCACGCTCGTGCACCGTGTTGCTAATAAACTGGATGGAATTTAAGTTCTGTTGCTTTTATATGAAAATAAATATAATGAACAACACACCCAATGTAGCCTACTTATTTAATTCCATTCCAAATACATGTTTATCAGTCTTTTTTTCTTTAATACAGACATTTTATTTTATTTTTTTAATTTTTTTTTTATAAAAAATACATTGCATAACCCATAGAGATCGCAATGTTAGATAGTTTGGGAACAGGGCAGGACTTAGGGTGGTGGGGGCCCCTGGGCTTGAGTCACTTTCGGGCCCTACCTTCTATACATTACTTTAAATAGAACAAAATGATACATACACAAGCTATGTATTAGCTACACAATTCTGGATAAACTGAGTATAAAAATAGAGATCACGATTCTGAACAAACAACTAAACAAAATAACATAATTTATGTTAATTGCTGAAGTCTGTTAAAAATGTTTAATTAATCTGAATTATAAAAAAAAAAAAAAACTTGGGTTTGAATGAATGATTCAATTCCTCAATCAAATGCACTTGTTTCATAGATGAATCCATAGACATCATATATAGCTAGACGCCCTATTGGCCGCTGGGCGCAAAAAATGCGGCCGCCATCTTAAACCGGTCATACTCCTATTTGCGTTGCATAGCAGCAGTAGACGCCAGAGCACTGTGCAACATATTCCTGCTCAAATCGGCGGACCATCGCTCTGGGATTACTTTTCACAAGTTAGATTTAACATTTAACATTACCGTACTATTGATTGTATTTTGTGAATAAAATATTCAATGTGTCCTGTATCATAGCTACATGTATGACGTTTGCAGCAAAAAAACCCGCGTGAAAATCGGTTCGGTATTCAGTGAGATATGATTAATTAAATGTGCTGACACCTGGCAAACAGATTACAGATTACGGTTGACCGGTTTAAGATGGCGGCCCCACGGCTCGTCCGTGCCAATAGGCAGTAGCGGTCGATAGGGCGTCTACCTATATGATGTCTATGGATGAATCAGCATTTTTGAACGAATCTCCTGAATGAACGATTCAATGACAAATGTTTTTTTAAAAGTCATTTGTCGCCATCTGGTGGCGTAACAATATAATCGATCCAATCGTTATTTGAAGTGCTAAGCTACTACTTTCAAAAGGTGACTGGTACCATAGATAGACAGTGTTACATGTTAAAAAACGTAATAATTTATTTATATGACCACTGATTGAAGCTTGAAAAAGTTTTTTCCAATAAATAAATAATGATTAAAAAAGTTCAAAGTAATATTGCAATGCACAAATGTCTTGGTCAGAATGAGGATAAAACACTTATTTACCTGGAAAACATGTGTTTTGATTGTGGCATTTCTTTGAGATTTAGAATCCAGTATTCCTATAGGCTAATTATTGTTTCTTTTATGAATTTAATGAAGAACTCTGTCTCGTATTCTGTCCAACCGATCCATGTAGGCTATTTTGTGTCCATTCGTTTTTCCTTTTTTAACCCGTAATTGAAAAACGAAAAATGAACGGTTGTTGTCTTTTTAAAGCGCAAAGTTGAACACCAACATTTTAATTTGAACTGGCTACACCAGCTGCTGCGCAAAAAAGTAAATATCGACGAATTTTCAGGTTTTTGTTTATGACTTTTTGCCCCTTTATTAAACATTTAAAATATTCACAAATTAATATGGAAAACATGTCGATTTTACTGGTTTCAAAGGCCAAATTAGAACCTGAAATTGATGTTTTTCCCGCAGTGCTGAATGAGAAGAGCCATTAATATTATTAATAAACTATTGCTTTGGCTAAAATCACATCTCCATCTTCGCTGTTAAGCAGATGCGCTTTTAGAGAGAAATGCACATTTCATACAGATTAATCAGAAGGTATTAGCTTTCGATTCGAATTTGTTCATTTTAAAGTGGACATTTCAAGCTTTAGCCTACACAGGCTATATTTTGTTTCAGTTCTCGAGCTCCAGTTTACGGAGATCATGAAAGTGCGTCTGATTGTTTTCTTTTATTTTACAAAAGCACAACGTTTTCTTGTTATTGTGAGTTTACACAAATAAAAGTAGTTGGGAATAATGTATTATTATTTTCTGTATGACCAGAAATGATAGAGTATTTTAAGTTGTTTCCACTGTTGATAGGAAAATGCAAGTGTTCGTGCCCGCGCCTCCGTGCCATGCAGTGCGCGCTCCACACTCAGCTTTGTTCTTTTTTTGCATAAAAGCGTCTTCTAAATATAGCCTATTAAATGTTATAATTAAATAATATAAAATTATTATTATTTGCGTAGCTATACATGGACCTCGAACACACTGCGTCTTCTAAGTCAGGTGACTGTAAATGCGCAAAAACTGTTTCCATTGCAGTTTTGCGAAATATTCCTTTATCGAATTGCCTGAAAAACCACCTCATGCGAGCGTAAACATTTTTTTTTTTTTTTTAGATAAACGGGAGTTTTTGCGAAATTGACGTGTTTCCATTGTGTTTATTTTCAATTTCAATTTCAATTTGCGCAATTTGAAGGGTAATGGAAACGCGGCTACTGTCTAATGCAGACAGGTTTTTTTCAACGGTTCGGCAGTAAACGAGGCACTAGCCTACGTAACTGCCAATAACCATCGCAATCAGCAAACCTAAATTATATTTTTCATTGCAGGGCAGGGCCAGGTAACAATGCTAGACCAATCAACAAACTTTAAATGAAAAATTAAATAACTGACATATTATTGAAAAAATCAAACGTAAACGGGCGGGGCCCCCTATTGGGCGGGGCCCATGGGCTTGAGCCCAGTCAAGCCCAATGGTAAGTCCGGCCTTGTTTGGGAATATTCACACATAATGCACAGGGCCGGCGATTGCTATAGGCGAACTAGGCGGTTGCCTAGGGCGACAAATGTGTTGGGGGCGCGGACGCACTCTAGTGTCGCCCTATCTACTTCCCATATTAATCATAAAATTAGAACGAAACGCGAAATAAAACATGTTTATTAAACATGATCAAAGGGCAAAGGGCGCCCCCTCAACCACACGTTTAATTACTTGTCAACCTGATTATTAGATTGAATTTATGATTTTGGTCGACCATTTCTGGATTGGCGGGGGGGGGGAGGGCGCAAAAACTCAATCTTGCCTAGGGCAACCAAAGGGCTAGAGCCGGCCCTGATAATGCATACACATAAAACATGATATCAGAGTTTTAAAATCAAACATTTTAAAAGAGAACAATACATCACGGTTGTTTAAACCAATGAACACCAAGCTGTGTCGTCAGCAAGTCGTTTCCCATCATGCTTTTGATCAGCGCAGTCGGTGGAGAGCAACTGCGCTCGACTGCAGAATCCGACAGGTGTGCCTTGCGCTCGCGAGAGATTTTTGACATACGTCAGCATGACATCAGAGCAAGGCGGACCGCACTCGGACACATTTCTAACCGGCATGCATCTCGCGCTGATCACCGGTGATCGATTCTGCGCAGATTTTGCTCATCTCAAACAAGCCTACTGCTACGTAACTTCCGGATCCTCTGGTAGGCGGGATGATGTCATGGGGTGCACTCTGGGAAAAGTAGTCCTTCTTGTAAAGCGGATTTAACGCCGTATATGTAAATCAACTACTATTTCCATGATGCATTGCAAACTGCGTCATCGTATCAGCAACAACAGACGCGCATTGACCCATCTGCCGAGCAAGAAGACTGCTCTAAAAAACAGTTTAACCATGGGTTTTTTTAGTAAAACTGTCGTTATACTGTACAAATGGTAATCAATTCGCCAAAACTTTTTTGTGGCATTTTGATTACCATTTGGATAACCACAAAGTACTCATTCAGTCCCATTCAATCTTTTGTCTTTTATGATGCTGCTGATTGAACCATTTTTCTTTGTCTTCAAACATTTTGCAAACATCTCATGTTTTTTTTTTTTTTTTTTTTTTTTTTCATTCTGCACATTGTCACCTCCTTAACTGCCCATTAAAATAATCTTGCCAACAGTATAATCAAGTCTTCTTTCCTTTAAAAAAAAAAGAAAAGTCTTCTTGCCTCCTTATGTGTAAAAGTCTACTATTTGAATAAATATCTATAGGTATTTTTAACTAGGCCTATAATAAACAGATTTCATTTTATTCTTTTTGACAAAATTAACCTTATAATTATGTATAAAATATGAACCAATTAACAACACATCTTACACAGCTATTTTACAGTAGAGCACATTCATACCAGAGGTCTTTTATTTGCTCTTCTACCAGAACCCAACCAGATCTCAGCCAAATATTTTCTAATTCTGGTAGACCGAGCTCAAGCCAGGGCTCAGCCAAAAAGATACAATTTGATTTTTGTTTCTTTTGGTTAGCCAGACTCCAGCCAGAGCTTAGCCTAGTACTGTTAGACACAGGAGTGTGAAAAAAACAGTGCCAGAATTAAGCCAGAAGTGCCTAATTTAAGCCAGACTCGGCCCAGACTTTGTTGCTATCTGGGAACTGTGTCTCTAATATTTTATCGAGATTAATATAAGTTTGGCTAAGGGTGTCACGATTTCGATTTTGTATCGAAATCGATCGAAATTAAACCACAACCTCGATCATCGAATTAAAAAATTGAATCGTCGATACTGCCACGCCCCCATGTCACGTCCGGTGCGGTCGGCTTGCAGAACAGAAGTCAACTAGAGCGCAGTGCAGCACCCAGAAAGTTTAGAGGGACGTACATGCTAGCAACGGGGCTTAGGCTACTTTACAAGAAGTTCGTATATCAATATTCTTCTAATGAATAGAAATAACCTTATATAATGTATCTATCTGTCTATTATGTGTACAGTTGCGTTCAGAAAGGACGCGCAAACGGTTGCCATGGTAATGAACAGCCTGCTAGTTGTATAATATTATCCTGTATCTGAGCCAAAATGTACAGCGTGCGTTATATTTTCTAAATCCAAACAATTGGCCACTGAACCAGCTGATAAAATCTTCATTTGATTCAAAACGTGATTACAACTTGAGGACGCTCAAACTCGATCGTATTTTACTGATGCAAAAGACGCGCGCGTGCACACGCACTGAGAGGGAGCGCGGTTCACCGGGCTATGGTAAAATAATGACACAGTTTCAAGGTGTGTATAATTTAAACTACTTAGTCAATGCTAACAGTAGCTGCTGTAAGGTTTTTATTACTGCTGCTCTCCTTCTAGTCACTTCTGAACTTTTATTGATTAAGCTCCAGTGACGGGTTGCCAGATATCACAAAAAGAGCAAAACAAGCCCCTTAAAAACGCAGTATAAGCATGGCAAAACTTTACCGGGAAGGAACACATCTAAACCACTAGTATTACTAATATCCTATACAATTAAAAGGAAGTAACTAATTTATTATGAATAGAAAGTTCAATATAAAATATCAGATATTATAAACTGAATGATTAAGTGAAACAACATGAGATTGAAAAGTTAATACTTTCTTTAAAGTTTAATCGCACATACGAGTTGTATTTAATATCAATCAGTTGGGGGCAGTTCATCTAAAAGTTGATGGTTGTGTTCTGTTTAATATATTTAGCTATCAAAATAGTTTACCAAATAAATCATTTACCAAATAAAAGAAAAAGAAAATCAAACAAGGTGAAGCAGCGTCGGCGCTGTGGTGGGGCATTCGAGGGCCGTGCCCCCCCTAGCGGTTATTGATGCCCCTCCTACCCATACCTGTCAACCCTCCCGTTTTTCCCGGGATTCTCCCGTATTTTACCTTACTATCCCGCTATCATCCCGTTTAAATATTTCCCCGAATTTATCCCGTATTTTTAATCTTTCTATAAAAATATTTTTAAAAAATCCCACTGGGCGCAAACCAGTTAAGCAGAAATCCCGCCCTGCAGCTTATTTCATTGGTTAAGGTTACAATGACGGGTAGTTTTAGGGATGAGTGTTTGGTGTATTCAAACAGCAGTTTGTTTGACAGGCGATCTGACCAATCATAGTAGATTAACATGAGGATTTGAACTTGAAAAACGGAGGGTAGGCAACAAACGTCTTTCCATGGTCAAAACAACATTCCTTTTTATATTCATTCATGTTTATTTGATGCTATAAATATAAATTAACTATAAGGTAGAGATGGTTGGTTCACGAGCAGCTTTAACTGAGGCTCTACAGCGATCTGTCCGACACATTCAAGAGCCACAAAACGGTATTGTTTACTTTTCTTTAAAAAATTACCAAATTTGAAAGTTGAAGTGTTTGAAATTACCAAATGAGACTTTGTTTCATATCAAAAGCTGGTCTGTCTTGTCTGCCAGCGAGTTGTTAACGTTAATGTCCTCTGAAGTAGTTTGGGGAATAAAAAAATTTGCACGAAGAAGAACAGCAGAGATGGTATTGGAGACTATGTATGTAATGTAGTATGTATGTAATACAGAGATTATGTATTTATTTATGTTAATATCTGCGCAATTAATGTGTAGTAATATCTGCATTTGTGTATACTTGGCTGCCTGTAAGAAGATATGTAAGGGATCATGTAGAGCGAGGCGGTTGTATTACATGGCTACCAACAAAATAAATCAATAATTTGACACAAAATATTGATTTAAAAAGGAGTTTATTTATTTAAAAACTATTGTATTGCTTCCGCTAAAGAAAATAATCCGTTCCGTCTCTACGGTTAAGTCTTGCGTCCATAGCAACGCTCTGTTTTTCATGGCAATGGTGTGTTAACGTTATACTTAGCAGCGGCTGTTATCAAGAAATAACAGACCGCGTTATATATTAGAATTCAACCAAGCCATGTAATTGTAATAATAATAATAATAATTATAATAAACGTGTTTAGATTTATATAGCATTTGTGCTGTGTTGGACTATGATGTCGCCACTGCGTCAAAATATTTGTCAAACGTCAGTGCCCCCCCGCCGATGACCCAATGCCCCTCCAGTAGATCTGCCCTGGCGCCGACTCTGAGGTGAAGTACTTTTCATTTCTAAAGTAGGCTATTTGGGTTTATTTATTATACATAAAGCCCTTTCTGTCGATTTCTCCAGAAACTATATTGTGAAATATATTGTTACTGTGAAATAAAATGAGTCATATCGTGAAAAAATTATTTTGGTCATACCGCCCAGACCTAGTCTAGCCTAAGCAACCTGTGCTTAAAATAAATAAATAAATAAATAAATAAATAAATAAATGTAAAAATCGAGAATCGAATCGAATCGTGACCTTAGAATCGAAAATGTAATCGAATCGAGGATTTGGAGAATCGTGACACCCCTACTTTTGGCTGTGTTTTACATGTTTATTGTTTATTCCTGTGTTGTCGCTTTGTTTGCTTGTATGGCTATTTGTGTGGAAATGCTGATTACTGTTACTGAATTAATGTGCTGTTGTTTTGCCATTCATTGTTGCTTCGCATGGCTTGTGTCTAGCTGAGAATTCTTCTTTTGATATTATTTCTGTCTTTACGGAGTTATAAGGTGTTATAATGTACTTTTTATAAGGTTTCAAAAACATCTTGCACAAAGGACTGCAGTTGAAAATGAGCCAGCTGGCACATTTACAGAAATGTTGATTAATGTTTGTTGTCCTTATGAAAGAAAGAAAGAAAGAAAGAAAGAAAGAAAGAAAGAAAGAAAGAAAGAAAGAAAGAAAGAAAATGAGGTGTAAATTATGGTAATTTATTTCTTAAATTGTAATGTTACTTTTCCGAAATGACACAAACTCAATGATAAATCCATCCGACAGTTGTGGGGCGTAGCCTTCAGATTTAGGCAGTCATTGTCTAGTCCCCCTTTGGGTGTACAGACTCTTTCTCCCATCATGGTTTATACTTGCCTGTGTTGGTTTACCGCCTTCACCTTTTTTCCACTGCAATCTGATCTTCCCTGTATTGACTGACCGCATTACATGCGTTTCTCAGGCGTGTTATTCTCACCTGTCTACAATAAAGTCCCAATGTTGATTTTATACTCATCCAGTGTGTGTCTGCTTCCTAACAATCACTTACTAACTAACTGTATGAAGCTCATAAATTTTTGTTGGGGTTTTATGGATCTAGAAATTAATTTCTATGCATTTATTGCATGTCAGTGTCACAATGAAATCAAACTGGACCATTCTTATTTTCTTATGGAATGTTGTAGTGCTTATTATAAATGACTTATTTGTGCACATCATTATTATTATTATTATTAAAGCTGCTCTAAGCGATGTCGAGTGACGTCACTTCTTGTTGACGTTCGAAGTATTGTCCGAAACGGAGGCTAGCTCGACCCTCCCTCCTCCTCATCCCGTCCCTTCCGTGCTTCCTGAAACAGGCTTTTCCGATGTCAATTCGGGACTTTGCACGTTCCTTCTCCTTTTCCCTCTTCTTTGCTATTTGGTCATCGGAACATTGTCTCTTTGGTCGTATGTCGGCCATATAAAAATTCAAGAGAATATAATTCTAACGTTAGTTGTAGTCGTTGCCTAGACATCTCTCCTCTAGCTAACTTCCCTATTCATGCTTCTTTCTCCTCCACTCCCCACACCCCCCATCATGTGCACGCGCACTAACCCCCCCACCCCCACCCCCAAATCATTCTTGTCGATTATTGGCTGGAACACTGTTTGTTATGTTTTGTGGTCCAGGCTGGGCCAGTTTGTTTTTGTTGCTGTTTGTGGAGCCTGTGGTGTCTACAGAGACTGCGTTTTTTTTACAGTGTGTTCAGGGGACAGGCAGCTAGCGGATAGTGAGGAGATGTTTGTTGGATGTGACAAAAAAAGTTTCGGCCTAAAAAATGCGTGACATCGCTTAGAGCACCTTTAATAATAAAATATGTCCTTGTAATCTTTAATAAAAAACAATGTCTCCTTCCCCTCAATGGCATCTCCTCTCTGATGACTGTGTATTTTGGCGCATGGGCTGGACAATAAGGTTGTTTAATAGCCAGACAAATTTCAATCCCTCCACTCAGTAAAAAATAAATAAAATAAAAACTCAGTAAGACTTTATAATAAGTATACTGTAATAAAGTGCTTATTTTGAAAACTATTAGTTTACAGTTAATTCATAGTTAATATTAAAAAGCTTTACACAAATAGTGAGTTCTTCATTCATTGTCACTTTTTTTCACAATTTGCTCATATGTAAAGAGTTAGATCATGTTTTTTATGCTTTGTTAACAACTTATTAACTGCAAATAGTTCTCACTTTAGGTCATGGAAAATGGTAAAAAATGGTGCTTTTGTAATAAAGTGTTAATATAAATTGATAAAGTGTTCCTTAAAAAAAAGAAAATTATATATATATATATATATATATATATATATGGGTCATTGATGAATAAGGTTTTTAAAAGTGTAAAAAAATAGAATGGAGATATAACTATATCTGAAACTCTTTTTAGTTTACTTAGTTTTTTTAGTTTAAGATTTTGTGGTTTGTTTGTACAATCAAATAACACTGTTTTTTGTCATTTTTTTACAAGATGGAAAAAATGTCAACAAAAAAGTCATCGGTTTAACCACTGATTTGAAAGTTAAAAACTGATTTGACGTTGATGTTGAGATAATATATAGTGTGTACCACAGAAGAAATGTTAAAACAAATTATCACTGATCTCATAAATGTAATAATTTATTGGACTACTCTAAACACTCCAACATATTCAAGTAAAACATTGCACAGGGAAAGGAGAAAAGGGGAAATGTAAAAAAGAGAGCCTTATCTGCTTTATATTTGTATTATTGTAGTTCCTTTAGTTATTAAAAACAATATTATTACATTTAAATATTTACTATATCGGTTTTACCGAATGACATTTTGACACTTCAAAATCTTTAAAATACCTTTATATGTAGTAAAATATAATTAAAACCTTTTGGATTCAGTAAAAGAGATCTAGTTGTACTACCTTACATACTTTGGATGTTATATATTTGTTTTTTTATTATTATTAAGGCCTTTGGACAAAAAAATGACCCGTCACATCATTGACCCATGTATGTATGTATGTATGTATGTATGTATATATATATATATATATATATATATAATGTCCGATAAAGGCACTTAATTAGAGTTTCCTTGACCTAATATAAAGTGAGAACTATTTACTCCTAATAACTAATTAACAATTCCTTTACTACGAGCCAATTAAACAATAATAGCTGTGTTAATTACAGTGGCAATATGAAGAACTCCCTATTTGTATATATATATATATATATAGCCTATTAATACATTAATAATGTAGAGGCTACAATTTATAAACTATGAATTATTAACTTTAAACTAATAGTTTGTTGATGATTTGTAAGTACTTTATTACTGTATACTTACCAAACCTTAATTTTATTTCACAATTTGTTCAAACTATTAGGGATTTTCACTGTAATCATTATGAATTATGTCCCTTTGTCCATATTGGATCATCATGTCTGATGCAATACCTTACATCACGTTTCTGCAGCATTCAGTTTGCTATTGTTTCTTTACTGGCATTATGTGGATAAAAATGAGACACTTGATCCACCAAAGTTCAGCCGAACCCACCCACTGACACACTGAACTGGGTCTCTCTGTTTAATAGGCTTTCCTTCTCCTGTTCACCTTCAAGAAAAGCAGAAATATGACCATGACACAAATACTGTATGTGATTGTGTGGCACTCCATGTCACCCTGTTTGACAAGTTTAAAAGAGAACAACATGTCCCTCTGGGTTAGAAAGGGGGCTGGCCATTAGGAATATGCATAGCATATATATATAGTCTTAAAATGATTATTCACTCAGAACTCAGATCTTATTTTGGATAATAGGAATCTTTACTTACAGAGACAACAGAAATCTAGATATTTTCTGTATTCCATTTTCTTCTCACAGTCAGTCATAAGGTAAGAAATAAATCTATAATCTGCAATAATTGTTTTGCATAAACAAAGAAAAATAAATTCTCTGTACACTATAACAATTTAAAAATATGTGACCAGGGTCACAAAACCAGTCACATGGGTAAATGTTTTTAAATTGAGATTTATACATCATCTGAAAGCTGAATAAATAAGCTTTCATTGATGTATATATATATATTTTTTTTTAGGATAGGACAATATTTGGCTGGGATACAACTATTTGAAAATCTGGAATCTGAGGGTGCAAAAAAATCTAAACATTGAGAAAATCTCCTTTAAAGTTCTCCATTTATGTTCACGATTGTGCCGCATTCACTCACAAAAATAAATGTTTTATATATTTACGGTATGAAATTTACAAAATATCTTCATGGAACATGATCTTAACTTAATATCCTAATGATTTTTGGCATAAAAGAAAAATCGATAATTTTGACCCATACAATGTATTGTTGGCTATTGCCACAAATATACCCGTGCGACATATGACTGGTTGTCTGATCCAGGGTTACATATATGAAATAGTATTTTATCAATTTCATGTCATAAGTTTGATATACATCAACTCACAGAGCAATAACCGTGAGAAGAGAAAAGGAGAAACAGAGAGAAATGGAGAGCAAAGAAGAACGATCTCGCTCATCCAGACCACAGCCTGGTAATCACATCAGACTGGTGAAACAGGAGAGCATTGACAAACGACCAAATTGTGAGTATATTATAAAGTTGTAATACAATACAACATATTATAGTTACATTATGCTATTTGTTTCTAGTTTGATATGATGCATGCTTCTCAAAGAAAAAAAAAACTATTTTACATACAGTTAGTGTTGCAAAATATGACAGACAGCTTATTGTTCCCGTACTGAAGTAGACACTGTGTGTTCTTCACTATATCTGATGATAAAAATGTGACTTAGCATAAAGTTATCAGACATGTCTGTTCACTACAAATAAACTATATAAAGAGAACCAAATGTTTTGTTCCAGTTTCTCATGGTTCTGGTGGTCCAGAGCAGAGTCAAACTGATATTTCTGAAGAGATCCATGATAAGGTGAGATATTTAGTGTTCAGAAAAAACTGACACGAACTAGAATGAATGAACAGATAGAGTAGAGTATGTCTTTCTTTAATGATACAGACCACTGTGATGGAATCACATGTTCCCATGAATGTTTGTGTTAAACTGTTTTTTCCTTAGAAAACTACAACACAGTAAAGAATGAGAGAACGTGACAGCAGTGACATCATCTACTCACGGAACATGGAACTTCCTGGAAAGTAATTCTAAAATACTTGCAATGCCTTCAAAGTGACAAAGCCACAGAACATGTTGAGATTCGTGATTCCAGCCTTCCCTACTCCGTACATGGGAATTCACTGGACAGTTTTTAAAGACATTCAGATGTGCTGCAAAAACAGGAGCAGCTGGAGGAGCTTCAGCACTTGATCTTTGAGGAGACGACTTTGCATTGAGAGTAAACACTTCTCACAGGGTGATTGGGAACGACTCCTGCTCTTACAAAATACAGGATTCAGAAGCATGTTTAATGTGAAGCCCGTGAATCAGCTGCCTGAAGCACCTGGGAGGATGATGATGTTACAGACTGCGCTGAAACTGTGAAATCAACACATCTCCAAACACACACCACTGAAACACAGAAGACTGATCAGGAATCCTGAACTCAGCAGATCCACTGATGAACTCTTTTGGACTTTGTGCTGTGAGAATACATGTGAGTTTTATATGAATCTTCTGTTCATTCATATTATTTTGCATCATATGATTATTACAGTTTTAGTTCATTTTATTTTCTGAAATAGTTTTGAACTCTGCTTGAAATGTATATAAATGTACTTTTTACTTTTGTGATAACATTTGAGACTGATTTTATGATGTTGATTCACAAATATAACTGGTCTGATCTGTTACCACACATAGGTGGAAGACTCCACAAACACATTAGAAATGTAAACATATACGAGTCTGTCATATGCTATAGGCAAATAACGGTAACACTTTACAATAATCATGTACTAATGCCTGAATTAATCATTACTTTAACATGAACATGATTAGTAGAGATATGAACTAATCATGAGGCAATGAAGAGCTATCCTTAAAGGAGAACTCCGGTCAATTTTAACATTGAGTTCATTTATTTGTACATTTGGAGTGCTGTCAATACAGAGAACAACGACAAAAATCGGTGTTGCCTACACCGAGTTATTCTATTTTTAAAATTTGCACCCTGTTGACTTCAATGGGGCAAGTTTTAAACCTGCTTTTAGCCTCTTAACATCCTTGATGTGTCATTACAAATGCACCGCCAATGTGAGTGATTCCTTCAGCGTGAACACGAGTGAATCTGACTGCAGTAGATGTGAAAGATATTAATAAAAATGAAGTTAATTCAGCCAGCGCAAATACCTGTTTACATCCTGTTTCCGTTAGAAGTCCACAGTAGTCGATTGCCGAGTTCATGCGCGCGATCATAGAACCATTTTCTCATATTCCTCTAAACTAACTACAAAATCCATCCATCTGATCTGATATTCTCAGAACACCACACAGCGCCGTCATCCGCTGGGCTGACAGCTGACAGTCTGAGTCTCCACTGTTGCTTAGTTACCTATGATCGCGCGCATGAACTCGGCAATCGACTACTGTGGACTTCTAACGGAAACAGGATGTAAACAGAGGTATGAGCGCTGGCTGAATTAACTTCATTTTTATTCATATCTTTCACATCTACTGCAGTCAGATTGACCCGTGTTCACGCTGAAGGAATCACTCACATTGGCGGTGCACTTGTAATGACACATCAAAGATGTTAAGAGGCTAAAAGCAGGTTTAGTACTTGCCCTATTGAAGTCAACAGGGTGCAAATTTTAAAAAGAGGATAACACGGTGTAGGCAACACCGATTTTTGTCGTTGTTCTCTGTATTGACAGCACTCCAAATGTACAAATAAATGAGCTCAATGTTAAAATTGACCGGAGTTCTCCTTTAACTACGACAGGAGTCATAATTCATGCATGAATAACAGCAGCCTTAACTACATGTTAGTACATGTTTGATAGTTAATGCATTAATTAACATTTAGGAGTAAACTAAATCAGTCAGGCTCTGTAGGAAGGAATAAGTAATATTTTGACTTTAAAATAAATGTAATCAATTTATTGTAAATTTAAACTATTGACATCTGCAGCTTCGTCATAAACATTACTGAATGGCACAGAATTAGTTTGTAGTTATTTTCACTGATCCTCCATATCAAACATAGAAAATACTAAATCCACTAATAATTTTTCTTAAAAGGTCTAAGGCCCCGATCACACCTAACGTGTTTTTCAGGTACGAAAACGCAAGACACACAGCAGCACTGCCCAAATCACAAAGAAAGAGCAGTGCGCTGCGTTTTTTTTATGTTGCTAGGCAACCACCGAAACAGCTGTCCAGTCAGTCAAGTAAACGTCAAATCAGCCTTTTATTAACTTTATTTACTTTGTTAACATTGTGGTAGTTCGTTTGTGAAGTTCCTGGTAACCTGTGAGAGCACCACAAGTTTATCCATCATCACACTCTCCGGACGTTCAAAGCAACTGTTAGCCTGGAAATCCAGACCTAAATCTAAAACTCATGAATATCGGCAAGCTCGAGGGGCGGCACCAAGCATGCATTTGAAAATCTCATTGCACGCAATTGACCCTTCGCAGGGAGCTTGATTGACAGGTGATCTGACCAATCATACTTCGCCATCCGCCATTTTGTCCGACAAAGCAGTCAGGAGAGTTAGTAGATTAACATGGGAGGATTTGAACTTGAAAAACGGAGTGTACTGACGTCTTTCCGTGGTTAAAACAACATTACTTCTTATGTTTGTTCATGTTTATTTGAGGCTATAAATTAACTAGAAGGAAGAGATGATCGGTTCACGAGCAGATTTAACTGATGCTCTACAGCAGGGATCAGCAACTCCGGTCCTGGAGGGCCACTGTCCTGCAGAGTTTAGCTCCAACCCTAATTAAACACACCTGAACAAGGCAATCAGTGTTTTCAGGATTACTAGATAGATACAGGCAGGTGAGTTTTTATCAGGGCTGAAGCTAAACTCTGCAGGACAGTGGCCCTCCAGGACCGGAGTTGCTGATCCCTGCTCTACAGCGATCTGTCACGGCACATTAAAGAGCTACAAAACGGTATTTATTGTTTAAATTTCTTTAAAAAAATGACCAAATTTGAAAGGTGAGACTTTGTTTAATATGTTTAATATCAAACGTAACTGAAAAGTAACCTGGTCTGTCCTGTCTGTCAGCGTGTTTTCAGTCTCCTCTCTGCTCCGCGATGTATTTTTCACTGCGTGAGAACATGGTGTGGCGTGAGAACGGCGTAGCTTGTTGGACATAGCGACAGTAACTAAGGGGGGCGGGTCTTTGCGAACGGTCAATTGGATAACACTACGACCAATCACAACAAGTTATCGCTTAGCTACCAGCGGAGCTAACTGGTAGATTAGACTCTTACCTTATCCGGTCGGCAAAACAGCAAAAACACCCTGGATGGAAAAAGAAACGATTCGAGCGCCGTCTTCTGTTCCTCGTTTAGAGAAAAAGTCTAAATCTTTCATTGTAGCGGTCAAAGCCGTTTCAAACAAATGGTGTTCATCCATAGCCATCTTGCAATGCTTACTAATGACTTTGACGTTGCAGCGCTGTCGTCATCTCGCCTCTGGCCCGCCTATATCAGATAACCCGATGTGATTGGTGCAGCTCGGATCGAGGGGCATATTTAATGAGCATCATTACTCGACACCAGAGTAACTCGCTGAGCAAAGTAACTTGTGCTCTCGCGAGAACTCTGGATTACCAGGGTAAGCAACTCAATTCAAATTCAAATTACTTTATTGTCCTCCTTGAGGCAACTGTAGCTTTCACTACAATGGAAGGCCCACCTCTCCATTCATTCGATTGGACATTGGAAAAAAACGCGATGACATCGGGCGCTTTTTCCGCTCTGAGTTACTTTTTTTCAACTGCCAAAAAGTTCCCGAGGTATTGGTTCCCCCCAAAAAAACTGGAAACATGAACTAAGGTAAGGGGACCATTTGCTGCATCCAGACACACTTAACTGGGCTGAATACTAGTTAAGTACTAGTAGGATGTGTATTTGATAGTAAGTTTATGTTAAATCATGAGCTGAATTTGGTAAGTAATTAACAGTGAAATAATTGTGATATAAAATCATGACACAGTAATGCATTAACAAGCCATTTGTGGATGTTAGTTGGTGTTGTCACACTTTGGCTGAGTATAGGTATGTTGTATGGTGTATGGTTAGCTAGTAATGAATTAAGTATGATATGCAAGTAAAATCATGACACAGTAATGCATTAACAAGCCATTTGTGGATGTTAGTTGGTGTTGTCACACTTTGGCTGAGTATAGGTATGTTGTATGGTGTATGGTTAGCTAGTAATGAATTAAGTATGATATGCAAGTAAAATCATGACACAGTAATGCATTAACAAGCCATTAGTAGAAGTTTGTGTGTGGTTTGTTAATAATGAATTTAAGTATGATGTGCCCCCAATTCGCCTTTGGCTAAGCCACACCCTAGAATGTAGATTGACCAATCACAGCGCAGCCAAGAACGAGCTCCGACAGAGGTCCGACACTTTCTCACAGCGCTCCATTGACTTTAACGCAGGCGTCTCATGTTTTTGGTCTCGGCAGGCTATTACCGTCGTAGTTTTATCAGAAATATGGTTAAACGTTGTGCCTGGGGCATTTGTAACACAGATACGCGTTTCCCAGAGAGGTTGGAGGGGGGTGTCCGTTTTTTTACCTTCCCAAAACTGAAGTCAAATCAAGTCTTTGGATTAAACTGTGTGTGTGGACGTCCTCACAGTCAGCTAAACCCCTCAAGGATCAACAAGCACACTTTTGTGTGCTCTAAGGTAAATTTTGCTTTTAACCTTACTGTGAAGTTATACTAGTTAGACAGTTTTATGCTGTTTTAGGTTATGATTTCGGTTCTCTACCCTAATTAATGAAGAATCAAGGTGCTAGCAAGCAATTAAGCTTAGCGATAGTTTAGTTATCACGTAAGTCAGGATTGTATGTTTTGACTAGCGGCTGGATGTTAGCTAACTTTGTTATTCAAGATACAAACACCTAACGTTAACGTTAGGTGCTTGTATCTTGAATAACAAAGTATCTTGAATTACAAAGTTAGCTAAACCAAACCGCATAAAACTGTCTAACTAGTATAACTTCACAGTTAAATTTACCTTAGAGCACACAAAAGTGTGCTTGTTGATCCTTGAGGGGTTTAGCTGACTGTGAGGACGTCCACACACACAGTTTAATCCAAAGACGACACTTGTCAGGATTTGACTTTGGTTTTGGGAAGGGGAAAAAAAAACGGACCGCGCTGCGCTGTGATTGGTCAATCTACATTCTAGGGTGTGGCTTAGCCAAAGGCGAGTGATTTCTTCAATCTGAGAACTCCAAATGTCTTTCCCCACAGCAGGTGTAAAATGACACACGAATATCTGTTGTTTATGTGTACTTCTCAGGAGATGGCATTGTAGTTCACACATACCTATAAAAAGGTGTACAATAAGAGTTTGAGAAGTGTGTTGCACCTGCTGCCAATTATGTAACCCCTGGCACTGTTGGCTTGATTGTCCTGTCTTGTATCCTGCATTAATGATCTGCCTTCATGATAAATAAATCAAAATGAATATCTGTCTTCATGTGCTATCAGAAATTTTCTACTTCCCACTTCTGAAGTCAAAATTATGAGCTTGTGACATTCAAGTGATTTGTTGTCAGAAAGAACAGGAATCATGGAAGACAATAGGTTTATCTTGCCTTTTTATGGAGAAAATCTTGTTAAATCAAAATGATATTTAGCGTCCCATTCATTGACACATATAAACATCTAGATCCTCCAGCTGGACTGCCCATGATCTCCACTAGAGGGCACTCCTCCTGACTCCTTTTCTCTCCCATGATGAACTATATTGCTCATAATCCAGTCCTCATACTCACTAGGGTTTAATTTCTCCCACCTGTCGATCATTTGCTTGTCTGAATTTGCCTTTTTAAGCTGTGTTCTCCATTGCTTTCTTTGCATAGTTCTTTATGAATGTTACTGCATTTCTGAGTGCCTATATTCTAGTTCCCTGTTCCAGTGTTCATGTTCTTGGTCTGTTTTCTTGGATTTTGCCCTATTTTGGATTATATTCGACCATTTACCTGTTTTGACTACTCTTATGGATTGTCCTAAATAAAGGCTGCACTTGGATAGCCAATCAAGTCTTGGAACAGTGATTCGTAACAGAAGACTACGCCAAGTATAGATCCAGCAGCCGATCTAGATCTATCATGGACCGAGTTGACCAATTACTGCATCATTGGCAATTAAAAAGTTGAATGAGGAATACGTCCAGCTGTTTTGTGAGTTTTCATATCAGGTACCTTTTGATGAAATCGCACTGACAGACCGGCTACTCTTCATCAGCTCCAACGGTCATGGAGCTGGGTTCACTCCTGTCCAAACCCGATTTCCAGTGTGGGGGACCCACAACTGATGCCAGTGCGAGCGTCCAGCATCCCGAGTCCGGTGATCAATGCGAGTCCAAGTTTAGTGGTCCCAAGTCTGGGGGTCTCAGAGCAACTTCCATCATCGATTGTGCTTTCTGTGATGGTGGACTCGTTGCCTTTCCTGTCCATGGAGGCTCTGTACCCTCTATCTCCCCTGTTATGGCCAAGGAGGCTGTTTTTGAACTCATTACTTTCTCAGACACGACCACAAAGGTCATCCCTGAACTCTAACGGCCTTGATAAGACCACGAAGGTCACCCTTGAACCCTCTGTCTGCCCTGTTACGACCAAGGAAGCAGCTTTCGAACTTGCTGTCTGCCCTAACACAATCATTGAGGCAGTCTATGAACCCCCGCCTGTCCAGTGTAGGCCAAAGAGGCTATTGCTAAACTCTCTGGGCTCTCTTTTCTAGTCCCCCCTGCTCCACTTTTGTGAGCTCCTCGTCTGCCGTTATACTTTTATACTTTAAACGTTACACTTTACAAGCCAATTAACTTGTTTTAAATGTATTATTTAATGTTTCAAAATCCAATACATTTAGTATTAAATTCAATACAATACATACACACAATACAAACCAATATATAAATTCAAATATTTTCTTTATGTAATATTTTGTTAAAATATTTAACCATATTTGATCAATCTCTTTACATAATTCTTTTTAAGATACAACGCCATTGTTGCATGAGTCAGTCTAGAAATACCCTCTGCGTTTGTAATTAAAACTCTGCCCCATAGAGGAAGATCTATCACCAATTCTCTCAGTTTACTGAGTTAGATCCCACATACAATATAACAGTATACAAATATTTTTTCAGATCACCAAAATGATTATTTTTAATTGAATTATCTTCAAAACATTCTTTTAATATTCTATAAAACAGATGTATTAACCACTAATTAACCTGTTTTAACCACAAATTTTACGAAGCAAGTGTTAAAATGGGCTGCAGTCCCACAGCAATCTGGAACTTTATTAACATCTCTATTTAGTGATTGTGCTCACTCAAAAAATCTTCAAAGTCTTTCGACATGTATGACTTTCTGCTTGCTCACAGAATTAAATATATTAGGCTATAATATACATAAAAAAACTGTAAAAAAAAAAAAAAAAACTTTTTCGTGATTTGTTATCACAACTTTTTATCTTTTGTCAAATCAACTTAGATAATTAATGTGGTTCAGATAACATAATATTTTGAGTTTCTATTTATTAAACCAATCTCCATTGTATTAACTCAATTCTTTATCTAACTTCAAAAAAAATTCTCCGTTTAACTCAAAATTTAGGCAACCAGGTAACTTACTTTTTTAAGTTAAACCAATAATATTTTTTTACAGTGTATACAGTATAAAAGAGTTTGTGAATTTAGACCGCAGGTTCAACACTAGAGGGCATTACACCGATACATACTGGACATACAGTACACTGGTAAAGCTCAACAGGCAAGGCAGTCTGTGTGGTGCCAGTTCCTCGTGATACATGATGTGGCCACAGAGCAATTATATAAAATAAATAAATTTTGTTTTCCTCATAAATTATGTCAAAAACAAACCATTTTCCAATGCATGTTTTAATAACTACAGTGTAAACTCAGAGATTATTAAGCCCATATTTTGTATAAACATAGTCCAAATGTTTATCTATTTTACTGTTGTACTTTTTTAATAGAGTTGCAATTAATTTGTCTAATACTCCTTTTTGTGTCAATTAAGTGAAAAAAATAAAAGTAAATCCAAGTCATTCAACTAAGAGACCAAGTCATATAACAAATAAATGCTTTATTTTCAAACCGTTCTCAAGTCATTCAAATGTGACCAAGTCAAGTCACCTGAACTCTGATCCTTCTCTCTGGAAATTCTTTTTATTGTGGGACTTTGCTTAATCTGTGCCTGGGAAACCAGCCCTCCTGGTTCATTTAAGGTCAGGGCATTTCAGGACATTCGTTTAGAGACAAGTACACATCAAACACAGACTTGTTTCTTTAGGTAGCGTTTGTAGGTTCTGCAAAAGGCCTTTGAAAGCTCAAGATGGTTCTTTGGGCCACACTCCTGTTCCTGCTGAACTGAGCCAGTATTTTACCACAACTGATATCAGCTCAGAAGGCACCGGAGCTCAGGTCCTGATGAGACACGTAACAGATTATCATTTTACATTTTTAAAACCATACAGGTGCGTGGAAATACATTACCAAGTTAGAAAGCCAACTCTTACCTTTTCAGGATTGTGATTTCTTGATTATGCCTTATTATACTTTATTATTACACTTTAAATCATGTTCATTTGCATCCTTAAAGCTGAAGTATGATGTTAAAGAACACTTATCCCATCCTAACATTAAGCAAGAACTTCAAGTCAACAATTTTTGGTTGATTCCCTCAAAAACTCTAAATACTGCATCAAAACATTGCTTTGCTTGTTTGAGGCTCCTGACCCGCCCGGCAACAGCTCAACCAATGGGGTTAGTGGGGCGGGGCTAGCTGTTTGATTGGACATTAGCAGACAAGAGTGTTTGGGAAACCTGTCTGAAAACAATATTATTTTTGGAGTTCTGTTTGGTGGCACTAGTGGCACAGAAATTACACACTTCACCTTTAACATAATGGCCATCTGCTTTGAATGAGACATTTGCATTCACAGTGAAAGCTTCAGCCAACAGTCTCATGGGAACACTGTTCTGTTTCAATATTGGCACATCTCTCTGTTTTTAAGCAAGATTTATCATTACCCATGTGTTTCATTATGACACAGAACATCTATCATCTTCAATTTAGATATGTTTGTTATTTATTATGTTTGTCTGATGCTAATACCTTCCTCGTTAACATTTAGAAATATGGCCTGAGAAAATTCTGTAAGTAGTTTACACAACCTTGTGGCTTTTGAAATCTGTTGTTTGAGCGAGTAAGTGATGACAGCATTTTCATTTTTGGGTAAAATATTCCTTTAATAAAACCATAATTAGTGCACTACCCTTGAGAAAAATAGGTTCACTTAATTGTATTGAATGTGCACAAGTATATTTTCAAAAGACTTTTACACTTGACTGTTTCTTAACATTTAAATTCACTTTTAAAAAGTGCACTTTGTAATAATGTCAAATTAACAGTTTTACTTTGAAGTATTCGTTTTTAAATCATGATGTTATCATACTTTAAATTATTTAAATATTATATAATATTTTGTTGTGTTTTGAAGTACACTCATTTTGATGTGTTGACTAATTAACACACTAAAGGCACATGTTAAGGTCTTGATTATAATTTTAACTGTAGTTTGTTATTTGATATTACATTAAAAGTTAATTTATTTTAAATGTACTGAATTGTAACTTCATCATTACAAATGTGTAATTACATATATATTTAATTAAAGTCATGACATTAAAGTTTCAATGTACTTATACTCCAACCCCTGGTTTCACAGACAAGGTGTAAGTAAATCTAAAATGCATGTTTGAGCTGTTGAACCTGAAAGCAACTTGATATCTTAAAATATGTCAGTGCCATTGTTTTGTCTCAAGATGCACACCAGTAATGTTTCTATGGCATTTTTATAAAATCTACTTAAATGTCCTAATGGAACTAATGCCTAATCTTGGCTGAATCTAAACCCTGTCTGTGAAGCCAGGCCCAAATGTACTTAAGTCTTACTTGAGAAGGTAAGAAAGAAACTTAAGTTTTTTAAGTGGGTTTAAAAAGCATTCTAAAGTTCAGCTAATCACAATATAAATTTAAACCATAACACATAATTTAATTGCAATGCAGTTAAGTGTCCAAAAACTACATTCAGTTCAGACTTAAGTCTATTATTTTATAGTATATTATCGCCATAATAAGTACTCTTTTTAAAAGTATGCTTAAGTGTACTTTTTTTCCCCACAAGATTCATATATTACCAGTATGTTAGCACATATACATAGCATAGTCTTTCAAAAAAAAAAAAAAACAGCACTTTCTTAGTTTCTTTTCAGGTGAAGAACTTAGCCACTGTGAACAACAAAACCAAGCGTGCACGTTCACCAATCAGCCAAGCTCTGCACCCGCTCAGAATGACGTCACAAATGCAGGTGTTTTGCTTTTTGAGTATAAACACACTAAGGAAGTTTCCCTTTCTCATTCTACCACAGCTGGAGCCCTTTTTTCAAATTTCCTCCATTTTTGTCCATTTCCTCATGAACTGCTGGTAAGGCCATGGCAGTGTGGTAATCCCTGGCAATGTGATTTTTCACTACAGTCACAAATCCGCATGCCAGGAACCCACACAGCCACAACAAACCGGTAACCCCCGCCATCCCACCCCGACTCCTGCTTCTCCCATGCTTGGCTTAACTCTAGGTATTTCCCTAATTATCCACTACACCCAGATAAGAAACTTGATGCAATTTTCTCACTAAAAAGGCACAACAGATAAGGCTTTTGAAATTAACAGTTAACATCACTTATTGCATTTTGCTATAAGAATAATTCATGAGAGGTGAGAAAGAGATGTAAATCTGACTCTCATTACATTGCGGAAAAGATTATTATCTGCAGTAGTTCTTGCAAAAATGTACTTTAGAAGGATGGTGGTAACACCATCCTGACATGATATAAACAATTGTATTTACGTGGTGAGGTACTCTAAAGAATACCACAGTATTACCATGGGACATGTCCGCAAAAACATAGGCTATATCTAATTTGTGGTGTAGCATTTTGAATCACAGCCATGAGGGCTGATCAGCTTTCACAGTTTAGTATTTAACCCCGAATTTCCATTACTTGCCACCCAAGAGTGAACATGATTACATCATTTTAGGAAATCATTACTCTCATGAGAAATTTTTAAATGCCATTGAAAGAACCATTTTCTATTACGTCCTTTATTTGGCATTTTTCTCTAATATTTCTCATATCTCTAAATTAAGTACTTTACTTTACAGTAGGCCTATGTGGGGAAGGAAGTGTGAAGGGTTGGTGCTACATAAAACACGAGTGAATCAAACAGACTGCATCCAATTCTTTCAAAATAAAGTGCAGTCCAAAAGCCTCACAAACTCCAAAGAAGGACTGTAATTCTCCAGTCGTAATGTTCTTGCTCATCTGAAGTATCCAGCGATCCCTGCCAGGAGGATAGTCGTGGAGTCTAGCACAGTTGTTAGGCTGCAAAACAAAGGAATATAAGTTAGAACTGAATGTTCAAATGATCTTACAAATACAGTTTTAGATATTCAATACATTGTAGAAAAAATACTAATGAATCAAAATATCAATTCCTAATATGTTTAGCTAAAATAGTTTCCCCATATGTTGATTCCTTTAAGAAATGGAACATTTAAGAAAAGCACACTGTAAAAGAGAAAGAAACAAGCAGCTTTTCCTCAAGCTGAGGTATATACTTTGTAGAAGGTGCACATAATGCATGAAAACATAAGACGTAACATTAAACCCTATAATGTATGTAACTGATAGAAGAAGAAGAGTTATTTTAATGAAAAACCACCAAATGTCAAGTGTCACGCAGAGAATTCTAGGAATGTCAATTTACAGATTTTCACTTTAAATGATAAGATTACTTGTTCTTTTTCTCTTCCAACCCCCCCCCCCCCTGTAGATTACACATTATGTAAATTACAGTAAAATTACAGTACTGTCAAATTACATGTAATACCTCATTAGATTTATTACAGTTTTTCACCGTATACAGTTTAACCAATTACCATTAACCAATTAACAGGTTTTTACTGTAGTATTTTTGCAGTGTTTTACCATAAACAAAACTAACTTATGGGATAGTTTAATGTACCCTAAATCGGCAACCTTTAACCTCATTGCATATTTTGACAATTTCCATATAGCTGTATTAGAACTGGGGAAAATGTTTATAGCTAAAAAGTGACACTATCTCCAAATTTTTGTATAGCATTTATTATATAATAGATCATACAATATTTTAGTTTGACTTCTTGAGGTGGACAACCAATATTTTCTGAAAGTTCAACTTTCTGAATTTTTTTTCTCTTATTCTCGTTCCATCCAAGCTTTTTTATTCTTCAGCTCGTGAAAGAAACTGGGTTAGTGTGCTTCATCTGTGTTGCTGCGAGTACAGTCCAGATTGTCTTTTTGAGGACATGACCTGTGGGCTTTGTTTGATAAGAATCTGTAATAATGTCATTATTGTGTCTGGACAGACCCTGATTACAGAGGCTAATCAAACACTGCTTCCGTTCCACTTCGTGCAGCGTAATGTGTGTGTGGAGGGGCATGAGCGAAGAAACGGCCTTCTGTCTTCAGCCAAATTGGGGGAATATTACATTACATGATGCATTGTGCATGCAGTTGTATCCTGCTCTTCACTATCATTATATTATTACTGATTATTGCTTTCTGTATAGTATAGCTTCATGACTTGATATACATTACGATATATTTAGAGGTGACTTCAGGCAGATTTATGGGTATAAGATTTCAAACTAAATACAAACATTTTCTGAGTCATTCTTGCAAGTGATGTCACAATGCTTCGGTGTTGTGGGTGGTTGCCAGGGCGTTGCTATGCAGTTACTAAGGTGTCCACCAAGTAAAAACGTTCAGTTGGTTAGAAAAGTAATAGCAAGCAACAGTTTACAGTTTGAGCACCAGTCCCAGCTGTGTTGAAACCTTTTTAACATTGGTTACTTTCTACCTCTTTTTTTTTTTTTTTTTGCTGTGCAATGTGATGCATGGGAATCGCTTGAGTGTGAGACGAATTATGAGCATTTGCAATACAGACAATTTTTACGGTTGTCAGTCACCATGACATTATGAAATTTATGCCTGCCAATGTTAATTTTTCTTTTTTGCATTTATCACAAGTTTCAACAGAAAGGTTTAGGGTCCTGGAGAAAAATGTTATTGCTCAAATGTTGCTCAAGAGACATACAAGAGTTTACAGCAATGGTATCTCAACAATATCTAAACTTTTTTTGTTAAAATAAAAACAGCAACAAATGAAACATTTGTTGACATACAAGATTATAGATATATAAAAAGATTTTTAAATATTTAAGTTCATATTGAACACTCTGAGCTCTGAAATCTTGCAGACTTTAGTATTTTATAACGTTTGAGCACAGTTTTGAGACATTGATGTACGGAGCCCCAGAGGGGACCTTTGCAAAAAAAAAAAATAATATGGACTTTCGCGTGCGCACGAGAAACTATCGCGTGCGCACGAGAAACTTTTCGCGTGCGCACGCGTTACAATTTCCGGTTTGGTTATAGTGTCATTACTACAAATGTGGGAGAAGGGATGAGATGAGAGTGTGCTTGGAGCATGCCTCCAGAGATTTGTCTTATTATAGGGAGTTTGCATTTGAGATTGTTTGTGGACTGTGCTTTACTGTAAGAAAAAAAGCATGAATATCACATAAATGAATATCAGGTCCCACATCATGGATTGCATAATCAGAGAGTAGCCTATTTCTTTTCGTTTTGAATTGTTTCGTTTAAAGACATTTCAAGCTATCTTCAGGTGTATTTCTCATGTATGTGAGGCATACACCGAGTTTCGGTTAATTTATGATGAGATGCGCTCCAGTACGTGCAATGCAAGTGACCGCTCGTGCGCACGCAATAGTTTCGCGTGCGCACGCGAAAGTCCGTATTATTATTTTTTTTTGCAAAGGTCCCCTTAGGGGCTCCATATTGATGAGATCATTGTTGAGAGACAACTTTTTTTATGGGGTGAACAAAATGACATATTACAATAGTTCAACCATTGCTGCAGAAGACGTGCAATATCGTGTCATATGAACTACTTTTCTGATGTGTTTTTTATTTTATTTGTTAATGTGGTCACTGTGAGCCATTTTGTCAAAGTGCAGCGTGAACATTCTTCAAAAATTCTCCTTTTGTGTTCTACATAAAAAAATATAAACAATTACACAATAACAATTTTAGGGTAAACTATTTATTTCTATATCTGCCCTATCTTTTGTAACTTATTTGACTTTGAACAGAAATCACTTGACACAGTGAGGCTCCATCCATGGTTTGATGAGTAGCTGTTCATACATGCTTTTGGATTAGAAAGAGACAAGCTGGGCCCCAAAACATGCCCCTCATGACCTCCACATGTGATCCTTTGTCTCACTGCTGTTTTTCTGCCTTTCAGTGGCCCTCGCCACCCTCACTGGAGGTTTTTCTGATCGTCTGTCCTGGGAATTAATGACTGCTAATGAACAGGGGGGGGCCGAGGCCAAAGCAAAGTGGTAGGAAATGATCTGAGAAATTACTGCTCCCGTCTCTCGGTACCTCCATTAACAGCGTGAACGTGCAGCCCATGCACTCTCTGAACAGAGAAACAACACTGATCCACCCCCATCAAGACCACTAACAGCCCAGACCCCTCACTCAACCCCAGCCTAACCTTATCATGTGAGAGAGCTGAGATTACAGCACTTGGCCCCTCGTTCAAAGCAGAAAAACAGCATTGCCTCTCTGGCCTCGAGTTAAGGGTGCGAGTTTAAATTAGAGAGCAGTCTTTCACTCTTGACATTTAGGGTGGCACAGTATATCTTCACCTTACTTTCACTAACACACTTATTAAGACACAGACTCTATTTTACTCTACACAGACCGGATTACTCATTAGACGGCTTAAATCAGTTTGACTTCAGTAATGGTTTTATGTCCTTTAAGAGGCAGGTAGAGAATCTTTACCGTTACAGCTGTAAGTTTTAAGTGTTGGTGGGATGGGTGCAGTTGACCTGGGCCTTGTCACCATCTGAACTCATATTACTAAAGTGAGAAAAGAAATGTTGTCCTTTCATAGAGCTGAGATTCATTAAAAATTTGGTAACACTTTATTTTAAGGTGACGTAGTTACATGTTACATGTACTTACTATAGTAAAAAAGAAAAAAACTAACACTTTATTTTACAGTGTCCTTGTTACATGTTACATGTACTTACCATAGTAATAACAGTAAATTATGCATAATTGCATGCACCTAACCCTCAACTAAATCTTACCCTAACCCTAAGTAACCCTATGTAGTTGCTTAATATTACTCAGTACTTAAATATACAATGACACCTTAAAATAAAGTGTAACCAAAAACAGTAAATTATGCATTATTACAAGTAACTAACCCTAAACCAAACCCTAACCGCAACTCTATAGTAACCAGATGTAGTTAATTAATATTACTCAGTGCTTATTTTGGGTAAGTACAATGTAACTACGTCACCTTAAAATAAAGGGTTACTCTTTATTATAAGGTGTCTTTGTTACAGTGTAATTATAATATTAAGTACTGAGTAATATTAAGCAACTACATGTACTGACTAAAGGTTAGGGTATGATTAGGATGTGGTTAAGGGGTTACTTGCATGTAATTATGCATAATTTACTGTTATTACTATGGTAAGTACATGTAACATATGTAACAAGGGCACTGTAAAAAAGTGTTACAGAATGTGCACTTGTAGTGTACTTCATATTTTAAAAGCATATTTCAAAAAATGTTCCAACAGATAATATAACACTATATGAAAGAGCAATGAAGTTTTCTTAAAGACATTTCTTTACACACACTTCTAAAAAGAGCACTTTGTAATAATATAAAAATTTTTTTTACACAAAATTACATAAATAAATATGTTTTAATAACCATTTGTAGAGTAGAAGATCCAACACTGAAATGTTAGAAAATTATTTATAAAATATAAAAGATATATCAAAATTCCAGACAACATTACAGGAAACATGAAGAATATTCCATAAAATCCCATTTGAAAATTTGAATTTCATTCAGGTTGTTCTTTCGTAGCTTAAAAGACACTTCTAAACAACTTTGTCTCAGATGTTTCTCCTTAAAATTCCTTATGAGAAATAAAAATAGTCACAAATCATTGAACATAGGGATTTGAGTTCATAATTGACTGCAGACTTTTGGTATTGTGAGCACATTTTGAAAGACAGTCAAGATCCCATTGGAATTCTTCAGGAGATTATACCAGGGGTTTTTTCCTCAGGAGAAAAATCTGAGAAGCACGAAAAAGTCTCAGTTTGCTCTCTAAATAATCTCATTGCTATCTAGTAACTAACAGATTGTAATTTTTCTTTCGTCTGGGATATAACTGAGCACTAGATTCTTAAATAAAAAGAAAACATCTGCATACATCGTAAAAACAGGAATCCTTACCTTTTTACTGCTTCTTGAAGCTTCACCGGGATCAAAACAGAATGAACTGCATAACATGAGTCGAGTGGATTGTACGATCCGAAGGAGACTCCCCACTGTTTCCCCTGACTGGCTTCAACATCATCCCTTCATACCCCTCATTAAAGCTTCCCCCACTCCGGTTTCACCGAGACGGTCCAGCATCCAGCAGTGTGTGTGTGCTGGAGGAAACTGGCAGTAATCCTGTAAAAGTTCCTCAACTCTGAGCCTTACTGTAATCAAATGCGGCCGTTAGATGAGGGGCTCATAAAGGAGAACATGAGCTGTACTCATCGCTGCTTTTCCTGCCAGTCCCACCCTTTTGTCTGCTGGATGCCAAGCATTTCTTCTCTCTGCTACTCTGTGCTTCCCTCTCCGAAGGTTAGAGTTAGAGATTTAAACAAACCCCTAACCGTAAGTATTAAACTTCGGTGTGCAACTCATCCTGCACCATTTGTGAAACGGATCTGAATTATACACCATAAGACTTGTTGAGGAGAGGTGTGCGATTAAGAAATCCGATAGACTTACCTTGAAGAAAGGATCCAAACCATACCTGGAGACATGAATATCGCAGAGATTTAAGGTGAGCCCTTTTGACTTGGACCAGTAAGCAACCATTAATCAACACATTAGAAACCACTCAGAACCTCTTAGCGACACCCTGGGAACCATCCAAAACACCTTAGCACCTTGGTGGTAAGTTTTGCACTGATAAACCAAAGAAAAAAAGTGTTATGAAGTACACTTCCATAACATAAGTGCTCCGGAGTGTGACGAAAAACTAGCTTAACGCAGGAGCCTGAAGCCTAATCATGTGTGTAATGCGTAACCTGAGCACTTTTGCCTTCACCGTCTCCTCTTATCCCTGCTTTTATGTAGTCATCCTGTGGATCTTAATCCTGTGCACAAAGTGTAATAAGACCTTTAGACACACAGTAACATCATATCCTGTTCACAGTCTCTTGTATTAGGAGAATACTCCAACAGAGGATTCATTACCACGTTGTGCCTCAGAGCACAGTTCATCACCTGAATACAGTTCAGTGGATCACAATAGAGTCAGTGTATTTATTTATTTTTTTCAAAAAATATTACAAAACTTGCTTTCATGGCGCCCCCATGATCATAGGGTGCTGAGGATGGTTGCCAGGGTGTTGCTATGTGGTTGCTAGGGTGTTTAGGGTGGTTGCTAGTTGCTTGTTTACTGGCCAAGTCAAAAGACCCCACTTCGGGTTTGGGTGATGACATTTTACAACCTGACCATATAAAAAGGTCAAATTATCTGGCATTATATTTGAGTTATTGACATTAGTCAGAGAAACAGTGTTCTTCAGAGATCCTCTCTAAAGTGTTTAAAAAAAAAAAACATGTTTCTGCATGTTTGTTGGACCAAAATGTTTGGTTGGTCGCACCACATGACATGGGCAAAAGAGTATTTATAATATTTTAATCTTATATTAATCTTATATTAATTTATCTTTTTCCCTGTAAATATTCATAAAATATTATGCCAAACTACCCAAGGTATTCTTTTCAAGAATTTAATTCTATAATTATCCTTTTTTTCTTCATTATTGTCTCAGAACAATTGTATGACCCTGATATGACATTGTTGACGTTATGCCTCCCAAAAATACTAAAAGTAGATTTTCATTCAGAAGTGTAAAACATGTTGATAATAGAAAAGATGTATTCAAGTGATTGTATAAATAAATTCCATTTTGTATTTTAAAATAAATTAATAGTTAAAACATGTACATCATAATCACAGACACTTCTGGCTACGCAAGTTTAGTTTTATACATTGTTGAATAATAAAATAATTCAGAGCACAAATCATAAAGCATTGCAAATACACATTGCATTCTCGGCATTGGTTAAATGTGCACTTTAGCGCGTGTTAGTCTAAATTATCTTCTATGGTGTGTTTTCTCTTTCAGGTCTACTTGTAAAAGTTTGATAAGAATCTTGCTGAGTAATTTAGTTGAAGTTGTCAATGTTTAGATCTGGATTAATGGCACACACATTTGAAGGTAACTCTATCGCCCCCTTAGGTACTGGGGTTTATTACCACCACAGTGGTCAAAGGTTAAAGGAGGGGTAGGCAATTTCAGAGAGGTTAGCAATAGCAAGCTAGCTTTAAAAGCATGAAATCCCACCCTCCCTTCAGAGCATCATAAAAAGCCATGTCTCCTTCAAAACACATGAACAAACACAGCAGAGTCTGCAAAGCGCCACAAGAGACGGCGTTACATTACCTCATGTCTCAAAGCACATAACATTACAATAATAATGAACATAAACAACTTACAGAGACTTGTACCACCTGACTGCAGCAGATTAATTTCGGAGTTGATAGTGTTGTAGGGGTGGAACGGTACATGTATTCGTATTGAAACGATACGGTACGGGCGTCACGGTTCGGTGCATGAATATACACGGAGAATACATGGTATAAAAATGAATAAAACTTGTGTGCAAATTAATTAATGTAATGCGGAACTACTGTTAGATACGCGGGTTCTTTAGGGACACCTAATCTGTAGCTCCGCCTTAGCTCTGAAGCTCTGTGGCTACAATGAACAGGCTGCAATGTCAAGATTGCAATGCTGGAATATGTTGTGTGTGTGTGTGTGTGTGTGCGTGAGTGCATGTGTGTGTGTGTGTGTGTGTGTGAGAGAGAGAGAGAGAGGCGCAGGCTGCGATCAAACAGTGGAAACAAAAAACATACTCCGTCATTTTGTTCATGCAGGACATCATTCAAACTGCAAAGTGTTTACTTATATTTGTGTACACTCGCAATAAAACAACATTGTGCTTTTGTCAAACTGTAAACTCATGTCAAACTGTAACCAAAAACTGTCACCCAACACAGTGAGTAGTTACACATTCTACACTGATTAAAAAATTGACACTGAATTGTTTTTAATGGTAGTATTATTTTATACAGAAATAAATTATTTATAATTCAGATGAGAATAAAGTTAGTGTTAATTAAAATTTTAAGGGAAACAAATATATTGATCTGAAATATAGCAAATTCATTTTAAATTCATTCAGGTACAATTACCAAACATATCTCAAGGTCTTTTTGTCTTTTTATTAATTTAATTGCTAAACTAATTATATAAAACTATTGTCAATGCACTACAAATAAACTGGTTCTATGCCTTTACTTTATTAATAAAACTTGGGCTTAAGACATTTATTTTCCTTTGGTGGTACAGCCTGAAACATGCACAATAAAAAAAATTGCCCTCTACATTTTTGCTTCTACTTCCCTCCATTGTACCGAACTTGTACCGAACTGTGATGTTTAAACCGAGGTATGAACCGAACCGTGACTTCTGTGTACCGTTCCACCCCTATAGTGTTGACATAGAAAGACATAAATCTGTGTATGAGGACGTGAACAGCTATGGGTAGAACGTCATGGGTTGCCGTCTGCCGTAATTACGGTTATGAAATTGCGTGAACACATCATAAGCTCATTGTTTTGGTTCAGGAGGAAGTATAAAATGGCTACTGTTCGTATGTGGCACTCGGTGACTGACGTCTGTCTACAACTCTGCATCTGCACAGCCTGATGACGTGTGATGTCTGCGCGAGCAGGTGCATGGAGGAATGGAAATACATGACGACAGGCAGGTAGGTCAGCGTGCAATGATTATGACACAGAAGATATATGTAATTTTTTTTAAATATTTAGACCACTTCTATTATTGATTGCTATCAGGATGTAAAGAGAGTTTCAACCAGAATAACAAAATGTGTTTATGATTTTTTTTTAAGTACTTTTACCTTTAATTAAAGTCATTTTGTAATGGAACATAAGAACTATATGACTCATTTTCTATTAGACGGTAACAAAACACTGGTACTTACCATTCCTATACAAATCATATTAAAATGAAAAAATGTGAAGATTTATTTAAAAAGAAATCCACAATGAATAAGGAAAACCTTGACCTAGTGACTTAATCAGACCAGTGAATGGAGAATGGGGCGCCTGACGCCTCTGTGTCGTCCTCTAAATTGGGCTTTATGAGTTTGCATTGTGCTGTTGTGCATTAATCTTACCCCACAACAATTCAATGAGCGATTTGTTGCTGTGTCCTATGTGACACAATGCGTCTTATTCACCACCCGCTCTCTGTGTGGGAAGTTCTGGCCGGTCTCTCTCTCCCTCTCTAACAGTCTTGAGTGAGTACCAGGCAAATAGTTCCTTTCATTCTTTATACCAGTTGCATCAAACATTCATTGTTATTGCAGTTACATTTGTGTACAAAATGTTTATCACACACAGATTTAATCTCCATTGTTTAGAGAGCCACCTTTTGATGAGTATACTCTAATGTCAGTGATTACGAACAAAATCTGATCTGTTAATTTTCCACTGGAATAAGTCTTTTTCTAATAAACCAATATACGCAATTCGTATCTCCAAAGCACAATGAAAATGAAAATGACTTCAAACGTCTGGTATTCCCGTCCTGCCACTGCCACAGACGGAGGGCAGACCAGTGGGCGTCTTCCAGAAAGAGCTGCAACCAATGCCAGACCATGTAAGGCTAGCCAACGTGCCCAAAAATAAATATCAAAGATAACTGGGAGAGGGTGGGAGAAATGGATGTAGAAGGAAAGAAAGAAACAGAACCTCACAGATGTTTCAGGAACATGCTGGCTGCATGTGAAGGATCACAGAGCATTTCTGTCTGTCTGCATGCAGCAAAACCCCAGTCTAGTTAATGGGATTGCCCCACACTACCGCCACTTTGCTCTTCTGCTTTGATAGGCCATGTGGGACATCTACTTTAATGTAGTTAGTCTGACCTTCCTGCAATTTCAACACATGGCACATTAAAATAACAAAATCCAGATGTCTGATGCAGGAGCCACCAACCCTTCAACCCTTCAACCCTTCAACCCTTGCACCCTGTTCCATCGAAGATATGTTACCACGACATAGAAGGGACTATAATGGTGACACAGAAGGGACTATTATCAAAGCCCGGACAGTTCACTTGGCAGCCATCTTGATAATGCCCCTGGGCGGATATATATATATATATATATATATATATATATATATATATATATATATATATATATATATATATATATATATATACAAAAACTGAAAATGCTACTTTTAATGACTTCTGCAGTTTCTAAATTATTCAACCCCCAGAAGAGAATCCCTCAGAACCAGTGTTGGGGACGTTACTTTAAAAAAGTAATTAGTTATAGTTAGTTACTCACTACTTGTTCCAAAAAGTAACTGAGTTAGTAACTGAATTACTCTATAATAAAAGTAACTCGTTACCAGGGAAAGTAACTATATGCGTTACTGTTAAAAAAAAAGTTGCTATATGTCAAAGAATTTGGAAAAACTTTGCAGTTTGAGTGTCCTGTATAAACAAAATTACGGAATGTTTTTATGTTTCCACTGTTCGATCACGTCCACATCTCACACACACACACGCACGCACACAAATGTAAACACTTTGCGACTTTTCGATCGCGCCCGCACCTCTCTCTCTCTCTCTCTCTCTCTCACACACAAAACACATTCCAGCATTCCAATCTTTACATCGCAGCCTGCTCCAGAGCCGTGTTCAGAGCTAAGGCGGGGTTACAGATTAGGCGTCCCTAAAGATCCCGCATATAACAGTAGTTCCGCATTACATTAATTAATTTGCACGCGAGTTTTATTTATTTTTATACCGTGTATTCTCCGTGTAAATTTATGCACTAAACCGTGACGCCCGTACGGGTACATGTACCGTTCCACCCCTAGTTCTTGCCTTTGACCTCAATGAATTTTAAGTAGTGCTTATATCTCCACCTTGAAAATGGCAACTTTTTATCGGATTGCTCCTGACTCGCCATCTCTGCTGCTTCATCGAATCTCTGTTTAGTTGGTGTGTGTGTGTGTGTGTGTGTGTGTGTGTGTGTGTGTGTGTGTGTGTGTGTGTGTGTGTGTGTGTGTGTGTGTGTGTGTGTGTGTGTGTGTGTGTGTGTGTGTGTGTGTGGCGCGTGTGCTGGCATGTGTGTAAAAACACTGGCTCGGATTGGCTACCATGAAACACGACTCTGCCTTAGCCAACCATAATCGCTTACCTCGTTATTAACCCACCTCCTAACTAGCTGTGCGAGCCAGGGGTGATAGTAACGCACCGCATTTGACGTTCAGTAATGTTAACAGCGTTGTAACGACAGGAAAAGTAATTAGTTAGATTACCCCATTACTGAAAAAATAACGTTGTTACCTAACGCCGTTCTTTTAAACGGCGTTATTCCAAACACTACTCACAACAGTGCAAATCTGCAAAAAATTTATTGCCTCAAGCACACCTGATGCAACTGATCAAGGGCTTCATTAGTTGCACCAGGTGTGCTTGAACTAGAACACACAAAATATTTGAACTGGCTAGGTTTCTTGAGTGTCACGTTTGACTGCAAGTTAGAAATATGGTCAAAAAAGTTAAGGGAAGATATCATCGCTCTTCACAAACAAGGAACAGGATACAAAAAGATAGCGAAGGCACTAAATGTTCCTAGAGACACCGTTGGAAGCAAAGATTGCTAGTTCAAAGTTATAGGAACAGTGTTTACACTACATGGACGGGGCAGAAAAAGGAAACTATCAACGGCTGCAACCAGATTTCTGAGAAGGCAGGTTCAGAAAAACCCTCGAGTGACTGCAGAAGACCTGCAGCAAGACCTGGAGGCAACAGGCACTGAGTGTTCAGCTGCACAGTGAAGCTCGTACTAAACACATGCCAGAACTCCAAGACGTACACCACTACCCAAAACCACAAGAAAAGTCGGCTCAAATTTTCTCAAAATCATATAAATAAATCATATAAAGAAGTTTTGGGATTCTGTTCTGTGGAGCGATTAAACAAAACTGTAACTTTTCGGCCCTCTGGATCAGCGGTGTGTTTGGAGGAAGAAGAATGAAGAATATGCTGTAAAGAACACTCTGTCTGCAGTTCAGCATGTTGGGGCTCGTGATGCTCTGCGGCTGCTTTACATCCTCTGGCACTGGAAACCTGCAGTGTGTGGAAGGCCAGATGGATTTACTGAAGTATCAGGAAATCCTAGGACAAAACGTCATGCTGTCAGTGAGGAAGCTGAAGCTTGGGCATCATTGGACCTTCTAACAGGACAATGATCCCTCCAACAGGACAATGATCCTAAGCATACCTCAAATTCCACCAAGGCTTGGTTGCAGAAGAAGTCCTGGAAGAGTTTACCGTGGCCTCACAGTCACCTGACTTGAACCCCATAGAAAATCTCTGGAGGGATTTGAAGAAGGCGATTGCAAGACGCAAACCCAAGAGTATCACTGAACTGGAGGCCATTGCTAATAAGGAATGGGCTAAGATTCTTCAGAAACGCTGCCAGAAGCTGCTGTCTAGTGTTCATTGCAAACAGCTGAAATTCTGTAAATTTTGCCAATAAACCTGATTTGCAATGGGGGTTGAATAATTTCGATTGCAACTGTATATATATATATATATATATGTGTGTATTTTTTAAACTGTACTTGCAGATAATGTAATATTAATTAATTAAAAGGCCCCTTATGAGTACTTAAGTAGAATTAATTTTCATGACTGTTAATTAAGACAATTCAGTAAACTTTTAAAAAGTGCACTTTGTAATAATGTCAATGAAAAGATTTACTTTTAAGTACATTTTAAATATTTTATAAATGCGACTTGGAAAAAAACATTAGTGTGCATCTTGAGACAAAGCAATGGCACTGACATATTTGAAGAAATGCCAGTTCAAGTTTCTTTCAGTTAAAACAGCTCAAACATGCAGTTTGGGTTTTTATTATATTATTTTAAAGTATAGCCTATTATTTCCATTTTAATAGCTTTGGTTATCTTTGAATGTTAGCACATGTTCAAATGAAGCTATCACTTGTTTGAGAAGTAGGTGTCACGTTCTTTTGGTGTTTAGTTTAATTTTTTATGAACTTTTAGATTGTTTCTCTTCAGTCACATGTTTCCTTTGTTCTAGTTTCCCGCCATGGACACCCATGCAATCAATACACCTGTTCGTCATTTAGCTAGTTATCATTGTATATTTAAGTTACTCCTTATATTCAGTCAATGTCTGGTATTTGTTTCCCCACTGTCTGACAGTGGGGAAAAAAGTAGGTTCATTTAATACATTTAAAGACTTTTATCACGGGAAAGGGTGTTTTTAGGCCTGATAGGAAGTGGAGAACCTAAAACTGTGATAAATCATAAATCACTTTAGCTTATTGCGTTGATCAGTTGGTTTAGCAGCTGGTTAGCATGACCTGTTAGCATGGCCGATACTGTAACTACACCATCAGCAAAGAGCATATTTCTCCTTTAACGGTCATTAAATAGTAGCCATGATGTACACATATATGCAACACATATATGATTAATATTTCTATTTCAGATGGAAATTTTGCTGTATTCTTTACATGTGGAGGGATTGTGTGTCTTTTGTGTGAGGAAGAAATGCTTAATTTCTGCTGGTTTAGCTATAATAAGGGAGTGAGGCAATGCTTATTACACTATTTATTCTAAATGCCACCACTGCAGGCTGAGGAAAAATGTGTTGGTGAATTCACTGAATTGTGTTGAGTTCTCAATCACTGTATGTGAATGGATGCCATTCCGTCCTTTCACGTGGGAAAATTATTGCCTGAAATAAACGATGACTCATTCGGCCATCTAGTGTTGAATATGGGAACTATTCCTTTTCTTGTAGTTGGTAGGACAATTCCTTTATGCGCAAAAAGCTGTAGGCCTGGCCTATTTAACGATACTTTGAGTGTTGGTTAATTAATTGACACAAAAGTTTTGTCATTTTATATTAATGATACATTCTGTTAATAGGCTATGGTTTATTTGGTCGTAAGCATCTGTTCCCGCGTTGAAAAATTTCGATCTTGATTCAGTATCATTTCATATAGCAGCCTACTATATATAGCCAAGGGGAAAAAAGAATTTGTTGAATGCAGTTTGCCTTTTTTTAGCACTATTTTAAAATGTTCATGGGCTAAATTCAGTATTTGCTTGCATTCATTAATATTCACTTGTGTGTGCTTATATGAGTATCTTTAAAATATTAGGATGCAAGTAGATCTAGTGTTTGACCATGTCTTAATATTTATTTAAATGCAAAACCTAAAAATAAGTAGGGCCTAAGCAGTTATGACCTGATTCTCTTTTGAGCCACTAGGCTAGATGCATATATATTTTTTAAAGAGCCATACAGACAGAGGCACCTAGTGGGTAAACGATGGCATTACAAATGAAAATAATTATTTTTCCGGTAAATGTCTCTAATTTGCCTCTTTGCATTGGAATTTAACCTACTTTTCTCCCTTTTAACCTTAAATAATACACTATTTGTAATATAAATATTGTTTAAGTGGTCAGGAATGGACTATTATTATTGCACAAATAGTATTTAGTACCAAAAGATCTCTTCAAAATATTAAATAAATATCATTGAACTAAAATATAGAACATTTATTTAATTGAAAAATAGTTAAGGTGTATGGTCACATTTGACCACCAAGGAGTATCATGAGTGACCAATACGTAAGGAATACCTGAGCCTGAGGGTTAAATTAAATACAAGAAAAACATTAACATTAATGTGGCCTCTCCATAACTCTCCGTTTGTCCATCAACCACGTGACCGCGTGGCGACGACGCCCGCGAGATCAAAGCACGTCGCAACTCTGTTTTTCAACGGCTCTGGCCACAGCGATCTGTTATGCCGCATTAAGTGCGCCAAAACGGTGTTAAATTCGTATTAAAACGTACAAAATTTGAAAGCAGAGATGCCAATTTGGCGAGAGATTTGGGCACAGTGAGACCGTGAGACAGAGAGTGAAAGCTTGTGTCTCACGGCACATGTGAGAGTTGGCAATCCATTTATTTATAGCCTCGCTCAACCGCCACTTAACAACTGTAACAACAACAACTAGATGCGAATACTAAGCTCAACAAGATATTTCCCACGGCAGTACACATCAAACCAAACAAATATGCAGTTAATTTATTCAGATCTTTCTGTTTCAAAACATTCATATTTGACTGTGAAAAGTGTCAAAACACTTGCTTTAGTGAAATTTATCTGAGTGGATGAAATATTGAAAACATATAAAGTTGTAATTACAGAGTTTAGTAAATATGAAGAGATAAGCTATTCATTAAATGTTACATTAGTATACAGTATGTGCATATTCCAACAGAAAACTAATGAGCTCAAGAGGAAGATCCTGTATTGTCATGCACTGCCTGGATGCTGTAACCTCTGAGGTAAAATACGATTAAAAACTCGAAAAGATAATGGTGAGTAGCCTAGGCTAACATTTATCAAGCATCTCTATTAGCCTACCTGTAGTCTAACCTGTAGTTTGAAATGATACTGTCTGTATATCTTTTGTCATTCATTAAAATAGGAATGACATCTGCCTGTATCCTGCAAGAGGAAACACAGCTAGTCAACTGAGGTCAAATAAAACTCCGGTGAATTCCAGATTAAAAATAAAAAGGTGAGTAGTATTTTAAAGCATCTCTGTTCACTTTTGTACATCCTGTAGTTTGATTTGTGTGTATATTTTTTCATTTAGTAGAAATAATAGGGAGGTTCACTGCCTGAATGTTGCAAGAGTGAGACGTGGCCTGTCCATTGAGGTCATTAATAAAGTATGGAAAATTTCAGATTAATACCTCAAAAATAAACTGGAAAGTAATATCTTTCAAACATTTCTGCTCTTTATCAACCTGTAGTTTGAATCGATACATCTTTTTGGCATTCCTTACAATAGGGATGGCAACTGTATGGATGTTACAATAGGAAACACAGCCTGTCAACTGAGGTAAAACTCCGGTGAATGCCAGATTAAAAATAAAAAGAACAGATAAGTAATATTTTAAAGCATCCATGCTCTATATTGTACAGCCCATAGTTTGAATTGATACTGTGTATCTTTTTTTCATTCTGTAGAATAGTAATGTTCACTACACGAATGCAGCATGAGGAAACATCTTTGGGGAAAAACTGGTGCCAGACTGAGACCCCCAAAATAAAAATGATTACTGCAGGTGAGTAATTTTTCTGGCATTTCTTTGCACAACTTAAAGTTTAATATGCGCTGTATTGTGTCATTCATTATAATTGTGATGTTCACTGCCTGAATGTTGCAAATAGAAACGTCCGCTGAGGTCAAATACAATTGCGCTAAATCCCTGATTAAAAACAGAAAAAGGGAAAACAATCATAGGTGAGTAATATTTCTCAAGCATATTTGCTCTGTGTTGTCCAGCCTGAGGTGTGTGTGTGTGTGTGTGTGTGTGTGTGTGTGTGTGTGTGTGTGTGTGTGTGTGTGTGTGTGTGTATTTATTCAGTAGAATAGGGAAGTTCACTGCCTGGATGTTGCAAGAGGAGACGTAGCGTGTCCATTGCGGTAAAAAATAAAGTCCGGTAAATGCCATATTAAAGGCCTGTTCACACCAAGAACGGTAAAAGATAACTATATTAGCATCCACACCAGCGAACAATATTGTTATGTTTATTCTAAGCACGCGCTGCAGTTTTATCGTCTCCAGAGACAATTCATATAAGAGACATGCCGCTTCCTCAATTCTCAATACAACTATATAAGGAAAACCCGTAACGGCAAAGATGGCGGCCGAGTGGCACGACTTGCCTAAAAGGACTTTGTCGTCTCCCACTTTAATTTCTCGAGCTCTTTAAAGTTGGAAGGATTCTGATTGGCTGTCAATGTTTTTATCGTTCAACAGTGAAAATGTTTCTCTGTGCTGTCATTGTTATAGTTGGTCCTATTTCTATTGTACAACCTGTAGTTTGAATTGAATGTATATCTTTTTTCTTTCATTAGGGAGGGCAAATGCCTGGATGTTGCAAGAGGAGAATCTGAAATCGGAGGCTCTTAAAGGAGAACTCCGGTCAATTTTAATATTGAGCTCATTTTATTGTACATTTGGAGTGCTGTCAATACAGAGAACAACGACAAAAATCGGTGTTGCCTACACCGAGTTCTTCTATTTTTAAAATTTGCACCCTGTTGACTTCAATAGGGCAAGTACTAAACCTGCTTTAAGCCTCTTAACATCCTTGATGTGTCATTACAAGTGCACAGGTCATGTGAGTGATTCCTTCAGAGTGAACCAAGCGGCAACCTCCCTGTCTCTCTCTTGAAACCAACACGGAAGTGAGTTAAACTGCAATTCGTTGACTGGCCGCTTGGCCTGGCTGCAGAAGTGAGTCAAATCTGTATCTCCCTCATGTTAAAATTACCAACTTTACAGCAGAAAAAAATATGTTTACAGCCTGGATCTCTATGTGGCTTTGGTCTATACAGCTAATTTTGCCCTTCATAACAACTGTGAGGGGGGTGAAATATTTTATAACTCGTCCGTTTAGTTGATTAATATTTAAATTTAAGGGTGTGGCCAGTGGCCACTTGAGTGACAGATGGATTGCCGCTGTCAGTGCTAGCCGTTTGTCTGCTGTTACTAGCCGTCACTTCACCTCAGCAAATGTTGCTGCTGAACTTGCCATCTCTGCAGTGTTTGTGCTTTTTTCGGGATTATTTCATACAATTTAATACTTGGATACAAAGCCCACGTCTTTGGATTCCGTCGTTATCGTTCGAGAGAACAACCAGCGCTGTATTTCAGTTGTTTTCCTCCGTGAACCTGCACTAATGGATGTCTGACAATTTCGTTGCTTTTTGGGGTTTTCAAATTTAAAACGTCAATAAATGCTCGTTCGTTCTGCTCTCACGGAACAGATGGATTATAATATGCTTATGTACCGTCAGCGTCGTCAGATGAAATCATGCTGGCGTCGGCGCTTTCTCCGTCCATGCAATAAATGCACATGAATGAGCGCGGATTTTCTAGCGCATTTACTTGCACTTCAAAGGCAATATATCTATGGTTTAACCCATTTGAGAGACGGCCAAAATCAGAATTTAATATGGACTGAATAAGCTCTCTACGAACTTGAGCAATGCCGCGCTGACGGACCATGAAAGAGTAACGGACATGTATGCACATAAAATCACTGTCACACACAAACACTCTCGAAGTAATACACAGTCTCACTTGTAGCCATGTCTTTTAACTATTATAATATTTCGAAGGGCAAAAATAGGAAAGTTTAATTGGCTTTACATCATTAGCTAACTCGATCACGTCGAGCTAGGTGATTTCAGATAGCCAGGCTCCTCAGCTCCACTCACGCCCCGCCTGTTTGCCTATTTTCTGTTATCCGGGAGTGACGCAAGGCCAAGATGGCGACGGCCGGCTCCGCCCACTTTAGGCTTCAAAAATGCTCTTCAGAAACCTACGGGTGACGTCACGGACACTACGTCCATATTTTTTTACAGTCTATGGAGTGAACACGAGTGGATCTGACTGCAGTAGATGTGAAAGAAATGTATAAAAATTATGTTATTTAAGCCAGCGCAAATACCTGTTTACATCCTGTTTTTCGGTTGAAGTCCAAAGTAGTCGATTGTCGAGTTCACGCGCATAGGATTAGTTACCTATGATCACGCGCGTGAACTCGGCAATCGATTACTTTGGACTTCAACCGAAAAACAGGATGTAAACAGGTATTTGCGCTGGCTTAAATAACATCATTTTTATACATTTCTTTCACATCTACTGCAGTCAGATCCACTCGTGTTCACTCTGAAGGAATCACTCACATTAGCTGTGCACTTGTAATGACACATCAAGGATGTTAAGAGGCTAAAAGCAGGTTTAGTACTTGCCCTATTGAAGTCAACAGGGTGCAAATTTTAAAAATAGAAGAACTCGGTGTAGGCAACACCGATTTTTGTCGTTGTTCTCTGTATTGACAGAACTCCAAATGTACAAAAAAAATGAGCTCAATGTTAAAATTGACCGGAGTTCTCCTTTAATGTCTTAAAGTACGAGGAACGACCGCATTGAACCTGTTGCGCATCTCCTTTGCCTTCTCTTTCCTAAAACCCTGTGGAAAATACTTGGGAGTATATTTGGATAGTGCTCTTAAATTTGACATACAGTTCAGTTCGGTGGTCAAATCTAGTTTCCTTCATCGAAGAGCACTCGCAAAGGTGAGGACTTTTTTTGTCCTTTTTGAATTTTGAGATATCCATTCATGCCCTGATTACTTCAAGGCTTTACTATTGCAAATCACTCATATAGGAATCAGTCAGGCTTCTCTTTCAAGGCTACAATCAATCATTTAAAAACAACACAAGTTGACCAAAACAAATACACATTGACAATACACCCATTACACATCACTATTCAGTCTCCAAACACCTACAGAAAATTGTAAGCAATAGAGAACAGATGCATTTTTTTCTAACTATACAATAGAAAACAAAAGAAAAAATATAGTATCTATACTCCAAAAAAACTTATAAAAGGAGCACACACTTCCAAATGGACTCTAGTGATTTTTCTTGCTATGGCAGCCATTTTTTTCCATTGCCATGTCATGTGTTCTAATAGTGCATTTAACCAATGATTAATATTTAATAATTGTTTTGTTTTCCAGTGTTCAAGAATAGTTTTAAAATAGTTTTAAACATTAAAAATAATGTACAATTTCTCCAAAACCTCTGACTAAAATTTTGTAATGGGGTTACAATACCATAAAGAATGGAGGTATGTATCTTGACTATTAAGATTACATTGAACAAAATGGGTGAATTAGAGAAACCAATTTTTTATTTTTTATATTGTGTATTCTGTGAATCTTATATTGAATAAGTTGTACATTAGGATTATTAAGCAAAGAAAACATATTTTTTACAAATTTGTGCCCACTAGTTGGGTCAGGAGATAAAGATACATCAGATTCCAATTTTCCAGTGGGTACATAAAGCTGTCTGTGCCAAGTATTAATCTGAATAATTTATATAATATTTTTTTCGAAGGTGAAATAACTTTAATCTCAGTAACAAAACAAGATGGTTAAAGTGTATTATAATTAATATGTATTGTATTTTTAATGACCTTCTTTATAAGTAAATAATGAATTCTACTTTAGGAATATCAAATTTAGAAATTAAATCTTTGAAGGAAATGCTTTTTCTACATAGATTTTAAACATTCATACGAGTCACAGGATCTAATATGTCGTGGGAGGAGGATATTCCAGAGTGGTGGCACTGCCACAGAGAAGGCACGGTCTCCTTTAGTTTCCAACCGGGATTTAGGAACATTTAGAAGGAAACTCTGCAACTGTCTTAAGGGTCTAGCAGCACATTGATGTTGCAACAGGCTTGAAATATACTCTGGAGCAAGACCATGCAAACCTTTAAAAACCATTAACAGGACATTGTATTGCAGTCTAACATCAGCAGGAAGCCTGCAGTGCAGAGAAGCCAGCACCGGGGAGATACTACTGGAGCGTTTCCTCGTGCCAGTCAGCAGTCTGGCCACCGCACCAACAAGCACCAAGCTTCCTCGCTTGAGCGTTAAACATTGGTGGCTAAAGGGCCAAGGTGAAGTGCAAACCTTTTAGCTAAATTCGAGGGACCAAAGATCACCACTTCAGATTCAAATAGTACAAAAGCAGCTGCTAGGCTCCGGACTTGTGTCAGGAAGCATGAACTTATCACCCTAATTTCATGACACTGGTTGCTGGTCCACTACTGAATGGATTTTTTTTTTTTTTAATGGTTTATAAATCTCTTAATGGCTTAGCAGCATCCTACCTCACTGATCTCCTGTCAAGTCTCTGAGATCCTCAAACTGAGGACTATTAGAGGATCCAAGGACCAGATTAAAACTGAGATGTGACCACCGAAAATTTGCAGTAGAAGCACCGAAACTGGGGAACAGTAAGTGTTCGAACTGCTACAACTGTAGATATTTTTAAATCAAAACTCAAATCTTATGTTTTTCATAGCTTTTAATCGATGCAATGCCTATTTTGTTGTTTATTGGATGTGTTTCTCTGTATTGGGTTTTAACCTATACTACAAGTAGTATGCAAGGCACATTGGACAGCTGTTGTTTTAATTGTGCTTCATAAACAAAGCGGTATTGACATTGACATGGTTCATCTGGGACATCCTCTTTGAAATTCAAAAATAACAGCCCTGATTCTTGTCTCCTGCAGGATCGTCTGTTATAGGAACAACTGGGAGAAGTCGAGGTCATGCAGGATGCAGAGCCTTTCTTGCTGGTCTGCTCCACTGTCAGGTCTGTCGTCTGTGAGAAGACAGGCGAACAGGTTGCATTCGGCCAACCAAAGGAAAACCTCACATCAGAATGTGGTTCATTTGGATGATGTGAACGCTGTTTTCGGAAGTCAGGTACTATACACACGCAAACATACTTGAATCCTGGTCTGGGGTATGGTTCATGAGAACTCTGGTTTGCTGCTGAGAAGTATGAAAAAATAAAGATACAAAAACTTTTTCAGCTCCATCACAGACTAATGTTCATTGCTATTCCATCAAAGACTACATCCCCCATAATCCTCTGCCCTGTATCTTCTTCACTGATTGTCTACAGCTGTTACTCATTAGCTCTGTCTATAAAAACCTGGTTCACTCTGTCATTCACTGCAAGGTTTTGTATGTTGTTGCTCTGCAATTCTGAGCGGTATCCTGGATTCGTGTATCTTGGTCTTTTGATTCCTGCTTGTCTTCTGGATTACCCTTTTGCCTGTGTTTTCTGCCCGGTTGCACTTTTTATTGACTAACTGTGGTGTGACCTCTTGCCTGTTTTTTGGATTACAACTCTGGATTGTCCCAATAAAAGCTGCTTTTGGATCTCCAACCCAAGCCTCGGAGCAGTACGTAACAGATATGGGCAGCTGGTTAGGACTGATGTGGTTATGTGGTTATATGACATTATTATACTATTATAACAAATCTTAAATGCATGCAGTATTTTATTCACTGCATTCAGAAATGGAGAATGCACCATATTTTTAAAGTCCCCATGAAATCAAAATTAGTTTTTTGGCTTTTTAGTATGAATATGTTAGCCTTACTGTTATCTATAAGCTAGTGTGCTCCAAAACAATGACAACATTCACATTTAGAATATATTCAGAAGTTTTCAATCACAGCCTCAGACTTCTGCCAATATGGATTAATGATTTTGATGACATCTCTCTGCACTTCATGTTCTCATCAGATTTTCTGTCCAATCAAATGCTCTCTAGAATTGGAAGCTCCGCCCCCTACACTATATGCACTATCATATGCACGAGTCGGTGTACACTATAAATGCATCGGATCCATTTGAATTCTGCACAGAATGCTATATTTTAAAGCGATATAGAGGAGATGAAATGGTCCGAGATTTAGAGGAAACTGCGGCTTTACCAAGCTCAACGGCTCTGGCCGAGCTGTGATAAACTAAACGCTGTTCAGTATGTCCCACCCTGTCTTCCTGTTTCAGTGGAATCAACACATTGAATAATGCTGCGTGTTTCAAGGCACTTCAGTGTGGGCCTTTAAATCAGATTGTGAAAGTAGTTGGAATAAACATTGGATTTAACACATTATTTAAGATCTACACCACACCTTTCAGTCGAATGGAGTTCAGTGGGATTGCTTGAAGTGTTTACATGATTTTTAGTCAGACTGAACTGTCAAAAACAGAGTATTAGGTTGCATTTAAAAGTTGCCAGTGACAGGCCAAATGTGAGAATATGAAATTCTGGGTGTGACAGCCACTGTTAAAAACCTCTTCTAAAGAAATTATACTGTTTATACTTGCCAGCATTAAGAAATTCTCCTTAAAGCATTCTATAAAAACAAGACTTAATCTCTTAATAAACTAATAAATGTATAGGATTAATTTAAAATTATTATTATTATTATTATTGTCATTATTATTATTATTGATTTGATTATTAGGGGAAAAAAGTATTTTAGATGGATAATAGGATAAAAAACTTTAACTTGCCCAATTAACAGATTTTATTGTAGTAGCTTATGTTTACATTATTTACAATATATATATATATACAAAAACACGTTGAAAGTGTTTCTCCCGTTAAAATGAAAACATTTTTTTAATATGTATGAGCCTACATTGTGAGCGCGTATCACGAACCTGAGCGCGTGCGCGTGGGCGGAGAGAGTTTGACAGTCAAAACCTGAAGCTCGACATGCTCTCAAATGTCACTGAGAAACAAGCCATGGCTTAATGATATCCATTTATTACTTGTAGGCTTCGCTTATTTTCTCAGAAAAACACTGACGGTAAGTTTTTCTTCTTCTTCTAGCCTAGCCTATTCCAATATTACTTAGTGCTTTCTTTAATGTAGTAACGATCTGACATTCACATTTCATGCGTGAGCTCTCACACACAGCAGTTTGATGATCATTGTAAAGAGAAACACTTCATAACGTTTAACAATAACTTAGCACTTTAGGGCCAAATTGTTTATTAAAAGGTTAAACGGGATTTCTATGCTGCGTAAGTGTCTTTTCGTATTCTACATTTATTAATACCATTCGTTAAAAATGTAATGAGTAAACTGGGCTGCACTTTGTTCTGTGGGAAAGTGGTTTGGTTTAACAGTAAAGGGAGGGAGCGCTACTTCCTCAAACGCTCTTCAACATTTGCGCACGAAGCCTCGGATGCTTTGCATGTTATACAAGCATCTACAATTTTAAAGAAATGAATGCTGCATCACGGGCTGACGTTAGTTATTGTATGGTAGACTGGACATTACAAGGTTGTGGCCTCAAACTAGTGCTCGACCACTACCTGTTTTTTAATGGTCGATGCTGATATCTAGGGGAACTGATGGTTAATATAATGCCAGTGTGGTACAATTTAATACTCAATCAAGAATCAGATAAAATATCTAAGTTTAAACAATTATTTCACACAATATTTAACCTACACACACACACACACACACACACACACACACACACACACACACACACACACACACACACACACACACACACACACACTGTATTATATTAACCATTGACAGCGATTTTTTAACTAAAATAGCCCAATATGTAAAGGATCCTGTTCAGTCATACAGTTATCACAAAATAAACCCTGAATCATCCTGAAGGGGTTTATTTTTTATCGACTTTATGTCTTGACTTAATACGGCTGCTTATCAAATTATTCTGAACCCTATAAAAATATTGATTTGCAGTAAAATTATTTTATTATGTAAAAAGTAAGAGTGACATGCAGCTGCGTTTGAGGAACAATGGTCATTTATACATTTTTGCACCATTATACAAACATTTCTGATCGCAGAGAGCTGTTGACCAATCAGAATCAGCAGTTCCAGAGAACCCTGTAATAGCAGCTTAAAGCTGGCATGAAACGGAAGTTGCAATAATCTTTTCTTCCTATGAAGTGGTGCAGGTTTGACGTCACTTTGTAGGCCAACTCGGTTCCCATCACACTGGTTCCCTCGACAATTACCCAATAGGCGGATCTTTTGTGACGTCATTGTTTATGTTTGCCGCTTTGCATCACGGGAGTCGTGTGGCAGGAAACACCGCTAGATACCTGTAATTTGATTGTTTTGCACGTTTGGAGGAGGATTTAGAGAAGAGGATGGTTCACTCTTGGTGTGTGGTCGATTGTACGGCTCGTTGGGGGCCTGATAAAAAGTTTTTTCGAATTCCCTCCGAAAAGGATTGCGATAAACGAAAGAAATGGTTGCGTGCAATTAGGCGATTGAACCTGGACGCTCCGAAGCCTGGATTCCTGACGTTACTGATCGAGTTTGTGAGGCTCATTTTGTTCATGGTAGGCAAAAGTCTTAGTGACTATGTATTTATAGAAGATTGAATTAAATAAAAAATAATAAAACTGAGTCAAATCAACCAAGGCATATGTTTTCGCGTTCTGATTCAGGTGTCCCAAACCGCGATCCACAGCACCCAGACTACCGTATTTTCCGTACTATAAGCAGAGGCGCACCTTCAATGAATGGCCTATTTTATAACTGTTTTCATATATAGGGCGCACCGGATTATAAGGCGCATAGAATAGAAGATAAGTTACTGCAGTCAAACGTTTGACTGGGTTTGCGTTATGCAGTGGTCACCAACCTTTTCAAGCCTATAAGATCACATCCAAGTCCAAATGTAAACCAAGATCTTCCACTTGCAAAAAAAAAAATATGAAAAAAACAAGTGTCTGAGCTGTAAAACCTTATACTCGACGCGTCCGCATGAGCGCGAAGGTAATAAAAAAAAACTAATATCCGTCTGCTCGGGCAGATTCGGCTTAACAGCGCGCGCGCCTCCGCATCCGCAGATGCACGACTTTGAGCCGAATCTGCCCGAGCAGACGGATATTAGTACATCTCATCATCACCCAGTTTGCGCGTCTAAATCAGTTGTATGGTCTGGTGTTCAGTCTAAAACAAAACAGTTGCGTCAAGTATAAATGCCTCAACTGTTTGGGGAGTTGCACGCACAGTCAGCGGAGATCTCATATGGGCTTTGAATAACTTCGATTTTGTCACCAATACAAATTTTGAGCTTCTCTCGAAACCTCCTCCGGTCTTCAGATGTTAAAGTGCTTATATATTGTGGATTTTGCCCGCTAACTCTCTTGAAAGTGCTCGTCGCGTCTTTACAGCCCGCAATACTGTTTGATTTGTTGCCACACAACCACTCGCGCATGCGTACAAAGATGTCAACAAAGATCCTCCTATTGGATTTTCCCATAGGCTTTTGGATAATCACAAAAAACAAGCTCTCCGATCAAAGGAAATGTATGATAGGCTACTTGCACGTTTTATCCATCAAGATAATTTTCACAGATGAATACAACTTTTATGAATTTTGAAGCCTAGGGCTGAACGATTTTGGAAAATAATCTAATTGCGATTATTTTTACCAATATTGCGATTGCGATTTAATATGCGATTATTTTTAAGCTCTTTATCTTTTCTATTATTTCAACAAAAACAAGCAACACATCACTGTAAAATAGGATGGGAATCTTTTTTTTTTTATTAATAAAACTTAAAATATTTATAATTATAAGTACTTTTAAAAAGAAATACACATTAAAAAAACTAAATCATACAACTATATGTTAAGAATTTTAACTAATATAGCTCCAAAACATAAAAGCAAATAAAATAAAAACATTACAAGCAATAAACAATGAGTGCTTTCAGTATTTAAGGGTAGGCTGTCTGAACGTTTTCATCTCTTTTGAAATATAAGATGTGGTTTGTCCTGTCTGTTAAAATAACTTAACTGCGTTTACATTAATTTCGCGTCATAAAAGCATTTTGAGATGCAAGTACATTTAACCACGTAGTAGACGGAGTCGCTCACAGCCGCATGCTCAAGCGCTCTTCGCAAAGCGCGCGTATTTGAAACTGAAAGCAGCTTCTGTCAGTGATTTTCATATTTTTAATATATAAGCCAACTGTATTCCAAAAGACATATGATGCCTTCGTAGAGCATTTGTAAGGAAAATACCGGCGCCGGCGGGCGAGACTACAAGAGTAACATCAAGCAAAGCACGCGTGATGTTCATCATATCGCGATATTATCGCAAATGCAATTAATCGTTCAGCCCTATTGAAGCCTGAATGCAGACGAAAGAAGTAAAAAGATAAATAGGCTAAACGAACTACACCACGGCCCTACAAATTCAACGTCATCATCTCTAAGCTTCTGACAACTCGCTTTAGTTTTTATCTAAAAACATTTTCCCAGAACGTTTGAGTTAGAATAGTTTAAGAGCACAATTATACGCATAATGAGTAAAAGCGGACTGAGTTTACCTCTTCGGCGTGATGACGTTTAATCTCCCCGACAGCCTCTGTAGTCCCATTTAGCCACTTGTTAGGAACTGCCTTTTTCAAGATGCGTAACAGCTTCAAAACATCACGAGTGTGGTAATATTAGTCGTAGAATAAAACGTGAAAGTGTCTTGAGCTTGTTAACCACAGACCTTATTTCAACCAATTAAACAAACTCACATTAAAAAAATCGTCGGGACGACGGAAATGCTAAAATGCTAACTCGCTTCTGTTCTTTGGCCTACAAAGTGATGTCACACCTGCAGCACTAGTGAAACGGCTTGTTGAACAAGAACAAATGTCGGGCGGGACTTGATTTTGTCCATCAGGAATTGATTGGATAGTTGGATGGTTGTAGTTTGCTATTGGTGGATCTCATGTGAGTGACAGGTTATTGTCCCGCCCTTGTGCCAGTAAACACGTCATCAGAGAAGAGAAGAGATGCTGCAGGAGGGAGTGGAAGTTATTTTGATTAATTATTACGAGGACATGAGAATAATAAAAAAAAAAATAAAGATGTGCACGGATAAATCTTGGTACATAATAAACTGTATTATTACATAAAAAAATTAAGAATGGTCATGTTTGATTTCATGGCGACTTTTTTTTTTCACTAGTCGTGATAATAGCCAATGAGACGGATACAAAATTCCTGAAATTACCAATTATTTTGCACAATATTCACTCAAATTTGAGTTTTCGAAATATTCGAAAACAACATTCACTACTGTAAAATAATGTTTTGATCTCATAACATTTCAGTTCAGTTGCTGTATTCAGGTAAAAAAAGAACGAATGTAAAAATTGCATGTTTTCACTTTTTACAGTGAACGAGAAGGACAGGCATGATTGACAACGGTTGCAGATAATCTCAATAAGCCAATTAGCATTCATAGATGTATTATACATCTATATAGATGCAAGATAGCGCTGTATTTAATGTATGGAAAAAGAAAGTTAGTTGCTTCATCTCATTAAGCAAATTTACTAAGGTTTGATTAATATGCTTTGACATACTTACAATACGTTAACAATAAACGTTAATAAACGTTGATCTCCAAAAGCTGTCATTTCATCTGTGTACGCTATTGTTTACATCAGTATCATCTTTGTTAGTTACTGTTCTCCAGTTAATTGTAAGCCCAGTGCTCTGTTTTATAGATGTCCTGTGTTTACAGTGGCGATCTGAGCGGGTCATGTGACCGGTTATGTCATGACTCATGTGTCATTTGCGTTCCCCTCACTCCACGCCAAATGCAAACAGGCTTTCCGCTTCTTTGCTCGAATCTACGCCTCTCCCCACTGATAAAGACCTATTGTTTCACCCCAGGCCGGGTGTGAGGCTGTAGTGGTGATGTGAGAGTTAGGTTAAAATGTTAGGTTATTGAGGACATTGCAGGATTTGAGGAAATGTCAGCCCTGCTGATCCTGCCATCCTGTGATTTGGCTTGCAAATATCCTTATTTCTGGCAAACCCTTTGTTCCGTGAGTGAAGAACACGATTAGACCCTTGAGACTGAAGAGAACATCCAGCTTTTGAATTGGCCGTCCTGGAAAGTTTCCATTTATGTGTCAGTCTAACCAGCTGTGTGGTGAGAGATTTATAGATTGGCTTTTTTAAGTCTACCCATACATATAATGCACTGGCTTCTTCACCAGTCATCAGTTATGCAATCAGTGGGTCATGGGAGTTGGAATTAAGGGTCGGGAAATCTAAACTGGGAAAGCCTCAGACCATGCTGTGTTTCTGCAATTATTTTCTTACAATAAACCTTTTGGGAACAGTTATATCAACTACTGTTAAATCTCTGATTTAGATTTGAGAGTCATATTTATATAACCGAAATCTTTTTGGTTTCTTGTTGTGTAAAGCAACATTACTTGAGCAATTCTGATCTTTAACAAGTCCATGCTCATTATGAAACCGCTTGTTTATGACCTTACAGCACCCGTACCACCTTGTTACACATTCACTTGTGTATAACGCTTTATACAACAAGCTGTGAGGACATTTACGCAATACTTATAGGGAAGCTGAGTTTTATATTTTCTGAAAACTGTTGGTATGTGGCGGCTAAGGTGTTATGTACGGTTGCTAGGACATAATATGGTCAGAGTAAAAAAAAAAATCATGATATTTCAGGTGGTTGCTTTTTTCATGTTCCATGTTGGTTGCACCACATGACTTTGATTTGTTTTGAGGTTTTTAAAATATTAATAAGCTATTTATTTTGTTACATTTAAGTAATAATAATAATAATAATAATAATGTAAAAAAAAAAAAAAATTACTGTCCTAATAATTTATTTATTATTAGGACAGTTGGAATAGCATGAACCCCCCCCCCCCCCCCCACACACACACACACAAAAATTGTTTTCTAAAAAAGTCTACAATTTTGGGGATTTATTTCTTCAAGAATTTAAGTATAATCCTTTTTTCTCTTAATTATAATACCATAAAAGTTGGAACACTTATCGAATTTAAAATTATTTACCTCTCAAAAATGTCAAAATTCAAAACTTGTTCATCGTAGAAGAGATGTATTCAAGTCATTGTACACATGAACTGAATAAATGAATATATCTGGACATTAAAAAAATAGCACTGACCCTGTCTGTAGCAAGCAGCACTAATAACTGTTGATAGGTTTTTAGGTTGTTTTTATCTTTATATATGTAGTATATTGTCTCTATGTGGCCTAATATTTTCAAAAGAAAAGGGAAACAAATGTAAAACTCTAATGGCTACCTATACCAAAATAAAATGAAGTTGGTTATAAAAGCTGGTTACTTTATATGATGTGCAAACTATAATAAAGTGCAGTGTTTATAACGTTGTGCCCTGTATATCTGATCATCTGCAGCACTGACACAGATATGAGCAAATCAGCAAATCCATGAAAACAATAGCGCCTTAAGCAATATCCTCCTTGCCTTACCGGCCATGCCTGGAGAATCAGGACTCTTACGTACTTGGCTTGGTTTGTTTGCTTGTTTTGTGGGCAGGGACGTTGAGGAACAGGCCGTCTTAGAAAGGATTTCATGATTAATTGCAAATCCGTTTGCTTTGATATTAGAGGCTATACTGCGAGCGAGGAGCCAGTCAGTACAGTTACAGTAAAAACGTTAATCCACGTTCCCAACTAGTTACCGTGTTGGTTTGTAGCAGTTAGTGTGGCTGAGGTATGTACAACTCATTTCTCATTTTTTTACCTAAATATGCCAAATATGGGATCTTGAGTTCTATAGACGTCAAAGAAGGAGCTTTCAACATTTAATAATGTCTGTATAGACTAATCAAAACCTGCAATGGTTCTCTGCAATGCTTTAACATGGGAACATGCTTTCTACCTACTCTTTCTCCTTACAGCGATTCCTCTTAGACATGGGATGTATCGCACAGAAACGTTTGTTTATAATGCTGCCATCAGTTTATTAACAGGAAATAGGCTGTGCACATCATCTGCTGGATTTGAATATCTTGCAGAGTCGGTTTCATAACATTCAGTGGTGTGTGTGTGGGCATGCGATCTGTCATTTCTGGAACGAATGAGCCTCATACATGTGTTTTTGTGTGTGTGTATAAATAGCTTTAATTTCTCACTTATTCCATTTCTCTTTCCATCTTTGTTTACTTTCACTAGCACTCTGTTTCCTTTGCATGTGCACATCTTAATGTCTTTCACTTTCAGTATCAGTCACTGACAGACCCCTGACACCTACTCATGTTCTATTTATTCCTCTTGTAGACGCCAGGAGTCATTTTCGGCTGGATATGCGGTGACTCTGACCTCTGATCAACAACAGAGTGGTTTACAAGGTAAGGAGAACGCTATACTGTCCGAAAAAAATAGCTTTTAGCGGTACAACAGATTGTATATTGGGGCAGTGTCATTAAAGCGACTACTTGGCACTTTATATCCATCCCTAAAAGGGCACATTAGCATGTTAAGAGTATTAATATGTACCCTGAATGTGTTACTGTGAACCCTTTTGTGCTGCCCACCTGTTTACATCTGAAGAAAGCATTTTCCTGAGAGTGTAAAAGGTTTGAAGTCTCAACACAAAATTGGTCAGATTGGTGAATACAGTCAAGCATATGGATTTATGTATCTCACAAAACCTTATCTATCTATCTATCTATCTATCTATCTATCTATCTATCTATCTATCTATCTATCTATCTATCTATCTATCTATCTATCTATCTCTCTCTCTCTCTCTCTCTCTCTCTCTCTCTCTCTCTCTCTCTCTCTCTCTCTCTCTCTCTCTCTCTCTCTCTCTCTCTCTCTCTCTCTCTCTCTCTCTCTCTCTCTCTCTCTCTCTCTATCTATCTATCTATCTATCTATCTATCTATCTATCTATCTATCTATCTATCTATCTCTCTCTCTCTCTCTCTCTCTCTCTCTCTCTCTCTCTCTCTCTCTCTCTCTCTCTCTCTCTCTCTCTCTCTCTCTCTCTCTCTCTCTCTCTCTCTCTCTCTCTCTCTCTCTCTCTCTCTCTCTCTCTCTCTCTCTCTCTCTCTCTCTATCTATCTATCTATCTCAATCAGTCAGTCAGTCAGTCAGTCAGTCAGTCAGTCAGTCAGTCAGTCAGTCAGTCAGTCTGTCTGTCATCTGTCTATCTATCGATCAATCTGTCTATCTATCGATCAATCTGTCTATCTATCTATCTATCTATCTATCTATCTATCTATCTATCTATCTATCTATCTATCTATCTATCTATCTATCTATCTATCTATCTATCTATCTATCTATCTAAATCAATCAGTCAGTCAGTCTGTCTGTCTGTCATCTGTCTATCTATCGATCAATCTGTCATCTATCTATCGATCTATCTGTCTGTCTGTCTTTCTGTCTGTCTGACATCTATCTATCTATTGATCGATCTATCTATCTATCTATCTATCTATCTATCTATCTATCTATCTATCTATCTATCTATCTATCTATCTATCTATCTATCTATCTATCTAAATCAATCAGTCTGTCTGTCTGTCTGTCTGTCTGTTATCTGTCTATCGATCGATCGATCTGTCTGTCATCTATCTATCTATCTATCTATCTATCCATCTATCCATCTATCCATCTATCCATCTATCCATCTATCCATCTATCCATCTATCCATCTATCTACAGTGTCTGTCTTTGTTTTTGTAACATTCGGCCATAGAGGCAAACAGCTTTTATTTTCCCTGATGCCACTGGCAGTTTTATTTGTATAGAGCGCTGCTGTATAAAGAGGAAAAGTGTTTAATTTTGCATGTGTTTTCCCTCCTTTGTTTCCTCCTTTCCTGTGAATAAGCAGAACTGCAACTTCTCTAAATTTTGTGAGATTAAATACCACATATGCTGCATCACAAAGGTACGGTCTGACCGAAACGTTTAAATTGTGTCAGGAGGAAACATGATTCTCGGATTTCTAATGAGCTGCTTTAGAGTTGCATCTCTTGCATCAGCAGCTTTGAACTTTACCAAGAACAGGAACATCACATGACTTCATTTCCTGTTTGATAATGTGCACAGCGCTCACAACTAAAGCTACCTATTCTTATTTTAATTTTAATAGCGCAGTATTGTTTTTCTCTTTCTTAGGGCCTTGAGACAGTTTTTTATTATTGTAATTTTTTTGCATTTTGTGTATTTACTGTAAATAACAGATGAGTTCAACAACAGACGAGACCGGAGGTGGAAGACCTCAGAAAACTGGGGGGAAAGACCACAAAAAGGTGTGTGTGCAATGCATAACAGAACTAAGTTTTATCTGTACTTATCAGGGATGAATTGATTAATTGTCATAATTTTTGCTTAACCCAACATATTTTTCTGTAGAACAATGTATTGTTTGTGCTGTGAGCTCTTAAGGGATTTAGTAGGATTGGGTCTTTGCATATCCCAATCTGATTTGTCATACTTGTGGTCTGAAATGTTGTTTTCCTACTGACTGTTATATAAAGTGACCACGCTATAACCATGTGCCATGCAATGTGTACCATGGACAGGAGGCTCAAGATATAAGGGATATTAGGATATTAGCAAAGTGGATGTTTGCCCACAAAATGGCTTGCTGGGTTTAAGGGGCAATGTTTGTTAATTCCAGGATAGAAATAGCTAGAACAAACAAGGACAGAAATAATTAGACTGCAGGAATACGTGGAAAAAAGACACACAGAACGTGATACATTGTAATACATCTGTCTTAAAGTGTTTAGGAAAATGTCCAGGTCACTTTTCACCCCCAAATCATAGAATACAAATAAATAAAACAAAGAGTATTATTTAAATTAAGCACCTACTTGCCCACCTTCCCCACAATTACTGTAGTGCCACAAAAAAAAAAAAAAAACTATGTATATATATATATATATATATATATATATATATATATATATATATATATATATATATATAAATTTCATAAAATATTTAATTTCTTATTAAAATAATACATTAAAATATTTTTTTAATGCAATAAGTAATTATACTTAAATTGACTAAAAAGAAGTATTCATCACTTTTAAAGTATTAATACCATTTACCAAGTATTAAGTATTTATGGTAAAACTTTTAATAAAATAATAATAATCATTTTGTGTTACAGTATTTATAATCTAATTATAATCATTGAGGAAAAATTACAATTCCAAATAAATGTGTCTGGACACATTACATTAACAAAATAAAAAAGTAGTAAAATGTGTTTATTTGTATTGAACAAAATGCAAAATATAATTTCTTATTTTCACTTGGGCATGTGCTTTGCTTTTTTGTAATTCATTAGGGTTATTATTGTTATGATACCTGTCTCTTGCTTAGGACTCTTATTTTGAAGTGTATTCTTGTTCCTATTGTTCCTGCTGTTTGACTTCCTATTATTAGTTCCTGTTTCCTTTGTTTCCATTGCCTTGTTTGTTCCAATAGTTACCCTTGTTAGATTGCATACTTACCCTCATTAGTTTCCATAGTAACTCATTACCCTCACCTGTTCCTTGTTAGCCTCCTGTCTTCATGTGTATAAATACCCCCATGTTTCAGTCAGTGTTTGTCAGTTGTTGTCTTTGCATGGTTTGAAGAGTTGTTCTGTTTGTGTTTTTTTGTTTCTTCCTTGCATGGATTACCTTTTTGTTTCTTTAATAAATACTGTTTGCAATTAGATTCAAGCCTCTCCTCTTCCCTGCATCGACCGTGACAATTATAAGTCCAGGATTAGTTTCCAAAATGAAAGTGAAAATAATTGAGTCTGTGAAAGACATTTAGTTGGTTCAGAGTTATACTAGTATTCTAAATGTTTGATAAAACACCAGATTTTACACTTTTTTGCAGCTGCCATCACAATCCAAGAGTGTTACAGTTTCACAATACTGTATTTTTTTCACAATACTGTATTTTTTTATATTTATTTGCTCACATTGTAACATTCTACCAGTAATACCAAGTAAATGTCTTCTTGTAAATGCCCTCTAAACGTGGCCATATGCCTCAACTTCCTTGTCTTTGACTTCCTCCCATGTGTGTTGTTACTGTAGTACTGATAAGAGTGGCCTTATCTCTGCACAGTGATGATTATTTTTTCTCTGCGTGTCAGTATTTTCCTGTTTCTTTATTCATTTTCTTCAGCCCACAGCTGAAGCCTTGAGAGGAGCCATCCAGCTCGGCATTGGCTACACAGTCGGCAATCTGACCTCCAAACCAGACAGAGATGTTCTCATGCAAGACTTTTACGTTGTTGAGAGTGTCTTTCTCCCAAGGTACAGTATTAACGTACATGTACCGAGCTTCACACTCGACAGATGTAATGTGTGGTTGCCATTTACTCACTATTCAAACACTGAGATACAATGGCCCTGTTCCAAATGTCAACAGTTCTGTTGTATTTTGATATAAGCTTGTGTAATATTTTCTGCATGATTAATTAGCACTGCTGAATTCCTACTGCAATTGGTCAATGCCTAAAAATGCTGTATAGAGTAGCTAGGTTTTGAAATAGTGCTACACAGTTTTGTTTTAATAACGAAGTAATGAATATTGTATCTTTTGTCTTTCAGCGAAGGCAGTAATCTGACCCCAGCTCATCATTACCCTGACTTTCGCTTTAAGAATTATGCTCCTTTGGCTTTCCGTTACTTTAGGGAGCTCTTTGGGATTAAACCAGACGATTATCTGGTAAGACTAAGATAATTATTTACAGTCAAGAATCCTGAAATTCTAGAGTAAGCAGGTCATTCTCAGGAAACAGTACCATTTGTATCATAAAAAATAAATACAATTTTTATAATTTAATCTAAAAAAAAAATTACTGCTGAAATTTAAAAAGATCTTATTCTCAACCCCCCAAAAAAGATTAAAGGGGCTATATGTAGAATTCAGAAACCCTTGTTATTAGTGACTGGTGGCCGTTAAGTGAACTGCAGCCAGCAACCTATTGCTCTTGCTCGCACTCGTGCACGTGACGTACAATACTGAACGTGATTAAGTGCTCCGATATACTCACTGCAAAGTTCTTTTTCATTCTTTGCTTAGAAGTAAAAAGAAGTTTGAAATACCTTTGCAGTGATATACTGAAAACGAACATCCCGACACCATCCTCACTGCTGAGAGCGACGTTTAGATGAATATGTAAATATGTGCTGTGCGCTTTCCTCTCAATAACAAAATAAACACACAACAAAAATGACAGCAGTGAGAAAACAGCAGTTAAGAAAACATCTGATCATAGCGATGTGGATATGTTTGTACCAGTTCTCCGAGTCCCCGGCATCATGTCGACACTGATATGATAGTTTGATTATAAAGTATATTTAAGACTATAGACTATATAGATCTGGCTATGTGAGGCTATAGTTTGAATGAATCCCTTTTCTTTGCATGCCACATTGAAATTTCAGTACGGAATAGCTCTTGCGCCATTATCCTGAACATTGTATAAGCATTTGTTTCATGTGTCATTGAACGGAAGAGAGGCTCTCTGGAGCGTAAACATCACATAATGTGGATTTTCCCAGCGAAAATCTCCCGACTCCTTCACATAATAAATAGTCTACAGGCTTTCATAGACAACGTAGGATATCAGGGAAGTTTTTTATTAAGTTTCATTACAAGCTGTTCACTCATTGGCAATACAAAAAGCAATTAATACATTTACAAATAACCGCTTTAAAATAGAATGTTTTAAACTTAAAATGCTAATTTACTAAAATGAACAAAATTATTTTTTTTATTTCAAATGTTGCATTACATTAAACAGTCAATATATTAAATAATAGGACAAAAAATAATAAATAACTAATGAAAAATAAAGTTTAGCATCCTGTAAATTATGTCATTGCAAAGTCATTGGGACACAAACGAGGCAGTGTTAATTTCGTATTGTTTATTTATTATTCTAATATTTATTAATATATTTAGTTTTTTATATTTCTGTTAAGCTTTAATTTGTTTATTTCAGTTTTAGTTGGTCATTTTAGTACTTCATTTTAAACTTATTTTATTTCAGTTAGTTGCCAAGGCAGCATATAATTATCATTTCATTTTAAGTTTTTCTTCCCATCTGATATTTACATTTTATTTTATTTGAGCTTTATTTCAATTATTCTAAGCAGTTTTAGTTTTAGTGAACATTGACTACACATAAATGAGACCATTTTAAATGAAAGTGCACGTGTGTTTGTAGAATCTGCATTATTAATGCATGTTTTTATCTGCAGTACTCTATTTGTAAAGAACCTCTGATCGAGCTGTCGAACCCTGGAGCGAGTAGCTCATGGTTTTACTTAACCAGTGATGATGAGTTCATTATAAAGACTGTGCAGCACAAAGAAGCTGAATTTCTGCAGAAGCTGCTTCCAGGATATTACATGGTGAGCCACACGACCTGCCACAAGAGTGACAATAAAACAGGAAGAAACTGCACTATTCACCCTCTTTAGTGATTCTTTTTTTCATCTAAAACATTCCAGTTCCTCACATTTAAAATGAATGTTTAAGTATAAAAATGAGTAATGCAGACTCAAGATAATCATTTTATTGCCGTTTCATGGCCCTGTTTACTGTTGAAATACAGGACTACACTGCACATTAAAAACACATTAAACAGTCAGTTAACAGTCAACCCCCACTATCTTCAATTTTACAGTAAGTATACCATATTTTTCACAGCGATTTTGAAAAACGTATCTGTCCTTCTCGATTGCAGAATCTGAATCAGAACCCAAGGACCCTCTTACCGAAGTTTTACGGGCTGTACTGCATTCAGTGTGGTGGTGTTAATATCAGACTGGTGGTGATGAACAACATTCTGCCTCGCTCTTTGAAAATGCACTACAAATACGACTTGAAGGGCTCCACTTACAAACGCAGAGCGTCACGGAAGGAGCGCAGCAAATCTTCCCCGACCTTTAAAGATCTGGACTTCCAGGAGATGCACGAAGGTCTTTACTTCGATGCAGACACGTACAGCGCCTTGATGAAGACTCTTCAGAGAGATTGTCGGGTGAGTCGTGTTGTTGAACACTGTAGAACTCTTTGGGCCCTATTTTAACGATCTAAGCGCATGGTCTAAAGCGCAAGCGCACTTAGGGCGTTTCTAAAGCCACTTTTGCTACTTTAACGACGAGAAAAATGGTCGGCGCGCCCGGCGCATGGTCTAAAAGTGTTGTCCCTATTCTCTTAATGAGTAATGGGTGTGTTTTGGGCGTAACGTGCAATAAACCAATCAGAGTGTCATTATTTTCTTTGTGGAATTTGCAAGCGGAAAGACTGAACTCTCCAGAGAGCAAACGGATCTGCTTGTGCACGAGGTTAAAGCTTACAAGCAAACCATCTACAGAACAAGCCGGATTCCACCATATCATTATGTAGGCTATACAATAATAATATTTTACATAGTAATCCTTTTATTTTTAATATTTGGCATGTTTGTGTGCTGCTGTAGGCTCATATTTCTAATGCGCTCATCCTTCCCTCGCGGGTCAAAATGATCGAAGCCCTAAAATTATACTTACATTTTTATTTTTATTTTTGTCCAGAAAGCTTATTTTATTTCATTATGATAATATCTTTTCTATTTTTTAATGCAAATTTTTTTTTTACCTTTAAATTACTATATTTAATAAAAAAATAATAAATAAATAGTCATTTAAGCACATTCCTCACATTCTTTCAACTTATAATTCAAAATAACTCACAATTTTATGCCTAAACCTTTTAATTCAGCTCAAAATGTCTCTTGTGGAAAAAAAAATTATATAAAAATTATATTTCATGACTCTAGCCACTAGATGGCCTATATAGCACTTTTTGGAGCAAATGAGCTGTTTCCCCTGGGTCCTAAAGTCAGTTTTTCTTAAGGATGCTTTCAGATACACATGTAGACATTATAAAATCATTTTTTGGTAAAGTTTTAGCATTTATAGTTAGAATTTTGAGCATTTTAAGTTTTTCTATGTGTATTGAAGCATTCTTCGCATTCCATTCATCCCTGATTTGTTACACAAAAACTCGTGGTTCAAGTCAAAGGTCAATTTTTTTTTTAAATTACAAAAAACATTCCGGGTCAAAATGACCCGAGGGAAAGATGAAGGTTAAATAACAAAAAAATAAACACTGCACCATTGACTTTAGACCAGGTTTCAGTTGGTCAATGGCGTAGTCTATTTCAGTTGCCTCAAAATAGCAACGCGCCAACAATGCGCCTGAACACAACTTTCAGACCAGCAGCCCATGGGCGCACAAATGGGTGCAAATGCATTTGCTATTTAAACAAAGTGGTGCAGGACATGAAAATGATAACTGTGTCAGGCTGAAACTAGCAAAAAACCCTTGCGTCGCGCCTGGCGCTGCATTGCACCGGCTGTATGATCGGGCCCTTTGGCATTATAAGTGACTTGTGGTTGTGATTTCAATTCATTTTCTTTCTCAGGTGCTGGAAAGCTTTAAAATCATGGACTACAGTTTGCTGCTGGGAATCCATGTTCTGGACAAGAAGATGAGGGGGAGAGGAGGCCGAGGGGACAGTAAGCGTCAGGGTGGGCAGAAGGTCCTGTACTCCACAGCCCGCGAGTCCATTCAAGGAGACGGCAAAGCTGCCGAGCCTCTCGCCGACGCCGATGACGACACGTGAGTGGAATCGCTCCGTTTTTTTAGAGTAAACAGAAATAAAAGATGCCGTAAGCGGTTTATGTTGTTTGGCAAACTTTCACCACACGCCCTTTCTCCAAAAATATATCCTTCAAAGACATATCAGCCTACTGTTCAAAAGTTTGGGGTCAGTACTTTTCGTTTAAAAAAGAAATTAACACTTTCATTTAGCAAGGATGCATTAAATTGATGATAAATGCTGTTGTTGTTTTGATTTTTATTTAATTTTTTACTTTATATTCATCAAAGAATACTGAAAGAAATACAGCAGTTTCCACAAAAATATTAGGCAGTAATGGCTCCTGAAAATTCAGCTTTGCCATCACAGGTATAAATGGCATTTTAAAATATATTAAAAAAGAAAACTGCTATTTTAAATTGTAACAATATTTCACAATGTTACTGTTTTTACTGTATTTTTGATCAAATAAATGCAGCCTTGGTTTAAGTTGTTTGGCAAACTTTCACGACACGCCCTTTCTCCAAAAATGTCATTCAAAATTTGGGGTCTGTACTTAAAAAATAATAAAAGAAATTAACATTTTCATTCAGCAAGGATGCATTAAATTGATAATAAATGCTGTTGGGTTTGTTTTTTCTTACTTTATAAAAAAATGCAGCACAGAAATATTAATCCGTAATGGCAGTAGATTTGCCATCACACAGATAAATTACATTTTAAAAATATTAAAAAAAGGTTATTTTAAATTGTAACAAAATTTCACAATATGTTTACACTTTATTTTGATGGTCCCTTTAAAGGGTTAGTTCACCCAAAAATGAAAATTCTGTCAGTAATTACTCGCCCTCATGTTGTTCCAACCCCGTAAGACTTTTGTTCATCTTCGGAACACAAATAAAGATATTTTTGATGAAATCTGAGAGCTGGCTCACTCCTCCATAGGCTGCTAGGTAATTTCATCTGTTGGCCCAGAAAAGTTAGTAAAGACATCGTTAAAATAGTCCAAGTGATTACAGTGGCTCAACCTTAAAGGGGTCATATAATGCCATTTTTGTACAAGCTAATATGATTCTTTAGGGTCAAAATTAAAAGTTTGTAATTTACTTTAATTAAAAATTCTCATTAGTATTGTAAGAAAACACAAATTTTGCCTGTTCAAAAACAGCTCTGTTTTCAGCACACCATTTCAGTGCATGTTTCTTTAAATGATAATGAGCTTTGCTCACCCCGCCCCTCTGTTCTGTGCGTACACAGTTTTAATAACACAATAACCATAACGCGTTGTTCATTATAAACGTGGAATTATGAATTATATTGAGAACGTTGTATATAGAAAACATGCTGTAATGTACCCTGAGTGTAAACCTTAGCCGCATTCATCGTGAAGCGTGCAAGCGATTTGCAAAGATTAATATAAATATTAATATAAAGGTTAATAAAACGTTACACTCACTTCTTCTTCTGGAGGTGCAGCAGGAACACGAATAGTTGGTACCGATCCTTTTTTCAGGAGCAGCTTCTTAGCAAAACCAGCTTTATACTGACCCTCGTTTGTAAAGCAGTCTGGTGAAATGATTCGCGCAAACATGAAAGCATTGACATTGATCGTGGGGAATATTCCCTTCGAAAACAAACTCAGCCACTGCGTCTTCAGCTGTTCGGATTTAGGAACATCAATATGATGCTGTGTTCGTTATTACACCCAAGAACACCACAATCGCTTAGACGCCATTCTGCTCATAGACAGTGCTCCAGCGTATCAACAATGACCGCGCTGGTCCGCGCGGACTATGATTGACAGCTCGCTCACGAGCGAGGGTGGGTCTGTGTTGAAACGCTGCTGTCAATCAACAATCGTGGGAGGGGCGTCGATTTTGTGACATCACAAAATCAAACGGCTTGATTTGAGAGAGGGGAAAACATATAAGAAGATAAAAAAAAAAAACACTGGATGGATTTTTATCATTTTATGATGGTTGTGTACAGGCACTGCCAACACACATTTCAGTACAATCAACTTGTAAAAGTGCATGTACCATTATATGACCCCTTTAAGTTTATCAAGCGACGGGAATACTTTTTGTGCGCAAAAAAACAAACAAAAATAATGACTATTATGTGTGGGCCTCTGACGTGAGTTCACGAGAGCCACGACGCATGCGCGAGAACTGAGATGATGACGCTCACATTCATTAAATGGGAAAGTGTGAAAGGTAAGCCATTCATTTTGTGGCATTGGTAAGGCACTTTTACGTTTTCTTGTTGGTTTCTCACGATTCGGACATCCAGGAAATGCACACTTTAGAGCCATTTTAAACACTACATCGAGACCCATCTGCATCATCTTCTCAGTTCTCGCGCATGCGTCGTGGCGCTCTCGTGGACTCGCATCAGAGGCCCACACGGAAGAAAATGAATAGTGTTAGTAGAGTGTTAGTAGACTGGTAGGGTTCGGGTTAGAATAAGTTGACTTGTAGTTTCAAAGTTACTTATAGTCAGTATAATGTCTGTTGAGGAGCATCACAATAAAGAGTTAGCAGATATTAAGCAGACAGTCTACTAATACTCTAATGAGAGTTAGTTGACATGTAGTGGCAAAGTTACTAATAGTCAACAGAATGTTCAAAAGGGACCATCAAAATAAAGTGTTACCCACAAATACTACTGTTTTACTGTATTTTTTGATCAAATAAATGCAGCCTTGGTGATATATATGTTATACCATGGTAATTTGCCAGCATTGACAACTTAAAGCTGTTATTGATGTTTGTAGAGAGAGAGAGAGATTATTACCTGTGTCTTCAGCATCTCTCTCTATATATTAACAGTGATGCTGTGAGTTTAATTCAAAACCAGCAATGCTATCCCCTTGTTACTGAGAAATATAATAATGTAGCAATTCAGTTGCAAAGCTATTTTATTACTAAATAGCTCTGTGTGTGCAGAGACAATTGACATATGTGTGTGTGCGATTCAACAAAAACAGTGCATTAAATATAGAACGGTGATTAAACTGACTGGAACTACCTGTGCATTAAACGGTTTTATTGCACACCTTCCAGCCAATCAGAATAGAGTATTCAGAAAGACCATGGTATAAATATATATATATATATATATATATATATATATATATATATATATATATATATATATATATATATATAATTATTTTTTTTTTTTTCCTGTCAGCTAATCTGAATACACAAAATGATTCATAGAAAAAATAGCGTTGTCAGGGAATCTGATCGACTACAAAAGGGGGATATTAGAATGTCAAAAAATGTAAAATTTCCAATAAATTTTATGACTGACCTTGGATTAGTTTTGAAATAATCATGTTTTTGTTCTAGATTGGGTGGCATCCCTGCTAAACACAAAGAAGAGAAGTTACTGATATTTTTGGGGATTATTGATATCCTGCAGTCCTACAGGTATGAGTCTCCTTATAACGGTTATGTTACAGTTCCTGTGTTTCCTTTCTGTGTTTAGTTCCCGTTGTTAGTTTGTTTCTATGGTTACTAACTGATTGTTTGATTATGTTCACCTGTTCTTCATTTAGTTTCCTTTGTTTGTATCTCCCTCGCTGCGTCCGAAATCGAATACTTCCCTACTATTAGTATGCGAAAAACAGTAAGCCAAAAGAGAAGTTTGTGCGAATACATAGTATTGGAAAAACAGTAAGTGAAATGTCCCCGGATGTCCCACTACTTCAGGTGAGATTCTGAAGTGTGTCTTCAATGGACACTTTACTAACCCATGAGGCCACAGGACAGGATTTGTGAATGGAAGTGAAGCGACTGACACTGGGAGGTCATGTGACATTATCGACATGGCATCTGTAGTACGTCCGGATTAAATTCATATTGCACACATTCATACTTATATAGAGCGTACTTTTTTAACAGTCGCGATGTAAATTCAAAGCAGCACCTACTTATTAGACAGTATGCAATTTCGGACGGAGCGCATGTGTTTCAGTTTCTCTTGGTCGGTTCTTGTCTGAGATTACATTTGTGTTAATGTGTGGTTCTTTGTGATCTCCTGTGAGTTTGACTTTGTAAATAAAGTCTATATATTGTGGATTACCCCGCTGGTCTTCGTCTTCATGTGTGTTTGCAGCCACATGACTGTGACACACCTGACAAAAAATGAATACTTCATAATTACTGATAATGATATTCATAATTAAATGTTGAATACTGAATATTTCTATCTTATACACATAGACTTATAAAGAAGGTTGAACACTCGTGGAAGGCTCTTGTGCATGATGGTGTATGTATTTTTCCTTTTTTTACACTGAAATATTCTTCTTATATACTACTATTTGAACATTATTATGATTTATGACTCTTTGCAACTTTGCATGCTAGGACACAGTATCTGTCCATAGACCTAATTTCTACGCTGACAGATTCCTGAAATTCATGGGTGGCACAGTATTTAAAAAGATTCACCGTAAGTTTAATGCTTCTTTATTATTTACAAAGGAATTTTGATTAAATGAATATGATCGTTTGAAATGCTGTACCACATCTCACATTTCTCCCTCTTTCTTTCCCCCCGTCTTTACTTTTAGCTCTTCGTGGTGCGTCCTCGAAAAGGAAGAAAAACTCTATCCAGTGCAGGTCAGCCTCACAGGAAGTTCTGTCGACTGTAAAAGAAGAGAGTCAAGAGGAGAGGAGGGCGCAAAGCCTCGAAAAACTCGAAAACATCGATGATACAGGTGCTTCTTGGACTAGCCGACTTAGAAGATACTTCCCTTTACACACATTTAAAAATCTTACATTTTTACTTAAAGGAACAGTTCAACCAAAAAAAAATTCAATTCTGTCATTATTTAGTGCATATCATTCCAAACATGCATGCTGTTGTTATTTTTGGAGCGATATGAGGGTGAGCAAATAATCATAGAATTTGAAAATGGATCTCTCTTTTTTCTTGAAAAAGAAGTTCACTTATTGAATGTGCACTTGTAGATTTTAAAAGTACATTTTTAAAAAATATTCTTGCCGATAACATAGTATTACTGAAATACTGTAAAAGGCCACTTAAGTGAACTTAAAGAGAATACACTTTTAATGAGGTATTTCTTAACACACTTTAGTACACTTTTAAAAAGTATGTAATGCCAAATTAATAGTTTTAATAGTTTTAAAGCATATTTTAGATCATTGTGTTTTTATAGTCTTATGTCATGCATTCAAGAAGTACACTTAATTTAATGTGTTGACTAACATACTTAAGCACATGCAAAGTACTTGATTATCGTTTTAACTGTAGTGTTTTTGTAATGATTTGAGTGGTTGCAATGAGCGCACGATAAATGGAGTACAACAAACAAACAGTCTTTAACCAAAATCCAACTAGGAATAACTAGGAGTAAAGATACACAAGCACGTATAGCGCAAACAATGGAAACTAAGGGCTTAAATACACAAGTGAGGCTAATCAACACAAACTGAAACAGGTGCGTAACTTAATCAAGTAAAAAAGGAAACTAACTAGTGGTGGGAAAATGAGAACAAAGGAAACAGGAACTAGAACTAAAACAAAAACATACATGTGATAGTGTTGTACAGGATTATATTTAAAGTTAGTTTTAAATTGCAACTTCATCACAAATGTGTAATTACATATATATTTAAATACATGATGCACGTATTGAAATTACATATAAAGGTGTAAATAAGTCGTTTCATTCACTACATTCGTTTCAAGTATAGTATTTCCATAAGTACTCTTTTTAAAAGTATACTAAAGTGTACTTCTATTTTTACAAGGGATGCCATACAATTTTTGATAATTTCTTCCAATGCTACTCTGTTTGACAGATACACTCTCCTCTCAGAAACCTGATGTTATTCCAAGCTCCAAAAGACTGGATCCAGCTATTTCAGCGGCCACTTTGTCTTCTGCTTACTCTATAGATGATGTGACCACTGAACTGCAAACAGAAAACAGGTGTTTATCTAACACATATGCTTACACACACATACTCACACACACACACGCTCGCTCACACACGCTCACACACACACACATACTCACACACACACATACTCACACATGCTCTCACTGACACACACACACATACACACACACATGCTCACACACATACACACGCACGCTCACACCCTTACACACACATGCTCTCACTCACACACACATGCTCACACACATGCTCGCACACACACACACGCTCACACACATACTCACTCACACGCTCACTGACACGCTCACACACACACATTCTCACACACATGCTCACTGACACACACACATGCTCGCTCACACACACACACACACACACACACACACACACACGCACGCTCACACCCTTACACACGCACGCTCTCACACACGCGCACTTACACACACACACACACACACACACACACTCACAAACACACACTCTCACACACACACACACACACACACACACACACACACACACACACACACACGTTTTAATGGGGACTTTCCATAGACGTAAGGGCTTTTACACTGTACAAACTGTATATTCTCTCCCCTTACACTAACCCTAAACCTGTACCCTACCCATCACACACAACTGCATTTTTATATTTTCAAAAAATGTAATTGCATATGTTTTATAAGTTGTTTTCCTCACACATTTTTGGTCCTCATAACGTTGGGAATACCTGGACCACACGCACACACTTACTCACACTAATATATACATATTAGTTTAATTAAAAAGGTCTTTGTGAACTTCCATATTTCTTCACAGGACTTAAATACAATGTTATTGGCACCAAAGCTTTCTGTCTGACTTATCAAGGTTTTGTTTCTTCTTTTGTGTAGAACGTCGAGCTCGACTCTTGCTCTGGAGGACAGCGCTCCTCCTCTTCCGGGCACACCTGAGTCTGGTCTGGACGTCTATCTGGTCAGTAGAGTCGAGTTAAAGCACATATCACTGCTCTCATTACATGACTGGTGTTGTAGTTCCCCTGGAACTCAAACTCTTTTGTGTCATTCGCTCCAGATCATTGATTGTGGCTTATATTATTTTCTCTTTAAGTGATGCGTAAGGCTTTCTGAAGTGGACCAGATCATCGAAACATTGCTGTTTCACCCGTCACTCCACAACTTTGCACAATGGATATCTCTAGCTGCTAATTCACACGGACTGAGAAAAGCCTTATACGTTTGAAACAATGGCAGAGTGATTGCCACACTATAGAACTGCAGTGCCTTACACTGTGCACTTTGTACCCACTCGAAAACACAAGTTTGTTGCAAAATAATAGTTACACACACTCCCATTAGACCAGTGCACTGTAACTGTCTCATAAATGCACTGGTCGGTACACATGTTAAAGGCATGACACCTGATTAAAGCATGTGTCATTCAAAGAAATGTATAATTTATTCTATAATAATCATGGTATAATTATATTGTGAGCACTCCTGACTTGTATTGTGTGAGTAATGATTTCATTCATTTATTTGATCATTACAGTACGATGACTAGTACCAAAAATTAAGTTTTGGTCATGTGATTTTGATGTACAATCGGCACAATTATAATGGTCTATGTTACTTTGTGTAAAGATTTAAATGGGTTTAAAAGTTAAAAACCATCAATCTTTAAAAAACTTTTTATAAAAATGTATTTAAATATATTTTGATTAGAGTAATATATTAATTAAATGTGCTTTTATGTATAATGTTTTTAGTTGCTATTAAATGCTGCATGTTCAGTAGGACTTTTCTACTTTTTCTGCCTCGCATGAATTTGTCTGTCTATAAGATATGCCTGAAGAGCTGTAAGGTACATTAATGCACCAATCATTATTTTTTTCTAGTTATTCTAATGTTTAATTAACTTAAAAAAATACAGTTATAAAATATGGAGGATCAGGCCTGCAGAAATTAAAAATAAATAATTCAATTTAATCCTGAATTTATTTATATTTTCATATATATATATATATATATATATATATATATATATATATATATATATATATATATATATATATATATATAATTTATTTTTTACATTTAGTTATGCGTTCATTTATTTTTATATTTAACTATCCCCACATGTATTTATTTCCATGTTTATTTATTTATTTATTTCTGCAGATTTGGTCCTCCATAATATTGTGCAATACATAATAACTGCTTGCAATGGACAAATACAATCCACTAGGGGGTGTTTTGGTGTTGTTTGTCCCTGTAGGTGTAGGATATGCTCTTTGATCAAACCAATATATTATGTAGATTATGCACTGTATTTATTACATCAAAATGTATATTACTGTACAATGGGATGGGGTAAAGTCTCTTTAAGGATAATATGCCTATTTCTAGTCTCAAATAAAAATATATTTTATTGAATTTTGTTTGAAGCAACGCAATTCACGTGAAAAGAAATTATGAAAGGTTTATATGATTAATAAACATTTAAATATAAAGATAGGAAGATTAATAGTCGCAAATACTGATAAGGAAACATGTCACCATAAGCATATTTGAGCAAGATATTAGTGATTTTAAGTACACACTTAATCAAAATAACTTTTTTTTTTCTTAAAATCTCAAATAACAACACCATGTAACCTAGAAGAACCGAAAATCAAGCTCGTGTCTCAAAATGGATATGATTATTGCACGGAATATGATTTTACAAATCATCTAAAAAAAAAACATTTTAAAATTTACCCTATTAAACGTAATGATATCTTTTCGACATTTTATATTTTTATATATATTCTGACTATTATGATAAAACAAAATAGTGTACAAGTTTAACCACTACATGTCAGAAAGAGTAAACTCTTCCACTGTTTAAAACAAGTCTGGTTAAATCGATGGTCAGATATAAACAGGAATGAAGCGGCGTGGTCACGTGGTTTGAGTCACTGCTGGGCTCACCTGCGCGCTCACGGACACGCCCATACCTGGAGGATCCAGGAAATCTGGGATTGTACACTGAATCGAGGTGTTCAAACTTTCTCTGGAAGTGTCCAGTCACATATAGATCACCCCGAACCCCGCACGTTTCTGGCAGGAGTTTACGGATCTTCGGTATCGGCCTCTCTAAAGGTAACGTGACACTCTTCACACTGGAGCAGTTTTGTTGTTTCGGTCGCATTTCCCTGTTCACTGGTTTCGGTAGTCTATTGTTTAGGGGAGGAGGCTGATAAAAACCTAAGTAATGTCACTGGAACGTACAACAGCTGCTGTTAGATTATGTACACATTAATGTGAACTTTAGTACGGACTTGTGTGTGCTTTTATCATTTCGTTGAATGCAGTTGTCGTGTTTTGGCAGCGTGTTTCTTCAGGCCTACAGTAGCCCGTCCTGTCATGAAAGACCAGTGTGTTCTCTGACTTTGTCCAGTGTGTGTGTTTCTCACGAAAGTGTGTTTTCCTCTCATGCGTGCTTTTGAGTTTCGTGTCATAACGCTGGAGTGTTATGACGTCTAACTAAACTTATTTTAAACTTTTTTCTTTGGAAAATGTGATTTTTTTTTTTTTTTTTTGTTAAATAAATGGAAAAACTTATTTAAAAACAAGAAAAAGTTTAAGATAAAGTTATTTAAAAGAAAAAACATAAGTAGTTTTACAATTATGTCCAATTTTTTTTAAAAAAAGGTTAACAAAACTGCTTTAAATAATTTGAACTCTGCTTAATCTAACTAGCATGGAGAAAAAAAATAAATAAAGACAGGAAATGATATCATAGAGAGGACACTCATGACTGTGTCAAGGTCAATAAATCTCCCAAAATATCAGATATTTTTATTGCTTCTATGTTATTCCACAGTTAATGTTCTCCTCAAAACAGTGTGAAAATATGGAAGCTTGTTTCCGCCACAGAATATAAAATAAAAAAGGTCATTGTGACTTTTTATTAAACAATTCTGACTTTTCTTGTAATTGCAAGTTTATATCTCAGAGTTTTGAGGAAAGAAAAGTCCGAATTGCGTGTTTTTAATCTTGCAGTATTGACTTTCTTAGAATTGCAAGATTAAAACTTTTAATTCAGATTTTTTTTCTCAAAACTATGAGATATAATTAATTAAAAAAAAAAAATACGAGAAAAAAAGTCAGAATTGTGAGATAAAAAGTCTTGATTATCGAGTTTTGTGAGTTTATGTTTCTCAAATCGGATAGTCCTAGGAAAAAATTAGAATTTCTAGAAACAATGCAGAATTGTGAGAGAGCTTATAGCCTAAACTTGCATTTCTGAGGAAAAAAGTCAGAATTGTGAGATATAATCTGGCAATTTGGGGAGACAAGTCAGAATTAAAAATGTATATCTTGCACTCCTGGCTTTTTTTCTCAGAATTATGCAAGTTGTAAACTCCGAATTGTGAGATATAAACTCGCAGTTGTGAGAAAAAAAGTTTTCCAATTACCTTTTTTTTTTTTATTGCATTGCATTACGGAAACTGTAAATGAATGCTGTAAATTTTGTCACAAATCTTGAGACGAAACAATGACTGTGATAAGATATGCCAGACAGTGCAAGTTGCTTTCAGTCAAAACAGCTCAAACATGCATTTTAGTCTGGGACAATTTTATTCCTGGTCTGTGAAACCGGATGCAAGTGTCCTACTCTCATTCCTCATGTCCAGGTGTGAAATGTAATGTGAAATGAAATGGACTCATAGTTTTGTTCTGTGACTCAGAGTTTCTCTCATGAGAGGACAGCAGTGGTCCTATAGGGCGGATGAAATCAGCGCTCTCCTGATAAGAATACTTTCTGGTTGTGGAAATAAACCCAGAATAACAGAACCCTTTAACCTGACATAATCCTTAAAATCCTGAATGCATCATTAAATTTATGTTAAAGCCTATTTGAGATAAACTGCTTGATCATGGGTTATTATTACAGGCTTATATGTTTAACTCTGTGAAGCTAAGTGTGATTGAAATGTGACATGTTTTATTTGATGATTGGATGTACATATGTGCATTGGCATTGCATAATGTCGACTGATTCTGCATTAGCCGAACACATGGGGTAAGAGGAAAGAAAGCTTAGCTTACACTGCCACGCGACGCTTACGTAAAGGCATTAAACGACTCGGACAATAGGAGAAATGAACGAGAACACAAAATCATTTTTCTGTTTGGTGAAATTATGTTATTTGTTCACATTTAATATGAGCTTGGCAGAATCAGTAGACTGAAAATAGAAAACTGAAACCACGTTTATGGCTGGTTTCGTAATGCTTATGAGTTCTTAATCCACTTGAGCTGAATTGAAGGATTTTCTAAACATTATGCTGTGGAATTCATGTTCGTGTCTTCATCTGTTAGATGGGTGTTCATAGAGAAATCATCGACTAGTCTTGCAAACATTTCTAGATTTTAAGAATCTTTTTATTTTTGGTGTTTTCTAAAAATATTGTTCATATTAACATGTTCAGGGGTGAATATATATATATATATTATTTGACCTGTGTACTTTTCATATTATTGGAAAACGTCTGATGCTGGTGCTGTTTAATGTGCCTCAAGCTTATTTCAAAATCCGTTCAGGCTGGACTGAGTTTGAGTGCCTGAGCAGCTTTTACATGAGTCAGACTGAAGGACAAAGTTCATTTGTTCATGTGGGTCAACAGTTTAGAACTAAACAATACATTATCAGCAGGATATGATATACTGTAGTATTTCTTATTACTACATAGTTAAACTGTGGAATGTGTAGCAATAAAAACAGTAAAAGCAATTCTACGTCTAATTGTAGTAATGAAGTCATCCATTTAAACTATTTGCAAATGTTTTATTTTAAAATATGCACGTATTCACTCTTAATCGGATGTCTGTATGTTGAAAATGCTAAATGTTTCTTGTTGCATTTCAGTGACAGTTATCATGTAAAGCAGATGTTTTCAAACCTGTCCTGGGCTGGTCCCATTTTTATGCCCTTCCCTCACTATCTTCCCTCACTATCTTCCCTTACTATCTTCCCTCCTTCTCGTTCACTTGGATGTATGTCATTAGCTGCGTTTCCACCGCAGGAACTTTCCCCAGGAACTAGAATATGAATATTTCCCTTTCAGAAAGTCCCTGCTTGCTAGGTAGTACTTTTTCAAAGTTCAGGAACATTCAGGGGTGGGACTTGGGCGCTGGACTTGCTGATTGGTTGAGCTCATACCGCATTTTGATTGGTTGACTCCACGCAGCATTTCATCTGTTGCGATGCATGCGGTTAAAAGGGGTGGTATAATGCTTTTTTCGCAAGATAGAAAATAAGTCTCTGATGTAAAAAAAAAAAAAAAAGTCTCTGATGTCCCCAGAGTGTGTATGTGAAGTTTTAGCTCCAAATACACCACAGATATTTTTATATAGCATGTTAAAGTTGTCACTTTTTGAGGGTGAGCAAAAACGCACCATTTTGTGTCTGTTCCTTTAAATGCAAATGAGCTGCTGCTCCCGGCACAGAGGGCGGAGCTACAAGTGCTTCCTTTTACCTCACACCAAAATGCACTGAAAATGTTTGCCTTATGTTATGTTCAAACCGGAGTCAGACAATGATGGAGAGACTCAAGAAGAAGTGACAACATGCAGAAGCAACAGGACATTTCTGAATGGTTAGTTGATTAATTTATGTAGCTGATGGGTAGTTAGTTATCTTCTAGTCATTGATTTAGCATATTCTGTCTTGATAATCTATAAATCGTGTTCAGGGGGCGTGGTTTATGTAAATTCTAGGGTTGGTGATGTCACTAACCCCGAAGGAATGTCTGGTGTAGTCTCTACCAGCCGTTTGTCCTTAAAAAGCAATTTCTTTAAAGTCAAATATCTCCATTTGCTTTGTTTGTAACTTTTGAGCATTGTAACCGGGGCAATTTCCCCTTTATTTTCGCGGACGTATCGCTTGTGCTAATTAATGCGATATGGCTCAGCTTGTCAGTGAACTACGGCTCTGTGTTAAATGCCGCTCCATCTGAAAGCAGGTGATGGCGATTTACTACTAATCAAGGAACCGGCTTTACTGACGAGATGCGCATAACAATGTCATCCGATATATATCGCCCAGCCCTAATACAACCAAACCCTTGATCACTTGAATCTGCTGTGAAGCTGATTTATTATTTACAGTTTGTTTTACGCACCATTCTAGAGGCCTGTATAGGCTTGGACTGTTAGAGAAAAATAAATTACACAAACAAAAATGACAATACAATAAACTATAACTGTGTAAAAACAGTCTGCTTAAGTATTAAGTGGTTAAATGTCAAAATAACTCTAACATCTTACATTAGAGTTGTGTGGGGTGGGGGTAAATAAGTACAATCTACATCACAATCATGTTGTATTGTGGTCTTTGAATCTGCCTGGGCCCGTATTCATAAAGATTCTAAGAATCCTCTCAGAAAACTCTTAATTTAGCTTAAAAACTTTTACGTAGGAGTCTTAGCTTAAGAGCAATTCGGGACTGATCTGAGAGCAACTCTGAGTAAGGAAAAGACAAAAACTTTTATCTTAGTAAGAAGGCGGGGTTGACCCCGTTGCTATGTATGACACAATCTTTTGAAGACTGTGATTGGTTGGTTGTCCAAGAAGGGGAAAATAAGTGATTTTAAGTATAGGGTCTATTCTAAGCCTTCACTTTGAAATTACATGCGTAATTTTTCCTATTTGACCGTTCTCACACACACACATTATATATATAAATCCTTATTTTATTAACCATGCTGTTGATTTCCTATAAGGTATTTGCTTGGCTTAGAATGATAAAAATTGTTCCACTCTTTCTAATTACACTGATTGTTGGCATGTCTATTTAAAAGGTGGTTTGAATGTTGGTTTTAATGTATCAAACATGGAATTTTCCCAGTTGCCAAATATCGTAATGTAGTGATTACTTTCATTTCGGGCGCTATGGCATTTCTGCGCTGTGTTGGAGATATTAGCGTGTCTCTAAAAAGATCTGTCACAAACATGATCCCTGCATGATCTAATTTAAAGCGTCTTATTAACTCACTGTCATCCATTGTCTGCAACACATTTCTTCTCCTTCTTCGTCTTTCTGCCATTTTCTCCTCTGCTAAAGAAACTCTTAAGCCTCTTAAAAGTCCTCGTCCGTGCTCCTAACAATTTTGACCTTAAGACCTCTTTTAAGGGTTAAGATGCTTTCTGAATTACTTTTTTCTTTACTAGGATTTTTTCTTTAAATTTAAGAGTAAACGCCCACATTTCTAAGAATTTTCTTAGAATTTTGTCACTAGGAGCTACTCTTTGCATTAGGGATGTCAACGATTAATCGACGATCGATTAATTGTCGATAATACATTTAATCGATAAAACTTATCGATCATCGATTAAGCAGGTCTTCATGCGCGTGTGCGCTGCTCAACCGCGAAACATGTAAAGCGAGCGCGCCGGAGTTATGTTTGACATTTTACACCTTCATCATGACTATAAGTTTGCGTGTGCATTCGCAGCCTTTTGTTTTGTGCAAATGTAAGTTGTAATACTTTTTATTTTGTGTAGGCCTATCTATATCTGATTTATCTCATATTGGATGCATTTGGTTAAGAATTAACTCTGTAGTAAAGCGTCAGCTTCAGCGCGCGCAGCTCAAACGGCAGTGCACGACTAATAATGACTATTGGGACTGTAATATTACATAACATTATAAAGAGAACAATATTGTAATAAAACATTGTGAATTATTTGGGTTTAGTTGCCGTGTCGCGTTGCTCCAGGAAGCGCGCGTCCACAACATGAGTAGTTCTGAATGAATGGCACGTTAACTTAGTTCAAGATCACTTGTGCATGAATTTGCGTCATTTTGTGCAGATGTAATTTGTAATATTATGTTTATTTTTAATATATCTGATTAATCTCATATAGGATGCGTTTCTTTTAGATAAATAACGTGCTAGCAAAGTGCTCCAGTTGAAACGGTAGCAGATTCATTCAGCGCGTGCAGTTGTTCCAGGAAGAGCGCGTCACACATCCTAAGCGCATATGAGGCGGCGTTGGTGACACGTTGTATTAGTAGTTATATTTGATTATTAAATAATTAATTTAATTATCAATCACATCGAAACATTTTACAATCCTATTAGCCCTTTATTTATATTTAAAACCATTCTCATTGATTTGGTGAGGATTATAGCGTTCTGAGCAGCATTTGCACACCCTGTCATGCTGTTGGCCATAGCCACTGCAGTAGACGCATATCGCAGTATTACGGCTAACGATTAATCGATTAATTGATCGTTAATTTAAATGACGATCGATCATAGGAATTTGTGAAAATTGACATCCCTACTTTGCATTAAGATTCTTTATGAATACGGGCCCTGAAGTGTAGTGTACAATTTGAGTAGATGTTCTCCTCAAATCAATATGGAAGCTTGTTTCTGTCACAGAAGAGTTTATATCTCAATTATGAGGAAAAAGTCAGAATATCTCACAATTTTTACTTTTTCTAAGAATTGCGAGATGATAAAAAAAGAAAAAGAAAAATTTAAAACCGATTTCATAGAGCAAGTTTTTGAAAACGACAATGTTATCGTCTCCATGTAAATTACAAAAACGCGAATTTGTGAAAACAGTGACGTCACGCACATGCGTGTAACATGTTCAGTTTATAGGCACGTAGTGTTTCTTTACAAAGTGACCGCCATCTACTGGCCTGGCATGCATAATACAGCACCTTTTGTCGTTTTCATGGATCCGTGTGAACGGGGATCGCTTTTGACAACGTTGTCACCTGTATGGAGTGCAGAGGAGCGGCTGCAAGATTATCAGATATTTGCCCATTTCTATTCTAATATTTCTTGTCCCCCTCAGTGGGTTACGACCCCAGTTAAAGGAGAACTCCGGTCAATTTTAACGTTAAGCTAATTTTTTTGTAAATTTGGAGTGCTGTTAATACAGAAAACAACGACAAAAATCGGTGTTGCCTACACCGTGTTATCCTCTTTTTAAAATTTGCACCCTGTTGACTTCAATGGGGCAAGTTTTAAACCTGCTTTTAGCCTCTTAACATCCTTGATGTGTCATTACAAGTGCACAGATAATGTGAGTGATTCCTTCAGAGTGATCACGGGTGAATCTGACTGCAGTAGATGTGAAAGATATGAATAAAAATGATGTTATTTCAGCCAGCGCTCATACCTGTGTTTACATCCTGTTTTCAGTCGAAGTCCATAGTAATCGATTGTCGAGTTCACATGCATAGGTTTAGTTACCTATGATCACGCGCATGAACTCGACAATCGATTACTATGGACTTCGACCGAAAACAGGAAGTAAATACAGGTATGTGCGCTGGCTGAAATAACATAATTTTTATTAATATCTTTCACATCTACTGCAGTCAGATTCACTCGTGATCACTCTGAGTCTGAAGGAATCACTCACATGACCTGTGCACTTGTAATGACACATCAAGGATGTTAAGAGCCTAAAAGCAGGTTTAGTACTTGCCCCATTGAAGTCAACAGGGTGCAAATTTTAAAAAGAGGATAACACGGTGTAGACAACACCGATTTTTGTCGTTGTTCTCTGTATTGACAGCACTCCAAATTTACAAAAAAATGAGCTCAATGTTAAAATTGACCGGAGTTCTCCTTTAAATGGTTCTCTTAAACTGCTGTAGTGTAGAGGTAGTTGCAGTTGTATGGTTTAGCTATTATGGTGTGTAATGTGAGTATGATGGGAGTGGTTGTTCTGTGACTGTGGAGACATGTCTGTGTGAGTGAGGTTCAGCGACAGGTTTCAGCATGCATGCAATGGTGAATTTATATATATATATATATATAGTTATTCAGTCGTTTTTTTGTTGATATTGAAAGTTGCTTGCACTCATGTTTCTTTCTTTGATGAATTGCTATTATACTTTTTATTGGTTTCCCAAAAAAATCTTCAGATAGCATTTACATGTTGCAACTTGTTTTATGATCACACCTTACTGAGAGGATACAGAAAATACAGAAAAAAAAAATTTAATGATGGTTTTAATGAAATAAAAATTAATTTTCAGGATGGTTTTAATGAAATAAAAATTAATTTTAATGATGGTTTTAATGAAATTAACACTACATTTATATGTAAAATCACAAAATATAAAAAAAATATTTTACAAAAATATACAGAAAATCCATGAAAAGGATTTCTTTAGATTTTGGAGCCAACACTTCTGTTAAATGGCTAACTGGTCTACATCCATATATTGATCAATATTCACTATAATCACCACACATATATATTTTTTTTATTCATAGAGAAGCACTGTTCCTTTCAAAAATTCTATCCAAATATTCTAATAAGATATTTGAGAAGATATGTGTATGAAACCTTGAATTAGGGCAGTTTTGCAACCTTCTTGCCTACTTGACTTGTGACTTGCAAGTTAATACATTTTATTCATTTCTTGAATAAAAGATGAATTTATTAACAATATTATTAAATATTAATTAGGGATGCACCGAAATGGAAATTCTGGGTCAAAACGAGACCGAAATTTCTGGATGCCCTTGGGCCGAAAACCAAAAATAAATAATAAATTAAATTCAATTAATCATTCAAACTTATTTAATAATCAACACTCAAATCTTGTTGTGAGTTGTACAAACTTTTTAAATTGCACATAGGGCAGTTTTTATATCAACCTTTAAATAACAGAATTGTTTCTAATCCAGTTTGTTGGTGAAATAAAAACATTTTAATGACAATAAACTGTAATTTAAATATAGGCTACATTAAATAATGAAGACCTCACTATCAGGTTAAGTAAAATTATAATGAATATATGTAATAGCCTACAGTCCATATATTAATGAATAGCTTTCTTGAGGTAAATTGTGTAGCCTACAATCTGTTTTATTGACATCTTTCCCCCGGTTGAAACACTGATTGAGCGATTACATGAGATAGGATTAATTTCAGTAAGTTGTAATGTATCTTTTAAGAAACCTCCTGGTGTTCATTCATGTTTATTTGGTGCTGTAACTAGTAGTAAAGAGGAGATGAGATGATCAGTTCAGGTACGCTTGATCCACGCTGCCACTTGAACTGAGACGCTACAGCGATTCGTCACAGCGTATTAAAGAGCGTCAAAACTACATTTATTGATTGAATTTCATAATAAATTGAAAGAATTTGAAAGTTGATACTTTGTTTCTTAATAAATGTACCAAAGCACAAAGCTGTTTGCGATTATTGGATGGCAGGCGCGCCACAAATGTTGGTGAGGTTTTGTTCATGCATCAACAGAAAATTGATTTCGATTTTAGATTTAAGAAACCATATCATTACCGATTTAAATCGAGAAATTAATATTGTCAATCTAGAGCTAGAGCTGTTTAACTGTTGTAGCGGTTTTGTGCACAAAACAGACGCTTAACACAGTCAAAACATGCCATCGGAGAAGCGCTAATTAAACGTGTTTCGGTCATTGATTTTGGCTTTTTAAAATAGTTTTGGAAAAAAAAAATTTTTGCCGAAATTTCAGTGCATCCCTAATATTAATAATAATTATAATTATTATAAATTTCTTTTTGTTGGCCATTACTTGGCCATATCATGTTCTGCCAACTCAGGTCATTTGCCGCCAGTCTGCCATGTTAAAAAAAAACGTATGTTTGTTACCAAACCTAAAAATAGACGGTTTCATTACGGGGGCTTTGGGTGATTTGAAAGAGTTGGAGTGTGGAGGGGATTTTAGAGCCCCGGCACTTTGGCAGCGCAATCTCCTCCCACCCATAATCCACTGTTCAAAACACTAGGATGATAATGCCATCGCACACTGGGTGGAGGAGAAGCCCGGTTACTCCGTCCCTCCAACCTGGTGAAAATCTTCTCTAGGGTGGTCTGTTTATGAATGGACAAATCTTGAACATATGTACACGTGCGTGTGTTGGTGGATGGGTGATAATGGGTGGAGGCTAAACCAGCAGCGCCTGAGGGATTACAGAGCAATGGGCCAGGGTGCATCCATGATCTGTCACGGCTTAGTGCCACAATTATCCCCCCTCACAGTGTTTTCATTAGACTAATGTTTGAGATCTCTAGAATTATGTAATAGCGACGCTCTGCCAGCTTGCCCACGTGTCTGTCGTATTCTCTCTCTTTTCCCTCCTCTTATCCTACGAGGAGAACGAAATGGGCATCTGTGAGATTCCACAGACCAAGAGACTCCGTAATGCAGATAGTGTGTGCGGCGAGGGGTCTGTTAGACAGAACGACTCTTTTCTGGTTTGAATGAGATTCTACGCAGTTTGTCAGTGATGTAGTGACGTTATAGTTGGTAAACAAAGAAGTTAGATGTTGCTGAGAGCCTCTCTAGATCGAAGGAACTGAGAAGAACCAGAGAACTTTTAAAATGAAGTACAAGAAATTCATCACCATCATGCAAGCGGCCATCGGGGTCGCGCCTCTCAACAAGCGGGAGCTGTTACCACCCGGCCGGAGGCTGTGGAGACCCTCAGGGTGAGTTATGTAGAGATACTATAGGAAGAAGAAAGTTTGATGGTGCCCATGGCAGGCGTAGCTGGTAAATTGGTGTTAATGATTGGATGTGTTTGAGTATTGTGGCTCGTTCTGGACCATTATAGCTGCTCTGTGTGCCAATTCTCCACAAATGACTCTGATAGTATTTGTGTTGTTCAGTAGTAACTGAGCAAATCAGTTTTGCTCAGCACTGAATTATGGGTGGTGCTCATTAAACCCCTGCCTGAAGTATTAAACTTGACACGCAGCTCTCCTCGCACCATTTATACTACGGATATGAGTGATACTGTACCTCAAATATCGGTGCATCCCTAATGATTGGCAAATGAAGTTTAACTGGTCGAGGAGAGGTGTGCTATTTCTTATGACTGAACTTGAAAGTCACGGTTCAATACATCGTGATACATGATCATATATAATTAGTAGGGATGCACCGATACCACTTTTTCCAGGACAAGTCCAATACGATACTTTTATTTTTAGTACTTTCAGATACTAAGAACAGTCAGATACCTGTATTTTCATTGTATTTTTAATTTGTAAAAATATTGTTCAAAAGAATATGAATCAAATTAGTTGGCTTAGCAAATAGATTTTTTCCTAGTTATTTTCATGCCTAATTATGCCTGTTAAAATGTATTGTAGGTAGGGTTGCAAAATTCTGGGAATTTTCAAAGATGGAAACTTTCCATGGGAATTAATGGGAATTTAAGGGAATTAACAGGAATTTATGGGAATAAACGGGAATAAACTGGGAATTTTCAAAGTTGAGGGTTGGCTCTTCATAGGGAACTTAAATATAGTTGAGGAAAGTATATTTTAGCATAATCTTGACTAAAACAAAAAGATGCCATTCAAATACACTTGAATATCCATGCCATTCCTCAATCACATGCACATAGCACAATGCTTACTGCATGGCTATGAGACCACACCCCCTACTGGCACTGTGCATGCCTCCATCACATGTACAGAAGCCCAAAGCACAAGACTATTGAAGGCACACATTTGAGCCTGTGGACTAAACAAAGTGAAGTAAGTTTCGATGATATTATGGGGAAATATTTTTATTAAATGTTTAAATTGCAAATATCACATACAAATGTATTCATCTAGTAGAAAGCAAGCTGATAAGTTAGATGCTAAATAAGCTAGCATAACTTTATTTACAACATAAGTAGGGCTGGGCGGTATAACGGTATCGTTACCGCGGAAGAAAATGTCAACCGTAACAGATTGTTTTATTCCGTGTATACCGCGACATGTAAATAAGTAGGCGTGGTTAACTCACGTGCAGTGTGCGCGAGACTGAGACAAAAGGAATTACGTTTTCAAAATAACGTGATATTTTCGGGGGGGGAAGGTGCAGAAGTCAACTACAGCAGTGCAGCACACTGAAAGTTTAGAGAGACGCACATGCTCGCAACGGGGCTTACTTGACAACAAGTTCATATATCAATATTCTAACGAATAGAAATAACCTTAAATAATGTATCTATCCGTCTCTTATGTGTACAGTTACTTTCAGACTGGACGCGCAAGCGGTTGCCGTGGTAATGAATATTTCCAAAATTCCCCAGCTTAACTTCCCATGGAAATTTACCGGAAACTTTCCGGACATTTACCGGAAATTTTCCGCCCCTTTGTTTGCAACCCTAATTATAGGACCTACTGTTAATTTCACTGTTCATATTATTGCTCTATCATATTTTATCTTTAATTTAATAGCACAGTGAATATTTAGAGCTGCTCCCGCAGAGCTCAGTCAAGAGCAGTGAGTGATTTTCCTTCTTTTGTTGTTAGATTAACATTGAGGACAAAATACAGCCGCAGGTTTATTAGGCTGCTGTCACTTTAAGAGCTGCGAGTATCCAACATACTGCTACAGGTGGATTTCTTTTCAACTGGTTTACATTCACTTAAAGGTGCATTGCGCAAGTCTCTGAGTTTTGCAGAACTATGCCCCCTTCTGGCGACACGCGAAACTGCAACCAGAGTTGTGCACGCGGTTACGTGGAGTTTGCGTTGGGGTTTGGGATGAACTAGAAGCCGGTCTCTTTGAATCCATCTTCTACTTTTGCCAAAGTCGCTTGAGTTGTCTTCGCTGATGCGGATAATGGCGGCGAATACACAGACCTGCCAGACATAGCCAGGTGAGCGTGAACGCGCATGACGTCACGTCCAGTCGAGTCCGTCCCGAATCCCTCTTATTTATTTTACTGTACAGGATTATAGAGGCAATCGCAGAGATAATAGAAGGGCTCATTCAGCCCATCAGGCAATTGTTTAAGCATGTATGGGTTAGACAAACGGGTATTTTTAACATGAAAAGTTGCTTAATGCACATTTAAGACACAACCAACGATGTTTCACAAGGATACTTGCCTATACAAGCATTTAGACATTTTGTGTGAACATCTCTGTTTGCTCTGTTGTCGGTGTTTCTTTGTCATAAGCCCTGTACTGTACACATGCTGTTTAGTATCGGTTGTTGGTATCAGAACATTTTAACAAGTATGAGTACACAAGCGCAGTATCGGCACACCAAACATGCAAAACACTCACTAAAAAACTAAAACCAGTCACTTTACTTGGATTTTGGCTTAACTTGGGACACATTTTTTGTGGCCCTCTGACAGATGTAAGCTCAAGACTATCAAAGAGTTGTGATAAATAAATGAAAAGCTGTCAAGCCAAATCAAACATCAGTGGCAACCAGTCCCTTGAACCTGAGCACTCATTACTGCAACAATAGTTAGTCTATCACTCCAGGCTACTCTGCTGGCAAAGATCTCATGAACACGTTTGAGCAGTTATGCTGAATAGTGCCAAGGAGATCAAGTGTACTCCATTCAGAGCAGGTGCTCACTCCTGCAATACTTCTGACATGTTTTGTGAATTATAACACAGCCTCTTAATGTACTCATAGCACTTTTGTTAAGCTAGGCTGTGTGTTTGTCAGGCTTAGCTAAAACAACAAAACAAACTGCATGGTCAGGTATAATTACAGGGTTAGACATTTTATTTACATGCGCACACACACACTAACATTTAGTAAACATGTTTAGCTATTAACAGATCGACCAGATAAACTTTGAAATAAGTGCTTTACTGTGCATATACTGACTTTCTCTGCTGCGTTACTGTGGTTATGTGACTAGGACTCAGGCTGTGTGAGCAAAATAGTAGTTCATTCTCAGTTTTACTTCAAATTCTGCCTAGATGTAGCTAATTTCACAATAAATATTTGTTGTTGACATTCAGAGTGTGTGATCAGTGTTATTAACCAAAAAAATGTCTTGTTACAGTGACCAGTCGGCCCAAATAGAGTTATTCCGATCAAGCCGCTCCAACAAGAAAAGGATTTCCTTGACCTACGAAGCTCAGTATTTGTGTCTGCGACGCCTCTCTGCTCCGAGCTACCCAGCCCTGTTACAGGTATTGCACTTTACAAACGGATCATATTTTTTGTGGTAATAAAAACAGATCCGTTAGTGAGCAATAGCTTTTAAAATTACTTAGACCCCTGTAGGCAATAATTCTATCCCTTAAGAATCCACCAAAATGACATATTTATGACATTCTTCAACTCTACATCCTTGTCTCATTTAGTATGCACGGTTCTATAAATATGCAAATGAGCCCCGCCTCCACTCACTCACACCAGCTCAGAGATCCACTCGCTGACTATCACACGTTGATCTGATTGGTTACAAGGTAGTTTGTGACGTCAGAAACACCAGCGATTTCAAACCGTGTTTTTGAGACTGTCTTTGGTTCACTGCAGTTTTAAGGAGAAAATACTCAGCAATGGTGTCGACTTATGAATTTGCACTTGGTTTGTCTTAAAGCATATTAAAACACCACATAGACATATAAACAACATTTAAGAACTTGATTTTCAACACAGGGGGTCTTTAAAATACATGTATAACCACAATGAGGCAATAATAATTGGTTTAAAAGCAAGTAATCGTAAAATACATAATGTATATAACATTGCTGTCAGGCGGAAACCTTGTATCTCTGTGTTTAGTTTTTTTTTTTTTTCATAAATCATAACTTTTGGTCACCCTTTACATCTGTCTGTGGGTTTTGCAAGTATTTGACCAATGAAAATTATTAAAAAAGAGTTTGTGACTAAACCTTGTTACTCCATTGGCTCCTCAAACTGTCACTGAGTCCTCATAACTCCACTCTGTCGTGGATGAAGTGCTGCACTCAGTTTGGATCGTCTCTGCTTGTTCTAATGACGGACAAAACACGCATGTTTGAAATTTGCTGATCAAAAAACTGAAGCTGTTTCACTAGGGAAGAAAAGACTATCGCAACTTCAGTTTCATGCTGACTTCAAGACTTTATCTTTCCCGTGTTCATGTATTTTATATTCATTCAGGAAGTTGCACCAAACACAAATCTGCTATTAAATGTCTAATTTGACATTTATAATTTGTTGTGCTTGACAAGATTACTTAAGCATATCCTCCCCGTCACATAAAATATGCAGAAACAAGGTTTATTTTTTTCCAGTGTTTGTAGAAAAGTTATATTATTGACTTTTGAATGCAAATGATAGGAGCCCATAACCTTGTTTTACAAATATTAAATGTATACATTTTGATTTCATGGAGTCTCTTAAATGCGTGTGTGTGATTACCATATTTATGCAACAAGATGTGATAGTCTTTTCTTCTCTATTGTGACGTATATCGGAGTGAAACGGCTTGTCGGACAGGTGTGCTGACAAATCAGGCCCTCCTCTCTGTTAGGACCCCAAGCGATCCCATTGGCTCAAATTACTTTTAATAAGTACTCTCTTTAGCGCCTAATTACAAGTACTACAAAATCATGTTATGATAAATGCTGTTTGAACCACGTTATAATGAGGATTAATGTCTGTATTAATAAGCTTATGTACTAGCTTACCTGATTTCGAAGGAGGACCCAATTTGTCATGACACTGGAAAAAAAAAAATAGCTGGCCGGGACTTGATTTGTCCGTGGGGAATTGATTGGATGGTTGTTGTTTGCTATTGGTGGATCTCATGTAAAAGGTTATTGTCCCATGTCATCAGAGAAGAGACGCTGCAAGAGGGAGGGGAAGTTAGTTATTTTGATTAAAGATTATGAGGGCACATGAATTAAAAAAAATAATGATGTGCATGGATACATTTTTTTATAATAAATACTGTTATTCCGTTAAAATAAGAATAGTACATTTTTATTTAATTTTAAAGTAATTCAAATTGCAGCATTGCACTGAATGCAGTACTTTGTATGGTAATACTATCGTACGTTTTTGTCTAGTGTGGTCACTCTTTTTAATGTGAAGATGTTACATATGAACAGCCACAGCCTTTGATGGCGATTTTGTAGCGAAAGTATAAACCTCAGGTTCTCCCACTTGGCTCCAGTTATATTTACATTAATATGTGCTTGTGTGTTTAATACTTTAGGAAAGCCATACTATTTCTTAATAAGTTTTGCATTTGCTCTTTTTATTTTCATGAATCCATTTCAGAGACTTGGAAAATCAGAAAAAGGGGTGTTCATGGAAATTTGTCGTTAATGGCACGGAAGAACAACTATAACTTTATACTAAGCAAATTACACTATAAATCTTTACCGCCACGTTAACGCGCTTTCCGTAAATTACGATTCGGGTAAGAATAAAAATCACCGGAAGGCTTTGGTAATGATTACCTTACACTACATCTCCATGTAAAACTAATCCCGTCTTAGTAGGGTTTTGGTAAGTTTGTAATTCCAAAAGTTTTAACCATTTGTTTAGATTATCATCTCAAATCAAATAGTAACCAGTAACGTTACTACTGTGGGGAAGACTTGACTTTTGAGTACGTGCATACGTGTCTGGAAGCGGTTGCTAAGCAATGCCAGCACGGCCTAATTGATATTCATGAGCAAAGCCTCCGTCGATAATATGCAAATACAGTCGATAGATAAGAGATTTTGGAACCGTCCATTGTACCTCGTCGGGCACGTAATGAAAGAAATGCAGCATTTCTCGTTACTTAATTCCTCAAAACACGTGTAAGCACGCCAAGATAAAGCTAATGTAATGTGAAGAAACAGAAAATAGTCGCATATTCAATAGAGGTTAAAATACGCTGGCTATCATTACCGCCCCCCGTGATTTATTGGTACGGTCGGGATTTACAGTACAATAGTTTGAATGTTTTAGGCGCCCGTGTTGTCGCTATTCAGAGGTTACCGTGTTATTAACTTTGTTTTATTCACAGCCCGTGGTACTTTAAACTCATTCTTTTAAGTAAGCAGAGCTTAGTATCAGTGCAGTTTGCGAGATGCCCGTTGTTATGGAGAGGCGGCTCTTTCTGAGCAGAAAGGTTATGGACTATTGTCATGTGAGTAGCCTACTATTAAAACTCCTTCAGTTCGCTCATTTTAATTTCACAGAGCGGACGTTTTAACTTAAACTCAGTCTTTCGCTGAGTTACACAGTTGCTCGTGTTACTGTAACTTATCCACCTGCTTCCTTCAGTAATACAATAGCGATGACCATAATGTATCTTAACGCCAGTGTAACACGATCAAATGTATCATCAGTTTGTGTCGAGTACAGCAGTATTTATAAAAGTCTATGAATCAGCACAAGCGACACTTAACGAATAAAAGATAGGCTACTATCAAATATTTAAATAGACTAATTATTTGTTTTATCGTCAAAAAATATAAAGTACTACAACAGTTTTTAATAGTTCAACATTAAGTCAAGGACTGGTTCAATTAATATTTTGTTTGTATTTTTTGTATAAGCAGCTTTAGGGAACAGGTTTCTTATGTAAGCACAGGAAAGCTGTGTTTTATGAATTATTTAATATTGTATATACTCATAATTCATTATTTTATTTAATATGTAGGGGGAAAAAATGAATTGAGGCATTTTTAAATGGTCACCAGCAGAGGGACCACCACACCAGTTTTACATTAGCATCATAATCTCACAATCTGCAACACTTCAAAATATGGAATTATAGGCTAGTTGTTAAATGTTTGGTTAATATGCATCTAAAATTAATTTGAGGTCATTTTCTTGTTCATTCGTCTTTCTTATTTTACACCAAACTGAAAAGAAAATTGCCCAAAAAATCTTAAAAAAAAAACTCCTTCCATGTTTACACTTGCTGTACGCAGACCTGGAATTGGATTTATGCTTTTTATGTAACGCTCATCACGTGTCTGTTATGCATCGTCTGAAATGAGACTTTTTATATTTCAGTAGAAACTTGGACTGAAAGCTGTCGTTCACTGATTTCAGCTCTTTTGAAGGGACACAGACAGACAGCTAAAGCTGCTTATCTGTAATGCAGAGGGAGTTCTGTCTGCACACATTGTGCCTGTTCTGTCAGCAGAACAACAGCATATTCCCTTCAGTATGCTTTCTGATGGGTATACCTCGCTTGATTGAACTGAAAATGCTTTAAAATTGAATTTACAGTGTCTATAAAAAGTATACACCCTATTAGATTATGTAGGCCTATTTAAATGGAAGATTTTGGCTTTCGTCCTCTTGTCTTGTTGGGTTTTTTCGATCCTTGCTGCACAGGAACGTCCTGGCGGTGTGATTCTGTCACCATCACACTACTCTGTAGAGGTGGTTTACCAGTGTGTAATATGCCGTGTTTTGTTTGTGCCAGACATTGTATAGTATCACAGCTCAGAGAGTATTTTTGTAGTGTCATAAGACTAAGTAATGTTCCTCCAAACTCTTGGCTTTCACATGTTTTGAGGGGAGTTGTGAATATCTTCTTGTCATCTTTCTGCACATGTCAGATGTTTTTAAGGTTGTCTTGTGGCTCTTCACAGTCACACTTGTTTTGTTACATGGTCAGTTTAGGAAGATGGTCGGTTCTGGGCAGGTTCTCAGTTTGTATTTTAGATATAATCATCTTTTTCCTTGTGCTGCTGACCTTTTCTAAAAATCTGCTGAAATCCTCTTTGGTCACAAAAACATGAGCTGGTTTTTGCTTGGAAATCGCAGTGCTTTCATTCTAAGTTCTCACTGACTGACTTTGGTATTTCTGTGGATTGGAGAGAACTTGTTAGTGTCAAAGCAGTATATGCATACGTGTGCAAAAAAAAAAAAAAAGTATGGACTTTATAGGTGTTTTATTGATGAATTGTTTTGATTCCAGTATCATTATTCCATATTATTCTGCATCCTATGTAGTTTATTTAATGCAATGTATATAATGTGAAAGTGTAAAGATTTGTTTTTGCTTGCTTTCCAAGTTCAAGTCTTAGGCTATACATTTTGCTTAAAGAGAAGTGAAGATATCATAAGTGGATTGTATCTTTAATGTTCTATACTTATGTGACCGTATCTCTGCAAGTATTTTTTTTTTTAAGAAATTACATTTATACAGCAAGGATGCATTAATCAAAGGAGACCGTAAATACACTTATAATGTTACAATAGATTTTTTTTGTCAAAGAAATGCTGTTCTTTTGAACTTTCTGTTCATTGAAGAATCCTAAAAATATAAAATATAAAAGATATGTCGCAGTTTCCGCATAAATATGAAGCAGCAATAGTTTTCAGCATTGATGATAATAATAAATGTTTCTCGAGCATCATATTAGAATGATTTCTGAAGGATCATGTGACGCTGAAGACTGGAGTAATGATGCTGAGTAGAATAAGTTACATAGTTTCAAAGTTTCTCATATTCAGTAGAATGTCTGTTGGGGACCATTCAAATAAAGTGTTACTAAAAACATTTTAAATGGTAGTATTTCACATTTTTACTGTTTTACTGTATTTTTAATCAAATAAATGCATCCTTGGTGAGCATTTGTAACTTTTTAAAGTCAAAAACATCATAGAGTCCTACCAACCCTAGGCTTTTGAACGGTAGTGTGAAGTACCAGTCAAAACCTACTCTTTCTTAAAATTGTGTACACATTTGGAAAAAAATATCACCAAAGCTATGACTGATAACACAAATATATACACAAATTTTACTCATTGTTTTTCCTCACCTATCCGGTCCAATTCCTCCATTTCATAGATGTCTGGAATTGAATTTTTAGTTTTAGGAAATGTATTAATTTATGAATTTTAGGAAATTCATACATGCACAATTTAATTTATCTACAAAAACTTATTTTCAAGCAAAAGCCTTTAGATGAGAAGGTCTTTAAGAACAATAGAAAAATGAATTGCAAGTTTTCCTCCAAACTTTGTAGCTGGTACTCTTTAAAGGCAGTTGATAGTGAGAATGAGATCTTGGTCTTGTCCAGTTTATATTTGAAAGACATTGATGGAGAGTTTCTGATCTCATTAATGAAGAGCGCAGGAAACCAAACTGAATCAGGTCCTTTACTCAGTCAGTCTGATGTGGTGCTGGACCGAGCGCTCGGAGACCGGCTGCTGTACAACGCAACAATACAAGCTCAGTTACAGTGCGAAATCAGTTCGTTGACATCATCCTTCAGTAATCTGTTCTGGTTAGCAAAAAAAATAGAAAGAATTGAGGGCAGCTCATATGCCACATGTTAATCCTTTCTTGAATAAGATTTGAGGCTGAGTTGGAAAGCCATTATAGATCAAAGAACATTATGACATGTAGTGCCACGCAATTGACTAAAATAGCACTATTATAGCATGTATGGTGTTCAATTCTATACGGCTTTGCTCTTAGAAAATAACACTGCTTAGGTGCTCTAAACCCCATGATCCTTCTAAATTTTAATTATAGTGATGGAATCACTGCTAATCTACCAGTCCCGCTTGTCCTGCACTTCTTGCAGAGAAAAATCCCAACCCGTGACCATGAAGGTGCTTCTTTCTTTTGGTAAGCCAGGCAAAGCTTTTAATGTCAACCCAGATAGAGCTGTATCATTTGATGAATTTAAATGCAATTTTAATTTAATACCTTAGCAGTAGACAGCTCCTCAGCTGTCCCGGTTTTTTTTTTTTTTTTTTTTCGCCGTGGCTGCCGTGGGTCGCTGTGGACAGTGGGATTTGCACTGAATGTAGGCCAGCGGGCTTCAGTCTTACGTCAAAGGCAGACAGATGCATTGTGCTGCTGAGAGGTGATTTGCTTTGGCCCAGAGACATTGTGTTCACCGGAGAGGCGACAACATGAAGACGGTCCTGTCGCTGCACAGGAAATGGGCTCACACCATCAAGGCCATCCGCATCCTCCAGGGCATCGTAAGGACTCGTTCAGTTCTCTCGCCTGCACAACTAGACCTGTCTTAGACAGATCGGCTGGAATCTAACTTTTTAGTTTGGTTTGTTTGTGTTTGTTTATCTGGCTAGGACCATTGGAGTTTAGCCATATAGGTTGACTTTTAGATTTTTAATGTAATGGCATAGTATTTAGTAGTGGTATAAGTAAGGTGTATAAGTATACTCTAGTCTAGAGTAACAATGTTCTTGCTTTTTGTGGGGAAAAAAATGGTAAAACACCTCTACCTGTAACTGGAGGGCTTTATACTATTTACTTTTTATTTTTTTACTAACTGAATATTGTAAAATGTTTGTTATTATTATTATTATGGTAATTACATTACATGCACTGATGCATTTCATCGAACTTGCTTTGAGGTTGATAACCAAGGTATAGGAATGGTTTCAAAGTTTATCACACTGTAATTTGTGGTGGTATGGAAAATAGATGGTGTTAGTTTGTTTTCTGGGTAGATGTGTAAATTTAACAAGTTTCCTATTCAGAGAACTAAGAATCAGTGGTTTACTGTGATGATAGTGGTTAAACACTTAAGCAACTGTTTATTAACAAAAATGTTTTAAGGTGCTTTCGCTTATTCAGTGTGATATTGCTGCGTTCATATTGATAGTATACAGTGGGGACAGGGAACTTTTTGCCATGGCTGATTTTGTCCCACCACTTTGTGAAATATTTCACAGCAAAATGTATCATATTCTTTGAAATAATCTTTCATTTTTGAGCAGGATTTTTCATTTTGTTCATGTGTTCTAAAACAAGTGTTTTTCCATTGCTGGAATTTATGTTTATGTTTGTTAGTAACTTTCTTCCCTACACACAGCTCACACACTCCACTCTGTTATCCATGCTTCACTATCATTTCTAGTTATATCACATAATGAAATGCAAACAAACATGTCCCCACACTTCCATTAATTCACTGACGTGCAGATGCAATTTTTATTTTATGTGCGTCACTGGCTTAGAAGTGTTTAACTCTTAAATGTAGTTTGATTTAACTTGTGCAATAATGTCGTTTTAGATTATAGCATGAAAAAACAAGAAGTTGAAATCATTTATACATTAAATGCTAAAAGGCATCAGATGTGGATTGTGAGTTGAGTTATTTAGGGCAATACTGGGAATCATATTTTGCTGAGAAGATTACAGAGCAACAATCATAATCACCCATTGTGCGCACGGCTGGATGAAGAGGTAACACGGCGAGGACGTCACGTAGCTCTCAGACTGAAGCTGAAGGCCATTTAATGTAGGCTTATTATTTTAAAGGGGTCATGCCATACATTTGTTAATACTTTATTTCCCAGCAGTCTGCATGTAGCCCAATGATAGTCAGGTTTTTTTTTCTCAATTTCTGTTGAGTTCAGACCCTCAGTTCATTGAGTCTTCAGATTACCTCATGTAGTTGCGTTGGAAGAGAAGTGCTCATATAGTTTTTCACTGTGGCAGCACCACTCTGCAGATTTTGCTCAGTATATCCCTGATATCTGCTGTAACTTGACTCTGTCCATCACTGTCCTACATGTAAGCCTGTTCATTCTGTTTCAGAACCCAGTCATGGAGGAGACGGTGTGGGAGCAGTACACTGTGACCCTACAGCGGGTGAGTACCTCATCCTGCAGGACGCTTGTCTGGAGAGCAACAGAGCTCTGATTGCTCCTGAATGCTAACTTCTAGCCTTTTTGTTTCTCACTGAAAAGCTTTGCATTCTGGTGTATTTATAGGAGCTTTTTGTTGCTTAAATGTTGGGTTGGGAATCAAAAATCGATTCCAATTCTGGATTTGAATATGTAAGGTCAGGAATCAGATACTAGTTATAAAAAAAAATTTTTTTTGGGGTGATTCCTCTTATCGAGTCGGACAAATACACCCAAAATTATGTCTAAGTATCCTCACAAAGAGTCGGTTTTGTCTTAATGGAACATAAACGGTTGAGAAAGTGTTTAACAGTATATTGTATATTGTGTGTAACAGTATATTGGATCTGTGCATTGTTTTAAAGTGACAGCAGCCTAATGTTCCTGCTGACATCTGTGTAATCAATGTTAATCAAACAACAAAAGACAGAGAAAATTCACTCACTGATCTTAACTGAAATTTATATTATAATATAATATAGAATAGTGTAATATAATATATTATACTAATATAATATACTATATAACTATAGTTAGGCTAGTTGTTCAAAGTACTAAGTATTTTTGTTAAAAACCAAGAGTTGTTCAGCCTGAAGATTTTTGTTTGTGGTATTCAGCTGCAACTAAATATGTAGCAAAAAGACTTAGAATAAATGTGAATGATATCTAAGTTGTTGTTTTTTACCTTATTGTAATCAAAAATAGAAATCGATAAGAATCAGAATCGATAAGCAGAAGTGGGGTCGAAATCGATACAATTCAAACAAATCCCAACCCTACTTAAATGTCAAGTGTGTAGTTTCTGCACCTCTAGCATTAGATCTATTGTGTAATCTGAAGAGTGCAGTGGCATACATCCATTGCTGCAGAAGACACACTGCATCATCATCCTGGTGAACTGAATCACACATATACTTGTTTTAATATAACTTTTGTATAAATATAATTCCGGGGTATCTTATTAAATAGTTATTGCTGTCTGTACATCTGCATGAATTTAAAGTGTTTAATATAGTAAATAAACAAAGGGCTTCTAGGAATGGAAGCAAAGACATTTAAAATGGACACTTCGCCTTGATATAGGACTCCAAGATGGGCTTTGGCATTGCTGTGTCTGGAGGGCGGGACAACCCAAACGAAGAAAGTGGAGAAACGGCAATCGTCGTATCTGATGTGCTGCAAGGGGGTCCTGCAGATGGCTTGCTATTGTAAGCTATTAAACCATATTTAAAGCATCACAACCTTTGATAAGATTTGTAGTCCTATAAGGGCTTTTCACACTGTGTTTAACTCTGGGTTATCATCATAAGTCCTGCTTTTAACCCTCTGTAAAGGAACGTTTCACACCTGTAATTTAGAAGCAGGGTTTGCACCTCTTTTCCTGGGGTTATTGCTGTGTTAACCTCGCATTGCAGTGCCAAACGTGTCTAGTGTGAAATGAAGCGGCGTTAGAATGGTACGACTAGATGCTTAGCAACTGACAGCCGATCACGTGCCTTATATCACATGCTTTGGACCGTCACAGAAACACGGCACATTACATTAACAGCCGTTTCAGAGTTTGAGGGGAATATGTCAAATGGTGACAGAAAACGCATCAACTGTAAATGAAGAGACAGTTTCATTCTTACCTTTTATAGTCCAAAAAGTCCATTCAGGATAAACTTGATAGTACAGTCAGCAATAAATAATCCAAGGATGCGCAGTGCTAGAGCCTTTATGTAAACATATCGCATGCAGCATTCGTTTGGAACGTACAGTATGAAAAAGCAGTTTATGAATACCCAGGATTAATTGTTAACTCTGGGTAAATTATGAGCAGTGTGAAATGTGAAGCAAGATAACCCAGGATTCCATTTACCCGGGGATAAAATGACCCATGGTTAACTAGTTCACGTGTGAAAAGCCCTCAAGTGTTAAAGTGGAAAAGCATTTTTGTAGGAATACCAATAAAAGGTTTTGACAGTGAAAACGAATATGCTAATTAACACTACATTTATTTGAAAAGTTAAATATATAAATAATATTTTTATATAAATATAAACGTATTCATTAAATTACATATCATATTATAGAATTTTTAAAGGGGGGGTGAAATGCTCATTTTCACTCAATCTCCTGTTAATCTTGAGTACCTATAGAGTAATATTGCATCCTTCATATCTCCAAAAAGTCTTTTGTTTTATTATATTTTTAATCGAAAGATAGGAAAAAAACGAGCGGCTGGGGGCGGGCCGTGTGGGCGAAGCTAAAGCTGTGCTAACGCGCCGAGCTAACAACAGAGACATTTGTTCAACAGTTTTACTCACCGTTCCAACGCACGACCGCGAACCTTTATCATTGTGACTGCTCAATCCTTAAGCATTAGACGATCTGCAAATCCATCGATCTGGGCTTTGTTTATAAAACAATCATCGTCGAAATGCAGGGAACAACAGTCTATCACAACTCTTTCTGAGTTGTGATAAAAACTTCAAATCAAAAAACTTTCCGAAACTTGTGACAAACCGGAAGGACAATTTTTGGAACAAAAATACTCCTTCAAACGTACAACTTAACTTTTGAAACTTTGACCATGTTTAGCATGGGAATCCAACTCTTTAACAGTGTAAAAAACTCAGTATGCATGAAACAGTAGTTCACCCCCCCTTTAAATATAATAACCATCAGATATTTCTCAATGTTAAAAAACTATTTAACAAAGTTTTCAGTGTTCTTTAAGCAATAGACTCAAAAATACAAATGAAGTATAGTATTTTTATTTTATTTTTATTTTTTTGTCTACCAACAATGATTCAAATGTTTAATTCATGGTTCAATTGTTAATATTGACTTAAATGTCAGCACCAAAGTGCTGATACTTGTGACATCCCTAAACTGTTGGATTTGAACATAGTCAGTCACTTTCTGAAGTGTTAGAGCGTTGGCTAATAGTATTTCATGATGGTGTCCAGTGAAAATGACAGAGTGATGCAGGTCAACACTGTGGTCATGGACGGTGCCCCATACACCTTTGCAGTGCAGACTCTCCGCAAATGTGGCAAAGTAGCCAAAATCGTGAGTGAAACATAAATTATTTGTCATATTGATTGCAATAAAGACCAAGCACTTTTTTTGTAGACCGTTAAAATAAAAGTTTAATGAATAATACATTTTTGTTCCCATCCTTCATCAGACGGTAAAGAGAGCTAGAAAAATTCCCGTCAACCTGATTAAACGCGCCCCATCCCCAGATGACCGAGTTTTCAGCGGCGACTACAACGATGACTATGAGTACGACCAGGACCGGCGCAGCGTGTACAGCGGGCGCAGTTACCCTGACCGGGGCGCCAGCCTGGAGCGCGGGCGCGAGCGGGACTACGAGCGCAGTCGCGGGAGGAGCATGGAGAGAGGCGTGAGCCCCGAGAGGCCGTACAGACGAGACGGCAGCCGCGGCCGGATACTGGACCGCGAGCGCAGCCCCGATCCCCGTCACCGGAGCGACCACAACCTGGATCGCGACCACAGCCCGGACCGACATCACCGGAGCGATCGCACGCTGGACCGCAACTACAGTCCAGACCGGCGCTATCGCAGCGAACACATGCTGGACCGAGAGCACAGTCCAGACAGACGATACCGCAGCGACCGCACGCTGGACCGATCGCACAGTCCCGACACACGCAGGCTGCCAGAACCTGCTCGCGGATACAGCAGAGAGAATTTAACCAGTGACCACGAGCGCAGGAGGTACGAGCACCGGCAGGACGAGCCCATGAAGAGGAGCAACAGTCGAGACCAGCTGGATGTCTCGCCCGCACCTCAACGACACGAACCCTTGGAGAAGCCGCTCAGTGTTACTCTTCTAAAGAACCGGCCCAATGATGGTAGATGCGCATCGGATTCGCTTATCTGTTTGTTTTCCAGTTTCAACCTGCAGCTCACCCTCTTAACAATCTGTTTTCCCATGTTTGTCTAGAATATGGCCTCCGTCTTGGCAGTCAGTTGTTCATCAAAGAGATGACGAGCACAGGCCTGGCGTCCAGAGAAGGCAAACTACAAGAAGGCGACATTATTCTGAAAGTAGGTCTCTGGAGCAACCACTCAGAAAGTGTGTGGGTATCTGCAGGTCGGAGTAATAGGTCTTTGAAAGGTCTTTACACTTGGTTGCGAAAGCGGTCTGTTAGGCTTAGGGGTTAGTTATTTATGCTCTTGTGTACCTTTCGGCTCACGCATCTATCCTTGTCTCATGTGTTTTTGCTCTAGCATGCACTACTAATTCTCTTCTCTAATTTATCAAAAAATGATACACCACCATCCAAAAGTTTAGAATAATTAAGATTTTTTTTAAACTTTTTTGTATGAAGTCTCTTATGCTCACCGAGGCTGCATTTATTTGATTAAAAATACAGTAAAAACAGTAATAATGTGAAATATCTATTTTATGTTTTAATGTATTTTGAAATGTATTTTATTCCTGTGATCAAAGCTTAATCTTCAGCATCATTGCTCCAGTCTTCAGTGTCACATGATCATTTAGAAATCATTCTGATATGATGATTTGACGATCAAGAAACATTTCTGATTCTGATCTGCTGCTTCATATGTATTTGGAAACAGATTTTTTTCTCTCTCTATTATTGTACTATATTTGAGTTCACTTTTTTTAGAGGATTTTATGGTAATAATTTATATTTATGCAGTAGTTATAATCCATTTATTCACTTTTTGAGTATGGACCTGAAAATGAAATTTCCAACTTTAATGGATAAATCTTGAATGCTTTGGAGCACAAAGTTTGGCAGATTATTGCTGAAGTGAAAAAATGTTTTCAAGTGAACTTAAAAATAAATTATTGTTATGAAAAATGCACAAAAATACAATTTTCAATTTTTTTACGAAATATGTATTTTCCAAAACATATTTTACTCTAAAACTGTGATAAAATCAAAGCCATAAATCTAAACAAGTTGTGCTCCAAATTTGACGTTGATATCTCAAAAAAAAGATTTATTTTGGCCGCTGTACCAAACGTTTCCACTAGATGAATTTTGTCTTCCAATCATTTTTGACCGTGAACAGTTTAACCCCTTCGAATCATGTCCATGATTTTTTGTGTGTTTTTAAAAGTTCTTTAAAAAAAAATCTTGCTGACCCTTGCTGAATGTTAGTGTATGATTTTTACTTGAAGCTGTTTATCATAAGATCTTAAATTTGAAGTGCTTCATTTGTTCTTCATTAACACTGTGTGTTTTGGTGTGTCAGATTAACGGGACGGTCACAGAGAATCTGTCTCTGAGCGACGCAGGAAAGCTGATCGAGAAGTCTCGTGGGAAGCTGCAGCTGATGGTGCAGAGGGATCGCAGTCAGGTGCTCATCCGAGTCCCGCCCATGGCAGACAGCGACTCGGAGATGGATGGTGAGCGGCTCTACAGACCTTAACAGGGCAACATTAGCAGATAATCAGTCACAACATTTCGGATTTAATGAAAGTCCTCTGAAAATGGCTTGATGAGCAGATTTCTCTTTGCCATTGATGTATTTCCTGATCAAATCAAAGGGCCAGTAGCCTTTACTTCAAAGCCATGAATGATGATTTGTTAATTGTTGTTGCTGTTGCTGTGAAGTGGTATTAGGGGGAAATACAGAGCATTTGATTGGACAAAAATTTGTGTACGGCCCTGTTTTTTGAGACCCTATATTATGGCTGCTGATACAGGCATAAAATATATAATTTTCCTTGAAGGATATATAAAGATCCTTGCATTACTTTAATTGATTTAATCCAAATATTTAATAAGCAATAATTCATATTATTTATTGTTTGCATTTATATACAGTAATTACCTTGTGATGTGTCTGATGTCGTGAGGTATTTGGCAATACCATGCCCGAATCTCTAAGAGACCTCTGACTTCTTAACTTTTTTTTGTTTTGTTTTTTATCTGCTGTACTGACACTGGATTGGAGAGAAAAGCTTTTGATTTTGGGAGGATTACATAAACACTACCCATAATCCAAAGCTTATGAGAAATGTTATTTTATCAACTCTAGTGAGACTCGTCCCATGTATTGGAAGTTGTTTATGTTCTTATGAAAATCCTCCGTATTGGTTTTTTGATCAAATAATATAAGATTTTAGAATGAAGGAAAGCAAATCTGGTTTTAATTATTAACCTATTTTCTTTTGCACAGGGTTAGGGATTTAAAACCTAAATATAAGTGGGATGTGTATAACCCATCATGCACCGTTTTCACTGCGAACACGAGTGATGCCTGAAGCCTGTTGCAGTGTGATAATGACATCTACTGTGTGTTGCAGATATCTCCGAGATTGAGTCGTACCGCTCATATTCTCCTCAGGAGGATCGGCGGAGCCATCACTCAGACCTCTCGTCACACTCCTCTAACGAGAGGCTACAAGACAAAAACAGGTAATACTCTACCATACACCAAGAATTCAGTTGTGACCAAGGATACATTTTTATTTAAAAAATCACTTAATTTGACAGCATAATAGACTATTTTCCAAATGAACTGACATCACATTCAATAGAAATGTTGCTAATAACGGTGCAGAAGGAGTAACTGGTTTTCTGTCTTTTGTTGGCAGAGATGATCCTCCTAACAGACTGGCTAAAATGGGAGCGATGCCGACTCCATTCAGAGCAGCGCCAGCGGACCTGCCACCTCCACCTATAGAGAAAGACGAGCCTCGCAGCGAGTCTCCAGGTACCACAGTTCCTCCAGACTGCAATCATTCAGTAGAAATTGAATTACTTAATGCAATCTTCTGGTCATTTTCAGCATGTAGAATCAGGATCGGGGGTCAGTGTCCTGCAGAGTTCAGCTCAAACCTATATGACTAAAATCTTATATCACCATATGAGTTTTATTTCACAATAAATCAGTGATGTATATTACCACATAGTTTTTTTTGCTTTAAATAAGGTTTTTACATCAACATTTTTTATACCTTTGATAATTCATAATTCTTGAAAATAATACTAGCCTAGGTAAAATAAACTCATAGCTTCCTCTTTTTGTTGTTTGATTAACATTAATGTCGGATAGCAGCAGGCTTATTGAGCTACTGTCACTTTAAGACCGAATGCACTGATCTAATATAGCCTACTGATACACATGCACTTTCTTTCTCAACTGTTTACCTTCACTTAAGACATAAATAACTGTTTATGAAGCTACTTGCAAAGATGGTAATTTTGACACATAAGTGTGTGTTTTTGACCGTCCAAGTCCATTTAGGCGGCAAAAATAACTCTGTTCAGTACACACATGCTCATTGGCTTCATGTGTGCGTCTCTCAGAAACCAGAAACTATCTCTCAGAAAGCACATGCATATACCGAAAACCGCAGTGCTTAAAAGTGCATGTAAACAATAGGCTTTTGTGACCATGCAGCACAGCAATGTCACGCAAGCGTAACCGCAATAGAGACGATAGTCTAAAAATCGGTTAATATCGGTATATCTCCAACCCCTGTTAAACACACCTGAACAGCTAATCAAGGTCTTACTAAGCAGACTAGAAACTTCCAGACAGGTGTGTTGAGGCAAGTTGGAGCTGAACTCCACAATGGCCTCCAGGGCTGTTTGGACTCCCTTGGACTAGAAGAAACAGATGATGAGAATGTGGTTTTTTTATATATATATTTCTTATACAGATCCTGTGGTAATTGCTGCTCCAAAAATGGTTCCAGTAAAAGCCAAACCTCTGCCAAAAGTTCCCTTGCGACCCAGTCTGGAGGACCAGGAAATATACGGGTTTGTACTAGACTGATTCTTGGCTTTTGAATCCAGATTTTAAGATAAACCTAAAAGCTATTCATTTAATCCTGTCTGTAGTGAAAACATATTTGATAAAGGGATTTTGAAGTTTGGCATGCCGTTTACTAATCAACAACTCAACAAAAATTGAACCAATGGCCATTTAAATTTCAGTAGCCATTTTTGCCTTAAATTTGAGCATTTTTGCACTCCTGACTCAAAGATCCCCTTTCCCCAAGTGCTCGGATCCCGATTATTGCCAGTTACAGATATTTTTAGGCAATCTTGTTATTCTAACGAAAAATATCCCACAGCCCCAACACCATGATGGTGCGCTTTCTGAAGGGCGATAGTGTTGGCCTGCGTCTTGCTGGAGGAAATGATGTGGGCATTTTTGTGGCGGGCGTTCAGGAGGACAGCCCTGCCGAGGTGGAGGGACTCCGCGCTGGAGACCAGATCGTGAAGGTGCAACACCACTGGCTCTGCGTTATAAGATTACGTACCTTCATCCTTTATACGTTTTGTCCACATTATCGACTGATCGTTTGTGTTTTTCTTTCCCTGCAGGTCAATAATATGGATTTCAGAGGAATGGTCCGGGAAGATGCGGTTCTGTATTTACTGGAGGTTCCCAAAGGAGAGGATGTGACCATCTTGTCTCAAAGCAAACCTGATGGTAGTTCAAAACACCCCACTGTTGATTTCTGAATGATTATGTCATGTGACACTGAAGACTGGAGTAATGATGCTGAAAATTCAGCTTTGATCACAGGAATAAAATTCTATTCCAAAAGAAAAGTTTTATTTTAAGCGTAATCAGATTTGTAGTTCTCTGCAATAAAAGTGCTGTGAATTATTCTCGTTTTATTTTAGTTTATAAAGACATCCTGGCGTCTGGACGAGGGGATAACTTCTTCATCAGAACTCATTTTGAGTACGAGAAAGAGCTTCCCCAGAGCTTGACCTTCTCCAGAGGGGAGATATTTAAAGTGGTGGACACCCTGTACGACGGAAAGCTGGGTAACTGGCTCGCCATCCGCACGGACAAAGACAATCAGCTCCTGGAGAAAGGCATCATACCCAGCAAGAGCAGGTGAGATCATGTGAATGTATGTGGATCGCACTGCAGAAGTCTTCACTGTTTTGCTTAGTTTATGGTATTTCTTTAGAAGGACAACTTCTCTCGATGTTAACGTGAAATCAAAACCGACCCCTGAGATGACATTTTCCATTTGCTGACATCACCTAGTCACACAGTCACCCTTTGACATTGACTTTAAAAGCACATTATTTGTTAGGTGTCTGTGTGATCTCTTTGTTTATCAGAGCGGAGCAGATGGCAAATGTTCAGAATGCACAGAAAGGCTCTGCCAATGACAGAGGAGATTTCTGGAGGCTGAGAGGTCAAAGGGCAGCCAAGAAAAAAGATCTTCGCAAGAGCAGAGAGGATCTCACTGCCACACCAGTCACTACACGCTTCCCAGCCTACGAGAGAGTGGTGCTGCGCGAGGGTACGCCCAGCATGCTTTACTTCACATAATATGCATTTAAACAAAACATTTCAATGTGGTTTTGTGCTTAATTAGATTTCTTTTTTTTTTTATTAAGTTAAATAAAAATGTCTAAGTCAAGATCGTATTATTATTTCTATTTTACAGGAGGATTTACCTAATATGCTTTGTTAGTTTATGCATACTTTTGTGTAATTTAGTGCTTTTAAATTTGTTTTAAATGTATTAAAATGCCAAGATTTTTGGGAACACTTTACTTAATAATTTAATAACGCATTATATATAAAGGCTATACTTTAATAACGCATTATATATAAAATTAAGTAAGTAAAAAGTCAATGCATTCATTATTCCACTTTATGAGGCACTTTATGGTCTCATGAATAATTGTAACCAGTTATAAAAGTTATAATACATTATAATACTTGTCTATTCATTGTTACTCCTTTAAAAAGTATAATGCATTCTAACACGACGAACAACCAATTTCAGACTCAACAAGGAATCTGCAAATATTATAATGCATTTAAACTTTGGTTACAATTATTTATGAAAAGATATAACATATGTTACGATATAGTGCTGGTTAGACAAGGCACTCAACTTGTTTTGTTTCTTTATACATACAATTCAATATTTTTTATAAATATTTGAATTTTTTTTATAAAGTGAAAACATTAGGGGTGTGACGATACACGAGACGAGATGATACACAATATTGGGTTCACGGGAACGAGAAGATATTCTAACATTATTTTTAAGAAATCTTCAATGATGAAATATACGACTGGAAAAATAGCCTTTTATTCGACTGAAAGTCACAAAACGCAAAACAATGCAGGTGCATTTTGAAATGTTTTAAGTAACCTAGGGCTGTCTGTCACTAACTATTATTTTGGTAATCGAGTAACCAGTTCATCATTTTGACGATTAATCAAGTAATATCTGATATTTGCCAGAAACTCAACTCAGTCAACTGATATCGCAAGACAGCTTTTCACCTCAACGAGAAGTATCGTACCATTTTTATATCGTGAGATCTCGTTTATGTACTAAGACTTTTTTCTTTGTCTCTCCACCACCAGCTGGGTTTAGACGACCCGTCGTAATATTCGGCCCCATTTCAGACGCAGCCAATGAAAAACTTGCCGATGATCTTCCAGATGAGTTTATCGTTGCAAGTAAGCCATTCACAACCTTATAAAAGATCTCTGCAAATGTAGTGGTGTGTGGATGAGATTTTTGATCTGTGCATGTTTTCCGTGTGACAGAGACCGAACCTAAAGACGCGGGCTCCGAGAAGCCGTCAGGTGTGGTGAGACTCAATACTATTCGTCAGATCATCGAGCAGGTAAACACCCCACAGTCAGCCCTCAGAATCTCAGTGTAAAAATTCATTCATATCTAAGAAACAATCTTTTTTCTCTTGTTCATAGGATCTACACGCTCTGCTTGACGTCACTCCAAAGGCTGTAGACACCCTAAATTACACCCAGTGGTATCCCATCGTCATTTTCCTCAACCCAGATAGCAAGCAGGGGGTGAAGACCATGAGAAACCGCCTGGTTCCCGGCTCCAACCGCAGCTCACGCAAGCTTTACGAACAAGCCGTTAAACTGCGGAAAACCTGCTCACACCTGTTCACTGGTAAGTCTGATGAGCCTTTCCTCAGGAAATGTCCAAATATACTCATAATATACACTCTTTTAGATTAACGATGTCTACATTTTGATTCTTTATCCAGCTACCATTGATCTGAACTCTTCCCATGATGCCTGGTTTGGAAGTCTCAAGGAAGCCATACGAGAACAACAAGATAAAGCCGTCTGGGTCTGTGAAAGCAAGGTAAGCATTTATTCCTTACATAATAGTAATACAATATACACAGTTACAATAAATTTTTCTCATTTAATTAATCACGTATGTTAAAAAGGACCTATTATGCTCTTTCACAATTCTCTTTTTTGGGCATTTACTAGAATAAGTTTTCATGCTTGAATGTTCAAAAACACACTATTTTTCATGTTTGACATTGCAGCACATCTCTTCTAGTGGTGTAACAAAACATTGATATGGATAGATTGATACATTGATCAAATTACTAACAATACGATGTATCGATGCAACTCATAAAAAAAATCAATACCTACATTGAAATGTGTTTTCTTGTTTAAACTCGCCTGTCAGGGAGTCGACAATAAGGACAGCTGGATGGCCCGGGGTGAGCGTGAAAGATCCCGATCAGGCCAGTGCTGAATCGGCACGAAAATGTATCAGTTGCACGTGTTTTAAGCCTTGCCAATATAAGCATTCAAGCACAAGACACGAAAGAGAACTCGTTAAAAAAAGCAAAGCGCGCCCACGGAGAGTTGTCCTAAAATGGACAAATACAGACAAAATTATGTCAAAATGCCTGTCTTGGTGAATATCCTAGGTAGGGGTGGGCGATATGGCAAAAATATCATATCACGATTTTTTTCAGGAAAATCACGATTAACGATTTTATCACGATTCTTTTTATGTTGGTTTTACTATTTTGTGACTTAGCATTACAGCCAATCTAATGTCCATATTCTAAAAACAAAACCTTAGGTAACAAAATAAAAAATAAATAAAAAAAAATGGCAGACAGGGGCAAAGATAAAAATATTTGTCATTATTTTCTTTGTTATTAAATATTAAGATCACAGATACACATTACACATACACAACTTAATATACAAATTAAATAGGCTAAACAGTGCTTTATATTTTCAGCTACAGTAGGTGTATTTAACAGTAGCATTGAAGAAAGTAATTAAATGAACAAATATGAAAATAAAACAAAACAGACTTCACTGTATAAATTAAACATTGATACTTATTAAAGCTACTATTAAAGTTATCAGTCAAGAGCATTGAGTGATTTTCTCTTTGCATTTTGTTGTTTTATTAACATTAAAGGGATAGTTCTCCTAAAAATTCAAATGATCATAATTTACTCTCTCAAGTTGATTTAAACTCGAATAAGTTTCTTTCTTCTGTTGAAAATAAAAGTTATTTGGAAGAATGTGGGTAACCAAACAGTTGATGTACCCCAGTGTGATTACCATAGTATAGCCTATGTTTCTCCTTTGGAAGTCAATGGGGACCAGCTACTGTTTGGATAGCCACATTCTTCAAAATATTAATATTAGAAAAACATTAGAAAATATTAGAAGGAAATGAATACAGGTCTGGAACAACATTAGTGCGTAAATGATGAGATAATTTTTTTTTTTTTTTTTATTACTATCCCTTTAAGGACAAGCGGCAGCGTGTTTACTATTGCTACTGTCTCTTTAAGAGTTGCGCGCGACGCGTCTAATATAGCAGATTTTCTCTCAATTTTCTCAAGTTTGCTTTCACTTTAGACATAAACGACTTTATGTAAACCTTGTGTGTATTTGACAGTATAAGCACAATAAGACTCGAAAGATAACTTAGTCCAGTATCCAGGCCAAGCGGCAACCTCCCTGTCTCTCTCTTGAAACCAACACGGAAGTGAGTTAAACTGCAATTCGTTGACTGCCCGCTTGGCCTGGCTGCAGAAGTGAGTCAAATCTGTATCTCCCTCATGTTAAAATTACCAACTTTACAGCAGAAAAAAATATGTTTACAGCCTGGATCTCTATGTGGCTTTGGTCTATACAGCTAATTTTGCCCTTCATAACAACTGTGAGGGGGGTGAAATATTTTATAACTCGTCCGTTTAGTTGATTAATATTTAAATTTAAGGGTGTGGCCAGTGGCCACTTGAGTGACAGATGGATTGCCGCTGTCAGTGCTAGCCGTTTGTCTGCTGTTACTAGCCGTCACTTCACCTCAGCAAATGTTAGCTGCTGAACTTGCCATCTCTGCAGTGTTTGTGCTTTTTTCGGGATTATTTCATACAATTTAATACTTGGATACAAAGCCCACGTCTTTGGATTCCGTCGTTATCGTTCGAGAGAACAACCAGCGCAGTATTTCAGTTGTTTTCCTCCGTGAACCTGCACTAATGGATGTCTGACAATTTCGTTGCTTTTTGGGGTTTTCAAATTTAAAACGTCAATAAATGCTCGTTCGTTCTGCTCTCACGGAACAGATGGATTATAATATGCTTATGTACCGTCAGCGTCGTCAGATGAAATCATGCTGGCGTCGGCGCTTTCTCCGTCCATGCAATAAATGCACATGAATGAGCGCGGATTTTCTAGCGCATTTACTTGCACTTCAAAGGCAATATATCTATGGTTTAACCCATTTGAGAGACGGCCAAAATCAGAATTTAATATGGACTGAATAAGCTCTCTACGAACTTGAGCAATGCCGCGCTGACGGACCATGAAAGAGTAACGGACATGTATGCACATAAAATCACTGTCACACACAAACACTCTCGAAGTAATACACAGTCTCACTTGTAGCCATGTCTTTTAACTATTATAATATTTCGAAGGGCAAAAATAGGAAAGTTTAATTGGCTTTACATCATTAGCTAACTCGATCACGTCGAGCTAGGTGATTTCAGATAGCCAGGCTCCTCAGCTCCACTCACGCCCCGCCTGTTTGCCTATTTTCTGTTATCCGGGAGTGACGCAAGGCCAAGATGGCGACGGCCGGCTCCGCCCACTTTAGGCTTCAAAAATGCTCTTCAGAAACCTACGGGTGACGTCACGGACACTACGTCCATATTTTTTTACAGTCTATGATCCAGGCGCTGGTAGACAGGCTTTTAGTGCATGTGAGCTTCACATGTACGCGCTGAGGAACACACATGTTAGAGCAGCGCATGAGCGCGCAAATTAAATGTTTAACCGACAAGGCATTTAAGCACATGCAAATTATAAACTTTTGTGAACTGCAGTGTCCCGTTCCGCTGCGTTAACATTTGATGTGAATATACGTCGCGTTGTTCAGTATGTTGGGACAGAGGCGCCAGATATAGGCTAATGCACGATTCTACGATATTTCTTCAAAAGCAGATCGTGGAGACATTTTAATCGCCCACGATCAAAAATCGTCATATCGCACACCCCTAATCCTAGGAAACACAGTCAAAGAGTAAACTAAGGACAAGGGAGAAAACACTCACTGCTCATGTCTGAATAACCTTTGTAACTTTAATAAGGATTGATCTGTATTTAATCTATACAGTGAAGACTATGTATGGGATAATGTACATCGAGCCAGTTGTTATCGCAGAATACGTTTTTTTATAAGTTTGAGTTATAACATTTTATTAACTCACCTAACACAAAACTTCCACGAGGAAAAAAACGTACCTAGCAAGCGTAAAGCGTCGACTTCACAGGGAATAACATGGATGGCGCGATTGGCCAATAAGAAGCAAGTATTCCACAAAGCCGTGTAATAAGCAGTTACATTTGATTACTTATTTCAGTTTCTGTACCTGAAACTTCTGTTAAGGCCTGTTCACACCATAAATGGTAACTATAAAGATAACGAGATATAGTTCTAAAAATCGTTCTCATGATTAAAGAGTAGCAGAGTTCACACCACAGCTATAACGATAACGGCACAGCGTGATATCGTTGGAATCACTTTCAGCATGATTTTATCTAGCCATTGACAGCCAATCAGAATCCATCCTGCTGTAACTTTACAGAGCTTTTACACACTAAAGAAACATGAAAACATAAAAAGGCATAATAAGACTTCTTTTTTATTATTAAAATGTGAAATTACAAATGATCAGACCTGTTAGAGCTGAATTGTGTGTGTGGTTTCAGGTTGACGGACCTGAGGAGGACTTGGATCTCCAGGACGATCGCTTGTCGTACCTGTCGGCCATGAGCGCAGACTACCTGAGCATGGACAGCCGCTTGACCAGCGATTACGAGGACACGGCGGATGAGGGCGGCGCGTATACTGATAATGAACTGGACGAGTCCACCGACGAGCCACAGCCCATGTCAGCGATCAGTCGCTCGTCTGAGCCTGTCAGCGAGGAGGTTAGTGTGGCTTCCTGGCAGTTTACCAGTGTTGGGCATGTGATTCCAGCCGTACCCATCTAGCACTACCTGGAAACACTTGATTATCACAATCTGTAAAGGTCACTATCACTCTCATTATCACTGACCGTCATATGAGCATCAGTGATGAGAAAATCGGGTTCATGGATCCAGCTTTGTGCACACTGCTCCCCACAGGACACGTGTGAAACTGCACTTTCAACACACATTTTGAATAGTTCAGTCATTAAACAGGGTTTGATTTAATGACTCTAGAAGTCAAGTGGTAATCATCAAGTAAAAATCTTTTTTCTTTGTGTGAATGTACACAAAAATGTTTTACCAACATTTTTAAGGCAAAAATTACCCTTTAATTTACCTAGCAAGAATTTTTAAATAATGAAGCATTAATATTATTATATACTTTTCTTGTTTTTTACCATTTGAACTAACCTTGCAATGTCATAAAAAGGTCAAATTATTATAAGAGGCCTCTCTGTGATATCATTTTCTGTTTTATGATATTCTGTTTCAGATGCTTATAATAGTTTGACAACTTTTCACTGTTATGATAATATTACTTAACACTATCGTTCAGAAGTTTATTACAAATAATCCTAATCCTAAAAAAAAAAATGTACCATGGTGTCCACTAAACTCTGAGGAGCTGTTTTAACTTTGATAATAATCAGAAATGTTTCTAGCATCAAAAAATATTAAAGTTTATCTAGTAGTAGTAGTAATAATACAAGAAATATGCCAACATCCGTCATAAAGCTTTTTTCCAAGTAATTGTAGTCTTTATTGTAGACTTATTTTTGGTTTTCTACGATTTTGAGTCTGCAACACTCATTCAACAATAGACATGCTTTCAGTGTGGTTTAGGTGGTGTTACAGTCATTGTCTGTATTTTGAATGAATGAATGCTCTCACCCTCTCAGAGGCCCATGCCTGTTCCCCATGAGCGCTCAAAGAAGCCCGCGAGCAGAGAGGTGCAGCGGGACCCCAGCCCGCCTCCATCATTTGTTCCTGAACCCCCTAAGGTCAGATGTCCTGTCAGTCCTTTATACCTCCTTTCCCTCCCCGAAGTATTCTTGAGCCCTGA